>NC_137339.1:3126189-3768689 GCF_965287045.1 Carcharhinus amblyrhynchos
TGGATGTGTTTTATTGTTAACACAATGAACATTACAACAGTTAATGAAGGTCATGAAAGAAAGCATTGTTCATAGACAGTTTGGTCCAATGATGATACATTATTGCCAGCTTTTAACTTTGGGCGTTTATAAAGACATTTCAAGGTTAATTAGGAGAAAATCAATACTTCTTTGTGGAGATAATAATTTAGCTGCTAGCAAAACCATTCAGTAATTTAAACCACAGGATATCAGCTCGAAGCAGGTCCCTAATTTTCACAAACCACTGATTGCTCACCCAATAGCAAAGCTGATTGAAACGTGACTGTCAGGGAAGAAAGTGTGGAATAATCTGGACACAAAAGTTGGAATATTCTAACTATGTTCAGGGTTTTGGGTTTTACACAGAAGAAAAACCTGTGGTTTGCACGCATAACTAACAACAACAGATTTATTGAAGAGCTCTTGCCTGTACAGGGTACAAACTGAAAGTAAAACAACAGCCTGTGGCAACACCCTAATGATATCATCATCAAATCATGTGATCAACTCTTAAAGCAAACATGCAACCACTTAAATATATAACAAAGGCCCACGTGTATGGAATTGTAAATGCATCTGTCACGCACCTACAAAAATTCTTCCTACAACAGTGATTTTTTTAAATTCATTTGTGGAACAGGGGTATCACTAGCTGGCCAGCATTTATTGCCCATCCCTAGTTGCCCGAAGACAGTTGAGAGTCAACAACATTGCTCTGGCTCTGGAGTCACATGTTGGCCAGACCGGATAGGGACGGCAGATTTCCTTCCCTAAAGGACATTAGTGAACCGGATGGATTTTTCTGACAATGAACAATGGTTTCATGGTCATCAGTAGATTCTAAATTCAAGATTTTTTTTTGTTGAATTCAAATTCCACCATCTACCATGGTGGGATTCGAACCCGGGTCCCCAAAACTTTAGCTAAATTTCTAGATTAATAGACTAGTGATAATACCATGAGGCCATCGCCTCCCCACTTATACTTCATTGGCTGTGAAATGCTTTGGGATTTCCTGAGTTGATGAAAGGTGCTAGATAAATGTAACTTCTTTCCTTCTTACCCGTTTTGTTGACCAGAAGCTCGGAATATCTTCTCTCACATTTTCTGTGGATCCTCTTCAAATTGAAATCAGGTTGGTAAACAACAACAACTTGTATTTATAAAGCACCTTTAATGTAGGACAACTCCCAAAGGTGCTTTGCGCACATTTTCGCAAACTTGATTCTGCACCAAATAAGGAGGCAGTTGGACAGGTGACAAAGTACTTGGTCGTTCATCCCATTGCTATTTGTGGGATCTTACTGTGTG
Source organism: Carcharhinus amblyrhynchos (assembly GCF_965287045.1). NCBI lineage: Eukaryota > Metazoa > Chordata > Chondrichthyes > Carcharhiniformes > Carcharhinidae > Carcharhinus > Carcharhinus amblyrhynchos. Next base: position 3,127,522 of record NC_137339.1, read on the forward strand.
TAAATTGAGTGCTGTATTTTCTTATATAGCAGCAGTGACTGCACTTCAATGGCTGTGAGGTTGTCCGAAAGTGATGTGGAAATGATGAATTTCATTCGATTCTGTTGTGAGGTCACTGATCTGAAACAGGGATCTTGCCTAGCAGCATCTGAGCCAGCAGGAGCCTGGAAGGCTGGAAGAACCTCACCGAGGCCAATCTCCCATCACCACCATCCTTTATTTACAATGTGCACAGACTTCTGTTTCTGCAGCTAGAAAGCACAGGTCAAGTCCCCAAGACCTTGGGCTGCCGGCCTGAGTGGAGCTCGCTGGTTTTAACCCCTCGCTGCTCCTTCCCTATTGGTCGAGCCTCCACTCGCTTAACTGGGGAGCTCATATTCTGTGGGGAGATCAATTGACGAATCCCCTTGGCCATCGTAACACAGGCCTTGCCCAGAATCCAGGATGCTAACCGCTCCTCCCCAGTGTCTGGTGACAAGGGAACCCCTGGGAGCCCATAAAAAAATTGCACGGGGTTTGATTTTTGGAGGGGGCGACAAGACATCACGTCTGCCTGCACACCCCTCCACACCCCCTCCCCCACAACCCTCCCCACCCCCGGGTGAACACCAGCAGCAACAGGATGAGAGTTTTAAGTAGGCATCAATCCTGAACCTCAATCGCAGGAGTGGGAATGAAAGGGGCGTAGTACAACTGCCAGAGGGGAAGGAGTTTGTGATATTTGTTTCGGAAGCTCCTTGGTGCTAATGTTTCAATTCATAACAAGCAGTGCACAGTGCACATCCACAGCTCAGTAACCACTGCTCAAAATGTCAAGCATGCTTTTCAAAGCCATTATATCCTTATCAAACCCTCCTAACCCTGCGCTGGACATTGTGTATGTATCACGCTAATATCTAAACCATGAGGGATGCCTGCGATGCGTGTGACTGCTCTCCTGTTTCCAATAGATCATGGTTCAGTGAAAGGTTATGGTACTCTGTACAGAGTTCAAACTAACCTTCACCAGGCGGGACAGATTAATGGATTTCTGCATGCAGGGCTCAGCTCATTCACTCGCTCGCACTCGAACATTCAGGCACCTGTTGAGATCAGTGAAGATGTCAAACACACAGCTCCCCCGACCTTAACTAAAGAAAATGAGGAAGATTGGCTCAACAGATCCCAGAGGTTAAGCTGTCTATAATTTCTCCTTTTCCCTTTCTGTAAAGAGTTCCAGGTTCTGTCTCTGAAGGCACTTCTGTTCCAAGCAGTGCACCATCTGTACAAGCACCACCTGCTAATGAGAAATCCAAAGGAGTGAGCGATTGGGGTCCTGTGGTATGATTGACGGTCTGTAAGTGGTTCAGCTCAAGGATGCAAAACGACGCCAACTCTCACTCCTGCCCACTCTCTGCCAGGGTGAAAATATTCTCGTCAGCACCCCTCAAGCCCACAACACCTACCGTCAAGGTCAAGAGCACCAGTCCAATTGGAACATCACCACCCTCATGGTCGCCCCCCAATCACATCACTCACCATCCTGACTCGGAAATTTATCACCGTTCCTTCACTGTCACTGGGTCAAACTCCTGGAACTACCTCCCTGATAGCCCTGAGGGTAAACCTACACCACATGGACTGCAGCGGTTCAGAAAGACAGCTCACCACCACCTTCTCAAGGGGCAATTAGGGATGAGCAATAAATGCTGGCCTCGCCAGCGACACCTACACCCTATGGATGAAAGAGAAGTGTGTAAAAATACATTTATATAGCGCCTTCCTGACCTCAGGATTGCGGCACCAATGAAGTTGGAATGTGTGGAAGGATTGAATCGGGTATGTGACTGTCTGGTTATGTAACTGAACGAGAACCGACCAGCACCAATACTCCAGAGAATGAAAGCTGAAATCACAAGATTATATTTTGAGAATTTTAGTCATTTCAAGTTGGAGGCATCTTTGTAGCTCCCTGGGGAATATTGTGTAACACGGTCAACCTTCCTCTGCGCTTTCCCACTATTGTAAAGCTGTTGTTATTGGTTTGATACACATCATGTGAGAACAGAGTAACAATGAGGTCTTTCATGCCTTCTTCAGGGGGCAGACATGGCCTTACAGAACAATATAGCACTCCCTCAGCACTGACCCTCTGACAGTGCGGCACTCCCTCAGCACTGACCCTCTGACAGTGCGGCACTCCCTCAGCACTGACCCTCTGACAGTGCGGCACTCCCTCAGTACTGACCCTCTGACAGTGCGGCACTCCCTCAGTACTGACCCTCTGACAGTGCGGCACTCCCTCAGTACTGACCCTCTGACAGTGCGGCACTCCCTCAGCACTGACCCTCTGACAGTGCGGCACTCCCTCAGTACTGACCCTCTGACAGTGCGGCACTCCCTCAGCACTGACCCTCTGACAGTGCGGCACTCCCTCAGTACTGACCCTCTGACAGTGCGGCGCTCCCTCAGCACTGACCCTCTGACAGTGCGGCACTCCCTCAGTACTGACCCTCTGACAGTGCGGCACTCCCTCAGCACTGACCCTCTGACAGTGCGGCACTCCCTGTAAGATGCAGCAATCATCATTTGGATGAACTCCATAGGATTCACAGGCATTATGTGAAACCTGATACAACATGGCCAATCTCAAGTGGAACAATGGACATTTTGAAGACAGTATTATTTTAAAAGGTTACATTCAAACAAAATGGCTTCAAACCAGATATCGGAATATACAACACCACCAGACCATCCAAGGACTGAACAAAGTGGGCCATGAGTCATGGCAAAGCTATCTGACAACGTTATGCAGTGGGGTGTCGATAGCCCTGACCATCTACCAGAGAGACAATGGAAATGGTAATGAGTTTCATGATGTGGAGATGCTGGTGTTGGACTGGGGTAAACACAGTAAGAAGTCTGACAACACCAGGGACTCTCCATTCGCCTGACGAAGGGGCAAACTCCAAAAGCTTGCAAGTTTACTAACAAATAAATGGGTTGGACTTAAACCTGGTGTTGTCAGACTTCTTAATGAGGTTTACCCCAGCTATATGGAATAATGCCTCCACTAATGGGAAAACATTTAGCAGTTCCAGGAAACCACCTTGGGACACTTAGTTGCCCATCAGATACATCCTAAAACAGTTTGGGCTCTTTGTCATTGAAACTGATCAAATCAGTTTCACCCTGTCAGCACTTTGCGCCCCATTGTTCTAAAGCTGACCGATGGGACAGGTACAGCGCAAGTGTCGGAGCGAGAAATCCCACCCGCGTGGGATGCATCAGCCTTGGTAAGGGACGAGCAGCCCCGGGGCCGACCCCCCCCCCCCAGTGAGGCTCCCCTGGCTGGCACCACCAGGCGTCCGCAGGCCTGGCTTTTAAAGATGAGACCGCCTTTGCCCACCGCCAGGCAATGACCGACAAGGAGTGTGGGGTCTCACTTCAGCCAGTTTGATGAAGGAAATTGCCTTTTAAAATAAGATCGAACTCAGACCCAAGAGGACACACAAGGAGGAGAGGTTTTCACCTTTCAGTGGTTAATTCGGAAAGGAGTTGAGTGAAGTTCGGAGCAGGAGAGCTGTGTAAAGTGGGGAAGAAGTGAATTCAGGTGTCCAGTCAGACAATTACTTTGCAGCAGAGGAAAGAACAAAGAAGATCCAGCAGCGAGGACTTTTATTTTCATAATGTTCCGAGGAGTGGTGAACATATTCTCCCAGCCTTCAGAAATCCCTCAGTTAGATAGGGGTTGAGGAGCAGCCTACCATTCTTCTCGTTTTTGTATAAATTGTGTAATGCTAAGAATTGATGTTGTGCCGTTAGAGTTTCCTTTCCATAGCGTAGTACAGTAATGTCCGTGTTTGATTGATTGACTGAGCTTGGTTGGGGTTATTCTTGAATAAATTATTTTTAAATTAACTTTGATTAGTCTCACTCTCACCGTCCATCTTGGTGAGTCATTAAAAAGCCAGAACATAATCCCGGGGTACAGAGTATGTCAGGGGTAATGTTTTCACTCAGAGGGTGGTGAGTGAGTGGAATCAGCTGCCGTCAGTGGTGGTGGAGGCGAACTCACTGGGGTCTTTTAAGAGACTTTTGGATGAGTACATGGGACTTAATAGGATTGAGGGTTATAGGTTAGCCTAGTAGGTAGGGATATCATCGGCACAATTTGTGGGCCGAGAGTGTGGCACTCCCTCTACACTGCCAGTCTAAATGTGCTGCAGTCCCTCAGCACTTACTTACTTCAGCAGGCAAGTTGTTAACTCAGACTTCTCTCAAATCACATCTCCCTACGTCTATGGGCAACGTTGCTTTGCAAGTTATGTCGAGAAATAACTTTGGCGATATCAGCAACTTATTGCACATCTGTTCACATTTTAAACAGCACTCTGATCCTCTTCAGAGTCTCCAAATTTATCATCAATGGTCAGCTTTTTCAAAGCCACCATAAAGTCTCAAATATCCTCATAAGACAACTGAACCCTGGTTCCAAACCAATAGCTTCGCGCAATGCCTTGGGATTGCAGAGTCCCACAAGTTCACACAAAATCTCCCACAACCATGAGTCTCCAGCATTATCAACAGTGAATGATTTCATACATTCCCAGGCCTGCTCCAATCAGAAATATCATCCTTTTCCTTTCCCCTGATTAACGATAGGAGTATCAGGAAAATTGGGGATATTATTAGCAATGAAAAACATCTCGAAGCATATGCCAGCAACTTATTGAGGGCAGCAGGATGGCACAGTGGTCAGCACCGCTACCTCTCAGTGCCAGGGACCTGGTGTTGATCCCCAGCTTGGGTCACTGTCTGCATGGAGTTTGCACGTTCTCCCCATGTCTGTGTGGGTTTCCCCCGGGTACTCCAATTTTCGCCCACAGTCCAAAGATGTCTTGGTTAGGGTGCATTGGCCATGCTAAATTTTCCTCAGTGTACCTGAACAGGGGCCAGAGTGTGGCAAGTAGGGGATTTTCACAGTAACTTCATTGCAGTGTTAATGTAAGCCTATTTGTGACACTAATAAATAAATAAAATTAAACTATGCACCTAGAGACTCACATTCACAGCACTCTCCCGGTCTCCCAATAATATTCATCAACGCAGCTACCTTCAAAGTTCAGCTCAGCCATGTGTACAGACTGTCATTTCACTCAGACTGGATTTTTATACCTATTCAAACAAAATCCTCATCATTTCCCTATTGGTTTGCTGGAAGCTTTTCCCATCAAATTTTGCTCAGTTAGAGATGTTCACCAAAAGCTGGTGAAGAAGGCATTCAGCATGCTTGGTTTCATTGGTCAGAACATTGAATACAGGAGTTGGGACGTCTTGTTGAAGTTGTACAAGACATTGGTAAGGCCACACTTGGAATACTGTGTACAGTTCTGGTCACCCTATTATAGAAAGGATATTATTAAACTAGAAAGAGTGCAGAAAGGATTTACTAGGATGCCACCAGGACTTGGTGGTTTGAGTTATAAGGAGAGACTGGATAGACTGGGATTCTTTTCCTGGAGCGTGGGAGGCTTTGGAGTGATCTTACGTGGGTCTATAAAATAATGAGGGGCATAGACAAGGTAGATATCAACACCTTTTCCCAAAGTAGGGGAGTCTAAAACTAAAGAGTATAGGTTTAAGATGAGAGGAGAGAGATGCAAAAGGGTCCAGAGGGGCAATGTTTTCGCACAGAGGGTGGTGAGCATTTGGAATAAGCTGCCAGAGGTAGTAGTAGAGGTGGGTACAATTTTGTCTTGTAAAAAGCATTTAGATAGTTACATGGGTAATATGGGTATAGAGGGATATGGGCCAAATGCGGGCAATTGGGACTAGCTTAGTAGTTAAAAAAAGGGCAGCATGGACAAGTTGGGCTGAAGGGCCTGTTTCCATGTTGTAAACCTCTATCACTCATTTTTAACTTACTTCAAGTTTATCTTTTGATCTAATAATGATCGATGTTGTGAAATAACTTTCATAGATTCATATTAACCACATTGTAAATGTACCGACTCTCTGAAAGAGAGATCCAATTAGTTTGAATATATTGTTCTTCCAGCCTCAGCATTGTTTCTCTCTCCAGAGTTATCCAATTGTCTTTTGGAAGTTCCTACAGATTCAGACAGGGCATTCCAGCTCATAATAACTCGAATCAAGATAAGAGAGACTTTGATTTAATAAATTCTCTCCCTGTTCTCCACAGGCGGCTGAACGAGTTTGATATTGGAGTTATTTTTTATAAGCCTTGGATGCTGTAATCAGCGTCCTCGTGTGTCAGAGATCCCAAAACTGGGAGGGGTATTGGAAATGGAAGCTTTTCATATGAAGAACAAGAGGGCACAGCCTCAAAATAAGGAGGGGGGGCAGTTTAGATCGGAGTTGGGGAGGAACTTCTTCACTCAAAGGGTGGTGAATCTCTGGAATTCTCTGCCCATTGAAGTGGTGGAGGCTGCCTCGCTAAATATATTTAAGTCACAGGTAGATAGGTTTCTGATAGACAAGGGAATTAAGGGTTATGGGGAAAAGGCGGGAAAGTGGAACTGATCCACTTCAGATCAGCCATGATCTTATTGAATGGCGGGGCAGGCTCGAAGGGCTAGATGGCCGACTCCTGCTCCTATTTCTTATGTTCTTATGAATGACAGCTGGCAGTCAGGGCCACCAGCCAGAGAGTAAGAGATGATGCATAAAATAAAGTGAAATACTGAATAATGGAATTGATAAAGAGTATCAAAGTTACAGCAATAACCAGCTGAGCTGAGATCTCTCATTTGCCTGGCTTAATATCTACTGTGGCTTGATTTAATAATTCATCATCTGCATCACAGCAAAGCCTGAGCTCCAGCAAACTGGGTGGAAACATTTCCAATCCGCCCGGAAGATTATCGCTTATCAATAATGAACAACGCCCTTTAATCCGGAACATTCCACCATGAGGAAAACAACTCCAGTGGACTGGAATCTTCGTTCTTCCCTTTTTAAGATCACCCCCCTCTCCGGAGAGTGAATTTGATCTTTCTCCTGCGATGACTCTCTGAGCTTCTCCAATCTGATCCGCCACCAGCTTCTTGATGTGGCCTCTTTACAGCTCCTGCCACACATTTTGAAGATTGAGGCAGCTTCATTTTGTTACATCAGGATTCCCAGTATAACAACATAAGAAAGAGGTGCAGGTGTAGGCCATTCAGCCCCTTGAGCCTATCCCCCATTCAACTGGATTGTGGCTGATTATCTAATACAGCTTCATTTTCCCCAAACTATTTCATTCCCTTGATTCCTTTTGCATCCAAAAACCTATGGATCTCAGTCTTGAATATACTCAGTGACCAAGTTTCCATAGCCCTCCAGAGTCAGCAGCCCATTCTGCTCCATCTTTCCTCATGGGAGAACCAGTCCAGCCTACGTTGTATCCACTCTGAAACATGTATATTCTTCCTTAGATCTGGAGACCTAAACTGTACACTGTACTCCAGGTGTGGCTCCACCAAAGACCTATACAATTGCAATATCAGAGAGAGAAACAGCAACACAGCCAGAGAACATCCAAAGGTTTTCCCAGTCTGTGGAACCTGGGTGATTACACCCTCCAGCCAGGTATTCACAGGAAGCTATCATGAGCAAAACACCCTACTCTGAGATATCCAAAGTGGAGGTAATGACTTCAAAGCTGTGTGGATTCAGGGGATTAAGAAGCTGGTTGATGGTGAGGAACCAATGGTCATTTGTTTGGGAAGTTCTGGGGGCAGGGGAAATGTGATGAGTTGGAGGCCTCACATCTGGAACCGCTGACATGTCCCTTCTCACAGCTGGAACCACTGGTGTTTCTCGTTCAATTAAAGGACCTGGATTCAGAAATCTTAAAGTTTAATCATTACAAACAGCAATGTGGTCTCTGACCAGATCAACAGTTTCTTCAGGTGTTAGTTGAGGGATAAACACTTGACAGAAACAAGAGCGGATACTATCTCCTACATCCACCTGGGAGGTCAGTAATGGCCTTGGTTTAACACCTCATCAGACAGCACAACCAGGCAGCACTCCATCATCAATGGACTCAGAGTGACAATCTAGATTATCCTTAAGAATGGGATTGTGAGCCCACGTCCTCCCTGCTCAGTGGGTAACTGCCAGAGTGTTACCCGCTGAACCACAGCTGATATAAATCCTCCTGGGTTCTGATATTTTGCATAGAAACACCCTGTCCCCCACCCCTCATTATTAAAGTTACAAGAAACCCAATTTTATATGGTCTGGTAACGCAGGTGCCAGTTTGTACTGGGCACAGATTGCAAACCTAGATTGTCTATATTCAATGTCCCATCAATGAAATGTCACATCAGCCAAGAATTCTGTGAATGAAGTGCTCAGAAAGGGAAGGAAATTCTATTAAGATTGGGACACTATTAAACTCCATCAGAAGCAGCAGAGAGTTTGTCGATGTTTCATGTGGAAGGTTATTAAGATTGAGTGACCAGAGATAAACAACTTAACCGTAGGAACCTTTGGCATCAACCATCAAATGTCACCCGTCATTCTACAATATACTGACTTGAGATTGTTTATCAATTTATTTTCTTTGTCTCTCCCCTATCAATTTTCATAATGCCAATCTTTCATTGTCCTTGAATTCTGCCTTACCTTCCCATTGCTTTTGAGTTCCTTGACTAGTTTTTCAATCTTTTGCTACTGAAAATGCAGACTCATGGAACCCAATCTCTCCTACAATCTTAAAAGTTATGAAGGTTTTCCCTCATATATGAATTTTTGGATTTATTCTTTCATGGGATGTGGGCATCGCTGATTAAGCCAGCATTTATTGCCCATCGCCAATTGCCCTGGAGAAGATAGTGGTGAGCTGCCTTCTTCAACTGAAGCAGCCTAGGTGGTGTAGATACGGTGACAGCACTGTAGCACAGTGGGTTAGCACTGCTGCCTCACAGCGCCAGGGACCCCGGTTTGATTCCTGGCTTGGGCCACTGCCTGAGTGGGGTTTGCACATTCTCCCCGTTTCTGTGTGGAATTCCTTCAGGTGCTCCAGTTTCCTCCCACAGTCCAAAAGATGTGCTGGTTAGGTATATTGGCTGTGCTAAATTCTCCCTCAGTGTAGACGAACAGACGCTGGAGTGTGATAACCAGGAGATTTTCACAGTGATTTCACTATGATGTTGCTGTACGCCTACTTGTGACATTAATAAATAAGTATTCAAATAGGTACCCCCACCACGGTGTTAGGGAGGCGATTCCTGGATATTGACCCAGCATCAGTGAAGGAATGACCGATGTATTTCCAAGTTAGGATGGTGAGCAACTTGGAAGGGAACCTCCAGGTGGTGCTGTTCCCATGTATCTGTTACCCATCTCCTTTTTGATTGGCAGATTTCCTGTTGAAAGATGTTTGGTGAGTTGCTGCAGCACATCTTGTCAACTTAACGTATTCAGGGTCTGGGTTGCCAACTATACTGGAACACATTCCTGGAGATTTCATCCCCTATTACCCCCCCCCCACAATCTCCCATCCTTCATCAGCTGGCATGTCCATTCTCACAGTACAATGTCTCCACATGGCCAGCTAGAAAGATAAAGATTCCTCCTTATTAATTAAACGTCAATATAAATCTCTTTCACCCATTTACAACTAATGGACAAAAGGGTTCAAGGAAATCTTTTGTAGGGTTTTGGTAAAATAGGGAGAAAGATTTTCAGGAGAGTCTGTAACCAGAAGGCGCAGCAAAGGTCCCAGAGGAGTAAGGTGAGAATGGTTTTTATACAGCAAGTTGTTGCGATCTGGAAGGTGCTGCCTGAATTGTTGGGGGAAGCAGATTCAAACAGAAATTGGATAAACACTTTAAATGGAAAATATACAAGAAGAAGCAAGGGATTGGCTACTTGAGGGCTCTTTGTAGAACCAATCCTGGAACAATGGGCTGAATGGCCCCCCTCTTCACCGTGGCTGTATTCTGTGAAAGGAATTTGAAGCCAGGGAGCTCCACATAAGACCATCAGACCATAAGATATAGGAGCAGTATTAGGCCATTCAGCCCATCGAGTCTGCTCCACCATTCAATCATGGCCGATATAATTCTCATCTCCTTTCTCCCTGTAACCCCTGATCCCCTTATTGATCAAGAACCTATCGATCTCTGTCTTAAAGACACTCGATGACCTGGCCCTCCACAGCCTCTACATGAGGTGTGAGAGCTAACGGAAAATCTTTATTCTTAGCTGTCAGTCATTTCAAAGGGAATGGAGGACAGAGAGTGCTGGAGGAATCAAACCCCAGCAAGAATACCCACCTTCAGGGAAGGTAGGGGAGAAGATTGAAATAGAAACATTCCAATAACATTCCAGGTAGATATTCCAACTGAGGACTCCCCTCCCCAGCCCCCACCCCACTCCCCCCCACCCCCACTTCTTGTGGACAGCCATCAGCAGTCTTTTCCCCTGGTTTCTGTGGCCATCACTCATCGTACATTCCCTCCCCCTGCAGTATTAATATCTCCCACTTTCTGTACCTTTTAGCTTTGACAAAGGGTCACCTGGACTCGAAACATCAGCTCTTTTCTCTCCTTACAGATGCTGCCCAGACCTGCTGAGATTCTCCAGCGTTTTCTCTTTTGGTTTCAGATTCCAGTGTCCGCAGTAATTTGCTTTTATTCCAGTTGGGGAAGCTTGATCAATCCTCTGTATTGTATTACTGAGTGTACGTAAACACCAACACCTTTCTAGAAACATCTAACACGAAGGAATGTGGTCTGAGATGTACATGACCCAATGTCTGAATGTAGTGATGGAGCTTCTCATGTACAAATAAGCAGTAATTGACTCTGGACTGAAGTGGTTTCTCGAGCAGTTACCATCTCCCCCTCAACAGTGGGAGGACCCTCACCACAGCTACTGCACCCATTCAGGAAGGCAAGGAGAAATCTGGAACTCCCTCCCCTGCAAAAAACTGTTCAGCTGGGGGTGAGTAGTTCAAATCGGAACTCAACAGATTTTTGTTGATTGATGGTTTTCAATGTGACAGATTCAAGGCAGGTAAACGGTGCAGGGATACAGATCAGTCATCATCTAATTGAACCGTACAACAGGCTCCACAGACAGAATGAAAACTAACCAGAGATGTGACTGAGATTTGCTTCCTTACATTTTTATACTGAATATATCGCTCAGCAAAAGGCCGTTTCCCCAAACAGGTCAACACAGCACGGGAAACAGGCCCTCGGCCTGAGCCCGCACCGCCATTTTAACATTATGAGTTCCCTCCTCTACCCATGACCTTTGTCTACGCCTACTGGGGAAGATTGAGGGAGGTCTAATTTAGGGACAATTTGTTGACACCAATCAGCCTAAGAGCACAATTTTTGGGATGTGGGAGGAAACCGGAGCACCCGGAGAAAACCCACGCAATCACGGGGAGAATGTGCAAACTCCCGCAGACATCGGCCCAGATCCATGTATCTGCACAGCAAACAGAGATAGTCCCTGAGCTGTCATGTTGCCCACATTGGTGTTTATGAAAAAAGAGGCTCGCATTAATAAAACACTTCTCACAATTTCAGAATGTCCCTAAGTAGGGCAGTACAGTGGCACAGTGGTTAGCACTGCTGCCTCACAGCACCAGGGACCCTGGTTCACTTCCCGGCTCGGGTCATTGTCTGTGCAGAGACTACACATTCTCCCTGTGTCTGCGTGGGTTTCCTTCGGGTGCTCCGGTTTCCAGTCCAAAAGATGTACCGGTTAGATGCACTGGCCGTGCTAAATTCTGCCTCGGTGTATCCCAACAGGCGCTGGAGTGTGACGACTAGGGGATTTTCACAGTAACTTCATTGCAGCGTGAATGTAAGCCTACTTGTGAGTAATAAATAAACTTTAAGTGTTTGCACTTTTCCAGTGTAATCACTGTTATAACTCTGGTAACATGGCAGGAAATTTGCACACGGCAAGATCCCACACACAGCAATGCAGTAAGGGACAATTAATGGTCCATATGAGCCTCCTCCCACCCATCTCAGCCTATCAATATACCCTCCTGTTCCTTTCTCCTTCATGTTTTTATCCAGCCTTTCCCTTCAATCCATTGATACTAATCGCCTCAATAATTCCCGGTAGTAGCGAGTCCCAAACTCTCACCATTCCCTGGGTAGGAAGTTTCTCCTGAATTCCAGATTGGATTTATTAGTTGTCCATCTCACTAGTCCTTAATTTTGAGCTCCTTTATAAAGTGCCCCAAAATCATTCAGGTCAGCGGGAACTTACAGTCCCCTGATGTCACATCCCTGCCTTGGGGTTCCCGTCGGTGAGGGATGTGTTCACTGGTAAACCCCAACGACAACGGGGGAACTATAAGATCGCGCTGTCAATGAGCGGCCCGCTACCACGGAACACACTGCAGAGTGGGAGGAAAATCTCACCCACCTCAGAAACATAGAAACTAGAAGCAGGAGGAGGCCAATCCACCTTTCGAACCTGCTCTGCTACTCATTGTGATCATGGTTGATCATCAAATTCAATGTCCTGATTCCCCCGCTTCCCCCCATATCCCTTGATCCCTTTAGCCCCAAGAGCTATATCTCATTTCATCTTGAAATTAGACAACGTTTTGGCCTCAACTACTTTCTGTGGGAGTGAATTCCACACATTCCCCACCCTCTGGGTGAAGAAATTTCTCCTCATCTCAGTTCTAAAAGGTTTTCCCCTCATCCTCAAACTGTGATCCCTAGTTCTGGACTCCCCTCACCATCGGGAACATTCTTTCTGAATCTACCCTGTCTAACCCTGTTCGAATTTTATAAGTTTCTGTGAGATCCCCTCTCACCCTTCTAAACTCCAGTGAATATAATCCAAACTGACTTAGTCTCTCCTCATATGACAGACCTGCCGTCTCAGGAATCAGCCTGGTAAACCTGCGCTGTACTCCCCTCTATAGCAAGGACATCCTTCCACAGATAAGGACACCAAAACTGCACACAATGCTCCAAGTGTGGCCTCACCAATGCCCTATACAATGGCAGCAAAACATCCCTATCCCCACACTCAAATCCTCTCACTGTGAAGGCAAACATACCACTTGCCTTCTTTACTGCCTGCTGTACCTGTGCACTTACTTTCAGCAACTGATACACAAGGACTCCAAGGTCTCGTTGAGTATCCATCTCTCAATTTACCTCCATCTAAGCAATAATCTGCCTTCCTATTATTGCTACCAAAGTGGATCACCTCACATTTATCCACATTATACTGCAGCTGCCATGCAGATGCCCACACACTCAGCCTGTCCAAATCACACTGAAGTATCTCTGCATCCTCCTCACAGCTCACCCTCCCAGCCAACTTTGTATCATCTGCAAATTTGGAGATAATACATTCAGTTCCCTCTTCCAAATCATTAATATATAATGTAAATAGTTGGGGTCCTAGGACAGGCCCCTGCTGAACCCCAATACTCACTGACTGCCAATCAGAAAAAGACCCATTTATGCCAACTCTTTGCTTCCTATCTGCTAACCAGCTTTCTACCCATCTCAAGATGCAATCCCATGTGCTTTAACTTTACATGTTCAGCAAAATAATCACAAAATCTTCCTGAAATGTGAACATTTGGATAAGGTCTGAGGTCACCATAAGTCTGACGTTACGTACTGACCAACTCAAGAACAGCTTCTTCCCTGCTGCCGTCAGACTTTTGAATGGACCTACCTTGCATTAAGTTGATCTTTCTTTACACCCTAGCAATGACTGTAACACTACATTCTGCACTCTGTCCTTTCCTTCTCTATGAACAGTATGTTTTGCCTGTATAGCGTGCAAGAAACAATACTTTTCACTGTTTGTTAATACATGTGACAATAATAAATCCAATCAAAATCAAGTTAAAGGAGTCATGTGAAACTTTGGTTTGTCAAAGCCAGTTTGATCCTGGAATGGGACAGGACTCCCCAACACAGCTCAGAGTACAGAGGGCATCGATTAATCTCATCTTTCAAATATGCTGAGCTTCAGTTAAACCTCCCGTACACACCAGCAAGCTCATACGGAAAGACAATATTGTAAAACTCATTAAAAAGAAAGGTAGCCCTGCTGACAAATCATTTTTGCTGAACCTGCCATTTATGGAAGTATTTTTCCTGACTACGCTTTTTCAGTTAATCCTCACCCTCATCCACCAACCCCCCACCCCCCCCCACCCCCCCCCCCATTTCTAACCTCCCATCTTTCCGAGTTCCGTTAACAATCTGTAATATCTTCCTTCAGCCTCTGCTTGTACAGCATGGAGTCAGGGGGCCGAATGGCCACCTTCAGCGCAGTGACCATTCTGCACAGAGGTTAAAGTGATCAACACCGTGGCTTGATTTATCCGCGGGGTGACGCACTATCACTCGATTGACCCCTCCACGTCTGCTTCCCTCCACCTCATTGCTGCTCTGCGTTCCTTGTCCGGGCTCTCTGAGAACCAACTTTACCAAACAGGAGGAATGCAGCATCCCACGGGATACCCCATTGGATGGGCAGTGGAGTCAGGGAAAGGCAAGCCACCCTCCCCTGTTACCGCACCAGCTGTGATACTGAAATGAAGATCCCACATGAATGTCAGTGAATGGATGTGTGAGTGAATGAGTAGGGTGCTGGAGTAAGGATAGTGAGGCTGTGAGGTGAGGTGGCTCAGAGGGGAGTCAGGCCAAGGGGGGGGAGATGGGGAGTCAGGCCGGCGGGGGAGGGGGTAGTAGGCAGGCCAGGGAGGAGTCAGGTTGGTTTGACCAGGGAAGGGCAGGGGGTGGGGATGGTCCTCTGCTGAGTGACAGTCAGAGTAAGAAGTCTCACAACACCAGGTTAAAGGCCAACCAGTTTATTTGAAGTTTATTTGATAGTAAACCCACTAGCTTTCGGGGTTTGCCCCTTCGTCAGGTGAATGGAGAGTTCTGATCAGAGAAGAGCATATAAAAGGCACACACAGTTTACAGATTACTGATTAGAATGCGAGTCTTTACAGCTAACCTGCTATTCAAGTCTTAAAGATGCAAACAATGTGAGTGGAGAGAGCATTAAGCATAGGTTAAAGAGATGTGTATTGTCCCCAGACAGGACAGTAAGTGAGGTTTTGCATGTTCTCATTCTCCTGAATTCCAATGAGTATAGCCCCAGTTTACTCAGTCTCACCTCATAAGCCAACCCTCTCTACTCTGGAATCAACCTAGTGAATCTCCTCTGCACCCCCTCCAGTGCCAGTATATCCTTTCTCAAGTAAGGAGACCAAAACTGTACACAGTACTCCAGGTGTGGTCTCACCAGCACCTTATACAGCTGCAACATAACCTCCCTGTTTTTAAACTCCATCCCTCTAGCAATGAAAGACAAATTTCCATTTGCCTTCTTAATGACCTGCTGCACCTGCACACCAACTGTTTGTGATTTATACACAAAGACACCCAGGTCCCTCTGCACAGTAACCTGCTGCAATTTTTTACCATTTAAATAATCAGTTAGTTGGAACTGTTCCACCGCTCGGACTCTAACTCAGTGTCAGAGACATTCACCAATGGTGCGGGAGAACAGGGGAGTTTCCCGTCAGGAATTCAAACATCCTGGGGAATCTCCACCAAGATCAGTACAATGGGATTTCCACAGGGGCCCAGCGTGAATCTTTATTCAGATGTACATTAGAACATAGAACACTACAGCACAAACAGGCCCTTCCACCCACAAGTTGCGCCGATCATATCCATACCTACCAGGCTATAGAACTATCTGTAACTCCCAATCCCATTAAATCCCATATACTCATCCAGAAGTCTCTTAAAAGACCCCAGCGAGTTCTCCTCCACCACCACCGACGGCAGCCGATTCCACTCACTCACCACCCTCTGAGTGAAAAACTTACCCCTGACATCTCCTCTGTACCTGCTCCCCAGCACCTTAAACCTGTGTCCTCTCGTAGCGACCATTTCAGCCCTGGGAAATAGCCTCCAAGAATCCACCCTATCTATACCTCTCAACATTTTATAAACCTCTATTGGGTCACCTCTCAACCTTCGTCTCTCCAGGGAGAAGAGACCCAGCTCCCTCAACCTATCCTCATAAGGCTTGCCTCCCAATCCAGGCAACATCCTTGTAAATCTCCTCTGCACCCTCTCAATAGCCTCCACATCCTTCCTGTAGTGAGGCGACCAGAACTGCGCACAGTACTCCAAGTGGGGTCTGACCAGGGTCTTATACATTCTTGAACAATGTAGGGACTGTGAGATTGCCTGCTCAGGATGGACAGATCCTGGTATTTTCAAAGAGATTCTGCCTAATTCTGGCACAATTGGATTTGACACGATTGCGTGTGTTACTTAGACAACTGCCGTCAAAAGTGGTGAGAATAAGGAGCTCACCTGTGACATGGAGGGGCCAAAACAGAGAATGGGGATGCTTTCAACTGGAGGGGAGTTTTGATGACAGGGTTGGGATAGGTTATGAGAAAGGTAGGAGGTTCATGTGGGAGCTGACATTGTCTCGCAGCTATCTAGAATTTATCAGAAGCAGACAATGGACACGATATTCTAATGGAGATGGTTGATTCGGGGTGGGGGGGGTGGTGGCAGTGGTGGTTATAATTTGTGGTGGATGTATTAAAGTGCCCCTTGTGGTCTGTGGCTAACATCCTCACCATTGAGTCAGAGACCGTAGATTCGAACCCCACTGCGGAGCCCCTAATCCACAGCCAATACTTCCATGCATCGCTGTTGGGCTGTTGCGCAGTTGGATGAAGTATTAAATTCAGGCCCTCTCTCTTATCTCCAGTGGATTATGGTTGATCCCAGGCTGGGTTTCAGTGAGAAAGGAAGTTCCCGCTGGGTGTCCAGGTCCATATCTATCCCTCGGCCAACAATCAATAACAAAACAGCTTGTGGTTCTCAACAGCTTCCTGCTCGTGGGATCTTCCTGTGTGTAAATCGGCTGCCGTGTTTCCTACATTGCAACAGTGAAGCCGGGCGGTATTTTCCGGGAGCGCTGGCTCCAAGGCTGGAAATTCCCGTCCGTGGTCATGGAGACCTTTGCTCCATCTGCCTCCACCCGCCACGATTCCCAGGTCAGGCGGAGCGGGAAAATTCTGCCCCACATTGTAAAAATACTCCATTCGTTTAAAGTTGCTCCGGGACTTCCTGGGGACGTGACAAATGGTGGAGATAAAAACTAGAACAGGTCATCAAGGTCTCCGAACCGGCAGAAACTGTACATCCCATCGAGGGGGGGGGCTTCATCTCGAACCTGTGAACCTCACACATGTCGACAGATCATTGGGAAATATTTCTGTATCTGTCACCTAATCAAGTCAGAGATTCTCCTGCTTTTCGGTAATGATATTACCAGCCCAGATGAGAACGTGACCCAGTTTTTAATCAGCTCTGACGTGAGTATTTTCATTTTTAGCGACTTGACGCAGGCAAATTCTTATTCTGAACTTCAGAAATGTGTTCCTGGAGAATTCACTGTCTCCAAGTATCCATTAAAAACCTTTCTCAGATCCCAAGACACTCCCATCCTTGGAGTGAATCTATCAGTGTCCCGGACACTACCTCACAGCGTTCCGCATTTACTCCCTCCTTCCGAGCAACCAGGACAAAAGCAGTAAACCACGTGACATCACTTAACAAAAAGGTTCACAATTGCTAATTAAAAGCAGAAAGCGCTAAAAAGACAAAGGCTGCCAGGAATCCAAAACTAACAGTTCAGTTCTTCAGGCACATTCCCACTCCACAGGCTTGAGCTATAAACCAGACACTGACATCAGAGGGTCAGTGCTGAGGGAGTGCCGCATTGTCAGAGGGTCAGTGCTGAGGGAGTACCGCGCTGTCAGAGGGTCAGTGCTGAGGGAGTGCCGCACTGTCAGAGGGTCAGTGCTGAGGGAGTGCCGCACTGTCAGAGGGTCAATGCTGAGGGAGTACCGCGCTGTCAGAGGGTCAGTGCTGAGGGAGCGCCGCACTGTCAGAGGGTCAGTGCTGAGGGAGTGCCGCACTGTCAGAGGGTCAGTGCTGAGGGAGTGCCGCACTGTCAGGGGGTCAGTGCTGAGGGAGTGCCGCACTGTCAGAGGGTCAGTGCTGAGGGAGCGCCGCACTGTCAGAGGGTCAGTGCTGAGGGAGCGCCGCGCTGTCAGAGGGTCAGTGCTGAGGGAGCGCCGCGCTGTCAGAGGGTCAGTGCTGAGGGAGTGCCGCACTGTGAGAGGGTCAGTGCTGAGGGAGTGCCGCACTGTCAGAGGAGCTGTCTTTTGGATGAGACTTTGAACCAAAACTCTTTTTTGTCCACCTAGGGTGATGGGAAAGATGCCATGGAACTCATTCCCTCAGGGCCCTGGTCAATACTATCATCACAAAAATAAAGATTATCTGGTTCTTTGTCACATTGTAGTTTATGACATCTTGCTATGTGTGTATTGGCTGTTTCATTTCCACAGAACAGTGAGTAAGCTTCAAAACTCCAGGGAGATGGTGGCGCAGTGCCACTGTCACTGGAATAGTGACACCCAGAATAATGTTCTGCGGACCTGGGTTCAAATCTCAACACAGCAGATGGTGAAATTCAAATTTAATAATTATCTGGATTTAAAAGTTTAATGATAACCATGAAACCATTGTTGGAAAAACCCGTCTGGTTCACTAACGTCCTTTAGGGAAGGAAATCTGCCATCCTTACCTGATGTGCCCACACCCACAACAATATCCCCACAGATGAGCAGTAAATGCTGGTGATAAAAATCCTTTATTGGTTGTAAGGTGCTTTGGAAAATCCCGAGGCTGTCGGAAGCATGGTATAAATTCTTTGGGTAGGCTTGGGAGGCATGAATAATCCTCGAGTGACTGTGGCGTGAGCTACCACTACCTCCTCCCCCCTATCCATAGAACCGACACCCTCTGATTGACTGGCTATTTTCGGAGAGTGGGACCTCTGCCCCAGGATCCCAGCAAAAGGCTCCAGCTGACTCTGCAATCAACAGCCAACACTACCATTTATCCACACTGACTCCTGCACTTAGGATCCTCGAAGGAAATTAAGCAAAATTCTGGCACATCCATTAATTTCCATTATTTCATTCTAATCTGCTGACCTAGACAGGGAAGACTCAATGTCCAATCCAACCCCTGTAGCTGCACAGCAGCAATTATTCTGTGCATCGCGGAGTATCTCAGAATGACACACCACAGCACTGAAAATGATCAAGATACGGTCGACTTTATTGTTCTGGATATAAGATGTGTCCATCTGCCTGAAAGTGAATTTGATAACAAACACACACAAAGCTGATGAGATTCAGGTAACTGGATCAATTCAGTCACACCAACTCTCTGCGTACACTGCTGTGTGAAATCACCCATCAGCTCGAAATGTGATGAGCAAAGGTTTATCTCCTGAATGCATTAATCACCCAACACGGTACAGTTCCAGCACATCTCAAACTCACCACTCTGTCCGCTTCAACTTTAATCATTCTTTTCAAATCTTTCTTCCTGTCTCAAGAGAAACATCCCCATATCTGATCTTGCCCCCATTTTAAACCCTGATAAACTGAAAACATTTTATTACCAATCAGACTGCTGACTTTAATTATATCCAAATAATTCACAACAGATGTATAGCTTTCATTTCCCTTGATCCCACCACCCACCTACACTCGTTGACCTACATTCACTCCCAAGTTCACTATTTTAACATTTTCTTCATCAACTCCTTGCTTGGACTCTCTTCCCCACCCGCCCCACCTCGCCTGGTCCACTCCGCCATCTCCAACACTGCAGCCGTCCAACAACACCACATTTGTCCCATTCTGGCACCTTGTGCATCACCGACTCCTTTCTTCCCACCATTGACTCCAGTCTTCCAGACCCGAAGCTCAGAATGCAATCCCCAACTCTCTTCTCCTCCTCTCTCCAGCTTGAAGGGTTGGGTGGCACAATGGCACATCGGCAGGGACCCAGGTTCGATTCCCGGCTTGGGTGACTGTGTGGAGTTTGCGCGTTCTCCCGGTGTCTGTGTGGGTTTCCTCCAGGTGCTCCAGTTTCCTCCCACAGTTTGAAAGACGTGCTGGTTAGGTGCATTGGCCATGCTAAATTCTCCCTCTGTGTACCCGAACAGGTGCCAGAATGTGGCAACTAGGGATTTTCACAGTAACTGCAGTGTTAATGGAAGCCTACTTGTGACAAATAAATAAATTTAAACTTAAACTTAAGATGTGCTGCTTAAAACCTCTCTCTCAAGCTCTCTGAAATTGGTTGTGTGGTTATCTTCACATTTTGTGCTATTTGTGGGAGTTTGCAATGTATAAATTGACGCTCAGTTCTTTGCATTCATGTAGTCATAAAACAAAGAAGGCCATTCGGGCCATTATAGAATCCCTACATCCAGTAGAAGGAGGTCATTCAGCTCATTGACACTACACCAACAACAATCCCACCCAGGCCTTACTCTGTGACCCCATGTATTTACCCTGTTAGTCCCCCTGACGCTAAGGGGCAATGTAGCACGGCCTACTCACCAAACCCACACATCTTTCAGACTGTGGGAGGAAACCGGAGCAGTTGGAGGAAATCACCCAGGTATGGAGAGAACGTACAGACTCTACACAGACAGTGACCCAAGCCAGGAATCGAACCCGGGTCCCTGACGCTGTGAGGTAGCTGTGCTAACCACTGGGCCACCCTTATCATACATTTCTATAGCGCTTCTCACACCCTGTTCCAACACAACCAAAGAAGGACCTTTGAAGTGTGGTCTTCATGTTCGTGTCACCTGTAAACGTTGATACACCTGAATCTATATGAAAAAGAGCAGTAATCCTAACACTAACCTCTGAAAAATATCAATGCATCCTGCCCCCAAATCAGGAAACTATTTGTTTCCCACTATCCCTGCTTTCTGACCCTTGTCTTATTCTGGTAACCTCTGTTATAGCTCTGCAGCTAACAGCACTGAGCACTCGAGGCAAGATCAGTAACGTGGAGTCTTTACTAAAGGGTTGTCGAGCTATGTTCAGACAGGTTGGCAGAGAGGGCACCTCTTCCTCAGACTGGCACAGTATACAGAAGGCACAGGGAAGGTCAGGTCCCACCCCTTACATCGCTGTACATTGGAAACATAACCAATTAAAGGCTCTGCTTTCCATCCTTGAGCTCAAATGATACCCTCACAGCGACAGTCCTATTGATCCTATGAGGTTTATATTTGCCAACAAATCTATTCTGTTTAAAACATTGACTACATTTGGGAAGCATCTTGTTGGCTATAAAGTAGGTCTGGAGATGATGGTAAGTGCTATAGAAATGTAATTCTTTCTCTTGCGGCTACATGAATCATTATCCTTTAGCTTGCCTCAGATCATGAAGAAATCCTTGTCCACCATCATTTAGCCATCATGTCCCAGCATGCTCCCATTCTTCAGGCCAAAGAATGATTGGTCACTTTTCTGTTATTTCTCATGTCCTTGTCTGGACAGCCCCTGGACAGCGGGTGAGGTGTAAGGGAGGCGAGGTCAGGAAAATGGGGGTGGGATGGATCTCCCCAGTACTCCGACTGCCAGGGAAGTGCCTCGGGGGGCAGCAGACATTTGGATTGTCTGCCCACTCAATGGAGGTGGGGACAGACAGTCTGTACGTATAAGGCCCTAGCTATTGGTGATTAGAGTGCTCATTGACACTTCTCTGAATCCCTACAGTGTGGGAAGAGGGCATTCGGCCCATCAAGCCTGCACTGACAACAATCCCGCCCAAGCCCCTATGCCAGTAACCTCATGAATTTACCCTGCTAATCCCCCTGACACTAATGCACAATGTATCATGGTCAATCCACCCGACCTGCATACCTTTGGACTGTGGGAGGAAACCGGAGCACCCAGAGGAAACCCACACAGACACAGGGAGAACGTGCAGAGTCCACAGAGACAGTGACCCGAGCTGGGAACCGAACCCGGGTCCCTGGCGCTGTGAGGCAGCAGCACTAACCACTGTGCCACCGTGCCACCCACTTGCAGCACCTCCCGCAGGAATTACTCGGTCCCAGGCAAATTTGATTGAAACTTACAAATTTGATCCCCAATCTGCCTCAACAGTGCCCACCTCTCCTGGTGGGACAGAACTGCTGACACGCCCTCCCCTCACCGATTACGCCAGCAGGACCGTGGACCCACCCATTGCCCATAATTGGACAGGGAGTTCAGAGACCATCCAGTACCAGCTATGGATTCACAGCCAGCCGGAGACCTCGGGAAAATCTCACCTTTTACTTTTCAGGACATGACTCTGGAATACTGTGGAATATTTAGCATCGACCCAGCGACACTGGAAAGATATTTAGAAATGGCTTTTACAGAATAAACTGCTGGGATGAAGCTCTGGGTGGTTAATGAGTCTGAATCAGCAACCATTGAGCCTCGTGCATCCATATGAAGATCTCATTTCTGGAAATCCCCAGAGTTAGATTATTGTATGCTGTTTAATGATGAATTATGCCACTGAGTGTCAGATACTCAACATTTCAATAAGGATCACAACCCTGCAGAACATTCAATCTGAAAATGCAATCCCTCGCCACAAACCTACAAAACCTCACTGTCTCTGAAGATACACAGAGGCAATGAGTCTGTCACTCCTGTGTTTCACTTACAGGATATGAATAAGACTGCCCATTGTTGTACATCCCCAGTTACCCACGAGAAGGCAGACATGTGTCTCCTTCCTGCATCCGTCTGACAATGTCTCCCAAAAAGATGAATGAAAGACTTGCATTTATATAGCACCTTTCAATGGTATAATGGTACTGGTATAATCTGGGAAGCGCATAGCAAGCTCCCACAAAGAGTAACGTGATAATAACAGCCAGATCATTTGCTCTGATGCTGTTTCAGTGACACAATTTGGTCACACGGGTGTGTCCTTCTCTTCTTCGAACATTGCCATGGGAACTTTTAGATTTATCTGAGACAGCGAGCACTTGGACTAGAATAGAACCGCTGGGATTTTCCACTCCCGTCTGCGGCTGACAGGTTTGTTGGCGCGGCTGGAGTATAACTCACAAAGCGCTGAGTCACATTTTCCTGACAATGAAAGGGAAGGACACAGTCATCCCTTCCTCAACATCAGTGTCGGGTCACACTTCCCACCATTCAGTGTCAAGAATGTCATTAGAATAAATCTGCATCTCATTAGCAGGACCACATACCAGAATTGTGTCAAATTTAATCCCACATCGGCGTGATCTCACAACAGCGCCATGTACCACTGGTTTCAAAAAGATGTGTATCTTCTTTTATTCATTCGTGGGACATGGGTATCGCTGGCTGGGTCAGCATTTATTGCCCATCCCTCGCTTGCCCTTGGAGGGCAGTTGAGAGTTAACCACAGAGCTGTGGCTCTGGAGTCACATGTAGGCCAGACCGGGGTAAGGACGGCAGATTTCCCTCCAGATGGGATTTTGCTGGAACGCTGTGCCCAGTTCTGGGCAACCTACCTTTGGAAAATGGGAAGGCATTGGAGTGAGTTCAGAAAAGATTCATGAGAATGATTCCAGAGTTAAGGAACTCCGGTTATGAAGATCGATTGGAGAGGTTGGGATTGTTTCCCTTTGGGAATGGCTGCGAGGGGATTTAATCGATGTATTCAATATCATGAGGGACTGAAAGGGGAGATTGAGAGAAAAGCTGGTCCCACTCATAAAAGGATTGAGAATGCAAGGTTACAGATTTAGGGTAATTAGCAAAAAAAACCAAAAGTGATAGGAAGAGAAACTTTTTTACGCAGCAAGTGATTAGGTTTTGGAATACACTGATAGAATGTGGTAGAGACAGATTCACACAGGGAATCATTAGGATCTGGAGTGCACTGTCTGAGAGTGTGGTGGAGACAGATTCACACAGCGAATCATTAGGATCTGGAGTGCACTGTCTGAGAGTGTGGTGGAGACAGATTCACACAGCGAATCATTAGGATCTGGAGTGCACTGTCTGAGAGTGTGGTGGAGACAGATTCACACAGCGAATCATTAGGATCTGGAGTGCACTGTCTGAGAGTGTGGTGGAGACAGATTCACACAGCGAATCATTAGGATCTGGAATGTACTGTCTGAGAGTGTGGTGGAGACAGATTCACACAGCGAGTGGTTAGGATCTGGAATCTACTGCCTGAGAGTGTGGTGGAGGCACAATTGAAGCATTCAAAAGGGAATCAGACTGTTATCTGAAAAGGAAGAATATACAAAGTTAAGGGGAGAAGGTGGGGTAGTAGCTCAATAAGAAATAGGAGCAGGAGTAGGCCATCCAGCCCCTCGAGCCTGCCCCACCATTCAATAAGATCATGGCTGATCTGTTGTGGCTCAGTTCCACATTCCTGCCCTGTCCCCATAACCCTTAATCCCCTCTCTTATCAAAAACCCATCAACCCGCGTCTTAAAAATATTGAGCGAGGCAGCCTCCACCACTTCAACGGGCAGAGAATTCCAGAGATTCACCACCCTTTGAGTGAAGAAGTTCCTCCTCAACTCCGTTCTAAACCGCCCCCCCTTTATCTTGAGGCTGTGCCCTCTAGTCCTACTGTCCTTTCTGAGCGGGAAGAGCCTCTCCACCTCAATCCTGTCCATCCCTTTCATCATCTTGTACGTCTCAATAAGATCCCCCCTCATCCTTCTAAACACTGACGAGTACAAGCCCAGTCTATTCAGCCTCTCCTCATAGCTCAACCCCCTCAACTCCGGTATCAGCCTAGTGAACCTCCTCTGCACTCCCTCCAAGGCCAAAATATCCTTGCGTAAGTGCAGCGACCAAAACTGCACACAGTACTCCAGCTGCGGCCTCACCAATGCCCTATACAGCCGCAGCAAGACCTCCCTACTTTTACATTCAATCCCCCTCGCTATGAAGGCCAGCATCCCATTCGCCTTCCTGACCACCTGCTGCACCTGCAGGCTAGGTTTTTGCAACTCATGCACAAGGACCCCCAGGTCCCTCTGCACCGTAGCATGCTGCAGCTTTTCGCCCTGTAAGTAGTAGTCCTTCCTACTATTATTCCTACTAAAGTGGATAATGTCACACTTGCTAACATTGTACTCCACCTGCCAGGTCCTCGCCCACTCGCTCAGCCTATCTAGATCCCTCTGCAGACTTTCTACACCCTCCACACAATTTGCTGTTCCACTTATCTTTGTGTCATCAGCAAATTTCAACACCTTACACTCGGTTCCCTCCTCCAGATCATC
Source organism: Carcharhinus amblyrhynchos (assembly GCF_965287045.1). NCBI lineage: Eukaryota > Metazoa > Chordata > Chondrichthyes > Carcharhiniformes > Carcharhinidae > Carcharhinus > Carcharhinus amblyrhynchos. The sequence continues at coordinate 3,152,716 of NC_137339.1, forward strand.
TCTGTAAATTGTAAATAGCTGAGGCCCCAGCACCGATCCGTGGGGCACTCCACTAGTCACCAACCGCCAATCCGAATAGCACCCATTGACCCCCACTCTCTGCCTCCTATTTGACAGCCAATCCCCTATCCACGCTAACACCTTAAGGTGAGTTGCTGATGGGCTGAATGGTCTCCTTCTCTGCCTCAACATTTCTGTGATTCTAAATCCATTTACTGACAGTGCGTGCCTAGTATTCTTTGTTTGACAGGCTCTCAATGCTTATTGTACTCCAAGCACATTTGCAGCATGCCCTTCTATTGCCCTTCTCCATCACACAGTGCTCAGTAATCTTGCTATCTGTTGTAATGCTGTGTAGCTACATCAGTGCTGAGTATCAGCGTGTGGGCCTCCATTAGGCACTGTCTGAAGTCCCAGACTGTAGGAGGTCCCAGCCACAGCTACACTGAGCGATGCAGTGGGAGAGGTGGAGGACAGAGGTGAGGGAGACATGAGGAGGGGTCAGTTCTGTGTTCAATAAAAGTTTATGCTGTTAGTTATTGCAAATGCTCCATGAACTCACACACAGTTTATAAATCCTGAATGATACGGCAAGTGAGCCCCCATTCCTGCCGACAGTTTCGACACGGTTTTTCTCGCCCGCCTTTGCCGATATCTGGGAAAGTTTTGCTCTACTCCTCTGTCTATAAAGCCCAGGAACCTGTATGCTTTTTTTTAAACCAGTTTCTCAACCTACATTCTTACGTAGCAACCGACTCAAGAACAGCTTCTCCCCTGCTGCCATCAGACTTTTGAATCGACCTATTAAATTGGTCTTTCTCTACGCCCTAGCTATGATGGTAACGCTATATTCTGCACCCTCTCCTTTTCTTCGCCCCATGTATTCTGTGAACAGTATATCTTGTCCGTACAGCGCACAAGAAACGATACCAATACATGATTTGATTTGATTTATTATTGCCACATGTATATAGTGAAAAGTATTGCTTTTTGTGCGCTGTACAGACAAAGCATACCGTACATAGAGAAGGAAACGAGAAGGTGCAGAAGTTATAGTGATAGCTAGGGTGTAAAGAAAGATCAATTTAATAAGAGACAGGTCCATTCAAAAGAAAAACGGCAGCAGGAAAGAAGCTGCTCCTGAGTCGGTCGGTACGTGACCTCAGACCTTTATATCTTTTTCCCGATGGAAGAAGGTGGAAGAGAGAATGTCCGGGATGTTGGGGGGGGTCCTTGATTATACTGGCTGCTTTTCCTGAGATAGCAGGAAGTGTAGATGGAGTCAATGGATGGGAGGCTGGTTTGCGTGATGGATTGGGCTACATTCACCACCCTTTTGTAGTTCCTTGTGGTCTTGGGTAGAGCAGGAGCCCAGACCAAGCTGTGATACAACCAGAAAGAATGCTTTCTACGGTGCATCTGTAAAAGTTGGTGAGAGTCATAGTGACATGCTAAATTTCCTTAGTCTTCTGAGAAAGTAGAGGCGTTGGTGGGGCTTTCTTATCTATAGTGTCGGCACGGGGGGACCAGGACAGGTTGTTGGTGATCTGGACACCTAAAAACTTGAAGGTCTCGACTCTTTCTACTTCATCCCTGTTGATGTAGACAGGGACATGTTCTCCTTTATGCTTCCTGAAGTCGATGACAATCTCTTTCGTCTTGTTGACATTGAGGGAGAGATTATTGTCATTGCACCAGTTCACCAGATTCTTGATCTCATTCCTCTACTCTGTCCCGTCATTGTTTGAGATCTGACTCACTATAGTGGTGTCATCAGTACGTTCGAAAATCAAGTTGGAGAGGAATTTGGCCGCACAGTCAGAGGTGTATAAGGAGTATAATAAAGAGCTGAGAACACAGTCTTGTGGGGCTGGTACTGAGGATGATCCTGGGGGAGGTGTTGTTGCCAACCCTTACTGATTGTGGTCTGTGGGTTCAGAGTCTGGGATCCAGTCGCAGACGGAGGATCCAAGCCACAGAATTAGGAGATGAGTTTTATAGGAATGGTGGTGTTGAAGGCTGAGTCAATAAATAGGAGTCTGACATAGGTATTCCAGCAGGGCCAGGGAGATGCCATCTGCTGTGGACCTGTTGCAGCAGTAGGTGAACTACAGCGGATCCAAGCAATCCGGGAGGCTGGAATCGATTTGTGCCGTGACTAACCTTTCGAAACACTTCATAATGATGGATTAGAGCCATGATGCGATGGTTATGAAAGCTCGCTGTCTGGCTTTTCTTCTGGTCGTCTTCTTGAAGCAAATAGGGAGCTCAGATTTGTGTAAAGAGAGGTTAAAGAATCCCCCCACCAGCTGGTCCGTGCAGAGGGACCTCGGGGTCCTTGTGCATGAGTCGCAAAAACCCAGCTTGCAGGTGCAGCAGGTGGTCAGGAAGGCGAATGGGATGCTGGCCTTCATAGCGAGGGGGATTGAATATAAAAGTAGGGAGGTCTTGCTGCAACTGTACAGGGCACTGGTGAGGCCGCAGCTGGAGTACTGTGTGCAGTTTTGGTCACCGTACTTGCGCAAGGATATTTTGGCCTTGGAGGGAGTGCAGAGGAGGTTTACTAGGCTGATGCCGGAGTTGAGGGGGTTGAGCTATGAGGAGAGGCTGAATAAACTAGGCTTGTACTCGTTAGAGTTTAGAAGAATGAGGGGAGATCTCATTGAGACGTATAAGATGATGAATGGGATGGATAGGATAGAGGTGGAGAGACTCTTCCTGCTCAGAAAGGACAATAGGACTAGGGGGCACAGCCTCAAGATAAGGGGCGGTGCAGTTTAGAATGGAGTTGAGGAGGAACTTCTTCACTCAAAGGGTGGTGAATCTCTGGAATTCTCTGCCCGTTGAAGTGGTGGAGGCTGCCTCGCTAAATATATTTAAGACGCGGGTTGATGGGTTTTTGATAAGAGAGGGGATTAAGGGTTATGGGGAGAGGGCGGGAATGTGGAACTGAGCCACGACAGATCAGCCATGATCTTATTGAATGGCGGGGCAGGCTTGAAGGGCCAGATGGCCTACTCCTGCTCCTATTTCTTATGTTCTTATTTATCTGAGTGTTGGACCATCTACCCCATCCCATGTGACAAAAATCTATCATCACCAATAATAAATAAAAAATCAAATCAACTCCTGAAAACGCTGGGGCGAACTCCTCTCTCTTCGAAATAGTGGCGATGTAATCTTTTACACTGCCCCGAGAGGTCAGAAGGGTCTCAGTTTACTGTCTCACCTGAAGGATATCCCCTCTGACACTGCAGCCCTCCCTCACTGCCCTGGAATGCCAGCCTGCAGTCCGTGCCCGAGCTCCGCTATTACATTAGTGATGTATCGAGCAAATATTCAATTCCATGAACTCCGACTCACTCACTGACAATTATATCAACCGTCCACTCAAATGGAAAATATAAATTTCCCTCTCTGTCTGCAGGCAGACAGTTAACCAGCCAGGCCGTGTAGTTATAGGGAATCAGCTTCTGATTAAACTATTCCACATTTCTGTTTCACTAGTTAACCTCTCTATTAGTTAAATGTCTGTAACATGTGTCTGAGGAACAATTGGATGAGATATCGATCTACACTCAGGAAAGATGGACAACACAATCGAGAACAGCAGCAACAAAGGCCCTGCAGCCGATTAGGCCCACGGGGTTAACACTCAGGTTAAAGTGCAGGCCCAGGATCAAAATAACCTGCAGGCTCAGACTAATGTAGGCCCAGGCAGGCTAGTACAGGCCCAGGCTGGCTGACACAGGCCCAGGCAGGCTAGCACAGGCCCAGACTGGTTAGCATAGGCCCAGATAAACTAGCACAGGCCTATGCAGACTAGCATAGGCCCAGACAGGCTAGGACAGGCCCAGGCAGGCTAGCATAGGCCCAGATAAACTAGCACAGGCCTAGGCAGACTAGCACAGGCCCAGATAAACTAGCACAGGCCTAGGCAGACTAGCATAGGCCCAGAAAGGCTAAGACAGGCCCAGGCAGGCTAGCACAGGGCCAGGTAAGATAGCACAGGCCCAGGCTGAGGCTCAGACAGGCCCAGGCTGGCTAGTACAGGCCTAGGATCAAAATAACCTACAGGCTCAGGCTCATGTAGGCCAAGGCAGGCTACCTAGCATAGGCCCAGGCTGGCTGACTGAACAGGCCCAGGCAGACTAGCATAGGCCCAGACAGGCTAGGACAGGCCCAGGCAAGCTAGCATAGGCCCAGATAAGCTAGCACAGGCCCAGGCTCAGCCCTACCTCAGGCATAAGTAGTTTCCTGAAGTTACCACAGCGACAGGATTGCACCATGAGATGTGACATCCTTGGCATGGCCATCTTTTTTGTTGCCCATCCCTAATATTGTCCTTGTGAAGATGGCGAAGAGCTGCTTTCTTGAACCACTGCAGACTGTGTGGCATAGGCACAGCCTGTTAGTTTAATGTTTATTTATTAGTGTCACACGTAGGTTTACATTAATACTGCAATGAAGTTACTGTGAAAATCACCACACTCCCAGTGCCTGTTCGGGTATGTGAGAAACACAGCTCACAGTTAAACAATTTAGTCAAGTCAAGTTCTGAAGGAGCAAGATTTTATTTGACGTTCTTGCAAGACCGGGTGTCTAGCGAAATAGGCACACCTCACATAGATTTACAGCACATTTTATACCTTTTTTACAAGCATTGTGATGGCTTTGCAATGTGATGTTCTCTCCTAATTGGTGGTCCCTGTCCCATCTATGTGTTGACATTCTCCTATTGGCTCGAGGTGCCCTAAGTTCCTATCCCATCTAACAATGTCTCCTGTTATCACAAGAGTGCATTAGCAAACTCATCCATCTTATCCAATACTGTTACATGTCCAGTTCAGATTGGCGGTAATCAATCCTTTGCCAACTTAATCACTGCTGTCCCGACTATCTCAGTGACCCCTTCCCCCTTTTATGCTTAGTTGTATAAACAACACATCTTGCAGACCATTTGCTTTTTATAACGTGGGCCTCTTACATTCCTGCAGGATGTGATGTATGCTTCACTGCACATCACATCTCTGATGTTATCTCTACATTACAGGCAGTCTTTTTATTATCCCTAATTATTGCTGTGTTAGCAGCATCGAACCCTATGTCCTATGTTTGTAACTAAACTCACAGTTGTTTCCATAAAGTGGGTTATCAATATGCCTAACTATATCCAATCTATTTAACTTCAAGCTATTTCTCTATGCTCTACAAATATATGTGTTAACAACATCTTTACCTATTGCTCACAGGTACACTGAGGGGGAATTTATCATGGCCAACCAGCACGCCTTTCAAACTGTGGGAGGAAACCAGAGCACCCGGAGGAAACCCACACAGACACAGGGAGAACGTGCAGACACCGCACAGACAGTGACCCAAGCCGGGAATCGAACCCAGGTCCCTGGCACTGTGAGGCAGCAGTGCTAACCACCGTGCCACTGTGCCACTGTCCTGCCCTTAAGGGAGGGAGTTCCAGGATTTCACTTAATGGGATTGCTCTTTCAAAAAGCTAGCACAGGTACAAAGGGCTGAGTGGCCTCTTTTGGTGCAGTAACATTGAATGGATGCACTTGGCTGTTGAAGAACTAAGCTGAACACTCAGAGTGCCGAGCACTCAGACTGACCTCACTGAATTGAACCATCCCCAGCTCTTTACGTAATTAAACAGTCTCTACAAGATGAACGGGTTCTGTGGAAGCTGCACCGACAGCAGCTGACTTTAAAAAGGGATTAAACGCGATCCTATCACAGATTCTAGTTGAAGTGTTTGGATACAGATTAAATTAATTGAACATTAAACCTCAGCTGTAAATGACGGGAAGCATTGATTTCCTGCTCCCCCAGTGTTTAGATCGGAAAGTTTTGTCCCTTTTCAAATAAACATTCCTATTCCCGTTCCGACATCATTCCCTGCATCTTTGCTGATATTCCCTGTCTAACTCCAGCTCGGAGATTCTGTGCATGAAATGGACAGTATCCCTGTTGAGCCTGAGTGAGTTTTGAAGGAAGGTTTAATCCCAGCATTGGCTCCATGATGACACTCGCGTCTCAGCCTGAGGCTTATTTCTAAAACAACAGCTTATATCTTAAACGTGATCAAATATAATCCTGACCCACTTTGCAAGAATTGGATTGGATTCTAATCCCAGGAACGATTCCAGATCAAACATACTCCGAGGGTGATTCTTCCCACTTAGGGTTGAAAAAGACAGATCCAACACAAGGTGGCACAGCGGGTTAGCGCTGCTGCCTCACAGCGCCAGGGACCCAGGTTCGATTCCGGCCTCAGGTCACTGTCTGTGTGGAGTCTGCATGTTCTCCCCGTGTCTGCGTGGGTTTCCTCCAGATGCTCCTGTTTCCTCACACAGTCCAAAGATGTGCAGCTTAGGTGGATTGGCCATGCTAAGTTCTCCCTCAGTGTCAGGGGGACTTGCAGGGTAATAATGTGGGCTTACAGGGATATGGAATTGGTGGTACAGGCTCGATGGGCCAAATGGCCTCCTCCTGTACTGGAATTCTATGATTCTGCCTAAAGGACAGGAACCATTCGCGAATATCACCATCCTCCTTTTTAACACGTTTTAGCCAGATTATAACAACCCAGATATTATAAAGCTCCAGGATCTTATCATCTGGTTAGATACTCTCCTCAGAGATTTACCTCGCTACTGAAGACCAATGGACCAGAAGGCCATAGGAGCAGAGATCATAACTGGTCTGATGTGATGAGATTTTCACAGTAACTTCATTGCAGTGTTAATGTAAACCTACTGGTGACACTAATAAATAAATGTTAAACTTAAAAAAAACCTTAACCACCAACTCCTCTTTCCTGCTTTATCCCCATAATCCTGGATTCCCTCATCGATTAAGAATCTGTTTATCTCTACAGCCCTCTGTGATAAAAACCCATAGATTCACTACCCTCTGAGAGAAGAAATTCCTTCTTATCTCTGCTTTGAATGGGCAACTCCTTACTCTGAGATTATTCCCTCTCGTCCTAAACTTTCCCACAAAGAGAAACAACCTCTCAGCATTGACCTGTCAAACCCCTGAAAATCTGATATGTCTCAATAAGGTCGCCTTTTATCCTTCCAAACTCCAATGAGTACAGGGCCAACCTACTCAATCTTTCTTCATAAGAACATCCCCCTATACCCAGGATCAACCTAATGAACTTTCTCTGGACTGCCTCCAATGCCAATATATCTTTCCTTAGATAAGGGGACCAAAACTGTTCACAGTATTCCACACATAGTCTAACTGGTGACTTGTATAGTTTCAGCAAGATTTCCCTGTTTTTATACTCCATTCTGTTTGAAATGAAGGCTAACATTCCATTTCCCTTCCCAATACCTTCTGACTGTGCCTGCTAGCTTTTTTTAATTTATGCACAAGGACCCCAAATCCCTCTGTGCCACAGCTTTCTGCAGCCTTTCTCCATTTAAATAATATTTAGCTCCTTTATTCCTCCTACCAAAGTGCATCACTTCGCATTTCCTACATTATATTCCATCTGCCAAAGTTTTGCCCCATTCACCTAACCTGTCTCTATCTCTCTCGATGCTTTGTGGCATCCCCACCATTTAGGCAGGGTCTGGCTTCTTGAAGAGAAAATCATGCCTGAAAAATTTATTAAAATTCTTTGAGGAGGTAACAAGCAGGATAGTTAAAGGAGAACCAGTAGATGTAACATACTTGGATTTCCAAAAGTAGTTTGATAAGGTATCATACCAAAGGTTACTTAGATAAGAGCCCAGGGTATTGGGAGTAGTATATTAGCATGGATAGAGAATCGGTTAACTGGTAGAAGACAGAGGGTTGGAATAAGATTTTTTTGTGTCATTCACACTTCCCTCATCCAATTCATCAATATATATTGTCCCCAGCACAGATCCTTATGACTCCACTAATTACAGTTGCTATCATGAAAATGCCCCTCTTATTCCAACTCTCTTGTCTTCTACCAGTTAACCGATTCTCTACCCACGCTAATATACTACTCCCAATACTATGGGCTCTTATCTAAGTAACCTTTGGTATGATACTTACCTTTGATATGATATTTTTGGAAACCCAAGTATGTTACATCTACTGGTTCTCCTTTAACTATCCTGCTTGTTACCTACTCAAAGAATTTTAATAAATTTTTCAGGCATTATTTTCTCTTCAAGAAGCCAGACTCTGCCTAACTTGTCTATTGTTAGTTGTTTTTTATTTCCCTCCCTTTTTGAGTAAGGGTGTTACATTTGCAGTTTCCCAAGTCTCTGGGACTTTTCCAGAATTGAAGGATTTTTGGAAGATTACGACCAGTGCATCCATTATCTCTCTAGTTGCTGCCTTTAATATCCTTGGATGCAACCCATCAGGTCCAGGGGATTTAATGGGCCTTTAGCCCCATTTATTCCCCGGTACATTTTTGTCTAGTGATAGTTATTGTATTTATTTCTTCCCTCTCTTTTACTCCTTGATTATTTAGTATTTTTGGAAGCTATCGGTGTCCTCTACTATGAAGACTGACGCAAAGTATTTTTTAACTCCTCTACCAACTTGTTCCCTGTTAACTCCTCTGCCATTTCCTGGTTCCTTACTACGAGTTTTCAGAGATGTGTTTGCGAGTTTGGATTCAGAAGACTATCGGAGACAGTATATTTTCTAAATGCTGTAAATATTTGTTAAAGAACCAGGTACGCAATTCACAATTAATAATAAAGCAATCACAACACTGAGTTGTAGGAAAAGAAGGTATAATCCTCTTTCCATTGGAGTATTGAGGTTTAAATAATAAAGAACAAAGAAAATTACAGCACAGGAACAGGCCCTTCCGCCCTCCTGCATCATCCATGCTGCCCAACAGAACTAAAACCCCCTACCCTTCCGGGAACCATATCATCCTATTCCCATCCTATTCATGTATTTATCAAGATGCCCCTTAAACGTCACCACTGTATCTGCTTCCACTACCTCCCCCTGGCAGTGAGTTCCAGGCACCCACTACCCTCTGTGCAAAAAACTTGCCCCGTGCATCTCCTTTAAACCTTGTCCCTCGCACCTTAAACCTGTGCCCCCGAGTAATTGAGTCTCCCGCTCTGGGGAAAAGCTTCTGACTGTCCACTCTGTCCATGCCTCTCATAATCTTGTAGACTTCTATCAGGAAGCTTTTTATCTTCTATCAGGAACGTTACAGACAGATATTTAAGATGCCCAAAATATTTAAAGCAATATTTACCTTAAATCCCCTCGTAGAAAGCTACAGATTTTAGTGAGAAACTTCCATCCCAATTAAGGGGAGAACGGCCATCGTCGCACTGCAGCAACTATCTTGAGGGACTCTGGAGTGAATCCAGTGAATCTAAGATGTTTCTGTGTGTTTCCAATATTTATAACATTAAAGAGTTGAATCATCAGGAAGGATATTGAGCCCAATATCTTTCACTCTCGCCAACATCCTTTGAACAAACAGGATACTGAGAGATGCAGATGGTGCTAATTTCAATATCACACAACTGTCTCTCACGATCAGAACCCTGTTCCATGGATCCAATTGACAACTGATTTAGGGGCATTCTTAAAATTTAAAGTTATTGATGGTTAGATTTCTGATATCTGACAAATGATCAAATTCTTACTGAGGTGCCATAGATTTATCAATGCCTTCCTGAGTCGATGCGCCAAGGATTCGCAAAGCCCAGTTCCTGTATTTTTTCAGAAACTGCCTTGTGTTCAAGGATATACCGTATCGTAAACCATGGCACGCTGGTCTCCCCGAACTCAGTATCATGCTCAGGTACGCTTATGAACCCTGACCAGCAGATAAATCTGTTTAGTCTCTACTTCCCCACCCCCATCACCCAACTAACCCCCAATCCCCGATTGCCTCCCCGCCTTTCAATACTCTCCACCCCAACTGTGGAAGGCAGTGGTGTAGTTGTATTTTAACTAAACTAGTAACCCAGAAACCCAGGATAATGGCCTGGGGTCCCAGGTTCAAATCCCGCCACAGTAAATGGTGACAATGGAATTCAACAAAAAAATATCTGGAATTAAAGGTCTACTGATGACCATGAAACCATTGTGGATTGTTGTAAAAAACCCATCTGATTCACTAATGTTCTTTAGGGAAGGAAATCTGCCGTCCTTACCTGGTCTGGCCTACATGTGACTCTAGACCAACAGCAATGTGCCCTCAAGGATGGGCAATAAATGCTGGCCTAGCCAGCGACACCTACATCCCATAAATAAATAAAAACTATAGTTAGCTTAACGTCATGAGGAAGGTGTTAAAATAAATCATTAAGCAGGTTAGCTGGGCAGTTAGAGAAACTGAAAGCAATCAGGATGAGTCGCCATGGTTTTGTGAAAGGAAAATCGTGTTTAACCAACTTATTGAAGTAAAATGTGCTATGGATGAAGAGGAACATGTAAATCCAGCATGCTTTGATTTCCAGAAGGCATTTGATAAGGTGACACAGGTATTGTAGAAGATATAACTTCATGGTGTCAGGAGTAACATGCTAACCTGGATAGAAGATGGCCGAGAGTATGCATAAATGGGTTTTTTTTTCTGATTGGCTGGATGTGATGAGTGGAATCTCACGGGGTCTGTGTTGTGGCCTCGACTTTTTACAATTTATATCAATGTCTTAGGTAAGGGGAGTGAAGACATGGTTGAGAAATTTACGGATGACACAACGACAGGTGGGAAAGTATGTTGTGAAGGATACATAAGGAGGTTTCCCTGATCCGCCTACCCACGGGGATCACAACAAGTGAGGGACGGACCATGAAAACATCTATTAACCTCGGGCTGGACCTCACCCAAAGAGTTTGTAAATGGATAGAGGCAGATTGAGCGAGTAAGCAAAAATCTGGCAGATGGAGTATAATGTGGGAAAAAGTAAAGTTCTTCACTCTGACAGGAAGAATAAGAAAGCAGAGTCTCACTTAAACCGAAAACAGCTACAGAATTGTGAGGTACAGAGGGATCTAGGTTTTCTAGTCCGTGAATCACAAAAACTTTATATTCAGGTGCAACAAACAATGATATTCTTTATAATGTGAGGAATTGAACATTAAGTAAGGATGATATGCTTCAGTTATACAGAGTATTGGTGAATATCGGACACCTTATTTAAAGAAGGATGTAAGTATATTGAAGACAGTTCAGAGTAGCTTTACTAGGTTGATAGATAGTTGTCTAATAAGGAAGGGTTAGACAGATAGGGCTTGTTTCCAGTAGTGTATAGAAGAGTGAGGGGTGACATGATTGATGTCAATAAGATCCTGAACGGTATGGACAAGGTGGATGTGAAAAGGATGCTTCCTCTTGTGGCTGAGTCCAGAACTCGGAGGCACTGTTTTTAAAATGAGGAGTCACCCTCATGGGACAGAGATGAGGAGAAATGCTTTTCTCTTGGGGGGGGGATTGTGCGACTGTGGAAATCTCTGCCTCAGAGGGTGGTGGAGACGGGGTCATTGAATGGTTTTAAGGTGGATTCAGATAGATTTTTGTTATGGACGAAGAACAAAGAACAAAAACAGCCCGGGAAACAGGCCCTACGGCCCAACGAGCCCCAGACACCATTTTAATATTATCAGTCCCTGCCCCCACCCATGACCCCTATCTCTTGTTTTTATGGCAATCCACATTGAGGGAAACTAATTTAGGGACAATTTATTACTATTTTTGTTATGGAAAGGAATCAAAGGTTAGCGAGGATGGATGGGAATGTAGTGTTTGAAACACAGATAAATCATCCATTTCGTATGGAATGGTGGAACAGGCTCGAGGGGTTGGGTGACCTATTTCTGCTCCTATTTAGTACATCTGAATGAGTGTGCCCAGCATTAGTTTGATTTTTTTTGACAGGAATTTCCTCCCCTGTCTATCTCTCTCTCTCTCTCGCTCCTACAATGGTCCAGCACACACTAAAACCATTCAGCTGTCAATAACCCATTAATGGAATCACTGGAGAAGTGAGTTAATCAGCTGTCAGCCCCTGAAGTATCAGAAGTTGCTGAGATTAACGATGAATCCAAGGCCATCGCCCCGAATGTCTGTCTCTCCCAGGTGGGACTGTGAAGGAGCAGTCGATGTAGATGGGGGACATTCACTTACACAGCACAGTGAGGACAGATTTCTAATCCCCATCATTCCCAATTAATAACGGGATTGCCCACGGCCCACCTGCACATGGGAATTCATAGAATCCTACAGTGCAGAAAGAGGCCGTTCAGCCCAACGGGTCTGTGCCCACCACAGTCCCACCCAGCCCATAACTCCACACATTTATCTTAACTGGTCCACCTGACACTAGGGGTCATTTTAGCATGGCCAATCCACCTAACCCGCACATCTATAGATTGTGGGAGGAAACCGGAGCAGCCAAAGGAAACCCACGCAGACATGGGGAGAATGTGCAGGCTCCACACAGGCAGTGACCCGAGCTGGGAACCGAACCCGGCTCTCTGGAGCTGTGAGGCAGCAGCGCTAACCACCGTGCCACCGTGTTGCCCTTTCTGCCTCAGATCAGAAGACCATTTAGCCCCTCGACTCAAGGCACCCCCTCCGTCAAATCATGGCTACTCTGTATCTTAAAGTTTAATATCTCTAAATATCTTTAGTCAATAAAAATCTATCAATTTCTATCTGAAATCTTCAATTGGCCCAGCTTCAAGAGAGTTCCAGATTCCTACTAATGTTCCTGTGAAGATGTACTTTCTGAGCTTCTCCTAAATTGTCTCTCATTTAAAAATTGTCTCCCTCATTCTTGACACCTCAACTGTATCCACCGTATCCACTCCATTAATCATGTGTGTGGCACGGTGGCACAGTGGTTAGCATTGCTGCTCACAGTGACAGGGACCTGGGTTCGATTCCTGGCTCAGGTCACTGTCTGTGTGGAGTCTGTATGTTCTCCCTGTGTCTGTGTGGGTTTCCTCTGGGTGCTCCAGTTTCCTCCCACATCTTAAAGATGTGTAGGGGTGCATTGGCCCAAACAAACACCAAAATGTGGCAACTAGGGGAATTTCAGAGTAACTTCATTGCAGTGTTAATATAAGCCTTCCTTGTGACTAATAAATAAACTTTACTTTATCTCCAACCCCTCAGTTGTTCATGCCCTGGTCATTGACAGTGAAGACAATATAAGAAGGAGAGGGGATGAGTTGTGGTGTAGGACAGCGAGGGAGAGAAAGCTTGGCCTTTGTAGGATAAATGATGTTAAAGAAGTTGAGGTAATTATTGGAGTAAATCGTCAGAGAGTTTTGGTGAAGGGAGTGAGGTGTCGCTGCCCTCCTCTGGATGGTTACAATATTGCAGCAGGCATCAACGTCAGGAAATTCCCACCTCTAGCTGCGCCATTGGTCACCCTTCTTTGTGCCAGCTCTGGAATTTTATTTTAATGGTTTTCTTCCGAAGTGCAGAGCAACATAACTAATTCAATCTCTGGCTACGGGCTTCCTACAATGCTGGTCCACATCAATGTAACATTAAACTGCCACTTAGTCCCATGGTTTGAACCAGAGACTGCCTGAGTACAGGAAGAAACCATTCAACCCACGAGCCTGTGCTGGACCTTTGAAAGAGTTCCTCAGTTACTACCCCCTCCCCCTGCTCTTTTCTCATAGCCCTGAAAGTTTGGATAATTTTCCAATTCCCTTTCCAGGATTAACATTGAATTTGGTTCCCCTGTCCCAGTGATTTCGGGAATCACAGCAACTCGCTGTTGGAACATTTCTTCCACATCTGCCCTCTGGTTCTCGTGCTGATTACCTTCAATCCGCGTCCCTCTGGTTACCTGCCCTCCCGCCACTCAATCAAACCCCCTTGTGATTTTAAAAACCTGGGTTAAATCTCCTTTTAATCTTTGGGGCGACACGGTTGGCACAGTGGTTAGCACTGCTCCCTCACGGTGCCAGCAACCTGGGTTCGATTCCCAGCTTTGGGTCACTGTCTGTGTGGAGTTTGCACATTCTCCCCGTGTCTGCATGGGTTTCCTCCAGGTGCCCCAGTTTCCTCTCTCAGCCCGAGAGACATGCTGGTTAGGGTGCATTGGCCGTGCTGAATTCTCCCTCAGTGTACCGGAATGGGGCGACTAGGGGATTTCAACAGTAACTTCATTGCAGTGTTAATGTAAGCCTACTTGTGACACTGATAAATAAACTTAAATTTGTAAACTTACACTATTGAGTTGAAAAAAACCTCGCCTTATTCTTCCCACCAAAATGATTCACTTTACACTTTTCTATCTTCAATTTCTCCTGCTGTCTGCCTGCCCATTTCATCAGTCTGTCCAAATCCCCCAGAAATCCGGCAGTAACTTCCTCACTTTTCACTGCATTTGTGAGCTTTGTGTCAGCATTGAGAGTGTACTCTGTATGCCCACACCCAGGTCATTAATAACCACCAGAAAGAGCAGTGTTCCCCACACCCATCCTTGTCAGGACAATCTCTGTTTGGGTTCTGTCGTGACTCTGCCATGAGGGTCACACTGTAGGCTGCCATTTCCAGACAATTCAATGAAGACACTGACTGAGACAGACACTGGTGAGAACGGCTGTCCTTACACATTAAACAACATCGGTGGGAGATATGGTCGACTGCTCATTTTGGATTAGTTGTCTTCAAACCAAAAGTAAATCTCCATATTGTCAACGTTATCCTTCACCCTGGGAGCTGACACAATCACAGTTCTGAAGGGAAGGGAATCCTCTATCCTTTCCCGGTCTGGCTCTATACGTGACTCCAGTCCAGTCAACAGCATGGCTGACCCTCCCTGAAGCAGCCTGGCAAGCCAATCAATTGTATCAAACTTTCACAGGGCAACTCGGACACGCCGACTTAGCAAGTCTTACCAGCACTCTGGTGAAATCAAACTAAGCTAGTGTGTGGCTGTCAGGCAAGTGACAAATTCCAGCAAAGCCCATTTAGGAGAGGAAGCAGAGATTCTAATGAAAGACCGTGACCTGAGACTCTGGATTGGATTTCCATCGAATCAGGGTGATTCAGGCACCCAATAAAAATGGTTCCGGGATTCCTGACCCCCATTCCCAGGCTGTCTGATTTTGGGAGTGTCCTGAAAGGGTTCAGGCTGCATCATAACCTCACAGCCGGCTCTCCCGTGCTGGCTAGTTCCATTGCGGAGGTGACCTTGCCCAACTCCTGCCAGGTCCCACTCAGCCCATGTTTTAAAGGATTTGAGTGTCACGGCCCCTCAGAGATGTGATGGGACCTAGAGTGCAGGAAGGGACCTTTTAAATGATCGGATCAAAAGATCCCCTTCACACCCACTATAACAAGCCTCATTATGTATGCTAGAGTCCATATGTCCATCAACACATCTAATATAAAATAGAAATACTGGATTAACTCAGCAGGTCTGGCAGCATCTGTGGAGAGAAGCAGAGTTAACTTTTCAAATCTAAATGACCTTTCTACAGAACTGTGAAGAAAGATGCAAAGTATTCATTTAATACTTCCACAATATCTTTTACCTCCACGTGCAAGTTCCTTATTTAATCCCCAATTGGCCCTACTCTGCCTTTTACCAGTATTTTATTATTTATATGCTTTATTTATGATGACCCTGTGGTTCTCTATTATGTTAGTTTGTATTATGAGAGGGTCCCCAGTCCCCTGTTGGGGGCTGAGTGCCGTGGGGTTGGGGCGATACCGGCCTTTCAATGCAACAGAAAGGGGAGATTTCGGCACTGCGGCCTGTGGACTGTGCGCTCAGGGCAGCTCAGTAACCTCAGAAACATTCTAAAATTCCTCCTGCAGTTAATTATTTGACCCTGCAGTGGCTGTTGTTAACTCGGTGCACAGTAAGATCCCATGAGCTACAATCAAATGCTGGTGGCGTTGGTTGACTTAAGAATGTTTGGCCAGGACACAGGGAGGAATTCCACACCCCAGAGTACAATCTGTGCCCTTTCTACACTCACTGATTCCTTCACCTCCTGTTCAACATAACGTTTCCTTAAATTCCTTCTCATATCAAAATGTATTATTTACTATCTATGCAGTGAACAATGAGGAACCAGGTTATCTCGAATCAACAAAAGAACAAGTTTATCAGCTGTTAAATCTAAGAAAAATAATAAGACACAACATTGCACAGACATGGGTAACAGAAGCAATAAAAGTTAGATTCTGAAGAAAAGTTAATAGAATAGACCGTTAGAAGTCCTTTGCTTCTCAATTAGGTGCAGATTATTCAATGTTGCGGCCATTTCAGTTTAGTTGGTTCCTTTAAAATCCAAGAGTTGAATTGGAGTCCATGTAGGCCACATCAGATGGGGAGGTGATGGCCTAGTGCTAATGTTCTGGGAATCCCAGGTTCGAATCCCACCACAGCAGATGGGGGAATTTGAATTCAATTTAAAAAATCTGGAATTAAGAATCTACTGATGACCATGAAACAGGAGCGGGACAGTATCTTTACCTCACGGCATAACTGTAACTAAAATTTGTTCCGTCTACAAGCTTCACTGCAGCAACTTGCCAAGGTTCCTTCAACAACACCTTCCAATCTCCATGATCTAGCAGGACAAGGGCAGCAGATGCCTGGGTGCTCCCCACCAGCTCACACACCTTGCTGACTTGGAAACATATCGCTGTCACTGGGTCAAAATCCTGGAACTCCTTCCCTAACAGCACTGTGGCTGTACCTACACCACGTGGACTGCAGCGGTTTAAGAAGTCAGCTCAACACCACCTTCTCAAGGGTAACTAGGGAAGGGCAATAAATGCTGGCCTAGCCAGCGACACCCACATCACATGAAATTAGGTTTGGATTGTCTTCGCTGGAGTTCAGTCCAATGGGGGGGATCTCATAGAGATTTATAAAATTCTAACAGGACTGGACAGGGTCGATGCAGGAAGGGTGTATCTGATGGTGGGGGAGTCCAGAACCAGGGGGTCACAGTCTGAGGATTCGGGGTAGACCATTTATGATGGAGGTGAGGAGACATTTCTCCACCCGGTGAGTCTGTGGAGTTCATTCCCACAGGAAGTAGTTGGTGCCAAAACATTGAATGTATTCGAGAGGCAGCTGGATAGAGCACTTGGGGCGATTGTGGAGAAAGCAGGATTAAGCTATTGAGTTGGACAATCAGCCATGATCGTGATGAATGGTGGAGCAGGCTTGAAGGGCCAAATGGCCTCATCCTGTTCCTGTCTTCTATGTTTCTATAAAACCACAAGAAATGGGAGCAGGATTAGATCTTTCAGCCCATGCAGCCTACTCCACCATTCATGGCTGATCTGATCGTGGCCTGAACTCCACTTTCCTGTCTGTCCCCCGCAACATCTTCTCAACCAGAAACTGTCTATCTCAGTGACGGAACCTGCACTGCTCTCCAAGGATAAGAACAAGCCACTGAGGGAAAAAAGAACTTCCCCTCATCTCCATCTGAAATGGGGGACCTCCTATTTTCAAATTGTTCTAGACTCCAACTGGAGGAGGGACGTCTCAGCACCCAATCCCCTCAAGATCTTATCCATTGCAATAACTTCTGTATTAAGGACAAACAGGAACAGGCCCTTCGGCCCTCCAAACCTGTGCCGATCACGATGCCCTCATTAAACTAAAAAAAACCTGCCCTTACTCAGCCCGTCTCCCTCTATTCCCTCCCCATTCATGTACCCATCTAGTTGCCTGTCAAATGTTGCTATCGTTCCCGCTTTTCCCGTGGGACGGCACAATGGCACAGTGGTTATTACTCCCGCTTCACAGCATCAGGGACCCAGCTTCGATTCCCGGCTTGGGTCACTGTCTGTGTGGAGTTTGTACACTCTCCCCATGTCTGCGTGGGTTTCCCCTGGGTGATCCAGTTTCCTCTCACAGTCCGAAAGCTAAGTTGATTGGCAGTGCTAGATTTCCCTTTAATGTCAGGGGGACTAGCTCGGGTAAAAGTACGGGGTTATGTGGATAAAGCTTGGGTGGGATTGTGGTCAGTGCAGACTCAATGGGCTGAATGGCCTCCTTCTGCTCTGTAGGATTCTATGATTCTACATCCTCTGGCAGCGCGTTCCAGGCACCCACCACTCTCCGTGTGAAAAACTCCCCCCAACACATCTCCCTTAAACGTTCCCCCTCTCACCTTGAACCTGTGCCCCTTTCTAATTGATATTTCCACCCTGGGAAAAAGCCTCTGATTATCTATAATTTTGCGGATCTCTATCAGGTCTCCCCTCAGCCTCTATCTTTCCAGTGAAAACAATCCAAGTTTATTCACCCTCTCCTCACAGCCAACACCCTCCAGACCAGATAACATCCTGGTGAACCTTCTTTGCACTCTCTCGAAAGATTCCATATCCTTCTGATAATGTGGTGACCAGAACTGCACGCAATACTCCAAATGCAGCCTAACCAAGGTTTTATATAGCTGCATCATGACTTCCCAACTCTTGGATTCAATGCCCTGGCTGATGAAGGTAAAAAGTGCCATATGCTTTCTCTATCGCCTTGGCCAACTGTGTGGCCACTCTTCAGGGACTGTGGGCCTGCACACTCAGATCCCTCTGTATATGAATGTCCCTAAGGGTTCAGCCATTTACATGTAATTTACATCATCTCACATTTGTCTGGATTAAAGACCATCTGCCATTTCTGTGCCCATGTCTCCAATCTATCCATATCCTGTTGTATCCTCTGAGAATCTGCGGCACTATCAGCAACTCCACCAATCTTTCTGCAAACTTACCAATCAGGCCAGCCACATTTACCTCCAGATCATTTATATATACTACAAACAACAGAAGTCCCAGCACTGATCGCTGCAGAATGCCACTGGCTACAGATCTCCGTTCTGAAAAACACCCTTCCACCATTACTCTCTTTTATAACCAAGCCAGTTCTGTGTCCATCTAGCCAGCCCACCCCGAATCCCATGCGATTCTAGTTTTTGTGCCAGTTTGTCTTGTCGGAGAAACGTACCTTTAAGTGTCTGCCACTGAACATCCGGTCTATCCCTTAAGCATATTTACCAGTTCACTTCCACTAGCTCCCCTTTCATGTCCTCACAATTGCCCTTATTTAAGTTTAAAATATTAGTCTCAGACACACTCTTCTCTCCATCAAACTGAATGTAAAACACAGTCAAATTTGATTGCTGTTATCTAGAGTGTCCCTTCACTATCAGGTTATTGATTAATCCTATCTCATTGCACAATACCAGTCCTGCCCTCGAGTTGACCTCAGAACCTGTTGAGCTATCCAGGAAACATTCTAGGAAATCCTCATTTATGCTACTTTCTCCCACCTGAGTTTTCCAAATCTGTTTGTAGATTAAAAACTCCATGATTATTGCAGTAACTTTCTGACAAGCTCACATTATCTCTCCTTTTACACTCTGTCCTACCATAGAGTTACAATTACAGAGCCAGTCTGCCACTCCCACTTCTTGCCATTATTATTTCTCATCTTAACCCAAACTGCTTCTAGAGTTTGCTTTCCTGAATTTTGCTCACGCCCTGAATACTATCATTAATTAACAGAGGCAGGACACTGTCATTCAGATCCTGGCACACACACTCTTTATTGGGAACCAAAGGAAAGGGTTGGGCCCATGGTTTACATTCAGATAGTCTTCCTCACCTCAGAACTTACAACCCCACTCCAGGTAAAGTTACGAGCTTAAATAGCCCCACTGGCTTCTTCTCATTGCCTGAGCCACCCCTCACTCAGTCAGGCAGCTCACACTTCACAAAGAGCACAGAGAGATCTATTAATGATAACCTCCATGGCACTCATGGTCATCACAGCCTGTTCTTCCACCTTTTCTTATGTTGTACGTGGGTCACTTTGTGCCTGTGTGAGTGTCAGTGTATTTGTGTTATTCCGCTTGTGTCACTGTGTGTCACTGTGTGTGTGTTGTTCTCTGTATGTCACTGTGTACGTGTCGCTGTATGTGTGTCACTCTGTATCTGTGTTTGTGTCACTGTATTTCTGAAACTCTGACTGTCATTATGCATCACTGTGTCTGTGTTACTCTGTGTCATTGTGTCTCTCTTTGTGTCCCTCTGTGGTGGTGCCTGTGTAACCCTGTATGTGTTACTCTGGGCCCATAAGACCATAAGACATAGAAGCAAAATTAGGCCACTCGGCCCATCGACTCTGCTCCCCCATTCAATCATGGCTGATATTTTTCTGATCCCCATTCTCCTGCCTTTTCCCCATAACCCCTGATCCCCTTATTAATCAGGAACCGATCTATCTCTGTCTTAAAGACACTCAGTGACCCGGCCTCCACAGCCTCCTCTGCGGCAAAGAGTTCCACAGATTCCCCACTCTCTGGCTGAAAAAATTCCTCCTCATCTCTGTTTTAAACAATGGTCCCTTTACCCTGAGGTTGTGCCCTCTGGTTCTAGTTTTTCCTACTAGTGGAAACATCCTCTCCACGTCCACTCTATCCAGTGCCTCGCAGAATCCTGTAAGTTTCAGTAAGATCCCCCCTCATCCTTCTAAACTCCAACGAGTACAGACCCAGAGTCCTCAGCCATTCCTCATGTGACAAGCTCTTTATTCCAGGGATCATTCTTGTGAACCTCCTCTGGATCCTTTCCAAGGCCGGCACATCCTTCCTTAGATATGGGGCCCAAAACTGCTCATAATACTCCAAATGGGGTTTGACCAGAGCCTTATCCAGCCTCAGAAGTACATCCCTGCTCTTGTATTCTAGCCCTCTCAACATGAATGCTAACATTGCATTTGCCTTCCTAACTGCCGACTGAACCTTCTCATTAGCCTTGAATCTGGAACAATGATTCCCAAATCCCTTTGTGTTTCTGATTTCCTGAGCATTTTCCCATTTGGAAAGTAGTCTCTGCCTCCATTCCTTCTTCCAAAGTGCATAACCTCGCACTTTTACACATTATATTCCACCTGCCAGTTCTTTGCCCACTCTCCTAACCTGTCCAAGACCACCCCCACCCCGTTTCCTCAATACTACCTGTCCCTCTAAATATCTTTGTATGATCTGCAAACTTAGTAACAGTGCCTTTAGCTCCTTCTTCCAAATCATTAGTGTATATAGTGAAAAGTAGTGGTCCCAGCACTGACCCCTGAGGCACATCACTGGTCTCCAGCGGCCATCCTGAAAAAGACCCCTTTATCCCCACTCTCTGCCTTCTGCCAGTCAGCCAATCCTCTCTCCATGCCAGGATCTTACCCTTAACACCATTGGCTCTTAACTTATTGAACATTCTCCTATGCAGCACCTTGTCAAAGACTTTCTGGAAATCTAAATAAATCACATCCACTGGCTCTCCTTTATCTAACTTTCTTATTACTTCCTCTAAGAACTCTAACAGATATGTCAGACACGACCTCCTCTTGACAAAGCCGTGCTGACTCAGTCTTACTTTATCATGCACTTCCAAGTACTCTGCTTTCTTTGCGTGTTATCCTGTGTGTCACTCTGTATATCACTCTATGTCACTGTGATGTGTCACACTGTGTGTCTCTCTTTGTGTCCCTCTGTTGGTGCCTGTGTTACTCTGTGTCATTCAATGTGTTACTCTATGTCACTGTGACAGTGCTGTGCCTTTATGAGGAGTATTTTGATTATGTTTCTCAGCAGGATATTTCCAGCAGACCCTGGAATTTTGTCGGCACCATGTTGTCTGCGACTGGTGTTCTTTATTGGTGATGAAGCAGGATAATTGAAGCGATGCTGATTTTAATGTGAACTAATGCAGTGTTCTGTGGGTTTTAATGTCCCCTGGGATTGTTGAGTGGAGCTCGATTGGGGATAAATGACAGGTTGTGTTGTGTGAATGAGGACAGCTACTTTTTCACAGAGCATTCTGGTTTTAGTTTTGTTTCAGTTGCTGCCAGAAGCTGATGAAAGAAAGTGGTGCCTCTTTCTGCCTCTCATTCTCTCCAGAAGCTTCCCGAAAGTTCCAAGATTGGGAAGTCTCAGGGATCTGATCCAACATTCAAAGGACTCATTCACAGCAGGTATTAAAAGTTTCAAATCCAGCATCATGTAAGAAACTTGCTTTCGCGCTAATTTAATCTAAAGAAGACTGTGTGTCTATGTAACTTAGAACAACAGAGATAGCTAGCTGTGAAAAATTATACTGTGTTATGTTTAAGTCTTGTAATTGGTAAAAGTTATGTTTTATTGTTGTATTCTAACTGTGTTCTTAAATAATCTTTGTTTGATATAAAAGCTTCCTGGTGGGTCACTTGGTTCATACCTGGAGTAAAGCATCTTCTGCTCATCCTAATGCCAAAACCAAATATAAAACTTAGAATATAGGCTAGCTTCACAAAGCACCTTGCCTGGGTCTTCACAGCTGGGGGGTCTTTGTGGGATTAAAATCTATATTCCTTTCTTGGATTGGGATTCTCGTACTAATAGACAGTGAGTGGTGAATATATTTGTCTTTTCTTTTCAGGTGTTACATTAAACAGGGAGCACCTTTTGGAAAAGTGGTTCTTCCAAAGGTTACAAAATTCCTGGGATGTGAAGGAAGTCACTCAGGATGGTTTACATTGTGTGTGTCACTTTGTGTCTCCGTGTCACACTGTGTGCCTGTATCACTGTGTGTCATTCTGTATCTCTGTGTCACTGGGTGAGGTTTTACAGCCTTGCTCATCCCAAAACCGTTAAAATCCCACCCAACATCAACAAACCTTTACATGGCCCGCCCCTCACTGCTCCGATTCTGCTGGATGGGACAGTACAGTTCCAGTGACTGTGTGCATGTCTGTATCACTGTGTGTTACTGTGTATCTCTGTGTCACTGTGTGTTTGTCTCTGTGCGTGTGTCATGATCTGTGTGCCACTGTGGTCACTCTCTCTCTGTCAGTCTCTGTGTGTGTCACTGTGTCTTTGTCTGTATGTGTGTCATTCTCTGTGTCTTTCTGTGTCACTGTGTGTCTCTATATCACTTTGTGTACATGTCACATTGTGCGTCACTGTATGTTTGTGTGTCATTCTTTGTGTCACTCTCTCCATGTCACTCTGTGTTACTGTGTGTGTCATTCTCTCTATGACACTATCACTTTGTGTCTCTGTATCAGAGTGTGTCTGTGGGTGTCACTGAGTGTGTGTTACAGTTTGTGTCACTCTGTGCTGCTGTGTGTCACACTTCCTGTGTCATTGTGTGTCAGTCTGTGTCACTCTATCTGTGCCACTGTGTATCAGTCTGTGTCACTCTGTGTGTGACAATGTGTGTCGCTCTGTGTGTGCCACTGTGTGTCAGTATGTGTCACTCTGTGTGTCACTGTGTCTGTGACAGTGTGTGTCACTGTGTGTGTCAGTCTGTGTCACTGTGTGTGTGTGACAATGTGTGTCACTCTGTGTGTGTCAGTCTGTGTCACTCTGTGTGTGTCACTCTGTCTGTGACAGTGTGTGTCAATGTGTGTGTGTCAGCCTGTGTCACTCTGTGTGTGTGACAATGTGTGTCACTCTGTGTATGTCAGTCTGTGTCACTCTGTCTGTGACAGTGTGTGTCACTGTGTGTGTATCAGTCTGTGTCACTCTGTGAGTGTGACAATGTGTGTCAGTCTGTCTGTGACAGTGGGTGCCACTCTATATGTGTCACTGTGTGTGTGTCAGTTTGTGTCACTCTGTATGTGTGACAATGTGTGTCACTCTGTGTGTGTCAGTCTGTGTCACTCTGTGTGTGTCACACTGTGTCTGTCAGTCTGTCACTGTGTGTGACAGTGTGTGTCACTGTGTGTGTGTCAGTCTGCGTCACTCTGTGTGTGTCACTGTGCATGTGACAATGTGTGTCACTGTGTGTGTCAGTCTGTGTCACTCTGTGTCTGTCAGTCTGTGTCACTGTGTGTGTGAGACAGTGTGTGTCACTGTGTGTGTCAGTCTGTGTCACTCTGTGTGTGTCACTCTGTCTGTGACAGTGTGTGTCACTGTGTGTGTCAGTCTGTGTCACTCTGTGTGTGTGACAATGTGTGTCACTCTGTCTGTGACAGTGGGTGTCACTCTATGTGTGTCACTGTGTGTGTGTCAGTCTGTGTCACTCTGTATGTGTGACAATGTGTGTCACTCTATGTGTGTCAGTCTGTGTCACTGTGTGTGTGACAGTGTGTGTCACTGTGTGTGTGTCAGTCTGTGTCACTCCGTGTGTGACAGTGTGTGTCACTGTGTGTGTGACAATGGGTGTCACCCTGTGTGTGTCAGTCTGTGTGACAGTGTGTGTCACTGTGTGTGTGACAATGTGTGTCACCCTGTGTGTGTCAGTCTGTGTGACAGTGTGTGTCACTGTGTGTGTGTCAGTCTGTGTCACTCCGTGTGTGACAGTGTGTGTCACTGTGTGTGTGTCAGTCTGTGTCACTCCGTGTGTGACAGTGTGTGTCACTGTGTGTGTGACAATGGGTGTCACCCTGTGTGTGTCAGTCTGTGTGACAGTGTGTGTCACTGTGTGTGTGACAATGTGTGTCACCCTGTGTGTGTCAGTCTGTGTCACTGTGTGTGTGGCAGTGTGTGTCACTCTGTGTGTCAGTCTGTGTCACTCCATGTGTGACAGTGTCTGTCACTGTGTGTGTGACAATGTGTGTCACCCTGTGTGTGACAGTGTGTGTCACTGTGTGTGTGACAGTGTGTGTCACTCTGGGTGTTGACAGCGCCCTCACTCCCAGGGCAGTATTGCAGTTTGAAATTGCTCTCTTACTTCCTCTTCCTCTGCGCTCAGTCCATGTTTGGTGTTGGCTGCGATCTGAGTGTCTGTGCCGGGCTCCGGGCTCCTTCCCGGGTGAAGCTGGCAGTGGATTGCGGAGTGCAGCAGCCTGGCTCCGGGAGCTGCCGCAGAGCTGAGCCTGTCTGAGGGAGGGAGGCTGCCCGGATCCGGAGCCCAGCGCTCGGTGAGTCCGTGATTGTCATCGGCTCCCAATCCACACCTCAAAACAGATGCAAAAGGCAGAGACAAAAGGAAGCACAAGTGATGGAGTGTGAAAACAAGTGTGCAAAAAGTGTGAGGGAAAATCATTGTGCAGAGGAATGGCGAGGCAGCAGGCAGAGAGGGAGGACTGGGGGGACTGAGGGGTTTAAAAAGTGTGTACGTGCCTGTGTGTGTGAGAGAGGATTAGCATGTGCAGAGAGAGAGAGAGAGAGAGGCAATGCTGGATGTGAATGAATGTGGGGAACAGCAGTGTGTAAATGTGTGAGAGACTGAGGGGGTAACAGGGGATCAGAGAGGGTAACACAAAGGTAGCAGTGTTTGTGGTGGGGCTGTTTGTGAATGAATGGAAGTGTGCAGCAAGGCTGATCCGGGGGGAGGGTGAAGCAGGGTGTGTGTCCACAGTCTGTGGCTGTGTGGGTCCTGGGGGGTTGTGGGGGGGGGGGGGGGGGAACCAGTGTATGAGTCCTGAGGGGAGTGGGGGGGGTTGGATCAGTGTGTGAGTTCTGGGGGGTGGGGGGTTAGTGTGTGAGTCCTGGGGGAGGTGGGGGGGGGGTCAGTGTGTGAGTCCTGGGGGAGGTGGGGGGGGGTCAGTGTGTGAGTCCTGGGGGGGTGGGGGGGGGGTCAGTGTGTGAGTCCTGGGGGAGGTGGGGGGGGTCAGTGTGTGAGTCCTGGGGGAGGTGGGGGGGGGTCAGTGTGTGAGTCCTGGGGGGGTGGGGGGGGGGGTCAGTGTGTGAGTCCTGAGGGGGTGGGTGGGGGGGAGGGAGTGGTGGACCAGTGTGTGAACGGGCTGGGGGGGGTACGGGGGAGGGGATGGTGGGTTGGGGGGGGTTGGATCAGTGTGTGAAGGGGGGGGGTGGGGGGGTTGGATCAGTGTGTGAAGGGGGGGGGTTGGATCAGTGTGTGAAGGGGGGGGTTGGATCAGTGTGTGAAGGGGGGGGTGGGGGGGTTGGATCAGTGTGTGAAGGGGGGGGGGTTGGATCAGTGTGTGAAGGGGGGGGGTTGGATCAGTGTGTGAAGGGGGGGGTGGGGGGGTTGGATCAGTGTGTGAAGGGGGGGGGTTGGATCAGTGTGTGAAGGGGGGGGGTTGGATCAGTGTGTGAAGGGGGGGGGTTGGATCAGTGTGTGAAGGGGGGGGGTGGGGGGGTTGGATCAGTGTGTGAAGGGGGGGGGTTGGATCAGTGTGTGAAGGGGGGGGGGGTTGGATCAGTGTGTGAAGGGGGGGGGTGGGGGGGTTGGATCAGTGTGTGAAGGGGGGGTTGGATCAGTGTGTGAAGGGGGGGGTTGGATCAGTGTGTGAAGGGGGGGTTGGATCAGTGTGTGAAGGGGGGGGGGTTGGATCAGTGTGTGAAGGGGGGGGGTTGGATCAGTGTGTGAAGGGGGGGGGTTGGATCAGTGTGTGAAGGGGGGGGTTTTGGTGTGAGGGGATCAGTGTGTGAAGGGGGGGGTTGGATCAGTGTGTGAAGGGGGGGGGGTTGGATCAGTGTGTGAAGGGGGGGGTTGGATCAGTGTGTGAAGGGGGGGGTTGGATCAGTGTGTGAAGGGGGGGGGTTGGATCAGTGTGTGAAGGGGGGGGGGTTTGGTGTGAGGGGATCAGTGTGAGAGCCCAACTGAGAATGAGGGGAACAGCAGGAGAGTCAGAGAGAATGAATCAGTGTGAGGATTCCAGTGTGTGAGGAGGTGTGAGAGTGTCAGAGAGGGAGTCAGTGTGGGGGGGATGTGCCTGGGGGTGGGGAATGGGGGATCAGTGTGTGAATCCTGGGGGGATGGGGGGCTGAAGGGTGGTGTAGGCACAGAAACAGCTGGGGAATTGTCCTGATCACAATTTGACATTGTTGAAATGCAAAATTAATGTCTTTTTAATGATTACAATCTGTGCAGTGCTTTGTAGTAGTAATGTTTCAGGACAGTGCTTCTGATTAGGGTGGCTGGGATCCGTTCCAGCCTGGACTGTGTAGTATTTAAAGTTGCATTAGGTTACTACAGGGTGACCAGACTGAAATATTAATCCAAAAGTTATGGGTTCAGATCCCACAGGCGAGTTGTTGAAACGATGCTCCAGGAATCGATTTGGATCAGCGGTCAGACCAGTGATGGTGTTTAGGGTTCAGTGTTTAGATTTAATTTATATCTGAGATATGTGAGGAGAGTTTTCAGTTCAGTTTTAGGGTCAGTGATGAGGTATAGGGTTCAGTTTTAGGGTCAGTGATGGGGTTTAGGGTTTAGTTTTAGGGTTAGTGATGGGGTTTAGGGTTTAGTTTTACAGTCAGTGTTTGGGTTTGGGTTTGGTTTTAGGGTCAGTGAGTTTTAGTTTACAAGAACGGTTCCAGGGATGAGAAACTTCAGTTAAGGATAGATTGGAGAGGTCGGGACTGTCCTCCCTGGAGAGAAGAAAGCTAGAAAGAGATTTGGTAGAGATGTTCAAAATCATGAGGGGGTGGACAGAGTAGATAGGGAGAAACTGTTCCCCCTGATAAAAGGATCAAGAATGAGAGAGTTTTAAAGTGATTGGCGAAAGAAGCAAATGTGATATGAAAAGAAACTTAAAAGTATATTTAAAGCACATGGAATGGGATATGGCATTAATGTGGATCGAGAATTGATTGACAGATTGGAAACAGAGAGTGGGAATAAATGGGTCCTTTTCTGAGTGGCAGGCAGTGACTGGAGGGGTACCACTAGGGGCCCAACTGTAAATGTCCTGGATGAGGGAAGCAAATGTAACATTTCCAAGTTTGCTGACGACACAAAACTGTGAATTGTGCAAAGGATGCTCAAAGGTTCCGTGGTGATTTGGACAAGTTGAGTGAGTGGGCAAACGCACAGCAGATACGGTACCATGTGGCTAAATGAGAAGTTGTACATCTCGGTGTGAAAAACCAAAAGGAAGAGCATTATTTGAATGGTGATTATATTGGGAAGTGTGGATGTACAAAGGGAGCTGAGTGTCCTTGTACACCACTCAGTGAAAGTGGAAAGGCAGGTGCAGCAGGCAATTAGCAAGGCAAATGGCTCTGACGCTGGGTCACCCAGACTCAAAATATTGGCTCTATTCTCTTCCCACAGACACTGTCACACTTGCCGAGATTTTCCGATTTTGTTTCGGATTCCAGCATCCACAGTATTTCGTGTTTCTCGGGCAAATATTATATTGGCCTTCATTGCATAAAGATTTGAGCTCAGAAGTAGTAATATCTTACTGCGGTTATAGGGGACCCTTAGTGAGACCTCACCTGCAGTTTTGGTTTTCCAACTTAACACAGGGTGTATTTGCTGTAGAGAGAGTGCAGGGTTGATACCAGGGTTGGTGGGACTGTCCTATGAGGAGAGATGGTCTGTATTCAGTAGAGTTTGGCAGGATGAAAGGAGATCCGATTGAAACCTACACAGTTCTAAGAGGGCTGGACAGACTGGACACAGGGAGGATGTTTTTCCTGGCTGGGGAATGTAGAACCAGGAAACACAGTCTCAGGATACGGGGTAGACCAGTTAGGACTGAGATGAGGAAAGATATATTCACGCAAAGGGCAGTGAACCTGTGGAATTCTGTACCACAGGAGTCTGTGGAGGCCTAATCACTGAATGTATTCAAGAAAAAGATAGATTTTTGCAGGTTTCAATAGCATCAAGGACTATGGGGAGAAAGCAGGAATATGACATGGAAATAGAGGATCAGCCATCTTCATACTGAATAGCAGAGCAGAGTCAAAGGGCCGAATGGCCACCCCTGCTCTGAGTTTGTATGTTTTTACGAGTGTTACAGGTCTGGAATGCACTGTCTGCCAGTGTGGTGGAGACAGGTTCAACTGAGATATTCAAGAGGGTGTTAGATGGTTATTTGAATAGAAACAATGTGCATGGATAAAGGGAAAAGGCAGGGGAATGACACAAAGTCATGATGCTTAAGTTTAAGTTAAAGTTTAAGGTTTACTTATAGTACCACAAGTAGACTTATATTAACACTGCAATGAAGTTACTGTGAAAATCCCCTAGTCGCCACACTCAGGCACCTGTTCAGGTTCACTGAGGGAGAAACCCACGCAGACACGGGGAGAATGTGCAGACTCCGCACAGACAGTGGCGCAGGAGCTGGGAATTGAACCTGGGTTCCTGTGAGGCAGCAGTGCTAACCGCTGTGCCACCCCTGTTTGGAGAGCCAGTACAAACAAGATGGACTGAATGGTCTCTCTGGGGGCCCCCCAACAATTCTGTGATTTTGTCAGTGATGTAGTTTAGGGTTTAGGAAGTTGAGGGTTGGGGGGGGGTCCGAGATCGGAGTTTTACAAAGTATAAAGTATGAGGTGAGTGTTCCACCTGGGCTGGAACATCACCGTGAGTTATACCAGTTTATACTCAGGCATATTCCAGTGAGATTCACCGACACTCTCATGGCACTGGACTGAGTTCTAATTTCCCAGGTGGAACACTCACCTCATACTTTATACTTTGTAAAACTCTGATCTCAGACCCCCCCCAACCCCCATCTTCGTAAACCCTAAACTACATCACTGACAATATCACAGAATTGTTGGGGGGTCCCAGAGAGACCATTCAGTCATAGAAACCCTACAGTGCAGAAAAAGGCCCTTCGGCCCATCGAGTCTGCACCGAACACAATCCCACCCAGGCCCTGCCCCCATATCCCCACATGTTTTACCCGCTAACCTACACACCTTGGGTCACTAAGGGGCAATTTCTTAGCATGGCCAATCAACCTAACCCACACATCTTTGGACTGTGGGAGGAAACCCACGCAGACACGAGGAGAATGTGCAAACCCCACACAGACAGTGACCTGAGCCGGGAATCGAACCCAGGTCCCTGGAGCTGTGAGGTAGCAGTGCTAACCCACTGTGCCACTGTGCCACCCCTCGTGCAGTCCATCTTGTTTGTACTGGTTCTCCAAACAGGGTTGGCGCAGCGGTTAGCACTGCTGCCTCACAGGAACCCGGGTTGAATTGTGCCCATGCAGGAAACTGAGGGCAGACAGTACGAGCGAGGAACACACCGCAGCCACTGACAGCAGTGACACTGAGAGTCAGTACCTTCAGCAGAGGAAGCTGCAGAGGAACATACTTAAATTTACATAGCCCCTTCCACATCCTCAGGATGTCCAAAGCAATTCAAATGCTTCCAAAATGCCTTTGTGCAGGAAAGTTATCCATCAATGTGCCCACCGCATCTCCCACAACAGCAATCTGCTCATGACAAAGTCACCCAATTTACTGATCCAGTTTGTTGCAGAGTCGTTTGGTGCAGAAAAGGCCCTTCAGCCCATCGAGTCTGCACCAACAATAGTTACCACCATAGGCAGGGTAGTCCCATTTTCCTGCAGTGACCCATATCCTTGGACGTTACGATATTTCAAGTGCTCATCCAAATACTTTTGAAAGGTTGTAATGTTTCCAGCCTTTACAGGCCATGCATTCCCCATTCCCATCTCCCTCTGAGTGTAAAGGCTTTTTTCTCAAATCTCCTCTGAATCTCTTGCCCCTCACCCTAAAACTAAGCCCCCTCGTGATTGAACCCCTCAACTAAGGGGATCAACTGCTCCATATTCACCCTGTCCATATCCCTCACAATCTTACACACCTCGATCATGTCCCCCCTCAGCCTTCCCTGCTCCAGAGAAAACAATGCAAATCTACCCAGTCTCTCCATATAGCTCAAATGCTCCATCCCAAACAACATCCTGATGATGGGATGAGTTGACTGGGAAAAACTCTTCTGTTCTCCTTCGAATCATCCAATGAGAAGGCAGCGGGGGCTTCAGTTTAACATTTCACTCAAAAGACAGCGCCTCTGAGAGTGCTGCCCTCCCCCTGTACTGGACTGGACTGGACTGGACTGTCAGCCTGGATCCTGCCCAGTCCCTGTACTGGGGCTTCAAGCTGCAACCTTCAGACTCACTCATACTCACTGAGAGGAAGGTGAACAGAAAATTATCACACGGACATTGAGTAACTTTGAGCAATGTCAGAATGGGGAAACAGTGGTTTGCACTGCTACTTCACAGCACCAGGGACCCGGGTTCAATTCCTGGCTCGGGTCACTGACTGTGTGGAGTGTGCACATTCTCCTCGTGTCTGCATGGATTTCCAGGCCTCCAGTTTCCTCCCACAGTTCAAAGATGTGCGAGTTAGTTTGATTGGCCATCCTAAAAAAAAATTGCCCCTTGGTGTCCTGAGATGCGTAAGTTAGAGGGATTAGTGGGTAAAATGTGTGGGGATATGGGGGTAGGGCCTGGTCGGTGCTGAGTCAATGGGCTGAAGGACCTATTTCTGCACTGGAAGGTTCTGTGATTCAATGATTGATTCTATGTCTGCGTGGGTTTCCTCCGGGTGCTCTGGTTTCCTCCCACAGTCTGAAAGACGTGTTTGTTAGGTGTATTGACCCAAACAGGCGCTGAAGTATGGTGACTAGGGGAATTTTACAGTGATTTCATTGCAGTGTTAATGTCAGCCTACTCAACAAAAGATGTCCCTGATTAAGGAGTCAGTTGATGGGCCAATCAGAGTCTTGATTTGTCTTGTATTTAACCGGAAGCGTCAGTTCCTCTGACACCCCCAGACTGCTGACTGATAGCACTCTGTGTACGGCTGTTAGAGTTTGTAAAGAAAGGCATTTTGGTAAGGGGACTTCTGCCTCTGCAGATGGCTTACAGGGTGAGATCAGAGAGAGGCAGTGCAGACGCGATGGGCCAAATGGCCTCTTTCTGCACTGTAGGGATTCTATAAATCTCTGAATGGATTCTCTATACATTGAAGGATAGGTGTGATAGGCTGCCAGCAAAAACCAGAAACATTGCTCAATTGGCTATTTCAAAAAGGAGTTACATAAATTTTTGATTGGAAACAGGAAGTGCAGGTTCCTAGGCAACGAGGGGCATGAAGGCAGTATCTTTGCGCGGGGGTTGTGTAGTGTGATTGGTAAATGGAGATGTGAGGGTGGATGTTGCTGGGAGAATCGGTGTTTACAGGCAGAGGATTTCAGGAGATTTAAGAAGGTGGGTGTATCCCTGAGAGGGCAGATTGTACAGGGACAGGATTTAACATTTTTTTTAAAAAAAAACGCACAGGAGCTGTCTCAGCCCCAGACATCTGCATTGCAGCAAAGCAGGCTGAATGCTTCAGCACACGCTCCCCTTTCCCCGGTACCCCCATCGCCAACCAGATATTGGTGGGAGTTTCTCAACAGGCAAACTCACAAAATCCTGCTGTCTCCTCCGCCTGGCCATCTCTCACCCTCCCACAGGTTTCTGTTCAAGCAGCCCATTTCCCCTGTTGCCCAGTTTAATGTGGCTCTCTCAGTTTTGGTACCTCTCTCACACCTGGGATGGAGTTATTGCAGGAAATGAAGATGAAAATACTGGGGCTATGCCGCAGCAGGGAAATCAAAAGAGAGACTTAAGATTCTGGACTAAAGCGCCTGGGCTGAACCACAGCACCATCTCTCAGGGTGCTGCTGGATTGATTGTGTTTGCCTGGTTTATATTATCAGCAGTCTATTAAAATTGCTCATCTAACCAAATCTGTTGTGCTAATGTCTAATATTTCTCCTGCAGTAAATCCACAGGCAGGAAGCAGGTAGACTGACACCTTCAGACCTTCAAGACATTGCAGAGTGTTTATCGATGTGAAGCAGACCAAGGCGGCAGCATAAGTAAGAGGACAACAGTGCATACTAAACCGACCCTGCCTTCCCCGCTTCCCTCCCCATGCAAGGGTCAACATTCCTCTGCCACCTGATTTGAGTTAGTGCCAAGGTGCAGCTGAAGCCAGCGTGAAGCAGATCTGAAGCGATGGCTTTGTGAGACGGTCCCTCTGTTAAATTGATGAGGGATGATGGAGTGTTTAGCAGATGCACAGTATCAGTCACTGGGATCAATCGAGCCTTTCTCCACCGAGCTTTGCGATAAATGTTAGGCAGCCGGGTAGTTAGCGACTGGACCAACAATCCTCAGAAAGGACAGTAGGACTAGAGGGCGCAGCCTCAAGATAAAGGGGGGGGCGGTTTAGAACGGAGTTGAGGAGGAACTTCTTCACTCAAAGGGTGGTGAATCTCTGGAATTCTCTGCCCGTTGAAGTGGTGGAGGCTGCCTCGCTAAATATTTTTAAGAAGCGGGTTGATGGGTTTTTGATAAGAGAGGGGATTAAGGGTTATGGGGAGAGGGCGGGAAAGTGGAACTGAGCCACGACAGATCAGCCATGATCTTACTGAATGGCGGGGCAGGCTCGAAGGGCTAGATGGCCTACTCCTGCTCCTATTTCTTATGTTCTTATGTTTAGTTCCAATTATGGAACGTTATGACATTTTTCAAAAGCATCAGGGATGGACATAACCGAGAAAAACTCCAAATTCCTGTAAACATTCCAACTGGCTCACTACTGTTGGTTCTGGGAAAAATTTGATTTGATTTGA
This sequence comes from Carcharhinus amblyrhynchos, assembly GCF_965287045.1. Classification (NCBI taxonomy): domain Eukaryota; kingdom Metazoa; phylum Chordata; class Chondrichthyes; order Carcharhiniformes; family Carcharhinidae; genus Carcharhinus; species Carcharhinus amblyrhynchos. Next base: position 3,186,011 of record NC_137339.1, read on the forward strand.
TTTATTATTGTCACATGTACTGAGATAAAGTAAAAAATATTGTTTCTTGCATGCTATACAGACAAAGCATACCATTCATAGAGGAGTAGGCACAGAGGAGATGAAAGGGGTAAGTTTGTCACTCAGAGGGTGGTGAGTGAGTGGAATCAGCGATGGTGGTGGAGGTGAACTCGCTGGGGTCTTTTAAGAGACTTCTGGACAATTACATGGGATTTAATGGGATTGAGGGTTATAGATCGGCCTGGTAGGTATGGATATGATTGGCGCAACTTGTGGGCCGAAGGCCTGTTTGTGCTGTAGTGTTCTATGTTCTATGTTCAACAGAGGGAAGAGGAAAGGAGAGAGTGCAGAATGTCGTGTTACAGTCATAGCTAGGGTGTAGAGAAAGATCAACTTAGTGCCAGGTAGGTCCATTCAAAAGTCTGACAGCAGCCGGGAAGAAGCTGTCCTTGAGTTGGTCAGTACGAGACCTCAGACATTTGTATCTTCTCCCTGATGGAAGAAGGTGGAAGAGAAAATGTCCGGGGTTCACGGGGTCCTTGATTACACAGGCTGCTTTCCCAAGTAAGTAGTCTCACAACACCAGGTTAAAGTCCAGCAGGTTTATTTGGTAGCAGAAGCTTTCGGAGCAGCGTTCCAAATAAACCTGTTGGACTTTAATCTGGTGTTGTGAGACTTCTTACTGTGCCCATCCCAGTCCAACGCCGGTATCTCCACATCAATGAACAGGAGTGAACAATAGGAACATGAGTAGCTACAATGACACCGAGCTTTCTCCACTGTTCAACATCCTCAGTACTGATCTGGGGTTTCGACTACCACTTTCCCACCTATTCCCAACCCCTTAGCCCCTGACAGACTCAGATTCAGAGGAGAATCTCACCAAAAAATGGCAAATGTTGTTTCCAGGGAGAAAATTGATGTGTTTCTCTCCAGATCTTACCAAACACTGACACAAAGAAACAGCTGGGCGAGGTCCACACCATTCTGCAAGTGCAGCACTCCCTCAGCACTGACCCTCTGACAGTGCAGCACTCCCTCAGCACTGACCCTCTGACAGTGCGGCACTCCCTCAGCACTGACCCCCTGACAGTGCGGCACTCCCTCAGCACTGACCCCCTGACAGTGTGGCACTCCCTCAGCACTGACCCCCTGACAGTGTGGCACTCCCTCAGCACTGACCCTCTGACAGTGCGGCACTCCCTCAGCACTGACCCTCTGACAGTGCGGCACTCCCTCAGCACTGACCCTCTGACAGTGCGGCACTCCCTCAGCACTGACCCTCTGACAGTGCGGCACTCCCTCAGCACTGACCCCCTGACAGTGTGGCACTCCCTCAGCACTGACCCTCTGACAGTGCGGCACTCCCTCAGCACTGACCCTCTGACAGTGCGGCACTCCCTCAGCACTGACCCTCTGACAGTGCGGCACTCCCTCAGCACTGACCCTCTGACAATGCGGCACTCCCTCAGCACTGACCCTCTGACAGTGCGGCACTCCCTCAGTACTGACCCTCTGACAGTGCAGCACTCCCTCAGCACTGACCCTCTGACAGTGCGGCTCTCCCTCAGCACTGACCCTCTGACAGTGCGGCACTCCCTCAGCACTGACCCCCTGACAATGCGGCACTCCCTCAGCACTGACCCTCTGACAGTGCAGCACTCCCTCAGCACTGAACCCCTGACAGTGCGGCACTCCCTCAGCACTGACCCCCTGACAGTGCGGCACTCCCTCAGCACTGACCCTCTGACAGTGCGGCACTCCCTCAGCACTGACCCTCTGACAATGCAGCACTCCCTCAGCACTGACCCTCTGACAGTGCGGTGCTCCCTCAGCACTGACCCTCTGACAGTGCGGCACTCCCTCAGCACTGACCCTCTGACAATGCAGCACTCCCTCAGCACTGACCCTCTGACAGTGCGGTGCTCCCTCAGCACTGACCCTCTGACAGTGCGGCACTCCCTCAGCGCTGACCCTCTGACAGTGCGGCACTCCCTCAGCACTGACCCTCTGACAATGCAGCACTCCCTCAGCACTGACCCTCTGACAGTGCGGTGCTCCCTCAGCACTGACCCTCTGACAGTGCGGTGCTCCCTCAGCACTGACCCTCTGACAGTGCGGCACTCCCTCAGCACTGACCCTCTGACAGTGCGGCGCTCCCTCAGCACTGACCCTCTGACAGTGCGGCACTCCCTCAGCACTGACCCTCTGACAGCGCGGTACTCCCTCAGCACTGACCCTCTGACAGTGCGGCACTCCCTCAGCACTGACCCTCTGACAGTGCGGCACTCCCTCAGCACTGACCCTCTGACAGCGCGGTACTCCCTCAGCACTGACCCTCTGACAGTGCGGCACTCCCTCAGCACTGACCCTCTGACAGTGCGGCACTCCCTCAGCACTGACCCTCTGACAGCGCGGTACTCCCTCAGCACTGACCCTCTGACAGTGCGGCACTCCCTCAGCACTGACCCTCTGACAGTGCGGCACTCCCTCAGCACTGACCCTCTGACAGTGCGGCACTCCCTCAGCACTGACCCTCTGACAGTGCGGCACTCCCTCAGCGCTGACCCTCTGACTGTTAGTTGTGGAGCAGTAATTGGTTAGATTTGATTTGTCGTGCCGTTATTTTGTGTGTGAGAGTGTTCTTTGTGCTGGTGTTGTTGGCTCCACACTAGCAGAGGGTGAAGCACTCCGTAACATGACATTTCCTTATTGGGGTTATGGGAGTTTTGATTCCAGCTATCGCTTCCCCCACTGAACAGGAACCATTGAGTGTTGTGTGTTTAATTCTGCTTGGAGACCTTGTGTACAAGTTGGCAGCCACATTTCCTGCAAAACAACACTTCAAAAAGACTTCATTGGCTGTCAAAGGATAACTTTGAGACGTCCTGAGGTTGTGAAGTAGAGATGTTAATGTAGTTTATTTTGCTACATGTTAAAGCATCTCCTTCAATAATTAGAAAACAGTCTGCTGCAGAACCTCCCCCCGTCCACACAATTAAATCTCATGATCCTGCGGTTTGTAATTTATCCATTCATTGCAATCCTAACCAATATTTGAGGTCAAACCTGAGAAGGCAAATGGGTCCACCATACAAAATCACATCTAAAAAATGATGTCTCTGACAGTGCGGCACTCCCTCAGTACCGACCCTCTGACAGTGCGGCAAGGAGAGCCGGTGGATGTGGTCTTTCTAGATTTTTAGAAGGCGTTTGACAAAGTACCTCACAAGAGGTTATTGCAGAAGGTCAGGGGACTTGGAGTTGGGGGTAGGGTGTTAGCGTGGATAGAGGATTGGTTGTCAAATAGGAGACAGAGAGTGGGGGTCAATGGGTGCTATTCGGATTGGCGGATGGTGACTAGTGGAGTGCCTCAGGGGTCGGTGCTGGGGCCTCAGCTTTTTACCATTTATATAGATGATCTGGAGGAGGGAACCGAGTGTAGGGTGTCGAAATTTGCTGATGACACCAAGATAGAGGGAACGGCAAATTGTGCGGAGGGTGTGGAGAGTCTGCAGAAGGATCTAGATAGGCTGGGCGAATGGGCCAGGAAATGGCAAATGGAATTTAATGTTGGCAAGTGTGAGGTGGTCCACTTTGGTAGGAAGAATGGTAGGAAGGACTATTACTTACGGGGCGAAAAACTGCAGCAGGCGATGGTGCAGAGGGACCTCGGGGTCCTTGTGCATGAGTCGCAAAAACCCAGCTTGCAGGTGCAGCAGGTGGTCAGGAAGGCGAATGGGATGCTGGCCTTCATAGCGAGGGGGATTGAATATAAAAGTAGGGAGGTCTTGCTGCAGCTGTATAGGGCATTGGTGAGGCCGCAGCTGGAGTACTGTGTGCAGTTTTGGGCGCCGCACTTGCGCAAAGATATTTTGGCCTTGGAGGGAGTGCAGAGGAGGTTTACTAGGCTGATACCGGAGTTGAGGGGGTTGAGCTATGAGGAAAGGCTGAATAAACTGGGCTTGTACTCGTTAGAGTTTAGAAGAATGAGGGGAGATCTCATTGAGACGTATAAGATGATGAATGGGATGGATAGGATAGAGGTGGAAAGACTCTTCCCGCTCAAAAAAGACAGTAGGACTAGGGAGCACAGCCTAAAGATAAAAGGGGGGCGGTTTAGAACGGAGTTGAGGAGGAACTTCTTCACTCAAAGGGTGGTGAATCTCTGGAATTCTCTGCCCGTTGAAGTGGTGGAGGCTGCCTCGCTAAATATTTTTAAGACGCGGGTTGATGGGTTTTTGATAAGAGAGGGGATTAAGAGTTATGGGGAGAGGGCGGGAAAGTGGAACTGAGCAGCGACAGATCAGCCATGATCTTATTGAATGGCGGGGCAGGCTCGAAGGGCTAGATGGCCTACTCCTGCTCTTATTTCTTATGTTCTTATGTTCTCAGCACTGATCCTCTGACAGTGCAGCACTCCCTCAGCACTGACCCTCTGACAGTGCGGCACTCCCTCAGCACTGACCCTCTGACAGTGCGGCACTCCCTCAGCACTGACCCTCTGACAGTGCAGCACTCCCTCAGCACTGACCCTCTGACAGTGCAGCACTCCCTCAGCACTGACCCTCTGACAGTGCCGCACTCCCTCAGCACTGACCCTCTGACAGTGCGGCACTCCCTCAGCACTGACCCTCTGACAGTGCGGCACTCCCTCAGCACTGACCCTCTGACAGTGCGGCACTCCCTCAGCACTGACCCTCTGACAGTGCGGCACTCCCTCAGCACTGACCCTGTGAACCTAGATTTTGTGCCTTGAATCTCTGAGGTAAATTAGAACCCACAAAGGCCTGAGTCAGATGTGAGAGTGTTAGCCACTGAGCCACATCTCGTGCTCCTAATTGCGATTATCAATGTTGTTTGGAATTCTTGCCTCAATTGAAATATTCCACTCAACAAAGACTTCATCATTTCAGTGAAGCATTTGATAAGGTTCCCCATGGTAGGCTACTGCAGAAAATACAGATGCATGGGATTGAGGGTGATTTAGCAGTTTGGATCAGGCATTGGCTATCTGATAGAAGACAGAGGGTGGTGGTTGATGGGAAATATTCAACCTGGAGTTCAGTTACAAGTGGTGTACCTCAGGGGTCTGTTTTGGGGCCACTGCTGTTTGTCATTTTTATAAATGACATAGATGAGGGTGTAGAAGGATGGATTAGTAAATTTGCTGATGACACCAAAGTCAGAGGAGTTGTAGACAGTGAGGATGGATGTTCCAGTTTGCAGAGGGACATAGATAAGCTGCAGAGCTGGGCCGAGAGGTGGCAAATGGAGTTTAATACGGAAAAGTGTGAGGTGATTCACTTTGGAAGGAGTAGCAGGATTACAGAGTATTGGGCTAATGGAAGGACTCTTGGTAGTGTGGATGAGCAGAGAGATCTCGGTGTCCATGTGCAGAGATCCCTGAAAGTTGGCACCCAGGCTGATAGTGTTGTTAAGAAGGTGTACGGTGTGTTAGCTTTTATTGGTAGAGGGACTGAATTTCAGAGCCATGAGATCATGTTGCAGCTGTACAAAACTCTGGTGCGGCCACACTTGGAGTGTTGCGTACAGTTCTGGTCGCCGCATTATAGGAAAGATGTGGAGGCATTGGAAAGTGTGCAGAGGAGGGAAACCAGGATGTTGCCTGGAATGGTGGGAAGGTCTTATGAGGAAAGGCTGAGGGACTTGAGGCTGTTTTCGTTAGGGAGAAGAAGGTTAAGAGGTGACTTAATTGAGGCATACAAGATGATCAGAGGGTTAGATAGGGTGGACAGTGAGAGCTTTTTTCCTCGGATGTTGATGGCTAACACGAGGGGACATAGCTTTAAATTAAGGGGTGGTAATTATAGGACGGATGTCAGAGGTAGGTTCTTTACTCAGAGGGTAGTAAGGGCGTGGAATGCCCTGCCTGCAGCAGTTGTGGACTCGCCAAATTTAAGGGCGTTCAAATGGTCAGTGGATAGGCATATGGATAACATTGGAATAGTTTAGGTTAGAGGGTCATTAGATTGGTTCCACTGGTTGGTGCAACATCGAGGGCCGAAGGGCCTGTACTGCGCTGGAATGTTCTATGTTCTATTGAGCAAGAGCTGCTTGGAGGATGAGAGGGTGAATGGAAGAGATAAACATGAGTTGCTTATTTTATAAAATGAAACTTTCCAAGTTCTTTTGCCTTCTCACTAAATTGCACCTTACCCACTAGATTTCAAGTCTCATTTCTTGTGTAACCTCAGTGACATTTTACACAAGTAAGAGGAAGCTAAACGTATTTAATTCAGGTTCTGATATGAATCTGGGGAAGGGGAATTGTTCTCTCTGGTTACGTCCCTGGAAGTGGACATTTACTGCATTTCCTGTTCAGTGTTTTGTAAGCTTTTTACTTTGAACTCTCTCCTTTCCTTCCACCACTGGTGGCCTTGTTGTCTACATCTGAGTCACAGGGTTCAGAATTCCCTCACTAAATCTCTCTGCCCTCCTGTCAAGCACCTTCGTTATTTGACCACTTGTTCTAACTTTTTGTCTCAGGATCAATTTTTATGATTATACTTGCTGTGGTGCAGACCAGTGTGTCAAGGTGCAGCAGTACCTATTGGGTCGCTAATCACAATCAGTGCAAAAGACTCTGTACTGACTGTTTGTCAGAGTACCTTACCCAGGCCCTCTCCACTGCCCTACCTCCATAACCCTGCGCATTTCCCATAGATCGTCCATCTAACCTACACCATCTAACATGGGACGCTAAGGGGCAATTTAGCATGGCTAATCCCATCTAACCCTAATCTGCACATCTTTGCCAATGGCGGGAGAGTTGCAGAGGTGGGGGTGGGTTTTGGGGGGGTTGGGCAGTTAGGGGGATTGCAGTTGGAAGCGTCTGACGACACCTCCAGGAATACGTCCCACCAGAGCTGGCAACTCCAGGGCAGACGTTACACGGCTAATCTATATTCACATGGTTGCTGATAAGTGTAGACTTTGGTCAGATAGTGAGGCTATCATGGTCAGTCAAACGTGAACATCATGAAAAAGTGACAGCAACCAGCTGCTGTGTGAAAGAGAGTAGGCGATTATGTCTCTCATTTTAGTTTATCAAACTGTGTAAATATGAACAACTAGATATCGCCATCATTAGCTGAAATTTCAATAGCTTCTCTCTTTCTCAAGTCCATTGATTTTAAAATGAGTTTTGCTGGTGTGTAAAACTGCCATCCCCTGTTATATATCGATATATAGCCAGTTTTTCCACCAGTTTTCTGTCGTCTGGTTACTGGTAGCCATGCACTGAAGGTGAGTGTTTATTGTCTGTAACTCCCAGTCCCACAGAACAAACTCATGTACAAGGGTTTGACTCAAATATTACCCACCCAGAGTTTGGGGGGAGGGGGATTTTATTTCTTCGAGGGTGCTGCCTGGACCAGCATTTGTTGTCCATCCCCAATTGCACTTGAACTGAGTGGCTAGCTGAGCCATTTCAGAGGGGCAGCTCAGAGCCAACACATTGCTGTGGCTCTGGAGTCACGTGTAGACCAGACCAGGTAAGGATGGCAGATTTCCTTCCCTGAAGAATGTTAGTGAACAAGATGGGTTTTTACAACAATGAAAGGTTTTGTGGTTGTCCTTTGACTTTTAATTCCAGATTTTTATTGAATTCCTGCCAGGGTGGGATTTGAATCCAGGTGCCTAGACCATTACTCTGGCTCTCTGGATTACTAGTCCAGTAACAATACCACTTTGCCATTGCACACACCCCCCCCCCCCCCCCCCGGAAAACCCCACTGCCCCGGAAAACCCCACTCCCCCTTGCTGTCTCATTAACATTGGGTATGGGGCAGTTACAATGGCTAAGATTATCCAGTCCCGTCATGGTGGGACCCACTGCAGGAGCTATGACACCCAACCAAAGGTCCATGGACTTGCGGTGGGACTGGACAATCCCGGTGGCGAGGGGAGCCGGAAAAATCTACCCTAACAAACAGGACTGGTTATCCACTGCCCCCTCAGTCCTCACCTGGCCAGCTCTAATGTTATACTGTGGGCAGGAAGGACGCTTGCAAACCTCAGGCCGCCCCAAAGCTCCCTCCAGCCAATGCAGTAACAATGTAGTGTAGTCATTGTCGGAATCTGAGAATCAAACACAAAAGGCAATTTCTGCACAGCAAGATCCCACAAACAACAATGCGAGAATGATTTTTGATTTGATTTATTATTGTCACATATATTAATATACAGTGAGAAGTATTGTTTCTTACATGCTATACAGACAGAGCATAGTGTTCATAGAGAAAGAGAGAGTGCAGAATGTAGTGTTACAGTCATAGCGAGGATGTAGAGAAAGATCAACTTGATGCGAGGTAGGTCCATTCAAAAGTCTGACAGCAGCAGGGAAGAAGCTGTTCTTGAGTCGGCTGGTACGTGACCTCAGACTTTTGTATCTTTTTTCTGATGGAAGAAGGTGGAAGAGGGATTGTCTGGGATGCGTGAGGTTTCTGATTACACTGGTTGCTTTTCCGAGGCAGCGGGAAGTGTAGACAGAGTCAATGGATGGGAGGCTGGTTTGTGTAATGGACTGAGTTTCATTCATGACCCTTTGTAGTTTCTTGGGAGAACAGGAGCCCAGACCAAGCTGTGATACAGCCAGAAAGAACGCTTTCTATGGTGCATCTGTAAAAATTGGTAAGAGTCATAACTGACATACCAAATTTCCTTAGTCTTCTGAGAAAGTAGAGGCGTTGGTGGGATTTCTTAACCATAGTGTTGGCAGGGGTGGAGGGGGCAGATAATCTGTTTTTGATGACGTTAATCGAGAGATTATTTTTAGTCAGGACAATGGGAAGAACTTCCCTGCTCTCCCAATGGTAGCCATGGCAGCTTTTGGATCCCTGGGAGAAGAGGGACTTGTTTAACACTGCACCTGAAAGATGGACCCTCTGACAGTGCGGCATTCTCTCAGTATTCGGAGTGTCCGCTTCCCTTAGGTACTCACGGCTCCGGACATCTAGCCAGGTACATTCTGATTCAGAGGTGAGAAAGGCGCTGTCTAAATTATGCTGGCAACAAGGTGGATGACTGATCAGAGAAGTGCTTACAGTGAGGGAAGCTAAACTTAAATAAGGGTAATCACAAAGAAACGAGGGTGAGTTGGTTGGAGCGGACTGGGAAAGGAGCTTAGCAGAAGAGACAGTGAATCAGAAATGACTGACAGTTATAAAAATAATTCATGACTCACAACAAAGATATATCCCAGCGAAAGAGAAAGATTTTTGCAAGATGATAAATCAACCATGGTTACCCAAGGAAGTTGAAGACAGTATTAAACTGAAAGAAAAAAAACATACAATGTGGCAAAGGTAAGTGAAGGATTGGGAAAGTTTTAAAAACCAACAAAAGATAATCAAAAATATAATAAAGAGGGAGAGGATAAATCATCATGAAGGTAAACGAGCAGGAAATATGAAATGGGCAGTAAGAGTTTCTTTAAACTTATAAAAAGGAAGAGAGAGGCCAAAGTAAACAAGCCCTTAGAGAATGGGGAAATAATATTGGGGAATCAGGAAATGACAGAGAAGTTAACCAATACTTTGCGTCAGTCTTCACAGTGGAAGTCACAAATAACGTTACAAAAATACCAAATAATAGAGGGACAAAAGGGGTGCGGGGAGGAAATAAATACAATAACTATCACTAAAGAAACAGTACTAAGGAAACTAATGGGGCTAAAGGCCAATAAGTCCCCTGGACCTGATGGGTTGTGGCCTAGAATATTAAAGGTAGTAGTGGATAGTGGATGCACTGGTAGTAATCTTCCAAAGTTCTCGAAAAAGCCCAGAGGATTGGAAAACTGTCAATGTAACACCCTTATTTAAAAAGGGAGGGAGATAATAAACAGGCAACTATAGGCCTAAAGTTTAACTTCTATCATTGGGAAAATGATAAGATCCATTATAAAGAACGTAATAGCATAGCATTTAGAAATACGTAATATAATCAAGCATGGCTTCATGAAGGAGAAATCATGCCTGACAAATTTATTAGAACTCTTTGAGGTGGTAATGGGCAGGATAGATAAAGGGGAACCAGGAGATGTAATATACTTGGATTTCCAAAAGGTGTTGAGTAACATATTGCATAAAAGACTAAAGGTAAGAGTCCATGATGTTGGGGACGGCATATTAGCATAGATAGAGGATTGGCTAACTGATAAAAGACACAAAGCTGAGATAAAAGGTTTCAAGATGACAACCTGTGGAGTGTCACATGGATCAGTGCTGGGACCACAATTATTTACAATATTTATCAATGATTTGGACGGGGGAAGTGAATGTACTATTGCCAAGATTGCGGATGACACAAAAATAGGTGGGAAGGCAAGAGGTGAGGAAGGCATAGTCTACAGAAGGATATAGACAGGTTAAGTGAGTGGGTAAAAACCTGGCAGGTGGGATATAATATAGGAAAATGTGAAGTTCTGCACTTTGGTAGGAAGAATAAAGGAGCTGAACGTTATTTAAATGGAGAAAGGCTGCAGAAAGCTGTGGCTCGGAGGGATTTGGGTGTCCTTGTGCATAAATCACAAAAAGCCAGCATACAAGTTCATTAAGTAATAAGGAAGGGAAATGAAATGTTGGTCTTTATTCCAAAGAGAATGGAATATAAAAATAGGGAAGTCTTGCTAAAACCATACAAGGCACTAAATAGATCATGTCTAGAATACTGTGAACAGTTTTGGTCCCCTTAGTAACAGAAAGATATACTGGTATTGGAAGCAGAACAGAGAAGGTTCACTCGGTTGATCCCGGGTATGGAGGGATTTTCTTATGAGGAGAGATTGCGGAGGTTGGGCCTGTACTCATTGGAGTTTAGAAGAAAGGAGGGCGACCTTATTGAAACATATGGGATTCTCGGGGGTTTAACAGGCTCGATGCTGAGAGGTTGTTTCCCCCTGTGGGACCAGAGGGAATAATCTCAGAGTGAGGGGGTCACCATTTGAGACATGAGGAGGAATTTCTTCTCTCAGAGGGGAGTGAATCTGTGGAATTCTTAACCGCAGAGCGCTGCAAAGATTGGGTTGTTCATTATGTTCGAGACTGAGATTTTTAATCGGTAAGGGAATCCAGGGTTATTGGGATAAGGCAGGAAAGTGGGGTTGAGGATTATACCGGATTAGTTATGATTTTACTGAATAGCAGAGCAGGCTTGATAGGCTGAATGGCCTACTTCTGCTCTTACATCTTATGATCTAAGCAGGGTGGGTAGCAAGTAGATATGATTCAGCGCGGGGTGTATTTTGTTTCTGTGGGTGCGAGCAACGTGCTACCAATGGTCTGTGAACGAGCTTCAGAAACTTCACCTTGTGGGTTTGTGAATATTTTAGATTCCTCCACGCAGCTGTACCTAGTTTCCTGTCGACAAACTATAGCGCTCCACAAATAGGCAGCCCGGATGTGGTTACAGAAACACGACATTGAGCGTTATGCCTCACACTCGTTGCTGTGTGCTCTGCACAGAATCAGAAAAATACACCAACCTGTGAGGAAAGGCTCGCAGTTCTGGGAATCACCAAAGCAGCTGCTCGTAACCTCTAAAGTCAACAGGAACATTTTCAATGAATATTACTCGGGCAGAGAGAGTGGGAACATGAAGGTGGAAAACTGAACCAGTGCAAGAGGTAATGTTAATGTGTTCATCTTATGCATTCAATCTGCGGACTGCTTCCAGTGACATTGGGGGGAGGGGTGGGTCAGTTACTACAGGACACAGATATAAAATAATTGACAAAAGAGTCAGATTGGAGATGGGAAGAATTTTACTTCTTTACACGGGGAGTTGTGATCTGGAAGGCGCTCCCCGATAGGGCGCCGGAAGCAGATTCAGTAGGAACTTTCAAACCAATTGAGGGGTAAATATTTTCAGGTCTATTGGGGAAGGGCAGGGAGAGCGGGATCAACTGGTTTGCTCTTTCGAGGAGATGGTGCCAATCAGCTTTCATTCGACGTTGAAGCCACTCTTCACTCCTGGTAAGCATTTCCACACTAGCACCTTGTGGTCTCATTGAGTTGCCTCCGTCCAATGCCTGTTAACTCAACAGTCCTGACTCCACATATAAGGATTCTAGGTTTTCTCCACACGGCTACCCGGAGGTTGATGTGGTCAGGGAGTAACTGGAATAGGAAGCAGCGAGCCTGGAGAATCACCATACATTACAGCTCGAATTTATAGCGGTGTTAGAATCATTTCTTCTGTGTGAACCTCTAGAATCCAGACTGATCCCTCCCCAGTTCTATCACAGTTTGGGGGAGGTGATGGCGTATTGTCACTGGGTTAGTAATCCGGAAACACTGGGTAACTTTCCCGTAACCCGGGTTCAAATCCCGGAGTCTGATGGTGAAATTTGAAATCAGTAAAGAATTAAGAATCTACTGATGACCGTGAAACCATTGTCGTTCATCGGGAAAGCCCATCTGGTTCACTAATGTCCTTTAGGGAAGGAAATCTGCCATCCTTATCTGGTCTGGCCTACATGTGACTCCAGAGCCACAGCAATGTGGTTGACTCTTAAATATGCCCGTGAAATAGGCTGGCAAGCCATTCAGTCAATTTGATTTATTATTGTCACATGTATTAACAGACAGTGAAAAGTATTGTTTCTTGTGTGCGATATAGACAAAGAGTTGAGGGGGTTGAGCTATGAGAGGCTGAATAAACTAGGCTTGTACTCGTTAGAGTTTAGAAGAATGAGGGGAGATCTCATTGAGACGTATAAGATGTTCAATAGGATGGATAGGATAGGGGTGGAGAGACTCTTCCTGCTCAGAAAGGACAGTAGGACTAGGGGGCACAGCCTCAAGATAAAGGGGGGGCGGTTTAGAACGGAGTTGAGGAAGAACTTCTTCACTCAAAGGGTGGTGAATCTCTGGAATTCTCTGCCCGTTGAAGTGGTGGAGGCTGCCTCGCTAAATATTTTTAAGAAGCGGGTTGATGGGTTTTTGATAAGAGAGGGGATTAAGGGTTATGGGGAGAGGGCGGGAAGGTGGAACTGAGCCACGACAGATCAGCCATGATCTTATTGAATGGCGGGGCAGGCTCGAGGGGCTAGATGGCCTACTCCTGCTCCTATTTCTTATGTTCATACCGTTCATAGAGAAGGAAATGAGAGAGTGCAGAATGTAGTGTTACAGTCATAGCCAGGGTATGGAGAAAGATCAACTTAATGCAAGGTGGGTCCATTCAAAAGTCTGACAGCTCAAGGGCAATTAGGGATAACTGCTGGTCCTGTCTGCGGCATACACATCCCGTGAAGGAATTTTTAGAAAGTGTGCTTTTTTTTTTAATTTGACCTCAGGGGTTGCAGAGTCACATTTATTACCCGTCCCCAGTTCCTCTTGATGTAACTGATTAACTCACTGGACCTATTCAGGTGTCTGTTAAAACTCAACCGAGCTTGAATTACATTCCAGCCCCGACTGGGTAAAGTTGGCTGCTTTTCTTTCCCCAGGGGGTGTTATGAGTCAGACGCTGTTTCACTGAAACACTCCGAAAGTTGCACATCACCTTAATTGCAATCGGATTTTCATTCCAAACGGCACAATCTGAACTCAGGGTCTCAAGCTGCCAGACTGGAGTTTGAAAACATATTCTTGCGGATTGCCCGCCCCATAACATTATCGCCGTGTTGTCTGATTTCATCGACAGATCGCAGATTTTACTAGTCCCACTTTCACAGCTTGTCATGGTACAATTTGTAATTATGAAGCAAAGGTGTATTAACTGTGGAGGGGAATGTGGTGACAAGAATTATACTGGGATAAAAGGGGGAAACTCTAAGCGGGAGTGACTGGGGATCATTCCCAGAGCAGGAGTGACTGGGGATCATTCCCAGAGCGGGAGTGACGGGATCATTCCCAGAGCGGGAGTGACTGGGGATCAGTCCCAGAGCGGGAGTGACTGGGGATCATTCCCAGAGCGGGAGTGACTGGGGATCATTCCCAGAGCGGGAGTGACTGGGGATCAGTCCCAGAGCGGGAGTGACTGGGGATCATTCCCAGAGCGGGAGTGACTGGGGATCATTCCCAGAGCGGGAGTGACTGGGGATCATTCCCAGAGCGGGAGTGACTGGGGATCAGAATTACACAGTGGATTGATCCAAATAACAGAGATATATTCTCAGTGTGAGCTGGTGATGACCATCACAATGCCGCTTTATAACTGACTCCATTTCCACTGCATTCATCCCTTCCTCCATCTTCATGCACCCACCTCCACTACCAACCCTACCCCCACTCCCCACCCCCACCTCCACTACCCACTCCTACCCTTCACTACCCACTCACACCCTCATTTCCCACCCCTTCCCCCACTACCCAGCCGCACCCCTCACTAACCACCCCCATTCCTCACTACCCGCTCACACCCCCCTCCCCACCCGCACCCCTCACTACCCACCACTACCCACCCACACCCACCACTACCCACCCCCACCTCCACTACCCACCCCACCCCCCATTACCCACCCGCATCCACCACTACCCACCCGCACCTCCCACTACCCACCCCCACAACTGACCCCCACCCCCTCTACCCACCCCCACCACCCCCCCGCATCCTCCACCACCTACCACCCACCCCCATCCCCCACTACCCAGCCCCCTGCCTTGTACATTGTTTATTTTTAAATTGTTCTACAAACGGTGGCACAGTGGGTTAGCACTGCAGTCTCACAGCGCCAGGGACCCTGGTTCGATGCCTGGCTTGGGTCACTGTCTGTGGGGACTTTGCACAGTTACCCCGTGTCTGCGTGGGTTTCCTCCGGGTGCTCCGGTTTCCTCCAACAGTCTGAAAGATGTGCTGGTTAGGGTGCATTGGCCGTGCTAAATTCTCCCTCAGTGTAACCCAAACAGGCGCCGGAGTGTGGCGACTAGGGGATTTTCACAGTAACTTCACTGCAGTGTTAATGTAAGCCTTACTTGTGACATTGATAAATAAACTTTAAAAAACTGAGATGGTGAGTGAAGCAAGGAATCTGTTCCACTTCCTTGTGATCGAGTCTGTGGAAATGAGGAACTGTTGAGCAAGAACTCTTCCATCCTTTCATTAGGTCTGTCCTTGGCTTGAACTTCCTGAATCCAGTACTCTGTGGGAAATAGAGTGCCGGAAGGAGGGTGAGGGTAAGAGTATTAACTATTACTAGTTAATACTTTCTATTCAAAAATGTACGGAAAGATTTCCCATGGGGATTCTCTCACGTCTGATGTTTAACCTTCAGTCAACAACTCTGATTCCTGCTATCTAGTCATTGGGGTTTGTGGGATCTTGCAGGGCACACACAGGT
Organism: Carcharhinus amblyrhynchos; assembly: GCF_965287045.1. Lineage (NCBI taxonomy): Eukaryota > Metazoa > Chordata > Chondrichthyes > Carcharhiniformes > Carcharhinidae > Carcharhinus > Carcharhinus amblyrhynchos. The sequence continues at coordinate 3,201,318 of NC_137339.1, forward strand.
TGCTTTCTTTCCCTCAGTCACACTGGTGACTATGCTTTACCAGGGTGGAATGATAGAATCCCTATAGTGCAAAAGGAGGCCATCAAGTCTACACAAAACCACACACCCATCCAGGCCCTGTTCCTGGAAGCCCACATATTTACCCTGCTAGTCTGTTTAGCATTGGCCAATCCACCTAGCCCTAACATCTTTGCAGTGTGGGAGGAAACCCACGCAGACACGGGGTGAACATGCAAACTCCACACGGACAGTGAGCTAAGCTGGGAATCGAACCCGGGTTGTGAGGCAGCAGTGCTATATCCACTGAGCCGCCGGGCCACCCATAGCCTGAGGTCATGAAAAGAGGAAGTTCTTTCTTTCTAGAATGCCAGTGAGTCTCCCCTCAGCAGGAATTCACTCTGTGAAGCAACATTAACAAGGCAACATTGCTACTCTCTCTCCCCTCTCGTTGCAGCTACACTGTGGGATCGTGAGGATGGGCAAACAGAACAGCAAGCTGCGCCCCGAGGTGCTGCAGGATTTACGGGAAAACACCGAGTTCACAGAGAATGAGATTCAGGAATGGTACAAGGGGTTTGTGAAGGACTGCCCCAGCGGGTACCTGACAATGGACGAGTTCAAAAAACTCTACGGCAACTTCTTTCCCTATGGCGACGCCTCCAAGTTCGCGGAACACGTCTTTCGCACCTTTGACACCAACGGGGATGGCACGATAGACTTCCGCGAGTTCATCATTGCGCTGAGTGTGACCTCCAGAGGGGGCTTGGAACAGAAGCTGAAGTGGGCGTTTAATATGTACGATGTGGATGGGAATGGCTACATCAGCAAATCTGAAATGCTGGAGATTGTCCAGGTACGAGGTGCCCCAGTAAACCGGGGGAAAACTTCATTCTCTGGCTCTTCTCCTCACTTTGTCCCTTTCTCTGTCATTAAAAATTGCTCGGACCACAATTCCACCTTTTCTCCAAACACAATACCAAGCAGGAATTGGGCAGGGGTGGGATTGGAGCTTGGATTCACTATATTGGAACATGGAACCCTACAGCGCAGAAGAAGGCCATTCGGCCCATTGAGTCTGCACTAACCCTCTGACAAAGCATCCCACCCAGGTTCACCCCCATACATTTGCCCCACTAATCCACCTAACCTACACATCTTTGGACACTAAGGGGCAATCTTAACATAGCCAATCCACCTAACCTACACATCTTTGGACTGTGGGAGGAAATCAGAACACCCGGAGAGAAGCCACACAGCCATGGAGGGAAAGTGCAAACTACACACAGACAGTGACCCAAGGCCGGAATTGAACCCAGGTCCCTGGAGCTGTTAGGCAGCAGTGCTGACCACTATGTCACCGTGCTGCCTTATGTTAATGTAGAATGTTTACCCAGTGGTCAGATCAGTAACCAGAGGGCACAGATTTGAGAAAATTGGCAATGCCAGAGGGGAGATTATGGGAATTTATTTTTACACAGTGGGTTGTGATCTGGAGTGCGCTGCCTGAAAGGCTGATAGAGGAAGATTCAATCATAAGATTTAAAAAGGAATTGGATAAATAATTAAAGGATAAAAATCAGCAGGGAGTGATGTTAATTGGATGGCTGTTTCAGAGGGCCAGCACAAGCCCAATGGGCTGAGTGACCTCTCTGTGCTATATTGTTCTATCGTGAGTTAAAAAAAAGTCAATAACCTCAACCACTAATTGTTGCACATTGTGAGAGTCAGTAATAAGTAGACTTTGTTTCTCCCAACCCTCTACAATTTCTAACCAGCTCCTTACCTCTACCAGGAGGCACAGGTCTACATGATTTAGGATCAACTTAGAGTACAGACAAAGTATTTGAAAAGTGAAGTTTATTTCAGTAAGTTACTAAAGTCAAGAGCTAGCAGGTGTTGGCTAGCTGCAAATGCACCCTTCCAAATCCTGTCTTGTCCACTGTTGGCCTGTGTGTTGGCCAATGGGTGGTGACTCTGACTTCACATGGCAAGGCACCTCTTCCCACAGAGCTGGATTAAGAGAGTTTGGGGCACTGGGCTGGGTCTATTGTTAGACATGGGCACCTTTGGGTGCCTTAACCAATTCAGCATACACCCCTCTCTCCGGTTGCAGAACGAGAGAGGCATGGACCATATCTGACTCTGCTCGCCAAAGAATTGGGTATCATTTGATCTGTTTTCTGGGCCGCCTTTAAGAGAAAAAGATTATAGAGTCACCATGGCACCATAGGCACCCACTTGGCCCATCAAGCTCATGCTGGCTCTCCGTAGAACAATTCAATCAGTTCCATTCCCTCATATTATTCCTATAGTCTTGCACACTTACTTTGCTCAAGTCTGCATCCAGTTCCCTTTTTGGCATGGTGGTTAGCACTGCTGCCTCACAGTGCCAGGCACCTGGGTTCAGTTCCGGCCTCGGGTGGAGTTTGGACCTTCTCCCTGTGTCTGCGTGGGTTTCCTGCAGGTGCTCCGGTTTCCTCCCAAGATTTAAACTTTGTTTTTTTTTTAAGATTAAGCTTAAGATGTGTGGATCTGGTGGATTGGCCATGCTGAATTGCCCCTTTGTGTGTGTGTGCGTGTGTGTGTGTGCGCGTGTTGGGGGGGGGGGGGGAGGGGCGGGGCACTACCAGCAGGGTAAATATGTACGGTTATGGGGAAAGATTGGGATTGGGTGGGATTGTGATCAGTGCAGACTCGATGGGCTGAATGGCCTCCTTCTGCATTGTAAGGATTCTATGACCTTTTGAAATCATTCATCATCTCTGTTTCCACCACATTCTTGTAGGCAGCGAGTTCCAGGGTTTAAAATAACAAAGCTAACAGCCCTTTCAGGGGTCTGACTTGATTTGATTTATTATTGCCACATGTATTAGTATACAGTGAAAAATATTGTTTCATGTGCGCTGTACAGACAAAACATACCATTCATAGAGAAGGAAACAAGAGAGTACAGAATGTAATGTTACAGTCATAGCTAGGGTGTAGAGAAAGATCAACTTAATGCAAGGTAAGTCCATTCAAAAGCCTGAAGGCAGCAGGGAAGAAGTTGTTCTCACAGCGCCTGGCACCCCGGTTCGATTCTGGCCTCGGGTGACTGTGTGTTTGTGTGGAGTTTGCATGTTCTCCCTGTGTCTGCATGGGTTTACTCCCGGTTTACTCGTTAGAGTTTAGAAGAATGAGGGGAGATCTCATTGAGACGTATAAGATGATGAACGGGATGGATAGGATAGAGGTGGAGAGACTCTTCCCGCTCAAAAAAGACAGTAGGACTAGGGGGCACAGCCTCAAGATAAAGGGGGAGGCGGTTTAGAACGGAGTTGAGGAGGAACTTCTTCACTCAAAGGGTGGTGAATCTCTGGAATTCTCTGCCCGTTGAAGTGGTGGAGGCTGCCTCGCTAAATATTTTTAAGACGCGGGTTGATGGGTTTTTGATAAGAGAGGGGATTAAGGGTTATGGGGAGAGGGCGGGAATGTGGAACTGAGCAGCAACAGATCAGCCATGATCTTATTGAATGGCGGGGCAGGCTCGAAGGGCTAGTTGGCCTACTCCTGCTCCTATTTCTTATGTTCTTATGTACGTGACCTCAGACTTTTGAATTTTTTTCCCAATGGAAGAAGATGGGAGAGAATGTCCGCGATGCATGGGGTCCTTGATTATGCTGGCCGCTTTGCCGAGGCAGCGGGAAGTGTAGACAGAGTCAATGGATGGGAGGCTGGCTTGCGGGATACATTCACAATCTTTGTAGTTTCTTGTGGTCTTGAGGTAGAGCAGGAGCCCATACCAAGCTGTATACAACCAGAAAGAATGCTTTCAATGGTGCATCTGTAAAAGTTGGTGAGAGTCATGGCAGACTTGCCAAGTTTTCTTAGTCTTCTCAGAAAGTAGAGACATTGGTGGGTTTTCTTAAGTATAGCCTCGGCATGGAGGGACCAGAACAGGTTATTGAGCAGGTGTGTGCACGGCACCCAGTCTCATCAGCCTGACCCCAAGCTTTCAGACTGGGGGGCTCTTTAATACTGACAGACGTGGCTTTGTTTTCCTCGGACAGGCTATTTACAAGATGGTTTCATCAGTCATGAAGTTATCCGAGGATGAAGCTACGCCAGAGAAAAGAACAGAGAAGATCTTCCGTCAGATGGACACCAATGCAGATGGTAAGTGGAAACACAGTCAACGGATACAGTTCAGTCCATCATGTCCACACTAGTGCTTTGAAAGAGCTTTCCAATTAATCCCACTCTTCCCTATCCCTGTGCTCCTGCTAATGTCTCCTTTTCTAACAGGTGTATGTACAGTTCCCCAGTGAAAGTTGCTCTTTAATCTGCTTCCACTGCCCTTTCAGGCACCAACATCTGTATCACAATGCACTGAGTGAACAAAAAACTATTCTCTTCTTCATCCCCACTGAGCTTTTTGCCAATTACACTGACTCCAATTATTGACCCTCCAGCCAACAGAAGTACTTTCCTTCTTAATCACCCTGGTGTTAATTAGGAATCTGTCACTATTATGAAATAGGTTACCCGGTGAGCATGTCGACCAGAGTAAATGTTGGGGAGATCTTTGGCATATTTGGACAGTGGCATGGTGGTTTTATTCCTGACTCTGGGATTCCCACCCTACACCTCTCTGACACTCCCTTTCTCTTTCCTCCTTTAAAATCTTCCTTTAAAGCTACCTCTTAGGCTGGAATTTTACCACCCTGCCCACCATGGGGATCGGAGTGGGTGACGGGCAGTCGATGGAAAGGTCCTTTGATCTTACGGTTTCGAGATAAGTGAGGCCATAGTTCCTGACCATGGTCTCTGAGCAGGTCTCTGCTATGTTATTTCAGCTTTATAATGCGTCAGCAAAGTGCTTAGGACATTTTGTTGCGTTAACAATACTATCTCATAGAATCCTGACAGTGCAGAAGGAGGCCATTCAGCCCATCAAGTCTGCACCGATCACAGTCCCACCCAGGCTCTATCCCCATAATCCTACATATTTACCCTAGCTAGTCCCCCCCGACACTAAGGGCAATTTTGCATGGCCATAAGACCATGAGACATAGGAGCAGAATTAGGCCACTCGGCCCCTATCAAGTCTGCTCTGCCATTCAATCATGGCTGATAATGGCCAAACCACCTAACCCACAAATCTTTAAACTGTGGGAGGAAATCGCAGTACCCAGAGGAAACCCACACAGACACGGGGAGAATGTGCAAACTCCACGCAGACAGTGACCCAAGGCTGGAATTGAACCCTGGTACCTGGTGCTGTGGCTAACCACTGTGCCACCATGCCGCCCTATACCTGAGTTGTGTTGGGTAAGTTTCTGGAGCGAGGGGGAGGTGAGAAGATGGGGCTAATTTATCAGAAAGGGTAGGTTTTTTTGGAAGGATGATGTCTTCCCCCCGGTCCTTTAAATCCTCATTCTTAACCGTCCACGATTGTTTTTTTCAGGCAGGCTTTCCCTCGAGGAATTCATCAACGGAGCAAAGAAGGACCCGTCCATCGTCCGCCTCCTGCAGTGTGACCCCAGCACCGCGGGGCAGTTCTGACACACTGTCCGGGGCACACAGGTTCGGGTTACACCGTGCCATTTCCGTCACTGGCAGCCCGAGAGTGGGCCAGCAAAGACACTGGCGGAGTATAAATCAATGCTCAGGCAAACGGAACACTGGTGTCTGCCAAAACAGTATCCTTCCACGTGATGAAGTAACTGCATGAAGAAGCTGATTCCTGAATTATAGTAACAGTAAATGAGTTCTAGATGTGTAAGTGTGCCAAAATAAGGGGAGCTGAACTGGTCATCCAGCGGTCAAGGCCATTTCATTTTTGTTTGTGCCATGCACCGTTGTGGGTGTAGTGTAACTGGACAGCAGGGCGGAGGAGATTGTGTTTTATTAGATTTGTCTCTTCTGTCATTTGCATTTTTCCAGGTGAAATGTGTCTTTTTATTTTAGCCATGCTGAGTTACAGCTCGTACTTAATGAAGACGTAGAGAGTTAGGACCAAACTCTGCTGGATTGATGTTTACACTTGTGCCTCAAGGGAATGAAAAGGCCATGAGATTCCGAGCTGCTTCTCCCAGTCCTTGGCCCATCCCGTTTCTGTTGGATACGTGGTGTCTGTCTCTCTTTAAGACAGCGCAGCGGCAGTGAGTCACCTGACTTGAGGGAAGCAATAGAAACTGAGAAAGAGTGATCCCCCCGGAGGGTGGAGTCCTCCCTCAAGGAGATTCTTCTGGAAGCCATGTCGCAAACACATAACCCCAGCCTAGAGCTGCCAACCCTCCTGTACCAAGTTTCGCTTATCAATAAATACCTTTCATTCCTAATGAAACCTATTGATAATGTCATAACAGCCACAACATAACAGTCTCCATGTACAAATTTTCCCTTATCCTCTCTCCTAATCCGTACCTCCAAGAATCACTCAATGAATCACTCGCTGGTCACATAGAGCCCTGTGAAACATTTCAGCTCATCCTGTTTCTACGGACGCATAAAACCCTAATTATCTCCCCACCCCCCAAATGATTCACTCCACCCTTCCTAATAATGGGCGGGGTTTTGCGACCTCGCTTGTCCCGAAACAGTCAAATCCCACCCAAGGTCAATGGACCTTTCCCATGGTCCGCCCCTCGCCCGCTCCGGTTCCCGTGGTGGGCAGGGTGGTAAAATTCCAGCCGATTTGTTTTTATCTCTCGCGCTTCCTGAAGGATGGAAAAAAGAACCTCTGTTTGCTCGGGAATGCTCCTCTGTTCTCTGGGATGAGTAAAAGTTGGAAGATCTCCAGTCTCACCTCCTTCATGGTTACATGGGTGGCCCCTAGATCTATTGTCCCCATCACCTCAAACACATCAGCTACTGTAATGTCCCAATCTTTTCACAATCTTAAATACTTGTCTCAGGTCCACGCTACATGTCCCCTGTGTGTACAAATTCGAGATATCTTCACCGTCACTGCTTGCCTTAGTTTTCCTGCACTCTCTCCAAGTAACACCTGTCTTCAGAAAGACAAAATAGTTTGGATGCTGGAATCTGAAACAAAACTGGAAAATCCCAGCAGGTCTGACAGCCTCTTCGGAGAGAGAACAGAGCTAATGTTTCGAGTCTGGATGAGCCTTCGTTCAGGGATCCTGGCCAGAATTCTCCGACCATTCACACTGGGGGGGATTCTCTTGTCCTGCCAGCAGCGCACCTCTGCCCGTGGGTTTCCTGGCAGTTTTGGGTACATCAATGGGAAATCCCATTGGCAATGGCGGGATCAGAGAGTCCCACCGGGAGCAAACACCATCAGGAAGCACACATCCAGGAGGCCGGAAAAAGCTCGCCTCCTACCTTCTATCTTCAGAACATCTATCTTCAGTTTACCTGAGATATTTTGGATGATGACTTACCTGCTATGACCTAATGAACGTGTTTTGTAATGAATGGTCACAGTAAAACAGCCCAGGAGCGTGTCTGCAGTGACTCTGGCATCCCGAAAGAAATGTTACTTATTATCATCTTGTCACCTTGGAGGGTAAATTCATTGACTTCTGCTTCCCAATCCTGCATGTAAGTTCCTACTGGTACCTTACACAATTCCGCTCCTGAATAAGTTTTCCTAATTATCTCCCACAGCATTGTGCCATTTCTTTCAACATTAAGTCTGCTCTCACCCCCTTTCCCCCCCCCTACTTTAACCCAGCGAGTTGCTCCCACTAAAGGATGTCCACAGGTCCTGATCCATTCTACTGGACAAAGGTCAGATCCAACACTCTCACAGTGGGTCAGAAATAGTCTTCTACATCAGGCGTTCCTCTCATAACTGTCGCCAGGTCACCCTGCTGTTGTTCCACTTGTTCCCTGACTAACCTTTGGAGTCCGAGTATAAACATATTGGCTTGAATTTCCGGGGAGAGGCAGCAATGCTCTCCCTCTATCCGTTGGAAAAGCCTCAGAAACATCTCCAAAATACTCTTCACCATGTTTCCCCATTGCCCGCGGGTGGGATTTTACCAGAAATTCTCGCCCGAGGTCACAGACATTTCCGTTGTCAGACTCTGGCCCACGTTGATTCTGTGGCGGGTGAGGTAGTAAAGTTCCAGACCATGTGTCATTTCACCAGAGTTATTTCAGACCACGTGGCCAAAACTGGGCATTTTGTATGTATTAATGAAGATTTCGATAAGCTGCATCAAGATTACGAATTAGCCAGATGTGTGGAGTGGTTAATGGATTGGAGAACAATGCTCAATATCTTTTGTACCTTATTCTGTCAGTCAGGCTGTTACTGCATTTATGACGTTGAATATGCCTAACCTTTGACACCAGTTGCCAAAGTCAGATCCCCATTGAACCGCTGTGCCTTCCTTCCGTTAGACACTTTGTTCCTTCCCCTCATTTCAGGATTTTCTTAAAAGAATGCATTGAGTGAGGCCAAGGATAATACTGATTTGGCTTTGCAACGCATATTAGAAACAGACATACCACTGTGAAATTAAAGAAAGCAAAGAAGTTTCTCCACCTCCCCCCCCCACCACTTTCCAAATGTCATAGCACATTGCTCCACTTGATGGGCCAAATGACCTCCTTCTGAGCCGTAATTCTCTGATTCTCTGACACTTGGGAAGCCCCAGATGTAACGTGATGTCCTTGATTGCTGCTACCAACCCAGAAGTTCAGTCTTATAACAAAGATTTACCAATAGTGCCCCCCCCCACCCACCCTATTTGTGTATGAATGAACAGTCCGGGGGTGTGGTAATAACTGATTAGTTACAATTCCAGATGTCTAGAATGTTCCGTCAGATGTTGGGAGTCTAATTGCTACAATGTGCTTCCTCCTTTTAGAGGGCCACCTGGTGTTCGACTCAAAATATGCAAGTGCTATACATAATTGCCAGTGACAGCCACCAGTCCTGCTCCTATTGCTCCGGTTAATACACAGTCCACCTTGTGCTGCTGCTCTCTGTATCACAAGACCAGCCACTGAGACTCGGTTCATTCTGTCCTGCAAGAGTTGTCCAGCCTCAGTGGTTCCCAACCTTGTACGTGTCATGACACACTTCCTATTTTCTCTAACTTCTTGCCTTATTGGGAATTTTATTTTTAACCTCTCCCTGTCCTTTCACCTGTGTATTTTTTAATCTCTCTCTCTGTCTCTTTGGTTTCTTCAGGGGTTTTTGTGCTCTTTTTGAGTTTTTTTTTGTGCGGGCATCAGCTCCAAGTCCCATTGGTCAATGCACATGGATCCCTTTCTCTTCAGCTCCAAGTCCCATTGGTCAATGCACATGGATCCCTTTCTCTTCAGCTCCAAGTCCCATTGGTCAATGCACATGGATCCCTTTCTCTTCAGCTCCAAGTCCCATTGGTCAATGCACATGGATCCCTTTCTCTTCAGCTCCAAGTCCCATTGGTCAATACACATGGATCCCTTTCTCTTCAGCTCCAAGTCCCATTGGTCAATGCACATGGATCCCTTTCTCTTCAGCTCCAAGTCCCATTGGTCAATGTGAATGGGGCCTGACCAACATAAAAAATCCAAACTGTACACATGCGGTCCAGCCGACACACGCAGTGGAGGGGGTGGGGGGGCAGTGGGGGGAATCACGTTTCATCAGGTCTTGGAGATGCCAACCACAGGGCTGAAGCCAAAGGTTAGTTTTAGTTTAATCACATGAATTATTGATGTTTTTTTCCACTGGTTTACCAGAAAAAGGGATTCAGCTCATACACTTCATTCACTGCTCCTACCGGTTGTCAAATCCAGTTGGACAATAGTGGTGGTGGTGGTCACCATGTGATCTCCTGTCTCTGACTGCTCTTCCTCTCCACCCGCCCACCAACTCTCCTGCCATTGGTCACCCATCCCTGCCAATCGGAAAGTGGCTAGATTCTTCATTCTCTTATTGGATAACTCTTCATTCCCAGTCAGACAGATTTTTGGACCCAGTAGGAACCAACCTGTTCAAAGAAAAGTTTAAAACATGTTTTTTTTAAATACCTCAATGATTTTTCTTCTGGATTTTTTGCTCACCGCAGCATCCTGGAGATCGATATTTAATTGCTGGGGACTCCAGGCCGATCCTAGAGGATTGGCATTCTCAAACAGGTTCCTGGCTATATAGTCATTGTTTTAAAGTTTAATTCTGTGTTTTAATTAAGAAATGTTCTGTGCATTTGCCTGATCTGGCATTACAATCAGGATGAGAAACTCATTAGGGTTTTGCATGAGAGATGAGGAAGTAAAGTGTTGATAATGGAATAGGAACATAAGAGGATTTTCACAATAACTTCATTGCAGTGTTAACATAAGCCTACTTCTGACACTAAAAAATAAACTAAACTAACTAGGAGCAGGAGAAGGCATTTGGTCGCTCGAGCCTGCTCCGCCATTCTGATCTTTTCATGGACTGAGCTCCACTTACTAGCGTCTGCTCACTATAACCCTTAATTCCTTCATTGTTCAAAAATCTATCTAGGTATGCAAAGGCCAGTCTTCACCCAACAGAAAAGCAACTGTTGGAAAACTGAGATTGAGGGAAAATGCTGAGTAGGTCAGGCAGAGTCTGGGAGAACAGGAAGATAGGGCTTAATGACCGTTTGTCAGAAGCCCAGATCTCACACATTATCTGAAAGACCAGCCATCGCCCGCAGCAATGCCCCTGCTAACCTGCAGCCCTGCTAAGCTGCATGGATGCAGCACAGAACCTGGCGCCATGATAAATACTGTAAATATGCAAGCCTGCAAACAAATTTGAAGGGGCTACACCATATAAAAACTAACAAAACATGGAAGGGAACAGAGGCACAGTGGTTAGCACTGCTGCCTCACAGAGCCAGGGACCCGGGTTCGATTCCCGGCTTGGATCACTGTCTGCGTGGGGTTTGCACATCCCCACCGTGTCTGCTCAGGTTTCCTCCGGTGGCTCCGGTTTCCTTCCACAGTCCAAAGATGTGCGGGTTAGTTGGATTGCCCATGCTAAATTGTTCATTCGTATCAGGGGAAATCAGCAGAGTAAATAAGTGGGGTTACAGGGATAGGGCCTGGGCAGGATTCTTGTTGGTGCAGGCTCGATGGGCCGAGTGGCCTCCTTCTGCACTGTAGGGATTCTATGATTCTATGAACATTGGTCTGCACCCCTGATCGAAATCTAGAATGTTCTGCAAGAACGCTGTGTGTGAGCACTGAACAAGGGAAAACCTTGTTCATAATGCTCTACAGAGTTAACTATGTTGCCACATCCCAGAGCACTGAAGGGTGGCAGGAGAGAAGGCAATTGGGTGCAGTATGGTATCTTTCATAAACTTTATGGCAGCGCTGGTTATGTTAAACTCCCAGGCTTCCTGCAGTTCCAGGCTGCCTGGGGTTCCACCACCATTACCGTAACATGATGAGAGATGTGTGCAGCCTGTACGCACAACCTGTTCAAACAAGTGAAGTTCCATCACAGTGTAACTGCAGTTTCCACACTGCGCCACACATCACGTCACACCTAACTAAACCACTCCTCTCCGAGCCACAAAGGTGCGCTGGTGGACAGATGCTCAAAGGTTGCAAGGCTCCTTGAGAGGGTGCAGGGGAGATTTATCTGAGTGATTCCAGGGATGAGGAACTTCAGCCACAAAGTTTGGTGGAAGAAGCTGGGGCTGTACTCCTTGGAGTAAAGGAGATCGAGGGGAGATTTGATAGAGGTGAAGCCAGGTCGACAGAGAAAAGCCGTTCCCATTCACAGATAAATGGTTTTGGGCAAGAGAGCCAGAGGGAGTGTGAGGAAGAACCTGTTTTACTCAGCGGGTGCTAATGACCTGGAACTCGCTGCCTAAACTTTGAGAGGGAAATTGGATGGACATTTGAGAGAAATAAACCCAGAGGGTTACAGGAAAGAGCAGGGGAGATACTGATTGGATTACTTCTCAGTGCCAGCATAGACTCAGTGGGCCAAATGGCCTCCTTCTGCTCCATAATGACTGTGAATATTCTGGAAGGTAGTCCAGCCTAGAGATAGTCCTGAGTAAAGGGAGTAATTCTGAACTTATTTTGTTCAACCAATTTCCATGAGAATAAAATGCTTGTCCCATTGTAGATTTTCTCATCTGCTTTATCGGGGGTTTAAAACCTCAGGCGTATGAAGGAAAAAGAATGGATCAGCTTGTTTAAAGTCTAACAGTAGTCATTAATATTTAATTTGCATTTCTCCTATATGTTTGTCAGTTGTTTGATAAGTTTGTTCTCAAGTTGTTTCTGTGCTGTAACCTGCAATCAGTGTTCCCCTTCATGTCACAAAGGGATAATAATGTTTATTTGCCTTTGTCAGAGTAAAAATTAAAACTGTACATATTGACTAACCAGACACTTCTTTGGTTCATTTTTTTCATACAGCATTTAATTTGGATTGTGGGCAATGCTGGAAAACCCCGCAGTTGTTGTTCATCCTTACTCACCCTTTGGAAAGTGCTGCCAACCAATCATTATTCTGGGCAATATTTCTGTAACAGGACAAGTTCTGTATGATTGAGGAGATGGGTGAAGGTAAAAGTGGAATCATTAGCAACAGTTGTTGTCTGCAAAAGAACAGGGCAAAGGTTAGGATCAAAGAACTTCCCCATGAAGTCACTCATCACTAAATCATTCAAAAGTAAGCAAGGCAGGTTGTTAGTGTGTGTAAGGCGTCAGAACTGCTGACAACGTGCAAGCCGACAGTTAAACCCTCCAGGGAAGGAGCAGGAATGTGGGTGTTGTCATAAAGTAATGGAAGGGATCTGATTTATCTTGAAACTCTCGGCTAACAAAAGCACTGCGTCCCCACCTCAAAACTGCTTTCTAGAACATTCGTGATGTGGCAATCAGGGTTGGGTCAAAGGTTGGTGAGAGGGTCCCATGTATTCAGTGAACATTGGTGAGGGGTTCTCCTTCAAACTCAGTCCCCAGGTACATGGATCCAGGTGGCCCATGCCCATAAACAAGAAAGTCAGATTTTAAAGGAAACAGTGAGCACAGGACCTATTCCAAAAGTAAAAGCAGCTCCAACATTTTGTGCCAGTTTATGTGTTCCCATTGCAAGTGGCTTGTTCCTCGTTTCATTGTACCTACAAAATTAAGGAAAAATCTTACAGGGGGAATTTTCCCATCCCATCATGGGAATTGTAGAGGATGGGGGGGAGGCCATGCAAAGGTCTGTTGGCCTCAGGATTTTCTGGTTCTGGGGCAAGAGTGACCACAAAATCCCATCCTACATTCCCAAAGCTCCGTTTGTAACTTCAGAACATCCCAAAAGGGCTTTAAAATCATTGAAGCGTTTTTGGAGTCACTGTTACGATGTAGGAAACACAGCATCCGATCTGCACATGGCAAGATCCCACAAACAAGATCGCCTGTATTTTTGTGATGTTAACTGAGGAACAAGTATTGACCAGACACCAAATAGATCTTCCCACTGCTCTTCTGCAACATAGTGTCCAAGGCTCTATCAGGGAGCCTTGGGTCCCATCAGAAAGACAGCATCTCTGACAGTGCAGCACTCCCTCAATACTGCATTGGGAATGTCAGCATGGATTTTGTGCTCATGTTTCAGGGGTGGCACCAGGTCCCACATCCTCCTGACCCAAAGGTGAGCCAAGGCTGATCTCTCAATTTACATTACCTGATCACCTAAATTTTTAGCAGGCCACCAACTATGAATTATTCAGAGCAGACTATTATGCTTTTTTTGCAGTGTTTTTAATGAACTACCTTCCCCACTCCAATTCTCCTTTTTGTTCCTTTAGTATAACTCAGTATGGTATGATTCCCTGACAAGTGTCTCACAAATTTGATTGAGTTTTTTGAAGGGGTAACCAAGAGGGTAGATGAGGGCAGTGCAGTTGATGTTGTCAATATAGACTTTAGCAAGGCCTTTGACAAGGTACCACATGGTAGGTTGTTGCATAAGGTTAAATCTCACCAGATCCAGGTTGAGATCCAGGGGGGAATCTCTTTGGTGTCCTGGTCAATACTTATCCCTCAGTTAACATCACAAATGTTACATGACTGTAACATTGGACAGTTTTACAGTCATGGCTGGGGTGTAGAGAAAGATCAACTTAATATAAGGTAAGTCCATTCAATAGTCTGATGGCAGCAGGGAAGATCAGGGCCACTGGAATGAAGTCCCCTACTCTTTGAAATAGAGCCGTGGGGGTCTTGTACATCTATAGCCTCGAGATGCCTCAATGCATTTTCCAGTCAATGGTGGAATAGTTACAAAGTGGAGTCTCTGTTACAATGTGGGATTCCCATGGTGTCAAATCATTTTCGAATGAATGAGAAAGATCAGAGGGCTGGAGGATCACTCTCAGCATCAGCATTCTTGTGGGTAAACATCCCTTGATCACTGACAGGTGATCTTGTTTGTGGGATCACAAAAATACGGGTGATCTTGTTTGTGGGATCTTGCCATGTGCAGATTGGATGCTGTGTTTCCTACATCATAACAGTGACTCTACTTCAAAAATACTTCAATGATTTTAAAGCCTGTTGGGATACTCTGTCATCAAATTGGCTTGATTACAGAAGACAAAGGATGGTTGGAGAGGGTTGTTTTTCAAACTGGAGGCCTGTGACCAGCAGTGTGCCCCAGGGTTTGGTCCTGGGTCCGCTGTTATTTGTCATTTATATTAATGATTTGGATGAGAATTTAGGAGGCATGGTTAGTAAGTTTGCAGATGACAGCAAGGTTGGTGGCATAGTGGACAGTGAAGAAGGTTATCTAGGATTGCAATGGGTCTTGATCAATTGGGCCAATGGGCTGACAAATGGCAGATGGAGTTTAATTTAGATAAATGCAAGATGATGCATTTTGGTAGATTGAACCAGGGCAGGACTTACTTAGTTAATGATAGGGCATTGGGGAGAGTTGTAGAACAAAGAAATCTAGGGGTACAGGTTCATAGCCCCTTGAAAGTAGAGTTACAAGTAGACAGAGTGGTGAAGGACGCATTCGGCAAGCTTGGTTTCATTGGTCAGAGCATTGAATAGAGAAGTTGGGACCTCTTGATGAAGTTGTACAAGGCATTGGTAAGGCCACACTAGGAATTCTGGTCACCCTATTATAGAAAGGATATTATTAAACTAGAAAGAGTGCAAAAAAGATTTACTAGGATACTACTGGGACTTGATGATTTGAGTTATAAGGAGAGGTTGAATAGACTGGGACTTTTTTCTCTGCAGCGTAGGAAGCTTAAAGGTGATCTTATAAAGGTCTATAAAATAATGAGGGGCACAGATCAGCTAGATATTCAATATCTTTTCCCAAAGGTAGGGAAGTCTAAAACTAGACGGCATAGGTTTAAGGTGAGAGGGAAGAGATACAAAAGGGTCCAAAGGAACAATTTTTTACACGGAGGATGGTGAGTGTCTGAAACAAGCTGCCAGAGGTAGTAGTAGAGGAGAGTACAATTTTGTCTTTTAAAAAGCGTTTAGACAGTTACATAGGTAAGATGGGTATAGAGGGATATGGGCCAAGTGCGGGCAATTGGGACTTGCTTAGGGGTTAAAAAAAGAGACGACGTGGACAAGTTGGGCCAAAAGGCCTGTTTCCACACTAAACCTCTATGCCTGAGTGGCAGTAAGGTGCCATAGGGCATTTGTCATTCTCTATGCTCACTCTCTTTACATACCATCCGAAATGGTCAGCGATCAAGGGATGTTTACCTTCAAGGACGCTGATGCTGAGAGTGATCCTCCAGCCCTCAGATCTTTCTCATTCATTCGAAAGTGATTTGACACCATGGGAATCCCACATTGTAACAGAGACTGCACTTTGTAACTATTCCACCATTGACTGGAAAATGCATTGAGGCATCTCGAGGCTATAGATGTACAAGACCCCCACGGCTCTATTTCAAAGAGTAGGGGACTTCATTCCAGTGGCCCTGATCTTTCCTGCTGCCATCAGACTATTGAATGGACTTACCTTATATTAAGCTGATCTTTCTCTACACCCTAGCAATGACTGGAACACTATATGCTGCACTCTCCTTTTTTTCTCCCAGTGTACTCTGTAAAAGGTATGTTTTGTCTGAATGGTGCGCAAGAAACAATATTTTCATATTATCCCAATATATCTGACAATAATAAATCAAATCAATAATTATCACTGAAGCAGATTATCTGGTCTTTATCCCATTGCTGTTTGTGGGATCTTCTGTGCACAAATTGGTTGATGCATTTACCATGTTACAACAATGACTGCCCTGTAAATAAAGTCCTTCAAAGCACTTTGGAACTCCAAGGTCGCAAAGGATGCTATGTAAATGCAAATATTTTATAAATTTGCAGAGACAGGAGCTTTTTGCCTCATTAGCAGTGGAGTTCAATTCCAATCCACCAGTTCAAGCAGCAGTGTTCTGACTCACTGTGGCAGACTCTGCTGCATTCCCTTCATTTTTGACTTGTATGAACATGTGTTTCAGAACCTCCCAAAGGCTGGCCTTCATTTGAGTTGCTCAGGAACTCAGAACTACATCAGGTTGAAGCAGAACGCCTCTGCAATTTAACTTTCAAAAGTAACCGAGGCATGTTTTACACTTTCATGCTGCACTGTGGTAATAAGTAGAGGATTAAATATAGAAGCAGCAAATAAGACAGCAGGATACAAGATCTCTGACACTTCCCCTAATGCAGGAAAGGGTGTAACATATTCAGAAGCGGCTGACATCTCTGCACTCCTCCAATTCTGGCGTCTTGAGCATCCCTGGCTTCCTACTGATGGCCACTCCATCAGCTGCTTGGAGCGGCACTGTGATTAACACTGCTTTTTCACAGCGCCTGGGACCCGGGTTCAGTTCCAGCCTTGTGTGACTACCTGTGAGATGTCTGCACATTCTCCCCATGTCGTGTGGGTTTCCTCTGGGTGCTCCGGTTTCCTCCCATAGTCCAAAGATGTGCGGGTTAGGCTGACTGGCATGATAAATTGACCCTGGTGTCAGGGGACTAGCAGGCTAAATACGTGGGGTTACAGGAAAAGGGCCTGGGTGAGATTGTGGTCGGTGAAGATGTGATGGGCTGAATGGCCTCCCTCTGCACTGTTGGGATTTGATGATTCTAAAATTTGGAATTCCCTCCTTAAACCACTGCACCGCTCTTCCTCGTTTAACAACACCAATTTATATTAATACAGCTTCTTCAATATAATAAAACGCCCCAAGACGCACACAGGAACTGAGCCACAACAGTGGCTCAATAAGTTTCTCTGGGCAGAGTCTGCTTCTCGGGTCGCAGGTCAGCAGACACAAAGAAAAGTGTGTCCGTACTGCTGTTGCTGCAAGGCTGAAAGGACCGTTCCTATTTGTCAGATCAGCTGATAGAGCAGAAATCTTTCTCCACCATTCTCCCTGCTAAATGTCCCACCAATATCCTACATTCCTCCTCCCTGCTACATTTAAAATATCATACATCAGCTTAAAGCCTTCAGCAAAAAAAAACACAAGTCATTTGAGATTCCAATTTTACTGTATATATTAGAGCAATTACCAAAAACATAATCAAAGTGGTGTCGCTGAAGAAGTGCCTTAAAAGAGGAAAGTGAGGAAGAGAGGCGGAAAGGATCATTGGAGGGAATCCCAGAGTTTGGGACCAAGGGAACTGGAAGCATGGCCACCAATGGTGGAGGGATTAAAATTGAGGAGGCTCAAGGAACCAGAATTAAACGACTGAAGACGTCTTGGAAGCTTGTGGGGCTGGTGAACATTGCAGAAGCAGGGAGGGGGTGGGCCATGTAGGGATTTAAAAACTAAGCTGAGAATTTTAAAAGCTACACATTGCTTCACCAGGAACCAAGCAAGCCTCACTCCTCAGGGATCAACATCTTTGACCAAGTTTGGTCACCAGCCCCTAATATCACCATTCGTGGCTTGGTGCCAACTTGTTTTTTGATTGTGTTTTGTTGAAACATCTTAAGATAACACACAAACTTACTTTGTGCTCCCTGGAGTTTATAAAGTCAAGTGGTGATTTGATCAAAGTTTTCCAGACATGAAGGGGAACAGATAAAGAGAAAGTATTTCAGCTGTTTGGGGAGTGTGCACACAAAGCAGACCTTTTCAGAGAAGTGCAATTAGGGAACACAGCTACACACAAAGGGCAGAGGTTTTCAACTCTCTTCCACACATATTGATGTAAAACAAAGGGTTTTCTGTAAATCTGAGATTAATATACTTTTGCAAAAAAAGGACATTTAGGGATATAGCAAGGTAAGCATATGGACTTAGATCACAGAGAAACTGTGAACCCACTGAATGGTGGAATGGGCACAAGGGGTTAAATCACCTCCTCCTCTTCCTATTTTACATAATGATGCATTGTTGTGGCTCAATAAGTTTCTTGAGTTGCAGGTCAGCAGACACAAAGTGTGTCCATGCTGCTGTTGCTGCAAGGCTGAAAGGACCGTTCCTATTTGTCAGATCAGCTGATGGAGCAGAAATCTTTCTCCACCATTCTCCCTGCTAAATGTGCTCGACAGGCTGGAAGGACTGATTGTGGACAAGTCCCCAGGACCGGATGGAATGCATCCAAGGGTTCTGAAAGAAATGGCGGAGGTGATAGTGGATGCCTTGGTGATTATTTTCCAAACCTCGCTGGATTCCGGTGAAGTGCCGGAAGATTGGAAAACGGCTAATGTTACGCCGTTATTTAAGAAGGGTGGCAGGCAAAAGGCAGGGAATTATAGGCTGGTTAGTTTAACATCTGTTGTAGGTAAAATGTTAGAATCTGTGATCAAGGAGAAAATAGCGAGGCATCTTGAGGAGAATTGTTTGATAGAGCAGACGCAGCACGGTTTCGTTAAGGGGAAGTCCTGTCTGACGAACTTATTGGAGTTCTATGAAGATGTGTCTAGGGCAGTGGATGGAGGAGAGCCGGTGGATGTGGTGTTTCTTGATTTTCAGAAGGCATTTGACAAGGTGCCTCACAAGAGGTTATTACAGGAGGTCAGGGGGCATGGACTTGGGGGTAGGGTGTTAGCGTGGATAGAGGATTGGCTGTCAAATAGGAGGCAGAGAGTGGGGGTCAATGGGTGCTATTCAGATTGGCGGTTGGTGACTAGTGGAGTGCCCCAGGGGTCGGTGCTGGAACCTCAGATATTTACCATTTATATAGATGATCTGGAGGAGGGAACCGAGTGTAGGGTGTCGAAATTTGCTGATGACACCAAGATTGGTGGAACGGCAAATTGTGCGGAGGGTGTGGAGAGTCTGCAGAAGGATCTAGATAGGCTGGGCGAATGGGCCAGGAAATGGCAAATGGAATTTAATGTTGGCAAATGTGAGGTTGTCCACTTTGGTAGGAATAATGGTAGGAAGGACTATTACTTACATGGCGAAAAACTGCAGCATGCGACGGTGCAGAGGGACCTCGGGGTCCTTGTGCATGAGTCGCAAAAACCCAGCCTGCAGGTGCAGCAGATGGTCAGGAAGGCAAATGGGATGCTGGCCTTCATAGCGAGGGGGATTGAATATGAAAGTAGGGAGGTCTTGCTGCAGCTGTATAGGGCACCGGTGAGGCCGCAGCTGGAGTACTGTGTGCAGTTTTGGTCACCGCACTTACGCAAGGATATTTTGGCCTTGGAGGGAGTGCAGAGGAGGTTTACTAGGCTGATACCGGAGTTGAGGGGGTTGAACTATGAGGAGAGGCTGAATAAACTAGGCTTGTACTCGTTAGAGTTTAGAAGAATGAGGGGAGATCTCATTGAGACATATGATGAATGGGATGGATAGGATAGAGATGGAGAGGCTCTTCCCGCTCAGAAAGGACAGTAGGACTAGGGGGCACAGCCTCAAGATAAAGGGGGGACGGTTTAGAACGGAGTTGAGGAGGAACTTCTTCACTCAAAAGGTGGTGAATCTCTGGAATTCTCTGCCCGTTGAAGTGGTGGAGGCTGCCTCGCTAGATATATTTAAGACGCGGGTTGATAGGTTTTTGATAGGCAAGGGGACTAAAGGTTATGGGGAGAGGGCGGGAATGTGAAACTGAGACACGACAGATCAGCCATGATCTTATTGAATGGCGGGGCAGGCTCGAGGGGCTAGATGGCCTACTCCTGCTCCTATTTCTTATGTTCTTATTATGTCGCACTACACCATTAAGCTGTTGTAGTGATGTTCACTGAGAGATAAAGAGTGGCCAGGGCATGAGGGATAATATCATTGCTCTACTTCAAAATGGCATCATGGCAATCATCCCCAGGTATGGATCATCCGAGAGACACTACCTCTGACAGTGCGGCACTCCCTCAGCACTGACCCTCCGACAGTGCGGCGCTCCCTCAGCACTGACCCTCCGACAGTGCGGCGCTCCCTCAGCACTGACCCTCCGACAGTGCGGCACTCCCTCAGCACTGACCCTCTGACAGTGCGGCACTCCCTCAGCACTGACCCTCTGACAGTGCGGCACTCCCTCAGCACTGACCCTCTGACAGTGCGGCACTCCCTCAGCACTGACCCTCTGACAGTGCGGCACTCCCTCAGCACTGACCCTCTGACAGCGCGGCACTCCCTCAGCACTGACCCTCTGACAGCGCGGCACTCCCTCAGCACTGACCCTCTGACAGCGCGGCGCTCCCTCAGCACTGACCCTCTGACAGTGCGGCGCTCCCTCAGCACTGACCCTCTGACAGTGCGGCACTCCCTCAGTCCAGACCCTCTGACAGTGCGGCACTCCCTCAGTCCAGACCCTCTGACAGTGCGGCACTCCCTCAGCGCTGACCCTCTGACAGTGCGGCACTCCCTCAGTGCTGTACTGGGTTGGGTTTATCTGATTCTGAATCTATTGTTTTTCTCTCTCCGGCTCACCCACCACAGGAGGTTCCCTCCTTCAGCCCCTTCTTGCGCAAGCGCGCCGCCTCTGGTTGCCGTGGAAACTGTGACGTCAGGGCCCTTGTGGTGGTCTCTGGGAAACCCCGTGCGGAGCGGTTGCCCCGGAAACCCGGGGGGCGGAAACGGAAAGCGGCGGGAGAGAGAGTGAGAGAGAGAGACCGGGAACGGCACGGTGAGTGAGGGAGAGCGGGCAGAGCCGGAGCCCGGGGGAGAGTGAGAGAGAGGGGCCGGGGCCGCACACACCGGAGAGGGGGCGCGGGTGGACAGAGAGATCGGCACGGTGAATGAGAGGGAGCAGGGATAGGGAGAGTAACGGTGAAGGGGGAGGGAAGAGTCACAGGGACCGTGGGGAGGGAGTGCCAGGGAGGGGGAGAGTAGTAACAATGAGGGGGGTGGAGAGTATTAACAGTGGGGGGGGGGGCGGAGAGTAGTAACAGTGAGGGGGGGGTGCGGAGAGTAGTAACAGTGAGGGGGGGGCGGAGAGTATTAACAGTGAGGGGGGGCGGAGAGTAGTAACAGTGAGGGGGGGGCGGAGAGTAGTAACAGTGAGGGGGGGGCGGAGAGTAGTAACAGTGAGGGGGGGGCGGAGAGTAGTAACAGTGAGGGGGGTCGGAGAGTAGTAACAGTGAGGGGGGGTGCGGAGAGTAGTAACTGGGGGGGTGCGGAGAGTAGTAACAGTGAGGGGGGGCGGAGAGTAGTAACAGTGAGGGGGGGGGCGGAGAGTAGTAACAGTGAGGGGGGGGCGGAGAGTAGTAACAGTGAGGGGGGGGGCGGAGAGTAGTAACAGTGAGGGGGGGGGCGGAGAGTAGTAACAGTGAGGGGGGTGAGTAATGGTGAAGGAAGGAGAGTAGCACAGAGGGAGTATCATAGGGAGGGAATAACTGGGAGAGCCAGGAACAGAGAGTGTGTGAAAATGTAATAGTTTGACATTTGCTGCTTATTTCGAATGCTATTAGTCCTGTGTTGTAGCTTCACCAGTTTGACATTTTTAGGTATGCTTGATGTTGTCCTGGCATACCCTCCTGCACTCTCCGTTGAACCAGAGTTCGTCCCCTACATTGGTAGTAATGGAAAAAGGGGTATATGCTGGGCCGTGAGATTACAGATTGTGGTTGAGTACAGTTCCACACCTCATGGATGTCCAGTCTAGAGTTGCTAGATCTGTTCCAAGAGTGTCTCATTTTGAACGCTGGTAATGCCACACATCACGATAGAGGGTCTTTGTGAGGGGAGTCTGGTGGTCACTCTTACCGATGCTGTCATGAACATGCATCTGGGGCAGGCAGGTTCCTGAGGATGTTTTTCCCTCTTGGTGATTCCATCACAACCTGCCACGGACCCAGTCTAGCAGTTAGAGTCCTTCAAAACTCTTACCACCTCAGAATTACCGGGTTTTTTTTGTTTTTAAGCAAGGCCTCTATTCGGTCTAATTTTAGCATATTATTACTGGGCCATCCTTGGCGATGGTTCCCCACCCAGAGTACATTCAGCAACCTTGCCACCCTCGGTGCTTCCTCTAAGGAGCGTGGTAGGTAGTTTCCTTGCCTATGTTCAATCTGATGTCTGAAAGCATTGTTGAGGACTCCCAGGATAACCTCCCCCTACTCCCGAATGTGTAGCACTGTGCCATCACCTCTTCTAGGTCTGTCCTGTGGCATGATAATGGTGGTGTATTTCTACTGTATGATTATGTCAGACTTTTGCTTGACTAGCCTCTGTGGCAGTTCTCCCAACTTAAGGTGTTATCGGAGATAGGAACAGAGGAAGCCATTTGGCCCTTCAAGCCTGCTCCGCCATTCATCATAATCATGGCTGATCGTCCAACTGAATAGCCTAATCCTGCTTTCTCCCCATAACCTCTGATCCCATTTGCTCTGAATACTGTATCTAGCTGCCTCTTGGAATCGTACAGTAGAGTTACATCACCATCCCGCAGGACAGACCTAAAAGAGGTGATGGCACAGTGCTATACAGGTTCAATGTTTTGGCACTGATGAAGACTTCACAGGATCGACAGGGCTGAGTTTGCCATTTCCTGTGCCGTAATCAATACTGGGTGGTCCATTTGGTTTCATTCCCTTTAGATTTTATAGGCTATATCAGAGGGCATTTAAAAGCCATTGGTATGGTTAATGTGTTGTTATCACATCTGTCTATCTAAGTGTATTACCAATGTCATATAGTGGTTTGTGCAAGAGACATCATTGACATCGTGGCTTTTGGCGGGCTGCATGGGAGTCAACCTTTGTTCCAGTTGCTGCTGTTCTCGTAATTCTTACTGGTGCTGTGTTACTGCCATTTGTAAATTTTGTTACTTTATTGTGTAAAAAAGATGGTTCTTTTTACAACGTGTTCAACCATCTTTATTGTGGTTTCAAGTTCCTACTTTTCTGGCGATGGGGAAGAAACAGTGAAGAAGAAAACAGTTTTTTGATGTTCAGTGTGCACCGTCAGTAGCTAGTTTGCAGCAGGTCAGGATCAGCAGGATTGCGCATTTTATTTGATAGAATATCAAGTTAGCATCACCATAGCTATGTCCAGGGCCATCAGCCTGTTGGATGAGGAAATTGAGGACTGGGCTTGAATGTGTAGAGGTTACAATACTTTTTAGCAAATGGAATAGCAGATAAGGCAAAGAAGGCGCAATTCTTCTATCTGTGTGGGGCAAAGCCCTACAAATGGATAAGGAATCTGACCACATCTCAGAAGCCAGGGGACATTTGATTTGCAGATATAACTGCACTTGTGCAAGATCACCACCATCCAAACCCTTCAGTGATTGTCCAAAGGTTAAGCTTCATGGTCATTTTCAGAAGGCAGGCTGGTCGGTAGCTAACTTTGTGGCAGAATTATGCCAGCTCTTGGAAAATTGCAAGTTTGGAGCAGTATTGGAAGATATGTTCAGCAATCGATTAGTTTGCGGTATTAACCAAGACAGCATTCAGCATTGGCTAAAACCATACTGATTTTTAAGAAGGCTCTAGAAATTTTGCAGGGTATGAAAATGATTTCCAGTAATGCTAAAGATATTTAGAGAGCTAATGTTGGTGCCTAGATAGGGAAACTGCACCAAGTAAATGAGGAGGTTGCAAGCAAAAATGTAAAGATGGTGGAGTGTTTTAGTTGTGAATGCTCTTTGTCACAAGAGGGTTCACTTAGCAAAAAAAATGCAGGGGTGTGCAACGCAAGGTAAAGGCTGAGCAAGAAAATTTTAAATTCAGAGAAACCTTAATCAGCTACACATCACTAGGTCAACTCAGAGCACACAGAGGAGCAAACTTATGACACGTTTAACATGATTGAGGCATTACTGCGGTGCTGATTGGTAAGCAAAGCAAGATGGAGGTGGACACAGGAGCCTCTGCATCCATAATTAGTGAAGAGACCTACAAGTCGACTTGGGACTCTAACCAAGCACCAGCCCGTACTCCAGCAGAGATCAAATTTATAATATGCACTGGAGAGTCCATGTTATTACTTGGGGCTTTGGAGGTGCATGCATACAGTGGACAAGACGCAAGGGCACGCCTCCTTGGGGTGAAAGGGAAGGGGCCTAATTTGCTAGAGCGTGACTGGCTGAGTAAAATCCCATTGAAGTGGGATGAGATCAAGCACACGAGAGTGACCGAGGATGTTGTTAATTACCGTGACGTCTTCATGGATGAACTGGGTAGTACTACAGTGAAGTTATTTATAGATTCTCTGATTACTCCTTGCTTTTTCAAGCCCAGAACAGTGCCCTATGCCACAAAAAGTAGAGGAGAAGGAGTTGGAATGGATGCAAAGGCTTGGGACCATTGAAACTATTCAGTTTTCTCCAGCAGTGCTGATTGTTCTTGTCCTTTAAAAATACAATCTGTATATGTGGAAATTATAAGCGCAACATGATCCAGGTTTCCACGTTAAATACTTATCCATTACCTAGGGTGGAAGGTCTGGTTTCAGATCTTGCAGGAGACATGACGTTCTAAAAACTTGATACAAGCCTTGCCTATCAACAACTCTTGCTAGAGGAGGACTCTAAGCACTGCATTACTATTAACACGCATAAAGGTCCTTTAGTTACCATCGTTTGATTTTTGAGGGACCCTCCAGTCCAAAGTTATTTTCAAATAACAATGATTGCAGATCTCATCTGGGGCAGACTGAGGAGGAACACCTCAGAAAACTGGACCAGGTGCTTAAAAAGATGTTCAGAAGCAGAACTACAACTGAATAGGAGCAAGTGCATTTTCCAGGGGTTTTTGGGTCATAAAATCACAGCGCATGGCTTATCTCCGGTGGAAGGGAAAGTTGAAGTTAGTTAAGGAGATTACAGGTCCAAGGAATGTGTCAGAGCTCATGTCAATTTTGGGTCTGGTGAACTGGTATGGAAAGTTTTTGCCAGACCTTTCAACAGTGTTGGCACCCTGTATGTGCTACTTCACAAAGAAACCAAACGAAAGTGGGAGTCAACACAAAAGAAAGCTTTCAAGGACGTGAAAGCACTGTTACAATCAGCTAATCTGCTGGTTCATTTTGATCAAGACAGAGAACTCATTCTGTCTGCTGATGCCTCGCCCTATGGTGGCGTGAACAGTACTCTCACATTTAATGGAGAACAGGCCAGAAAAACCCATCAATTTTACATCTCGCACGCTGACAAAAGCTGAAGGAGGATATTCACAAGTAAAATGTCTAGCTGTCGTTTTTGCTGTAAAGCGTTTCCATCAGTACTCCTATGGTCGTTCAATCGCCTTGTGTACCGACTGGATGCGGCTGATGAGTCTTTTCAGTGCGTCAAACTGAGTGTTTGGGCATGTGCGTGGCAGATGCAGTATAATGTGGATAAATGTGAGGTTATCCACTTCAGTAACAAAAATAGGAAGACAGATTATTACTTGAATGGGTGTAAGTTGAGGGAGATGATACTCAGCGAGACTTTGCTGTCCTCGTGCGGAAAGTAAGTGTGCAGGTACAGCAGGCAGTAAATGATGTGTTGGCCTTCAAGGAGCGTGGATTTGAGTATAGAAATAGGGATGTTTTACTGCAATTGTACAGGGTGTTGGTGAGGCCACACCTGGAGTATTGTGTCCAGTCTTACTGCCCTTCCTTGCGAGAGGGAGTGCGGCAAAGGTTTATCAGGCTGATTCCTGGAATAGCGGAACTAACAGACAAGGGAGACTAAGTCGTTAGGATTATATTCACTGGAGTTCAGAAGATTGAGAAGGGATCTCAGAGACTTATTAAATTCTAACAGGATTAGACAGAGTAGATTCAGAAAGAATGTTCCCACTGGTGGGGGAATCCAGAATTAGAGGTGATAGTTTGTGGCTAAGGGGTAAACCTTTTAGAACTGAGGTGAGGAGAACCCAGAGGATGGTGAATGTGTGGAAATCACTAACACAGAAAGTAGTTGATGCCAAAACATTGTGACTTCAAGAAGAAATTAGATATAGCTCTTGGAGCTAAAGGGATCAAGGGATTTGGGGGGGTGCGGGGAGGTGGAGGTGGTACCAGGGTATTAAACTTGATGATCAACTATGATCATAGTGAATGGTGGAGCAGATTCGAAGAGCTGCTTCTATTTTCTATGTATGTATTCTTCCATGGCCTCAGTGAGAATATAGCATTTGGCCTTTACAATTGTCAGATTACCAGTACAATATTGTGTAGAGGGCAGGCAAGAATAATGTGAATGCAGACGCATTGAGTCACCTCCCTTTACCGGATATGACAACCAAGGTAGTGTTTCCTCCTGAGATGATTTTCTTACTCGAGAGACTTGCACGTTCTCCGGTGAATGCTAAGCAGATTAAGCAGTAAACGGGCAGAGGATGCTACTCTATCTCGAAGAGATATTGATGCGGGGATGGTGATTGTTGTAGGCAGAGGGACTGAGACCTTAAATGAAGCACGAAGATGAGTTAAGTGTACAGGATGATTGCATGCAGTGGGGTTGAGAGCAGAGAGGATTTGGAGAACAAAGTGAAAGCCTGTCGCCACCAACAGCACCTCATCCTTGGGAGTGGTGTGATCAGCCGAGGTCCACACTGCATGTGGCCTTTGTGGACCCTTCCACGAATCACGTGTTTTTGGTCGTCATCGTGTGGTTTTGAAGTGGTTAGAAATACGTGTCATGAGTAATATTAAAGCTCCTCAGTAGAAAAGCTACGTTAGTTTTTTGCAACCCATGTGTTACCAGATTCTCTCGTTTTCAATAATGGCACCATGCCTCTACTTTCTCAGGAAGCTAAGGAAATTCAGCATGTCCACTGTGCAATTTTTACAGATAGAAAGCATCCTTTCTGGATGTATCACAGCTTGGTATGGCTCCTGCTCTGACCAAGACTGCAAGAAACTACAAAGACCTGTGAATGAAGCCCAGTCCATCATGCAAACCAGCCTCCTATCCATCAACTCTGTCTAAACTTCCCACTGCCTAGGGAAAGCAGCCAACATAATTAAGGACCCCACACACACAGGACATACCCTCCTCCACCACCTTCTGTTGGGAAAAAGATACAGAAGTCTGAGGTCACATACCAACCGACTCAAGAATAGTTTCTTCCCTGCTGCCATCAGACTTTTTGAATGGACCTATCTTACATTAAGTTGATCTTTTTCTACACCCTAGATATGACTGTAATTCTGTACCTACTCCTTTCCTTCTCCGCTATGTACTCCTATGAACAGAATGTTTTCGTCTATATATCACGCAAGAAACAATACTTTTCACTGTACGCCAATACATATGGCAATATTAAATCAAACGTTTACAAGTGAGTTGTTTCAAGAATTTATGTATAAGAATGGTATACGCCATATGCATACAGCGCTGTTTCTTTCAGTTTCAAATAGTTTAGCTGCTGTTCAGACCTTCACGGAAGGATTAAAGAAAATGGCAGGTAATAGCTTGGGGACCAGGTTGTCAAGGTTCTTGTTCCAGTATCGTATGCCATGATCAACAACAAGGCTCTCTCCAGCTGAATTATTGCAGGGTAGCGGACTGAAGTCTCATCTAGATTTGCTTCATCCAAATCTCAGAGCAAGAGTGGGCAAGAGAAGCAGAAGGATGGACTTGATTACTGTATAAAGGAGAGACAGTTGAACTTATACTTTATAGGCCATTTCAGGGGGCATTTAAAAATCATTGATGTGTGTTAGTGTTATAATAGCATCTGTCTGGTAATACATTTACATAATGTCGTTTAGTGCATTTCTGCATGTGTGTATGAGGTCATCGGCAGCGTGGGATTTGATGGGCTCCCTGGAGACCCCCAACAGTGTTCATAGAATCTCTATAGTGCAGAGGGAGGCCATTTGGCCCACTGAGTCTGCACCAACCCTCTGACAGAGCATTTTACTTATCCTTGTACCCTCACACATTTGTCCTGCTCATCCCCCTAACCTACAAATCTTTGGATACTAAGGGGCAATTCAGCATGGCCAATCCATCAGTGTGGATCTGGTCACTTGGACAGATTTCCTTCCTTAAAGGTCATTAGTGACCCAGATGGATCATTTTTAATTCCAGATTTTTATTTAAATTGAATTCAAATTACACCCCTTACGATAATGAGATTCAAACCAGGCCTCTGGAGCATTAACCTAGGTCTCTGAGCTCTTGGTTCAGTGACGATACCACCACGCAATCGCCTCCTCTCCAGCAACGGTAGCAGATCAGAGCAACAAGATAAATCCCAGTCACACGGGACAACCAGAGTAATATGTAGGTCAGAGTAACAGAGGAGGGTCAGAGTGACTGTGGTATGACAGATCCAAGTTGCAGAATAAGATCAGAGTAGCAAAGAAATTCAAGTAACAGAAGAAGATGGAAGTAGTGGCATGGGGGAAACAGCAGAAGGAGGGAGGTAACAGCAGAGCAGGAGCTCAGAGTAGCCAAACGGAAATTGGTGTAATAGAGCGAAATCTGAGCAACGGAGTTTGGAGAAGGCGCAAAATCAGAGTAACAGAAGACACAGTAACAGAGACATCCCAGTTACTGAGGGAGGGTAACATAGATTGGAATAACAAATCACTCTAGCGTAGTGAGAGAGAGTTCAGATTAACAAATAAATCACTAACAAAGATCGGTGAGTAATAGATGAGATTGGAGTAAATGAGAGTAACAGTCTGGTGCTACAGAGGGCTAAGTGGGTGAGGCCAATGTAACAGGGCAGTAACTGGGTTAGCTGCAGGAGACAGGAGTAATGCACAAGTAACTGACAGAATCTGCAGTCATCAGCAAATGTTGGAAAAAATTAAATAAGAAATTTGAAATTCCAATGAGCACGATGTCTCAAAGCAGCAATAGACTGGAGTGTATGAAAATATTTGATAATCAGGCAGTAATGCAGAGACCAGAACAATAACAGTGCAGGAAGACTACAATAACAGTGTCACTCTACAAGGAGGGTTTGGAATAATGCAGGGTAAGTAAAGCACTGTGTTCACATAGGAATAATCATGTGGGAACAGCAGGATTGCAATAAAATTCTGGATAGAATAATAAATACTAGAAAGAGTGGTACAGTGGGACAGGAATGCACTAAACGTATAAAAAAAACTGGGGAGACTATAAGTAAGGGCAGCAATGAGGAGAGTCTGCAGAAGTGACACAGCAGCAAAGGTTGAGACCAGAGTGATGCCGCTCTGTTTTCTTCATTCACTGGATGTGGGCATTGATCTAGAGGTCAACATTTAATATCAATCCCTGGTTGTGCTGGTGATGAGCCATCACCTCGAACCATTGCAGCCTCTGTGATGTTGATGGGATGTTTGAGGATTTTGACCCAGTGATGATGAAGGAAAAGTGATACCTTTTCAGGTCAGGATGGTGTGTGGATTGGAGGGGAACTTGCAAGTGGTGGTGTTCCCATGTATCTATTGGTCCTTGGCCTTTTGGGTGATAGAGGTTGCAAGTTTGAAAGGTACTGTCAAAGAAACCTGAGTTAGAACATAAGAACATCAGAAATAGGAGCAGGAGTAGGCCATCTAGCCCCTCGAGCCTGCCCCGCCATTCAATAAGATCATGGCTGATCTGTCGTGGCTCAGTTCCACGTTCCCGCCCTCTCCCCATAACCCTTAATCCCCTTGCCTATCAAAAACCTATCAACCCGTGTCTTAAAAATATTTAGCGAGGCAGCCTCCACCACTTCAACGGGCAGAGAATTCCAGAGATTCACCACCCTTTGAGTGAAGAAGTTCCTCCTCAACTCTGTTCTAAACTCCCCCCCTTTATCCAGAGGCTGTGCCCTCTAGTCCTACTGTCCTTTCTGAGCGGGAAGAGCCTCTCCACCTCTATCCTATCCATCCCATTCAACATCTTATACGTCTCAATGAGATCTCCCCTCATTCTTCTAAATTCTAACAAGTACAAGCCTAGTTTATTCAGCCTCTCCTCATAGTTCAACCCCCTCAACTCCAGAATCAGCCTAGTAAACCTCCTCTGCACTCCCTCCAAGGCCAAAACATCCTTGCGTAAGTGCGGCAACCAAAACTGCACACGGTACTCCAGCTGCGGCCTCACCAGTGCCCTATACAGCTGCAGCAAGACCTCCCTACTTTTATATTCAATCCCCCTCGCTATGAAGGCCAGCTTCCCATTCACCTTCCTGACCACCTGCAAGCTGGGTTTTTGCGACTCATGCACAAGGACCCCGAGGTCCCTCTGCACCGTCGCATGCTGCAGTTTTTCGCCACGTAAGTAATAGTCCTTCCTACCATTATTCTGCAATTATTGCTGCAGTTCATCATGAATATGGTATACGCTGCTGCCACTGTGTGCTGGTGGTGGAAGAAGAAGGGTTGAATGAATGTTTAAAGGGGCATTGTTCAAGCTGGCTACTTTGTCCTGGATGGTGTTAAGCTTTGTGTGGTTTTTTTTTGCATTCATATAGACCCTTTCTAGGACCCATTCAGAGAGTCAGATAAGAGTCAATCACTTGTATAGAAACAGGCCATTCTGTCAATTGCTCTGTGCTACGGTTTGTGCTACACTCCAGCCTCCTATTATAATGAGCTCTTCCCACTGGCTAGAATCTCTCTTTCCTTCCTCGTGAATGCATGGTTCGCCCTATCACATCAATGTTTTCTGCCTCAACCACTCCATGTGACTGCGAGTTCCTCATTTTGCCACTTAGAGATTCATCCTAAATTCCCTAGTTCATCTTTTAATGACTATTTTCTATTCTCCACTGTCTGAGCTCACCCACAAGTGACAGCAGTTTCTTCAAAGAACCAAAACAGCAAATGCTGGCGAATCTTAGCAGCCCAGACAGCATTTCTGGAGAGATTACCGAGTTAACTTTTCAGGTTTGGATGACTTTTAAGAGCTGTGACGAAAACGTTGGCTCTGTTTTCTCTCGACAGATGCTGTCAGACCTGCTGAGTTTATCCAGCATTTTCTGTTTTTGTTTCAGACTCCAGCCTCAGCAGTAGTTTGCTTTTATCAAAGAGCCCCTCATTGATCAAATACTTGTGTTAAGTGAATTCTCAATTTTGGTAAGCTTCTTGTAAATCTTTGCATGTTCTCCAGTGCTTCAGGACCAAGTGACTAGTCCAGCAGTATAAAATTATCTCTAAAACCAAAAAGAAAATACCACTGGCCCTAGAAATCTGAAATACGAACAGAAAATGCTGGAAAATCTCAGCCGATCTGGCAGCATCTGTGGAGGGAGAAAGACTTCATGCTTCGAGTCCAATTAAAACTGCCTCTGATTCATACCATTACCCACACCAATGACAGAACAGATTAGTTTGAACTTTTTAATCAACAACCAACTTGCATTTATATGGCATCTTTAACGTAAATAAAACCCCAAGGAGCTTCACAGGAGCATTGTGCGGCAAAATTTGACTGACCACAAAGAGATCTTAAGACAGACAACCTGAAACTTGGTCAAAGTAGAAGGTGTTCTGGAGCATCTTTAAAAAAGGAAAGTGAGTCATGAGGGAGGGAATTTCAGAGCTTAGTATCCTGGTGGTGGAAGGCACTCCATTGCTGAGGGAGTGACTAACATCTGGGATGCTCGGCAGGCCAGACAGAGAAGCACTGATATCTCAGAGGGTTGTGGAGTGGGAGGAGTTTACAGAGATAGGACGGGCAAAGCCATGGAGGGATTTGAAAACAACAATGAGATTTCTAAAATTGAGACGTTGCATAACCAGCAGCAGTTTGTTTGTTCAGTTGTTAAGTTGACGTCGGTGGGCAGAAGTCCAACTAAGTGGAGCCCCTGATTGCACAGTGCAGCAGTGACCAAGCAGAAGCTTTGCTTTTGAGTCTATAAAATTTTAACTGCACTTTGGGTGCTTTTGGTTCTGGGCTGCTCATTTTGCAATTCTAAACCGAACATATGTAGCAGCTTGTTTGGTCCCAGTGGGAGGAGTACTGGTTAAACCAGTTTAACGAAACAAGTTGCATCATAAGCCACGTCCTTTTGGGTTTCTGCTTGTGGGAGTAGTATCTCCAGTTTCAATTCGCCCAATGAACAGGTTGCTGATCGAGTGAGAGCTGAAGTTTTACCTGCATAGACATCATTGTAAGTTAATGAGTAGGTGAGAGATTTGTTGGTGGGTCGAAATGGCTTGGTAATGTGGTGTTAGTGATCTTCAAGTGATATTTGGAGGTACAGTGTTGGATCTTCAACTTTTGGAAGCTCTTCAACATCAGCAAGTTTGTTTTTTTTTTCCCTTCTGTCTAAGTTTCTAGTTTATGGAGAGAATATAATTGTAAGAAGCAGTTACTGAGTGGTGTTAGAATCTGGTAAATTGGCAGAATTTGAATTGATCAATGTTATTAACTATTTTGAGTTTTGTAATAAGACCTTAGTTTGTATATTTCTCACAGTCATGTGTCTTTCTTTTAATGAGAAACTTCCTCCTCAGTACCTCAGGTGCTATCTTGTCATAAACGTTTTGATCTCATCCAAAATTCTGCTATTCATATTCTATTTTCCAGTTCCTTTCATCCATTGCCCTTACGCTTTCTGAAGAAAATTGGCTGCATCTCAGTTTTAAAATTCTCTTTCATGTTTTCACATCCGCCCATGGTCTCAGCCCCACCCTGCACCTCTGTAACCACCTCCAGCTTTGTGATCCTCTGAGGTCCATGTGTTTCTCCAGTTCTGGATTCTTGTGCACCCCTGTTTTTTCTCATTTCTTCATCGTTGGTGGAAGTGCCTTCAGCTACCTTGGTGCTAAACTCTGGAATTTCCTCCCAAAACCTCTCCTTTCTCTGGCAGCAATCTAACCCATGAGATGATGGTTTGCGCCTTGTGCTCAACCCTTACATTCAGCACAACTGGAGTGTCCTCTCCAAGACACACACAGACCCTGGGGCTTCCCAAACCTCCCTCTTGACTCGTCCAGTTGAGTCTAAAGAGATGCAGAAGAGCACACTCTGGCACCAGCTTGGTTGTGGGAGTTGATGTTTTTAACATCAGTCTGACTTTGGTCTCCAGTCCAGATTTGTTGTCAGGATTTAGCCTTCAGTTCTCTTACAGTCTCCAGAAGGCAGAGTTTGCCCAAGACTGGGAATTTGGCTCATTGAGTGCCAGTATATGCCCACATGCTGGTGGGTCTGCATACTGCATGTCTAGGGGCAAAACATCCAAGTTCCTCTTGAAGCTTTGGTCTGTAGCTTTCAGCTCACTTCTTGTAAAACACTTGATAAAACCTGCTTCTTTGACCAGGCATTTTAGTTACCTGTACTAACAGCTCTTATGGCTCAGTGTTAAATTGTGAGTCATGACACACCCATGGGAAACACATTGGGATATTTTCAGTTTAAAAGCACAATATGAATGCAAGTTGCTGTGTCTCCTGAGGTTTTTCTTCACCACTTCCCCTTCACTAAGATTGAAAATGTGTTGTGTTTGGGGAAGAGGTGTTGATGCTCCGTCTCTTTGCTGCAGAGTGCTGGAAGTGGTGACTAAAAGGTTGACGTGGGACAAACCTTTCCTGTTCACTGGCCAATGGCAGCACTATAGGGGGAAAGAGGGAGCTATTCCTTTGGGATGGGCTTCGCGTGACCCACTATCCTGATGAGTTGAATATGTCGGGCGGAATCTTGTTGCAGCGGTGAGGGCTTCTCATCCATGAACCCGTCCAAGTTTTTCTTAAATGTTAAAAGTGACCCCGCATTTACCACTTTATTGGCAGCTCATTCCACACTCCCACCACTGTGTGAAGAGCTCCCTCTAATATTCCCTTTAAACTTTTCTCCTTTCACCCTTAACCCATACCCTTTGGTTTTTTTCTCCCCTAGCCTCAGTGGAAAAAGCCTGCTTGCATTCACACTATGTATACCCATCAAAATCTTATACACCTCTGTCAGATCTCCCCTCATTCTTCCATGCTCCAGGGAATAAAGTCCTAAGTCACCAGAAGTCTGCGGTAGGATGGCTGGCCATGTGGAATCACGCAGCAACCAGCCGATTAGCTACGCACAATGGAGGGACCTGGTCAGTTGCAAAATGGGATCAGACAGGAAGTTAAGGGCCTCACCATTATCCATCTCTGGTCAAAATTCCACATGTCATATTTAATTGGCACCCACATCATGCCCTATTGTCACCATTGAGCCAAACCCCTGGGCACCCTGGATCTGCCAACTGTCATCTTTAACTCTCCATCATAGAACCATAGAAAATTACAGCTCAGAAACAGTCCCTTTGGCCCTTCTTGTCTGTGCCGAACCATTTTTTTGCCTAGTCTCACTGACCTGCACTTGGACCGTATCCCTCCACACCCCTCTCATCCATGAACCCGTCCAAGTTTTTCTTAAATGTTAAAAGTGACCCCGCATTTACCACTTTATTGGCAGCTCATTCCACACTCCCACCACTGTGTGAAGAGCTCCCTCTAATATTCCCTTTAAACTTTTCTCCTTTCACCCTTAACCCATACCCTTTGGTTTTTTTCTCCCCTAGCCTCAGTGGAAAAAGCCTGCTTGCATTCACTCTATGTATACCCATCAAAATCTTATACACCTCTGTCAGATCTCCCCTCATTCTTCCATGCTCCAGGGAATAAAGTCCTAACCTATTCAATCTCTCTCTGTAGCTCAGCTTCTCAAGTCCCGGCAACATCTTTGTGAGCCTTCTCTGCACTCTTTCAACCTTATTTACATCCTTCCTGTAACTAGGTGACCAAAACTGTACACAATAGTCTAAATTCGGCCTCACCAATGCCTTATATAACTTTACCGTAACACTCCAACTTTTATACTCGATGCTCCGATTATAAAGGCCAATGTACCAAAAGCACTCTTTACAACCCTATCCACCTGTGACGTCACTTTTAGGGAATTCTGTACCTGTATTCCCAGATCCTTCTGTTCAACTGCATTCTTCAGAGATCTACCATTTAGCCTGTACATTCTTTGGTTTGTCCTTCCAAAGTGCACTACCTCACACTTGTCTGCATTAAACTCCATTTGCCATTTTTCAGCCCATTTTTCTAGTTGGTCCAAGTCCCTCTGCAAGCTTTGAAAACCTTCCTCGCTGTCCACTACACCTCCAATCTTTGTATCATCAGCAAATTTGCTGATCCAATTTACCACATTATCATCCAGATCATTGATATAGATGACAAACAACAATGGACCCAACACCGATCCCTGCGGCACTCCACTAGTCACAGGCCTCCACTCAGAGAAGCAATCCTCCACAACGACTCTCTGGCTTCTTCTGTTGAGCCAGTGTCTAATCCAATTTACAACCTCCCCATCTTTACCTAGCGACTGAACCTTCCTAACTAACGTCCCATGTGGATCTATATGAATCATCTATGGCTTGTTCTCAGTTACCCTCAACTCTCCCAGCCTCGCTGTTCACCTGTCCCCAATCACCTTTGATTTCTCCTCCAACATGTTTGACCGTGTCTCTATTGTCCAGCTCTCTCCCTCTGTCCCCCATGACCTGACCTCCCTCCCTTGGCCAACAATCCCTCAGTCTCCCTGGACAGCCACCACCTGAGCTCCATGCAAACTCAGCCTGCTGTGCCCTGGTCCAGTAAAGTTCTCCAGTCAGCTCCTACTGCAAATCTACCAGAAAAACTACCTTGCCTGCTGCAAGCCTCCTTTTAACAAGTCATGAATCTAAAGGTACATGTTTCTTGTTTGCTGCCAACTTAATTGCAAAAGTATGATTTAATCTTGTGACAATGTCTCTGAGTGTGTGTAGCACTCATTTAAAATGGGTTTCTACTTCCTGCCATCAGGATCTGCCTTTTATCCACCACCAACTTGTCAGGAAACTTTCACCTCCTGCACTATTAAGTACCCCATCTATCTTGTTTCACTAGATTCTGCCCCAGATCTACCAATAGGACTTTAAATCAAATAGTTGGGGGGGAGAGTTCATATCAGGGGAAACTTAAAAAGCTGAAGAGAAAGGGGAAAACAGTAGCACAGGATAGTAATATAGATAACAACCAGTGACAGGAAGTGGCAAAGTGCGCAAACATAAAAGCACACAAACGAATAGGATGAGAAAGGAAAGGTGGTAAAAAGAAACACAGAATTTGTAACCTTACAGAAGAATTGATGACACACAGGAAATAAATGCTCAGTTGATAAAAGAATTAGATCAGTAGTGATGAGAAATGACCTTGGGAAAGGCTGAATATATGAGGAGAGGCTGAATAAACTAGGCTTGTACTCGTTAGAGTTTAGAAGAATGAGGGGAGATCTCATTGAGACGTATAAGATGATGAATGGGATGGATAGGATAGAGGTGGAGAGACTCTTCCCGCTCAGAAAGGACAGTAGGACTAGGGGGCACAGCCTCAAGATAAAGGGGGGGGCGGTTTAGAACGGAGTTGAGGAAGAACTTCTTCACTCAAAGGGTGGTGAATCTCTGGAATTCTCTGCCCGTTGAAGTGGTGGAGGCTACCTCGCTAAATATTTTTAAGATGCGGGTTGATAGGTTTTTGATAAGAGAGGGGATTAAAGGTTATGGGGAGAGGGCAGGAATGTGGAACTGAGCCACGACAGATCAGCCATGATCTTACTGAATGGCGGGGCAGGCTCGAAGGGCTAGATGGCCTACTCCTGCTCCTATTTCTTATGTTCTTAAGTTGAGGGTAACCAAGAACAAGCCATAGATGATTCATATAGATCCATATAAGGTCAAGGTGTAGAATCAATTTGGTCAAGATAGGGAATGGCAAGGGAACTTGGACATAGCAGTGGACTGTGTGAGTAGTTTTTTGATGCCCTACCAGCTTCACTGTAGGATGGAATAATCATGAATTATAGAGACTTGTAAGGAAGACACCAAAATAATCATGGGTGAATTCAATCTTATTTAGATTGGACAAGTCAAATTGGCAAAGGTATCGTAGGGCACAAATTCATCGTGTATTTGAGCAAGTTTTTTAGAAGAAAATGCTGCGGAACCAACCTGAGAACAGGCTGTTTCATAGACAGTTATAATATGCATTGAGAGAGGATTAATTAGTGATCTCTTAGTAAAGAATCCTCTAAGGAAGAGTGACCATAAGATAGAATTTCACAGTTAGTTCAAGGGTGAGAATTTTGGATCTGAAACTAGTGTTTTAAACTTAAATAAAGGCAATTACAGAAGTATGAATGCAGAGTTGGCTAAAGTGAACTGGGAAAATGAATTCAAAGGCAAGACTCTAGAAAAGCAATGGTTGACATTTAAGGAGATATTTAATCATTCTCAAAGTTGTATTCCATCAAGAAAGATGTACCATCTGTGCTAAACCAAGGAAATTAAAGATGGTATCAAATTATCAGAAAATGACATCAAATAATGCCGCAAAGAGCAGTGGTAGGCCAGAAGATTGGGAAAATTTTAAAAACCAATGGACTGCCGCAGGGATCAGAACTGGGGAAAAAATAGCAGATGGATGCAATGTGGGAAAATGTGGAAGAATAGTAAAGCAGAGCATTATTTAAATGGAGAGACAACGAAATTGTGCATTAGTGATTGTACATACAAGGTGTTGCCATATGAGACACGTTTGCATGGAGTACAGCAATTAATTACGAAGGCAAATGGAAGATTGAGCATTATTGCAATGAGGATGGAGTGCAATGGTAAAATCTTGCTACAGCTGTGCAGGGAATTGATACAACCAAACATAATTTTTGTACATATCTTATTTAAAGACAGATATACTTACATCGGAGAGAGTTCAGAGAAGATTCACTGGATTGATTCCTGGAATGAATGGTTGGCAAATAAGGAAAGCTTGAACAGGTTGTAGCTGTAGTCTTTAGAATTGAGAAGAATAGGAAGTGAACTGACTAAGATTCTGAGGGGGCTTGACAGGATAGATGCATTTTCTCTTGCGTATCTGTTTTTTTACCCTTTGGAGAGTAGTGGGAAGGATTTTTTTACCCTTTGGAGAGTAGTTGGAAGGATTTCTGAACTGATTATCAGCCTGTTGAACCACATTGAATGCTTCTTCCACGGCCAACAAGTTCTAGCGTTGGACTTGAACCCAAGAATTTCTGGTCCAGTGATGGAGGGTGGTATCACTGTGCCGCAAGGCCTGTACCCAGGGTGAATCCTGAGAGGGTCTTTCTCTCTTGAGGAACCAAACTGTTTCAGAATATAGAGTCACCCATTGAGAGATTTCTTCTATCAGAGAGTCATTACACTTGAGAATTCTTTACCACAGAGAACCATGGAATTTGAATCATTGCATAAGTTCATGGCTGTGGCACAGATTTTAAAGCAATTGGGGTGTGATTGTTGCAGGCGGGGAGGAACAGGCAGGAAAGGGGAATTGGGGCCAAGATTTGATCAGCCATGATCTTATTAAATGATGGAACAGGCATAGGGGGCCAAATGGCCCAATATTCCTAATTCTTCTGATCTTGAGAGCCAGGCTATGCTGCTGCTATACTAGTCACAATACTGTGAGCAGCTATGTGACTCCAATGAGATTGTACAGTATTATCACACTGCTCTTATTCTGTTCTAGGGAGTGGTGTTTGAACACTTCAGAGTGATTGTCAGTTTTGTTTACTTTACAAACTTGTTCTTTGTGAATTTGTGCATCAGTGGAGAATTGGATCAATTCTTGCAATGGAAAAGAATGGGAAATTAGATAGCTTTTTCAAAGCGCTAACACAGATACGATGGGCTGAATGGCCTTTTCTGCTTTATGATTCTATGAAGAGAAACTTGTTTCAGTGATTTGGATGAGGAAATCAAAATTATATTTCCATATTTGCTGACGACACAAAACTATGTGGAATTGAGTGGTGACGAGGAAGTAAAGAAGCTTCAGGGCAATGTAGACAAGTTGAATAAGTGGATCAGCGCATGGCAGATGCAGAATACTGTTGGTAAGTGTGAAGTTATCCACTTCAGAAGGAAAAACAGAATGGCAGAGTATTATTTACATGGTAATATATTGGGAAATGTTGATATAAAAAGGTACAGAAAGTGGTTAAGAAGGCAAATGGTATGTTAGCCTACATTGCAAGAGGAGTCTAGCGCAGAGGCATTAGATGTCTTACTGTAACTTGGTGGGCCATACCTGAAATATTGTGTGTTTTGCTCTCCTTACCTAAAAGATGTACTTACCGTAAAGGAAATGTAGTGAAGGCTCACCAGACTGATTCCTGGGATGGCAGGATTGTTGTACAAGGGAAGATTGGGTTGACTTGGCCTGTATTTATGGAGAGTTTAGAGAGGGACACTCATTTGAAACGTGCAAAATTCTGCCAGTGTTGGACAGACTGGAAGCAGAAATGATCTGTCTTCTAGCTGGTGGGTTTAGATACCAGGAGTCACAGGCTCAGGATATGGGGTAGACCATTTAGGACTGAAATGAGGAGAAAAGTCTGCACTGAGGATGGTGAACTGTGGAATTCTCTACCACAGAAGACTATAGAGGTCAAGTCACTGAATATATTTAAGAAATAGATAGATTTCTGGACTTTGAAGGCTTCAAGGAATGTGGGGCATCCATGGGAGTATGGTGTTGTATAGAGGATCAGCCACAATCATACTGACTGGTGGAGCAGGCTCGAAGAGCCGAATGGCCCACTCTTCTATTTCTATGTTTTCTAACTATCTGATCAGGAGTCAAACCCAAGTTCTAGAGATGAAAGCAATCGCCTACTAACTGCACCATCTTGTAGCTTCCTCACCACTTCTCCCCCTTAATCTGAATTTGAACTTGGATTTTCTCTGCTGCACACTCCACTTTCTTTCAACACCTCCCAAACATCTGCCACATTCCGGATGGTGAATCACAGCGATGAGTCTCTCTCGGTGCAACAGCACCTTCGGAATAAGTTGTCCCACCCAAACAGAAATGGTCTGTTAAAGACTCGAGATCAGTCAACCTAGCCATTAAGTTATGAAAGAATGTAATTTAAAAACTATTCAACTGAGGCAAAACAAAACAAATTTGCAAATCAACAGGAAATGAGGACTGAGGAAAAAACAGACTTGTATTTTTACAGAGCCTTTCATAACCGCAAGACGTCCTAGAGCAGATTGCAGCCAACAAAGTATTTTGGAAATGTAGTCATTGCAGCTACTGTGGAAATGTGACCCCAAATTGCGGGTAGCAAGCTCACACAAGCAGCGACAGGATAGAGACCAACAGATCATCTGTATTCTTTGGTGAAGCTGTTTGAGGGATAAATTATTTGTCAGAGCACTGGGGAGAATTCCCCTGCTCCTCTTCAAGTAGTGTAACAGATTGTTCACATCCTCCTGAGAGAATGAGATGGGAGGGTGCATTGGGTTATTTGCCAGAATTTTACTGGCTCACCCAGCCAACGGAGGATGCATTCTGCAAACCTCGCCCGCCCCAGAATCAGGGCGGGTGAGGCAGTAAAATTGCGCAATTGTTTCACCTGAATGACAGTATTGCTGACTGCAGCATTCCTTCAGTACTGTACCAGAGTGCCAGGCTAGACTTGGTGCACAAAGAACAACACAGCACGGGAAACAGGCCCTTCGGCCCAACGAGCCCGCACCGCCATCTTAACAATGTGCTTTTCCTCCTCCACCCTTGACCCATGTCTATGCTTATGGTACCCCCATTGGAAACCAGATTAACGGGAAAACATGGCAGGTTTACATGGCAGTTTCCAATATAAATGTGATCATCAGAATCTAAAAAGGAAAAATAAAAGTGAGGACAGAATGTCCAGTTTCAAACTGGGAACTTAATTATTTATGCTTGCCTTAGCCCAGTTGTCCAGTAACTTCTTACAAGCTTAACCTTCACTTCCCTGTACCATGCCACAAACTGGCCAGAAGCATAATAAGTTCATGTGCCTCTTAAACAGAAATGTGTGGCTGCACCATAGCTACGTATAGAAAATCATTTTGGCCACAAACTGCTAAAGTAATGTAAATATGAATTTAATGTGGTAGTTAGAAAGAGGTTTGCTGGGTTATGAGGAAGTAGGTTTTCACAAAATACCTGGAATATACTCCCAAAAAATTGTGGCTGCACTTCCAAGATCGAGAATGATAGAGGGTAAGGGA
The DNA here is from genome assembly GCF_965287045.1 of Carcharhinus amblyrhynchos. Lineage (NCBI taxonomy): Eukaryota > Metazoa > Chordata > Chondrichthyes > Carcharhiniformes > Carcharhinidae > Carcharhinus > Carcharhinus amblyrhynchos. The sequence goes on from NC_137339.1 coordinate 3,242,620, forward strand.
TACCCGGGAATATGGAACAGAAGCAAGTAAATTGAGCTAATATTCACATCAGCTGTTATCTGACTGAACACCTATTTCACTGATAACCTTTAACAAAGTATTCTATCAATCTCAACAAATTGCAACTGGGCCACCCCGCCCCTTGCGGCCAACAAGTTCAATACTTTGCCCGCCCTGGTCACACCTCCTGACATCACTCCTGATTGGTCTCATTTGAGTTTCAAGATTTCACCCTCTGATTCCCACCAGAGGAAGTAATTATCTTATTAACATTTTAAATACGTCAATTAGATCACGCCTCAGTGTTCTAAACTGAAAGGAATACAAGCTGGGTTTATGCAATCTACCCTAATAATTTCGAACTTTAAACCCTTATATCATTCTGGCAAATCTGCAGTGTTCCCCTTTCTAGTATTGTCTTCTAAAGTTCAGTGTTGAAGTAACTATATTCTGAATTTTCTCTCAAATGCACTGTTCCTTATCTGTATTGAGTTTTATCTGCCAGAGTTTTATCCGTGTGTATAAATTGTTCAGCTTTTTTGATACAGTAAAGTCCCACCCGTCATGACTTCCTCTTTTGTGAATTTGCTTATTAGCACAAAGTCTTTGTACACCAGTTCACCCATTGCAAGCCCACTTAGCTATGGTTCTAAAAACAAAAAATAGAAGCCATCTTTAGAAAATGCCAAAAAAGCCACCTAAGTAAAGTGATAAAGACGATGTCTGTGACATGTTTGCTGCAATAATAGAAAATATGTGCTCTGTGTGCATCACCTGCTGTTGTAACAGTTGGGTGTTCCTTGTTGCTGTGATTTAACTTCTGGCCATAGCCCACCTCTAGGCTTAAGTAAAGCACTGTAAATGCTACAAATTTTAAATTGTTTTATGGAGCAACTTCCCATTCATGTTTTATGTAATAATTTCTCCAGTAAATTTATCTTGAGATTTATTAAAAATGCAGTTTCTATTTCCTTTGTTCCTTTGTATTCATAGCACTTTATGTCAAATTGACCCCCAGTGTAAAGTACATTTGTCATTCACAGTTTGGCTGAGGCAGCACGATGGCACAGTGGTTAGCACTGCTGCCTCACAGCACCAAGGACCCGTGTTTGATTCCCGGCTTGAGTCTCTATCTGAATGGAGTTGCACTTTTTCCCCGTGTCTGCGTGGGTTACTTCCCACAGTCCGCAAAACGTACTGGTTAGATGCATTGGCCATGCTAAATTATCTCTGTACCAGAACATGCGCTGGAGTGTAGCGACGTGAAGATTTTCACAGTAACTTCATTGTAATGTTAATGTAAGCCTACTTGTGACTAATAAATAAACTTTGCTTTCTCAGGAATGTAACCCCCCCACCCTCCAAATGGTGGAACTTTAATTAGTTGGCTGCTTATTCAAATATAAACTGACCTGGGAATCTATTGGTTTAGTATCTGCATAGTTGATTCAAAATCATTATAACCAGAATTTAGAGGGACTTTGAGTGGGAATACACTCAACCCGAACTCGTGTGAAATCGCGGTCTTGTGCAATATTTTGGTCAGTCGGTGGGCGCAAGAGTCAGATATATACCTGGCAACAATTAAAGCAGTTAAGTCCATTAAACGTATGATTGGCCTGAATTCTACGTGGCCCGTATGCTCTTGCTCTTGGCACACATTCATGTCTTTTCACTATTCCTGATTCGGGGCGGGATGAAATGCCCTGGATGAAGTGAAGTGTTTAAGGCTTGCAGTGCTGTGCAGCCACTGACTTGACTCTGTGTGATAGAGAAAATTCTTCAGTCTTTTTGATCTCATTGGAGCAGTAGTGCAGTTCCCTGAGGCAGCTGTCAGCTTTCAGGGAGCTGGTTGGAAACGCCCACCTGCACTGTCACTTCTCTCAGCACCCGCCCTGCCCGACAGCACTCAGCTTTTCAGAGCCTGTCTTTCTTGCTGACTGGCTGGTAATTGGGGCTGATTGTGGCCAGAACTGCATTTTGTGCCCACTTCCAAGTGCATGCACCCAACAGGGACAGAATTCAGGCCTATGTTTAGTTATGGCACCTCTGACAATGGATGGCAGTGTTACCAGTGTTTACTACTCGTGAATATTTGCAGGATGTACTAAATCATTTAGTGCGTGAGCTCCTGGCTGCTTTGATTCTTTACCCCACAAATAATTTTACAAATACTTACTAGGAGGTTTCTTTATTCATTACAGCATTCTCTGTTACTTTCAATTCATCACGTTGCAGGATTTGGTTTCTAATTTTACTGCTTTAACCACCTAAGCTTGTTTCTTTTAAACTGCACCTCCAAGTCCTTGCTCTGCACTTAACCTACATGTGCTGCAGGTGTTGAGGTTTCATTGAGCACAAACATCACCCCAATCTACTTCCTCAAGCTCTTCCTGTGTAATGTTGAAATTGGTCTATTTCAAAGTTGTATGTGTGATTATTTCCTGCAGTGGCTGAATGGTGTGGGATTCAGTGCTATCTAAGGTATGCTAGTACCTTCATTTCAAGTTAACGATTTGGTTCTACCTTCCTTCAGCACTCACTACAAGCTCAATCAGAAAATAACTCTGAACGATATCCACCAGCTCAATCATAGAATCCCTTAAGTGCAGAATAAGGCCATTCAGCCCTTCAAGCCTGCACCAACAACAATCCCATCCAGGCCCCAAAACACCAAGTATTTACTCTGCTAGTCTCTAAGCAATTTAGCATGGCCAGTTGACCTAACCCACACATCTTTGGAGATGTGCATACTGCATGAATACTGGAGCAGTCACAAACCTGCCACATTCCTTAAAGAAAGAATGAAAGAGCTGGCATTTTTATATTGAACATATCATCTCTGTCCCATAGTACTTTACAACAGACAAGCTACATTTGAGAGTTATGGTTACTGCTTTTGCAAATGGGATAGCCAACTTGTACAAAGTAAGATCCTTGTCTAGCATTAAGAGGAATCACCAGTTTTCTGGTGGAGTTGATCAAGGGCAAACAGTTGGCTGGTAGCCCAGGAGGATTGCCCTCAAGGAGAGTCATGGGATCATCTAAACTTCCTGTTTCACACGTATTTCTCCTTTCTCTTCATATGACTCAACAGAACTTTCATCGTGGCAGATTAAATACTTGCAGCTCCTTCATCTATTAATTTTTGCTTTTTTAAAACTTTCTTCCAGACCTTGCACTGCCTTCAGGTACACGTTACAGTTCATCCCATTTACTGAGCAACTGTAAGCATATATGCATACCAAACTCTCAAAACAGTCCTATTGTTTTAAATTGGCAGGTGGAATTGGGCAAGATAATATTTCAGTCTGAGAAGGTGAGGGGGAATAATGGAATTATGAAACTCATGTTGCTCATCATTAGCCAGAAGCCATTTGATAGTCTTCCGGACTCTCTCTTCGTTTACAGAATTAACACAGGATCCCAAACCTGAATCACTAGCCATTGGGAGCCGGCGCCCCGACTGTACATTTGTCTGTTTTCTGGAATTTTTTACTGTTGTGTGATAATTGACCTTCAAAATAGTTTTGACATTTTTCATCAGCCTTGTATTTAAATCCAATGCTTTCATTGATTTAGTACTTTCTTTAGTGATTGTACACAGTCACAGGGTCATAGGGAGTTGGAGCCTATCCTAACAAACATTAGGTGCTAGGCAGAATACACCCAGAAAGGGACTCCACTCCAGTCTGTCACAGGGCTCTCACACTTGCACTCGCACTCAAATAAACTGAGGGACAATTTATCGCGGCCAATTCACTGATAGGATTTATTTCACAGACAAGTTCAGCTGCCTGTCCCCATATAATTTTAGAGAGAGACAATTTGCTCCGCAGAAGCAGCTCTAAGCTGGTCATAATGTTTCATATGAGCCTTTCACAACTTCTCTTCATTTCATCTTCTCAAAATATCCTCCTATTCCATTCCTCCTCGTGCTTTAACCTAGCTCTCCCTTTTCACTTCAACTGCACTCCTTTGTAGTAAGTTCCACATTCTCACCACACTGTGGGTAACAGTGCTTCTCCTGACACCTTATTGGATTTATTCACTTCCACTACATATTTATGTTCCTTAGTTCTATCTCCACCACAAGTGGAAACATCTTCCCTATCAAACCCCTTCAGAATGTTGAAGTCCTATATTAGGTCACTTCTCAACCTTCTGTTTTTGACAAGTGGAGAATAGGGATTGGCCATTCAGCACTTTGAGCCGCTTCTGCCACTTAGTGACATCAGGTCTGATCTGTATCCTTACTCCATCCACTTGCCTTGAATCTGTGTCCCTTATACCCTTGGCTAGCAAAAGTCTTATTGCTCTCAGATATAAAATTATTAATTGAGTTTATGTCTCCAGGATTTTTTTGTACAGAGATGTTTGCCAATTTCTCACCTGAATGACTTGGCACTGATTTTACTGACAAAAGCCCCAACATATTCAACATTTCTATTTGTTATGGTCTCTCAGTTCAAATATCCTCCATATAAATTTGTTTCTTTACACCTTGTCCAATCCCGCTAAAGCTTTATTGTAATGTGAGACCAAAACTATGCACAGTGCTCCTAACCATAAATTAAAGATAATCTCTTGCATTCATGCAGTCCTGAAGATGGAAACCACTGACCTGGTTGAGAGAGCGAAGCTCGCTGAGCAGTCAGAACGCTATGACGACATGGCAGCTGCAATGAAAGCTGTCACGGAGAAAGGCAATGAACTCTCAAACGAGGAACGGAACCTGCTGTCCGTCGCCTACAAGAACGTAGTTGGAGCCCGCCGGTCATCCTGGCGGGTTATCTCCAGCATAGAGCAGAAAAGCGAGAGCAACGATAAAAAGCTGGAAATGGCAAAATCATATCGAGAGAAGATCGAGAAAGAGTTGCAGGATATCTGCAATGATGTGTTGGTAAGGTCATGCACTGCTTGTGGAATTGATGGGAATTCAATGGGGAGTTGGGTAATCACTTCAGGGTGGGGAAATTTGTAGGGCAAGGAGTAAGAGTAGGAGAGTGGGACTGACGAACCCTTTAATTTTACTTTTTTATGCACAGCCTTTTTTTTTGCAGTCCCTTTAACATTAAGAACTAGGAGCAGGAGTAGGCCATCTGGCCCCTCGAGCCTGCTCTGCCATTCAATAAGATCATGGCTGACCTTTCCATGGACTCAGCTCCACTGACCTGCCTGCTCACCATAACCCTTAATTCCTTTACTGTTTAAAAATTTATCTATCCTTGCCTTAAAAACATTCAGTGAGGTAGCCTCAACTGCTTCACTGGGCAGGGAATTCCACAGATTCACAACCCTTTGTGTGAAGAAGTTCCTCCTCAGCTCACTCCTAAATCTGCTTCCCCTTATTTTGAGGCTATGCCCCCTAGTTCAAGTTTCACCTTCCAGTGGAAACAACTTCCCTTCATAGTCTTATGTTTCTATAAGATCTCCCTCATTCTTCTGAATTCCAGTGAGTATAGCCTCAGTCTTTCCTCATAAGCCAACCCTCTCAACTCTGGGATCAACCTAGTGAATCGCTTCTGCACCCACTCCAGTGCCAGTATACACACTACTCTAGCACCTTATACAGCTGCAACATAACCTTGCTGTTTTTAAACTCCATCCCTCAAACAATGAAGGACAAAGTTCCATTTGCCTTTTTAGTTACCTGCTACATCTGCAAACCAACTCCTTGTAATTCTTACACAAGGACATCCAGATGCCTATGCACAGCAGCATGCTGCAATTTTTTACCATTTAAATAATAGTCCATTTTGCTGTTATTCCTACCAAAATGGATGACCTCACATTTATCAACATTGCACTCCATCTACCAGACCCTTGCCCATTCAGCTAGACTATCGATAGCCCTTTGCAGACTTTCAGCATCCTCTGCGCACTTTACTCTGCCATTCATCTTAGTGTCATCTGCAAATTTTGACACACTACATTTGGTCCCCAACTCCAAATCATCTATGTAAATCGGAAACAATTGTAGTCCCAACACTGATCCTTGAGGCACACCACTAGTCACTGATGGCCAACCAGAAAAACACCCATTTGCCCCCACTCTTTGCTTTCTATTAGTTAACGAATCCTCTATCCATGCCAATACATTACCAGTAACACCGTGCACCTTTATCTTATGCAGCAGTCTTTGGTGCAACACCTCGTCAAATGTCTTCTGGAAATCCAAATACACCACATCCACAGGTTCACCATTTCCACTGCGCATGTAATGTTCTCAAAGAATTTCACCAAATTAGTCAGACATGACCGGCCCTTCATGAACTCATTCTGCGTCTTACCAATGGGACAGTTTATATCCAGGTATCTCGCTATTTCTTCCTTAATGATAGATTCAAGAGTTTTCCCTACTACAGAAGTTAAGCTAACTGGCCTATAGTTATCGCCTTTTTTCTACGTCCTTTTTTAAACAGTGACGTCACATTTGCTGTTTTCCAATCTGCAGGAACCATGCTAGATTCCAGCGAATTTTGGTAAATTACCACCAGTGATTGATACACGGCCACACTTCTTAAAGGAACCATTGTGTGTGTGTTGCTGAGGCAATCTTTGTTGCCTGCCTGACCCATTCCTGATTGTTGCTTTGGTGCATACCAATGCAGTTTCGAGGGAGCATTGGGATTTATCAGCTCTTTCAAAGAGTTATTTCGGGCATGATGGGTTCACTGACTCCCTTAAATGTTGTTGTGGTCTGTAAATAATTATTACGGTGAGATAGCTTACCTCTTGTTTGGTATTCTATTGACTGCTCTTTGGAAGTGGAACGGTTGTGATCAGAATTCTTGTAATAAATTATATTCCAGGTGTGGATCTGCTCATTTTCCAATTTCGCTGAAAATCAAATCAAATTGATGCACTCTCAGTTGTAGTAAACTATGAGAGTTATTAACTAGTTACGTGTTATTCAGCTATTTCGCCTTGCTGGTTTGGAATTAGCCTTCCAGTTGGGGTAGTTTGGGATTTGATTCAGCCTTTTGGACCCAATTGTAATGTGTAAAATTTCATCTTTAGCCCTCTGGTTTTGTGTTGGAACCTGGCTTTTCTGTTAGTGTAAGGTAGAATTGGAACAATTATATTATTTTCGTTCTATATTTTTTCAGTTGCTAGATGATGATCCAACCCCATTACACTGAACAGTAAGAATGGGAGACCAGTGAGTTCTGGTAAATGTACTCTCATCTGCCAAATTGCAATAGTGTGTAGCTCAGTCTGTCATTCTGAAGTCAAGTTAAAGTTTATTTATTAGTGTCTCAAGTAGGCTTAGATTACAGTGAAGTTACTGTGAAAATCCCCAAGTCACCACACTCTGGTCCCTGTTCAAATACACTGAGGGAGAATTTAGCATGGCCAATGCACCTAACCAGCACATCTTTCGAAATGTGAGAGGAAACTGGAGCACCCAGAAGAAACCCACGCAGGCACGGGGAGAACTGGTGCAGACTCTGCACAAACAGTGACCCAAGCCAGGAATTGAACCCTAGTGCTGTGAGGCAGCAATGCTAACCACTGTGCCACCCCTATCTGGAGTAGTTACAGTATTTAAGAAAATGCCAGAGGTTCGAGTGCATCCAACAGTTGTTATGCCCTTACAACAATCTTTCACTTCAGACCTCACAAGATTCTCATCACTGCGCATTTCCCCATGTGAGTTATGTGAAGTAGATTGCATCCACAGATATCCTACTTGGGTCGTAACTGGACATTATCCAAAGTAAAATGATATACCGTCTGTTTAAATCTCTGAATATATACATTAATTGAGAGATATTACAATTAGCATTATCAGCAGTCCTGTGTGCTGATGAGCTCAAGCCTTGGTTGTTGTCACTATTTGTAGATATGAAGAGAAAGTAGTTCTTTGTTTTTGCAATTTTATTTCAGTCAGGATATTAATGTGCCCTCCTTTTTATCCATGTTCATACAGATCAGATCGGTTTTCACGTTGAATGCAGAGTATTTTATTTATGTGCTCATGAAGATGCATCATCTTTATGGGCACAAATAAAGTACTCTGCATTCGTCATGAAAGTGGAAGTTGCAGGAAGTCCTACAGTTGGTTGGTTCGCGTAGGAAAACGACCTTGGGGATCTCATTAACAGAATAGGGTATAGTGAAACTACTGAGGAAGAGTAGTCTGCACTTAGCATCTAAGAATTCCTGTTAGGGGTTGGTCTACCCATTCACTGGTAACTGCCTAGTCTCCTTGGCTTTCCATTGGCACTGTGTGCAGAGCAGTTACAAGGAGAACTTTCCGTATTTTCTACAAGTCTTGATTGCCCATCGCCTCTCCATCAATCTCTCAATCCCACCCTATCTCCAACTCATTCATCCTTACACCACCAAGATCTCTGGTCCCTGTAAGTCCTCAGTTTCTATCATTAGCAACTGTGCCTTCAATAACTAAGTCCCAATCACTAGACGTTTCTCCCAAACCTCTGTTTCTCCACCCCATTCCTCCCTTTAAGGTGCTTCTTAAAACATACCTCTTTGATCAAGACTTTTGTCACCCATCCTAATAGCTCTAATGTAGGCTGGTGTCATGTGCTCCTATGAAGCAATATTTTTATTATGTTAAGGACACACTACAAGTTTTTGTAGTTGTTTAAAGAACTGGGACACTTTGGTTCGCAGGGGACAATTTAAGCTTGTAGATGATATGAAACTTGTAAGCTGTGAGAGGGACAGTGTAGAACTTCAGAGGGACATGGAAAAGTTGGAGGAATGGGCAGATAGGTGGCAGATAAAGTTCAGTGCACAGAAGTATGAAGACGTGATAGAAAATGGAGAGACAATTAAAATAAGGAGTGCAATTCTTAAGGGGTGCAGGAGCAGAGGGAGCTGGGTGTATAGGTGAACAAAGAACATCCCAGCACGGGAAACAGGCCCTTCAGCCCAACGAGCCCGCACCGCCGCATCTTCCCACACCTCCCCCGCCTTGTGTGCATGTGAGTGGAACCCCTAATGTAGCCAGATTCAGGGGAGAATAGTGTCAATTTGGTACACCAATCAGCCTAAGAGCACATCTTTGGGGTGTGGGAGGAAACCGGAGCGCCCGGAGGAAACCCACGCAACCACAGGGAGAATGTGCAGACTCCCACAGACACAGGCCCAAATCCATGTATCTGCACAGCTAGCAGTGATAGTCACTGAGCTGTTGCGGTGCCCATCTGCTGGTCCAGGATTAAGCACACACAACGACACGAAGTACTAGGCCACTCCCGGAACCTCCAAGAGCAGCCCACGCACGACCCACCGTGTGCACGCCCCTCGTTTGACAAGCAGGTGGACCGACCCTGTGGAATAAAAAGACAATACGTTAACATATAAAACTACATTTCCGGTGTCGTCCTGAGGCTCTGACCCTATTTAATACCCTCTACTATAACCCTCCATCCTTGCTTCGCTCATGTGTCTGTCTAAGTAAACCTTAAACAAGTCCAACGTGCCTGCCTCCACCACCCTACTCGGTAGCGCGTTCCATACCCCCACGACCCTCTGCGTGAAAAACCTTCCTCTCATATCCAAATTATACTTCTCCCCCCTCACCCTTAGATCGTGACCTCTCGTAATTGTCCCCAATCTAGGGAAAAGCCTACCACTGTTTACTCTATCTATTCCCTTCAGTATTTTATGTACCTCTATCATATCCCCCCCCTTAATCTCCGTCTTTCTAAGGAGAAGAGTCCCAGTTTCTCCAACCTTCCCTCGTAACTCAGTCCTTCCATGCCAGGCAACATCCTGGTAAACCTCCTCTGCACCCTCTCCAGGGTCTCCACGTCCTTCCGGTAGTAAGGTGACCAGAACTGGACGCAGTACTCCAAATGCGGTCTAACCAACGTTCTGTACAACTGAAGCATTAGACGGCAGCTCTTATACTCTATACCCCTTCCTATAAAGGCTAGCATTCCATAAGCTTTCTTCACAACCTTCTCTACCTGTGTCGACACCTTCAGAGAGTTGTGCACCTGCACTCCCAGGTCCCTCTGTATCTCTGTACTCTTAATCGGTCTACCTTTTATCACATAACTCCTCCCTGCATTATTCCTTCCAAAATGCATCACCTCGCATTTGTCAGGATTAAATTCCATCTGCCATCTATCTGCCCAATATACCAACCTATCTATATCCTGCTGTGTCACCTGACAGTCGTCCTCAGTATCTGCCAATCCTACCATCTTGGTGTCATCAGCAAATTTGCTGATCACACCGCGTACACCCTCTTCCAAGTCGTTTATATATACTACAAAGAGGAGAGGTCCCAGTACTGAGCCCAGCGGCACACCACTGGTGACTGGCCTCCAGCCAGAAAAGGTCCTCTCGACAACTACTCTCTGTCTCCTATTTCCCAGCCAGTTTTCGACCCACCTAGCTACCTGTCCTTGTATCCCATGTGCCTTAACCTTTTCTACCAGCCAACCTACTTTGTCAAATGCACCAATGGTGCATTGACCATTGGTGACAGGACAAGTGGAAAGAGCAGTAAATATATGGTATCCTGGTCTTTATTAATAGGGGCACAGAGGTGAAAGAGCAAGGAGGTTATGCTGAACTTAGTCAAGACACTAGTTAGACCTCAGCTGGAGTATTGTATTTGGCTCTGGGTGCCACACTATAGGAAGGATGTGAAAGCATTGGAGAGAGTGCAGAAGAGGTTTACAAGAATGATTCCAAGGATGAGAAACTTCAGCCTTGAGGATAGATTGGAGAGGTTGGGACTGTTCTCCTTGGAGAGAAGAAAGCTAAGAGGAGATTAGGTAGAGATGCTCAAAATCATGAGGGGGCTGGACAGAGTAGATAGGGAGAAACTGTTCCTATTGGTAAAAGGATCAAAAATGAGAGGACATAAGTTCAGAGTGATTCGCAAAGGAAGCAAATGTAATGTGAAGACAAACATTTGCATACAGCGAGTGTCTGAGTCTGGAATGCACAGCCTGGAGATGTGGTGGAGGTGGTTCAAACAAGGCATTCAAGAGGGCACATGATGATTTTATCTATGTGTAAGTGATTGTGGGAAAGTCAGAATGGGGACCTTAAGACAATAATGAAGGCACTTAGTCATAATGCTTATTTGAAGAGTTGGTTCAAGCATAATGGGCCAAATGACCTTCTATGCTTCTGCATCTGAGATTGTTTTTCCAGTAGATCTCTTTGGCAGCGGGTTTGAATCTTCCTCCTCAGTTGGTGCTACTTTATCAGATGAATACAAGATGTCTATATTGCAAAAAAAAACTCCAAGTAACAGAGGTTGCATTTCTGCCATCATCTTTACAGTCTCCCAAGGTCCCAAAGCAGTTGATAGCCATTAAAGTACTGTAGAATGCACAGCAGCCAACTTGCACACAGCAAGATCCCACGGGTGGCAATGGAAAAAGGTTACAAACAGAAACTACCTTAAGATTTTAATTCTCCCATGGGATATGGACATCACTGGCTGGGTCAGCATTTGTTGCCCAACCCTAATTACCCGTGAATTGAGTGGCTTGCTCAGCCACTTCAGAGGGCAGTTAAGAGCCAACCATATTGCTGTGGGTCTAGAGGTCAGATTGAGTAAAGATGATGGATTGTTTTCCATCCATTGGATAATATTGGAATAGTTTAGGTTAGTGGGCCATTAGATTGGTTCCACTGGTCAGCGTAACATTGAGAGCCGAAGGGCCTGTACTGCGCTGTTATGTTCTATGTTCTAAAAGGCATTACTGAACCAGATGGGCTTTTACAACAATCGATAATTTTATGGTCGCTATTACTAAGACTAGCTCTCAGTTCCAGTTCCAATAGTCAAAGTTAAATTCCATTAGCTGCCATGGTGCAGTTTGAACTCCTAGCCCCAGAGCTTGATTTCCAAATGCCGACATTCAGGGATCAATAAAGGCCTGCTACCTATTTTTTATTTATGGAATGTGGGCATCTCTTGCCGAATTGCCCTTGAGGAGGTGGTGGTGGTAAGCCACCTTCTTGAACCACTGCTGTCCATATGTTGTAGGTACACACACACTGCTGTTAGGGAGCTAATTCCAGGTATTTGATCAGCGACAGTGAAGCAACGGTGATTATAGTTCCAGGCCAGGGTGACATGTGGCTTGGAGTGGAAACTGCAGGTGGTGGAGTTTCCCTAAATCTGCTGCCCTTGTCCTTCGAGGTGATAGAGTTTCCGAGTTTGCAATGTGCTGTTTGAAGGAGCCTTGAGTTGCTGCAGCGTACCGTGTAGCTAGTGCACACAGCTGCATTTGTAGTGGAGGGAGTGAATATTTAAGGTGCTGGATGAGGTACCGATCTGGATAATGTCAAGTTTCTTGAGTGTTGATAGAGCTGCACTCACCCAGGCAAACGTGTTGTGTCCTTGCGTTTGTCTGACGACATTTTTTCCACAGTGGTGGTTATGTAGGATTGCTTTTATTAAAGGAGTATAGTTAAAAAGAATTTTGATGATTTGTATGTCTTTTTTATTCAAACTTTACTGATCCCTATTGTAAATGTGTATCAGATAAAGTTGCAATGTCTTGCTGATCGTACATTCATTCTATTCAATTTCATTCGCAATGCAATTTACAGATTGGAAGAGGGAATAGCAAGGGAGAAATCACTGGATTGTGATCATTGTTGCCCTAAAGCCTGAAATGGCAGTTAGATATCCTCAAAAATGGCATTATCTCCCTGCACAGCTAAGGGAATAAATTAACATTGAGTTTAATTCATTTGAATGTAAAATCAGTGATTGAAAGATTGCCTAATTTGATTACCCGCTTTAAAATGTAACACAATAATACTGGCGTATATTTTTCTGAACTACTAAACGGGAATTCTTGCCTCAGAGGTTGGAAGCTCCATTTCCCAGTGGGCCTCTGGGTCTCTGAGCATGTGTTGACCAAGAAGTGCCCACACACGTGAGGTGTTTCATCCATTCTTCAGCCCGAGAGCTGGCCCTTTGTGCCTGTAAAAAGTCTGACAACACCAGGTTTTAGTCCAACCTATTTATTTGATAATATACTCACAAGCTTTCGGGGTTAGTCCCTTCGTCAGGTGAATGGAGAGTTCTGGCCTCAGACAGAGCATATAAAGCACAGACAGTTTAGAGATTACTGATTAGAATGCGAATCCTTACACCTAGCCTGCTGTTCAAGACCTGAAGTGGCTGATAATGTGAGTGGAAGGAGCACTGATCGCAGTTTAAAGAGATGTGTATTGTCTCCAGACAGTACAGTAAGTGAGGTTTTGCAAACCCAGGCAAGTCACAGGGGTTACAGATAGTGCGACATGAACCCAAGATCCCTGTTGAGACCGTCCTCATGTGTGCGGAACTCGTGCCTGCGCAGAAGACAGGAGTCAAACAGCATGCAAAGCAGGTCAGGTTACCTGGAACTGGAGCGCCATTCCAGAGGAGAAGTCCCAGGAATCAGGATATGTGGCAGAGGACAGGGAGAGGTCTGAAAAGAAATTCCCAGGCATAGACAAAGAAATAAAGTTAAAATAAAGAAGCAGAGAAATATGATCCCATTTGAAGGTCTAATACAGATAGGAAATATACAGTAAATGGCAGAACTCTTAAGAATATTGATAGGTAAAGGGATCTGGGTGTACAGGTACACAGGTCACTGAAAGTGGCAATGCAGGTGGAGAAGGTAGTCAAGAAGGCATACGGCATGTTTGCCTTCATTGGCCGGGGCATTGAGTTTGAAAACTGGCAAGTCATGTTGCAGCTTTATAGAACCTTAGTTAGGCCACACTTGGGTATAGTGTTCAATTCTGGTTGCCACATTACTAAAAGGATGTGGAGGCTCTGGAGAGGATACAGAAAAGATTTACCAGGTTGTTGCCTGGTATGGAGGGCATTAGCTATGAGGAGAGATTGGAGAAACTTGGTTTGTTCTCACTGGAGCAACAGAGGTTGAGAGGCCTGATAGACGTCTACAGAATTGAGAGGCGTGGACAGAATGGATAGTCAGAAGCTTTTTCCCAGGGTTCAAAAGTCAATTACTAGGGAGCAGAGGTTTCAGGTGCGAGGGGCAAGGTTGAAAGGAAATGTATGAGGCAGGTTTTTTTACACAGGGTGGTGGGTGCCTGGAACTCGTTGCTGGGGGAGGTAGTGGAAGTGGATACTGTAGTGACTTTTAAGGGGCATTTTGACAAATACATGAATAGGATGGGAATAGAGGAATACGGTCCCCAGAAGGGCAGGGGTTTTAGTTAAGTCAGGCAGCATGGTCGGTGCAGGCTTTGAGGGCTAAAGGGCCTGTTCCTGTGCTGTAATTTTCTTTGTTCTAAAGCAAAAGAGCTTTAGACTTGAAACAACCTTTGGAGAAGGCTAGAAGATTCAAGAAGATAGCTGAATGTTGATGACTGTGCTGTGCGCCATAAGGATGAAAGATCTGAAATTGCACTTACGAGGTGAAGCTCACGTGGAGAAAGGAATCTCCAAAGGCAAGATTGAAACCCTGGAGATGGATCCTTGCTGGGGCTGTCTGAATATGAGCAACATTTGGAGAAAGTTCCAGAGCAAGCTATTCAGATGTGGAGTTCGGTAATGTTCACGAGAAAGACAATGTTTCCATGAGGCTGGTTGGCTTACAATGTCACAAATGTCTGAGTGGGTTGTTCGGAAATCCACGCAGTCTGATTCTTTCATTTATTTTGAAATGTGGTGTGTCTGACTACAGTCTGCCTCTTTGTTCACATGGACCTCATGCTTACCCTGAATGTTGGTATAGAAGAAAAATATTGTGCATTGATTTATCTTTCTGAATTTGTATGTATCTGTTAAAAATATAGCTGGGGTGAAGGGATAGTGTGAGTTGGATCACTTCCTTGTGTAAGTATTGAAATCTTACTAATCTTTTTGCCGGCGTAATAAAGTTAATTTTAATAAATATTTTTTGTCTATCTAAAATCTCCTATGAATTCAATCAGTAACCCTCACCACCTTCTCTCCACCCCCTCCCTCACCCCCAAACCAAACCAATCAGAGGAAAAGGTTTCCCTCTGACCAAAGATGGTTAGGTGGATTGGCCAGGCTAAATTGCCCCTAAGTGTCCCAAGATGTGCAGATTACGGGGATTAGCAGAGTAAGTACGTGGGGTTATGGAGATCGGGTCTAGGTGGGAATGCCCTGTCAGAGAGTTGGTGCATGAATGGCCTCCTGCACTGTAGGGATTCTATGCCGCCAGTCAGTTTCTTTACCATCTTAAACATCTCAATTAGATCAGCCCTTGCTCAAGAATACAAGTCCAGTCTATGCAACTTGTCTTCAATTTAACCTTTTTGATCCCAGTATCATCCTGGTGCCAGACAATTAATGCAGCGTTATCCATATCTTCGAGCAGTTGTTAGAATCATAGAATCTCTCCAATGCAGGAGGAGACCATTTGGCCCATTGAATGTGTACTGACCACAATCCCACCCATGTTCTATCCCCATACCCCATGCATTTACCCTAGCTAGTGCCCCTGACATTAGGGGCAAATCAGCATGGCCTGATCCCTTGACCTGCACATCTTTGGACTGTGGGAGGAAAGCAGAGCACCAGGAGGAAACCCACGCAGACATAGGGAGAACGTCCAAACTCTCTATAGACAGTAATCCAAGGCCGGAATTGAACCTGGGTCCCTGGCGCTGTGGGGCAGCAGTGCTAATCACTGTGCCACCATGCCACCCCTTGTATATGTATATTGTATAGTAGTTTTGGTAATGCAAGAAATGAACAAGAAACAATTATTAAACATTAAATTTTTATCAAAATTGTTTAATTTTTATTGCAGTAATGCTCTGTTACTTTTAGTCTAAGTAACACTGTGAATGTGTGATATTTTATACAGTATCTTATGTCTTTGTTCACTGCCTTCTCACTCAGAATCTTCTGGATAAGTACCTAATTGCCACAACAACCCAGGCTACTAGCAAAGTCTTCTATCTGAAAATGAAGGGAGATTACTACAGGTACCTCTCTGAGGTTGCAAATGGGGACAAAAAGAAAGGTATGTTTGGAGATCTGATCCCTGTGTCAACTGTAACCAAAAACATCATTGAAGTTTGATTTCTCCAACAAAATCCTCACCTACCCACCCCTCTAAATCAAACAAATAATTTCACTGAGTCACCCATCTGTGGATCACCCACAAGATTACAACTATTTCTAATGGAACTGATAGAATAACTCAAAGGATGCGTGAAAAACTTGATGTTTGTGTTTTTGGGAAGAATTATAGTTGTCACTGGTAATGTTAGGGGTTTATGTGCTGGTGAGGAGACATTTCTTCACCCAGATTGGTGAACCTGAAATAGTTGATGCCAAAACATTGAATGCATTCAAGAGGCAGCTGGATATCACAGTTGGGGCGAATGGGATCATGGGGAAAAAGCAGGGTTTGGCTCTTGAGTTGGATGATTAGCCATGATCGTGATGAATGGTGGAGCAGGCGTGCAGGGCCGAATGGCCTCCTATCTTTTATGTTCCATTTTGTTATTGTCAATTCTCCCTTACTTTGCATATTTTGTAAATGTACATATGAATTACTTGCTGTAGCTGAAGAAGCTGTTGTTATTTCCTGTAAGCATTTGTTTATGATTTTTAAAATCCAGTTTTTCTACAGTACTTGCAACAAACACAGTCACAGACACAATGGGGGCTTGTCCACCTTCAAATTGAACTGGGGCAACATTGGCAGGGCCCAGATAAATTATTTTCTGAAAGATGTCTTTTGTTGACAATCAAGTAGAGGTGGAGAGACTCTTCCCGCTCAAAAAAGACAGTAGGACTAGGGGGCACAGCCTCAAGATAAAGGGGAGGCGGTTTAGAACGGAGTTGAGGAGGAACTTCTTCACTCAAAGGGTGGTGAATCTCTGGAATTCTCTGCCCGTTGAAGTGGTGGAGGCTGCCTCACTAAATATTTTTAAGAAGCGGGTTGATGGGTTCTTGATAAGAGAGGGGATTAAGGGTTATGGGGAGAGGGCGGGAAAGTGGAACTGAGCCACGACAGATCAGCCATGATCTTATTGAATGGCGGGGCAGGCTCGAAGGGCTAGATGGCCTACTCCTGCTCCTATTTCTTATGTTCTTAAGTATGTTTGCAGCTCCCACCAGTTCTTGGAAGTATGAAATTCTACTCATTATTTGAATAACAACAGCCTATATTTATAGTGTGTCTTCAGTGTAGTTAGAAATCCCAAATTGCTTGATCATTGTATTATCAAGAACGAAATCGCTGCTGCAGAAGAGTAGCTGAAGGTGATTAGTGTAGAAGAGGAGAATCTTTTGTTCTGAGATGGTGTCTTGCTCACTGGCTGAAAAGTGGTGAGATGCCTGTGTTGACTCTGTTCGGCAGTTAAGTGGGCATTGGTGGCCCTCCCTGTGGAGCCCAGAAAACATCCCACTCGCCAAGAGCTGCCAGCCAGCTGATTCGGGTTTGAAGTTTATTTATTAGTGTCAGCAAGTAGACTGACATTAACACTGCAAAGAAGTTACTGTGAAAATCCCCTCGTCACCACAATCCAGTGCCTGTTTGGGTACACTGAGGCAGCATAGCCAATGCACCTAACCAGCGCGTCTTTTGGACTGTGGGAGGAAACTGGAGCACCCGGAGGAAAAACACGCAGACACGGGGAGAACGTGCAGACTCTGCCGCAGACAGTGACCCAAGCTGGGAATTGAACCTGGGTCCCTGCTGCTGTGAGGCAGCAGTGCCAACCACTGTGCCACCATACCGTGCATTCAAGGACGGTCTCAGGGGTTGAGGGAGTGGGGGTCTCACAGGGTTTGGGAAAGGGGGGGCTGATGGGGGTTGGCAGCAAAGCCATGAGTTCAGTGATGTTTAGATCTATGCAGATTGAGGATTCCACCCCCCCACCAACCCACTTCCTCAGCTGATATGCAGCCTGTAGAGGTTTACCAGTTGTGTGGGCTGCATGTCCTCACCTGAAGCTGGGAGGATTACAGTGGAGGCAGGCAGAGTAGTTGTTAATTGGCCACTTAAGGGACTCTAAATGGATGTGGGGTAGGAAGGCCTTCCTGCCCACGGCCTCCTTCCAGTGGTATCAGCCCTGATGCCAACCCATCCAATTTTCTGGCTAACCTGCGTCCTTTGAGGGCTGGAGATTCTAGCCAGGGGAGTTGGATTAACACACAAAGGAGAAAGGTTGATAGTATGAGCAAGTAGCATGTGAATCATGAACAGCAGCATAGGTGAATGGCCTGTTTTGGTAAGCTCAATGTTGTAATGATGGATTCCTGTTTGTGGGCAGTAATTCCAGCCCACGTATTGTCACTCCTGATTTGTGTGCACAAGTGCCAACTCCCAGCAACAACCTCTCTCCTTCTTTTCAAAGCCACGGTGGAAAGCTCACAGAAGGCCTATCAGGAGGCTTTTGACATGAGTAAGGAGGAAATGGAGCCAACACATCCCATCCGACTTGGCCTGGCTCTCAACTTCTCCGTGTTTTTCTACGAGATCCTGAACTCTCCCGAACAGGCTTGCCAGCTGGCAAAGTCCGTAAGTAAAAACAAAGGAGGTACTCGGTGTGGCTGGGAATGTGTAGTGGTGCCAAGATCGTAACCCGCTCTCATTATGTCCCCTTTTCCCGTTTAGTGCTCAGGTAGATGATCTAGCAGGTAAACACAGCCAGTTTATACACAGCAGGATCCCACAGCAGCATCAAGTTAAGCGGCTAGTTTAGTTGTTTTAAGGCAGGTTCTGAATCTGGGGAGAATGATAACAGAGCGCCAGAGAAGTCCTCTGCCCCTCATGTAGTATATTCATGGGAGTTCTGAAATTGCAGCAGTACTGGTGTCAGCCTAGACTCTGCTCAATTCTGGAGTCAGCTTTGAACCCAAAGGCTGCGAGATAAATATGCTATCAACTGAATCGAGCTGGTGCGTGCAGTTTCAGTTAAAGGAATATTGCAGGCTGTACGTTTATGATTCTGTTTCCACATTGGTTACAAAGTTCGGAACAGCTGAGCAAGGCTGAGCCAAAGGCAGCTGTGATAAACTTGTCGTTTCATCTCTGCCCACGGGAACCTAGAGTCACATTCTAAAACTGTAGTGCTGACTGGCTGTATCTGACAAAGAGAAAGCACGTAGACAAGTGCTCTCACTCATACTGGCTTGTTGTACGCAGGGGCTGAGAGGGGGACAGAAGGGAGCTGGATTTCCCCAAAAATTGGCAAAGGCCGATAGCAGGCAGGGAAAGTGACGTAGGAGCTGTATGGTCCCACACTTAGAAAGAAGAGCAACAAGAGCTGCGTCCCATGATGTATCACTGAAGGGGAGGCCTCTGATTTACCCAGGCAGCCAGTCACAAGTCTCTGAGTCTGTCCTCACCAAGCTGGATGGTTTTTCTGATGGGGGGCAGAGGTGGGGGGGTGTGATTCGGGCACGTAGGCCTGATAATGATAGACGTCGAACGTTGAGAAAGGTGCCCTCACTGGGGGTGAGGGTGGGGAGTGGGGAGGGCTGGTGTCAATCACATCCCATGTTCATGTAAAACACGATCAGCTGTTCCTGTGAGATTTTCTGCTCCTGCTCCCGCCCCAAACCCGACCGAGAGCAGAAAATCCTGACCCCCTCGGGCACGGAGAATCCTGACCGGATATTCCACCTCAAAGCCCTGGAAAGTGGTTGATCAGCTATGAAAATATCATTCAGCTTGCCGACACTTCAAAGAGAACACTAATTCCTGAAGCCAATCCCTTTGCACGCACATCCCATACACACAGTTTCTCCCACGCATAACATTGTTGGTCTGTGGCTGTCAGTCCATTCACTGGTGCCTATTCTGGTCCGGGCCTGTGTGTAGTGACACCATCAGACCCTTCCTCACGGTCAATGATCCTCACACTCTGCCTTACTCACATAACCACTCTCTCTGAGTCAGTCACAACGTGCCAGTCCCCCTGCCTTGGCCTCATGCTAGAGCTGTCCTCTCCACCACTTCTCGGAGCCGTTACTGCCCATCTCCCGCACTGTGTATCTCTCAGTACACTAATTTCGCTCTGTCGCTCAGCACCCCACTCGTTTAGATCACAATTTGACGGTCCAAGCACCATCAGTTCAACGGTTGTAGCATTTAACTGACTGCAGGAGTACTGAGCAGCCAGTTGTTTGCAGTGATAATGAATCTCACTCTTACCTTGTGTTTGCAGGCATTCGATGATGCAATTTCGGAGCTGGACAAGTTGGCTGACGATTCATACAAAGACAGCACCTTGATCATGCAGTTACTTCGGGACAATTTAACTGTAAGTATGACCAAGAGGGAAAAAACTCCCAATCATTACACTGAAGTCACTTTTTTTTTAAAATGATCTCAATGCACGTCCAATTCAAGTTGTGTTTCAGTTTGGTTAGTGTAAAATACTGGCAAAGTATGCTGAATCTTTACCTGCTTTCTTACTAATGATTCCCTATTTTAAAAGAAAGCCTACTTTAATATGCCCCGAGCCAAACACTGCGGATATTAGAGAGAACAGGAAAGTTTCAAATCAATTCCCTTTCACCATACTGACACAGAGTGAACTAAATCATTAACCACTTTCACACAAACATTTCCCTGCATATTTAAAGAAAATCTGCTTTGAAGCAGTTTTGGAAATACTGGAAGAAGTTAGTGATTTAGCAATTTTTAAGCAAGTCCAGAGGCAGGGAAAGCACATGGAGGAGGGGAGGAAACATCAAAAGGAAGCGTTTCTGACAGATAAAAGCAAGTTACTGTTGATACTGGAATCTGAAACTTATCGGGGAGGCGATGGCTCAGTGGTATTACCGCTAAACTATTAATCCAGAAACTCAGCTAATGTTCTGGGGAACCGGATTCAAATCCTGCCACGGCAGATGGTGGAGTTTGAATTCAATTTTTTTAAAATGTGGAATTAAGAATCTACTGACGACCTTGAAACCACTGCCAATTGTCGGAAAAACCCATCTCGTTCGTTAATGTACTTTAGGGAAGGAAATCTGCCGTCCTTACCCGGTCTGGCCTACTGGTGACTTCAGAGCCACAGCAATGTGATTGACTCTCAACCGCCCTCTGAATGAGGACAACTAGGGATGGGCAATAAATGCTGGCCAGCCGGCGATATCCATGTCCCACGGATGAATAACCAAAAAAAATCTGGAACAAAGACAGAAGATGCTAAAATCTCACAAGCAAGTCTGACAGCATCTGTGAAGCGAGAATAGACCCAACATTTCGAGTCTCGATGACTCTTTGACAGAGGTTCTGGTAGGGCCTACTAGGATTTCTGACAGGCTTAAAGGTGGGAAAGATCAAATGATTTTTAAAAACGATAAAATCCAGGAGGGCATGGTAATGGGGCAAACAAAGAAACAATGGCTTTCTTTTGGACTCAAAATGCCTACTTCTGATCCTGGATGGAGGATCAGGCAGAACTCATTCAGCACAGGAAATCTCAGAAAGTGTAGTGCAGAGCATCTGCACAGAAGCCATGCCTGTCTTTAAGGCAAAGCTGCTGTACTCTGGTCAGAAAGTTTAAATGCACAGTGTATGAGTGAGTGTGTACATGGGAAGCAAGTGGGTAGGGTAGCAGCTAGCTGGGGTGGGGAGCTCAGGTCATGGTAGTAAGGACGAGGGATGTTGGGGATGCTGAATGGGGATTAGGTGGTTGGGGCTAGTCTGGCTAGGTGGGTGCTGAGAGGCTGTCGGATTGAGGGGCAGTCAAGGGAGTCATTTTTGTGTACGTGTTTGGGGGCGGGGTGGGGGGGGTGCTCAGAGTCAGAAACTTTTTTTTTTGAGGGTGCCAGAGAATGGAGGAACTAATTGCTCACCAGAAGCCCAAACTTCCCAGGTGCTTCCTACAGAGCCTGTCATTCTGCCCAGCCAGAAATCAGAGATTCAGCACCAAAAGAACAATAGAATCGTTACCAATAGATGCTGCCCACAGTTTAAAGTTGTTGAACTCAATATTGAATTCAGAAGATTACAAAGTGACTTTGGACCTTTTACACTCGCAACTTTCTTAACTTATCTACCTGCCACAATTTTACCGACACATCACCCTCCCCGTTTTAGTTGACATGATGGTCTACATACCTCACATCACGCTACATTCACCTTCAACTGCTGTCATTGTCCTGCTTGTCTATTTCCTCTTCACGATAGACTCAGTGAGGAGGCAGAAAGGCAGCAGATAAAGAAACGTTCATTGGTCATGGGCAGTAAGTAATGATTAGGAGGTTTAAAATGTAAAAACAGCAAGCGTCTATTGCAGATATACTGAGTGCTGGGTAAAGTTTATTTTGAATGTTGTATGAAATATTACAGTGGTATTGTAGGGCATTGGATTAGTAATCTACTGACTGTAAGTGGGATAGAGGGACAATATGATGATGCACTTTGTAATGGGTTACGTCTCCTGGAAATAAAGTTGTGATGTGGAGATTCCAGCGTTGGACTGGGGTAGGCACAGTAAGAAGTCTCACAACACCAAGTTAAAGTCCAACAGGTTTAAGAGCATTTCTGATTGAGGTGAATGGAACTAGCAGGAGATTCCTGAACAAGCTACAAATTTGGAGCCTAAGCAACATTGGTAAAGTCTCCGTACACGATGAAGAAAATGTGGATTGAATTCTTCAAAGCTTTTGAGGATGGAAATGAATTTGTGGTGTTTTAGTGGGGACAGAGATGCTTACTTATAAAAGCATCAAGGGCAGTAAATCGGAATGAAGATGATCGAGCTGTCATGGTTAACCATGACTGATTCCTATTCCTGTGTTCCAGTGCAGTGATGTTCATTTTCTGTATTACCCTCCGAAACTACCCATCTGTATTTGAATCTTTCTTAATTTAATTGAGATGCTACAAACACTTGTTTTAAAATAGGAAACCTTTTCCTTGCTGCTTGATTGTTTCTCGGTTTTTAATATAGTTTTTCTCTTTGTATCTTTTCCAGTTATGGACATCAGACAGCCAGGGAGATGAAGGGGATGCTGGTGATGGGCAGAACTAAACCAACTGTTACACTTACCCATTGATTTATTTTCACCTGCTCTTGTCTGGCCAAACTGCCCCACCATTCCCCCTCTCCTCCCCTTATTCCTCTTTTTCAAAGCAATGCGTACCATTTCTTTGACTCCAGGATTGCCTGCACAGAGCTTCACACCAGCATGCTGTATTCTGATGTGCTGACACAACACTGGGCTGGAAGAATGTGGCACCAGGGGTAGTGTTAAGCTGCCCTGCCTGCAATTGTCGGCTTAATTTGGCTGGATGTCATGGCGTAAAACCAACTGAATAATGCCTCAGAATTGCTTTGGGCACTGAGCCTGGCCCCTCATCCTATTGTGTGAGGAAGGGGGGAGCAGGGAGAAGATTAGGGGGAGGAAAGAGGGTGGAATGTGCTAGAACTGTATTCTATGAGCACTGCTTGGTGAGGGACTCGCTGCTTGTTAAATTAATCAATTCTGGAAGGCAGAGGGCTTCCGTGATTGTTCCTGCTTTGTTTCCCAGGTTTTTATTCCCAGGTGCTGACTGGCACACTCCTGCCCTACTCAGTGAGCACGCGCTCTCTGGGGTTGCATCTGGGGATGACTGAGGGACTGCCCCAGTTTTGCTGTAGTCATGGGTTCTTCTCCAGTAATCATGGGAATCTCTAGCAAAGAAAATACTGGTGGCCTCCTTCATTTCAGGCAACCTGGATATCAGAGCCGTCTTTGACACCGTCAGATTGCCAATCGTGCCAGTGTTTGACCTGCCGGTGTTAAGTTCTGTCAAAACAGGCTCACTATGCCCCCCCCCCCCCCAAACTTTCTCCTTCCACACAAGTCATTGGGGCACACTTATCACTTTCCGAGTTCTGACTGTGTTTTATGTTCTGTTCCTAGCGTCTGGAAATTGATTGCAGTGCTCAATTAGCTCTGCTATCTCCGTTCACACTGCTTTGGGTTCCCCTTACACCCTCCTCCTCTCTTTTCCTCCACCCTGCACTATCCTCAGATCAGAATGCGGACTGTAACAGTTTATATACCATTGCAGCCACTTGTTATTCATTCACACCCTGCCAGCTTTTCCTCGAATCTTGACTTGTTTTTTTACTTGCACAAACCTCAATCACGTGGTGTAATAACTGGTACCTTCAGCAACAGCCCCCTCCCCCACTCCCCTCCAGTCCAGCTTTCTAATCACTGTTTGAATAAATGCTTTTGGTATATTGATACTAAACTATTTAAGTTTCTTCAGATTTATCTCACAAACTTAGACCTTACCTTTCAACTTTCTGTTCCCGATACTATGGACTATCCTGGGCAAGTGGGGGAAGCTGGGTGATCACGTTTCAATTCATAGTCACTGACTAATGCTACTTTTAACGGTTTCCTAAAATTAGAACCATGGGCATGGAAAAGTGCGCAGATTTTATTGGTGCAGTCCAAATTGATTTCACCTCCAATCAGCCTGTTTAAAATACTACCTCTGTCCAAATGTGAATTTTGACAGAAAGACTGCAATTGACTTAATCTTTCCCACTGGTATTCTGAATGATAAACTGCACAGTTTATCAATGTAATACAGTAGGTTCTGTGCATGGACTGAGTGATCTGATAGTTCTCGGTTAACATGGCTGCTGATGTGCACAGTAGGGAAAAGGGTGACACTATCCTGCGGGAGGGAAAAAGTCCTGGGCGGAAACGGACAAATTGGTCAGTATCCTAATGAGTTTCCTGTTGTCTTTTATAGTTACATTCCACGGATATATAACTCCGTTTGTCCTTGATGTCTGTTGTCCACTGGAGAACTCACTGTGCACTGAAATAATAAATTGAAATCACTTTTGACTGAACAAAAATGCAATTGAACTCTAGGTGACCTCTGATAGTGAGTGTGGAGTGGATTCTCAACACGTGTCTGTATATCTCATCACTGCCTTCCTGCTTTCTTTTTACTGACCAGTATTCTGCCTCCAGTCGCTTCTGTGACCGTTGTAGCACGCACGTGATTGTGTAACAGTAGTGCGACATATTAAGAAGAAACTTTTTTTGATGTACGAATAGATTTGTGTAAGTCTTTTTAATGGACTGTGGGAAAATAAATTCAGACCATGTACACCACAGTGCAATCAGAAAATAAAGGTTCTATCAAGTAACTTGTGTCATCTGATGTCTCATTGGGGAACTTAATGTTGCTCCCTAGGTGGGGATTATTCTGTTGTGTCATTTAACACTAAATAAATCTTAATGGTGCAGAGGAGATTTACTAGGGATAGGGCACTTCAGTTATTTGGAAAGACTGGGGTGGCATGGTGGCACAGTGGTTAGCACTGCTGCCCCACAGCGCCAGGGACCTGGGTTCAATTCCAGACTTGGGTCACTGTCTGTGTGGAATTTGCACGTTCTCCCCTATGTGCGTAGATTTCCTCCAGGTGCTCCAATTTCCTCCCACAGTCTGAAAGAGGCGCTGATTGGGTTGATTGGCCATGCTAAATTGACCCTAGTGCTGGGGAATTAGCAGGGTAAATGTGTGGGGTTAGGGGAATAGCGCCTTGGGGGTGGGATTGTGGTTGGTGCAGATTCAATGGCCTCCTGCACTGTAGGGATTCTATGACTGGAGTGACTGCCCTCCTTTAAGCACTGACAATTATGTAGTGAAAATTATGAAAGATTTTAAAGAATAGGTGAGGAAAAACTATTTACACCAATAGGGTCAGTCAGTAACTAGGCAAGACATATTTGAGGTAATTGATAGGAATCAGGAGAGAATCAGAGAATTTTCTTGATGCAGCAATTATTATGATCTGGGATGTCCCACTTAAAGGTTTGTGGGGGGGGGGCGGTGGTGAAGGGTGGGGAAAGGAGGAGTTCAAGAGGGAAATTGTATACATTTCAACAAGTTACAGATTTGCAGGGCTATGGGGATTAACTGGACAGCTCTTTCAAACAGACCCAATGGGTTTCTGTGCTCTATCATCCTAAACATAGATGGAATTTTTTCTAAACTTATCTTCTCAGAGTTGACCATCTCTTTAATGTTTCCAAGGTTTTTTTTGCTTGTACATTCCTGTTATTCATCCTACTTAAAAACATATTTTGGGGTAAAGTTGCCTTTTCTATGAATGGGGGAGGCCCTTTAGTGTCTCAAACCTGTTTGGCATCTAATGAGATCATGGCTGATCTGTGACCTAACTCCATATCCTGGCTTTATCCAATGTCCCAGAATACTTTTGGTAACTAAATAAGAACCTCATTTAAAATTAACAATTTGGCACCAATTTCCACTGTGGAAGAGTGTTCCAAACTTGTAACACTCTTAACAAAGTTTCCTAATATTACTCCTCAAAAGTTTGGCTCTAATTTTTAAACTATGCCCACTCATCCTAGACTCCCCACCAGTGGAAATAGCTTTGAATCTACCAAGGGGCAGCACAGTGGTTAGCACTGCTGCCTCACAGCACAAGGGACTCTGGTTGGATTCCAGTCTTGGGTGACTGTGGAGTTTGCACGTTCTCCCTGTGTCTGTTTGAGTTTCCTCCGGGTGCTCCGGTTTCCTCCCACAGTCCAAAGATGTGCAGGTTTTGTGGATTGGTCATGCTAAAATGCTGCTTAATGTCCCAAGGTATGTAGGTTAGGTGGATTAGCCATGCTAAATGTATGGGGTTATGGGATAGAGCGGGCCTAGGTAAGATGCTGTTTCGGAGAGTTAATGCAGACTCGATGGGCGAACTGTCTCCTGTGTGCAGGGATTCTATGGTACCCCCTTCTAAGTTTGATCAAATCACCCCTGAACTTTCTAAACTCTAATTTGTTTCATCTCTTTGGAATTTAGCCCTTGGACTTCAGGCACCATTCTAGTAGTTCATGTTGCCTTGAATGGCATGGTGACAGCGGTTAATAACACTGCTGCCCCACAGTGTCAGGGACTTGGGTTCGATTCCCTGTCTCTGTGTGGGCTGCTCTTGGGTGCTTCAGTTTCCTCCCACAGTTCAAAGATGTGCGGGTTACATAAGAACATAAGAAATAGGAGCAGGAGTAGGCCATCTGGCCCTTCGAGCCTGTCCCGCCATTCAATAAGATCATGGCTGATCTGTCGTGGCTCAGTTCCACTTTCCCGACCATGCTAACTTGTCCCTCAGTGTACCTGAACAGGTGCCAGAGTGTGGTGACTAAGGGATTTTCACTAATTTTACTGCAGTGTGAATGTAAACCTACTTGTGACACCATTAAATAAATCTGTCCTGCAGTCCCTTCAAGATCAAGCATCCTTCCTAAGGTGTGGTCTAACCAGAGCTGAAATACTACCTCTATCCCCTCATATTGCGGTCCTCTGGATTATAAAGATCAGCATTCCATTAACCTTTTTGATTGGTTTCTGTACCCAACCACCACAACAGATAGGTTTTTGATAGACAGGGGAATTGAGGGTTATGGGGAGAAAGCGGGAAAGTGGAACTGATCCACTTCAGATCAGCCATGATCTTATTGAATGGCGGGGCAGGCTCGAAGGGCGAGATGGCCTACTCCTATTATGTTCTTATTTTAATGATCTCTGCACCAGGACCTGCAAGCCTCTCTGCATTTCTGCTATTTCTGTCTTTTTCAAAATTTGTAAAGTCTCCTGTTTTGACTTTTGAGATCTGGAGTAGATGATCTCACGTTTGCCTCCATTAAAGTGCATTTGCCAGCGTTTTGCCCATTCACTTAATCTATCAATGTCCTTCTAATTTTGCATTCCATCCATATTGCCTAAAATACCAGCAGTGTCATCAGTGAATTTGGGTATGTGACTTTATATCCTATGATCCAAGTCACTGATTAAATACACTAAATGCACTGAGGACCCAACACTTTCTTGCAGGACGCCATTAGTCAAATCCTGCCAATTATGGGATGTTGGGCCTGGCCAGGACAGCATTTATTGCCCATCCTTAATTGCCTTTGAATTGAGTGGCCTGTGAGGTCATTTCAGTGGGTGGTCAGCCACGTTGCTATGGATCTGGAGTCACATGTAGGCCAGACCAATAAGGACAGCAGATTTCCTTCCCTAAAGGATGCCAGTGAACCAGATGGACTTTTACAACAATCAACAATTTCCTGGCACCAATACTGAGACTCATTTTTAATTTCAGATTATATTCAATTTAAATTCAGCTGCCCATGTCAGAGACAACGGGCAGAGACTGAGTCAGAGAGTATCAGCCGATGTCATCTTTACTGAGTGCAATGCTCGCCCCATCAATCTCTGCTTTCATTCACGTAAAGTAGCCTTATATTCCCAGGCATTTTGGATATTGATCAGTGATTTGATTGAGATTTTTTAGGAATTGACAGAGTAGGTGCCATCTAGGTGGCACAGTGGTTAGCACTGCTACCTCTCAGCGCCAGGGACCTGGGTTTGATTCCAGCCTTGGATGATGTTGGAATTTGCACGGCCTGTGTGGATTTCCTTCGTGTTCCCGATTTCCACCCACAGTCCAAAGATGTGCAGGTTAGGTGGATTGGCTATGCTAAATTGCCCCTTAGTGTCCAAAGATGTGTAGGTTAGGAACATTAGCAGGGTAAATGCATGGAGCTACAGGAATAGCACATAAGAGGATTGGTGCAGAGCTGATGGGCTGAATGGCCTCCTTCTGCAGTGTAGGAGTTCTATGATTCTAGGAATAAGAAAGTTATATTTCTATGACCTCTTTGATAACCTCAGGACACCCCAAGAACAATGATGCATTTCAAAATGTAACCACTATTATGTAGGAAATATCGCTGCAAATTTGTAAAAAAAAAGGCAACTGCTAAAACAAATAATCTGTTCTTAAAGATGTTAATTGAGGAAGAAATATTGGCCAAGACACTGGGAATAAATCCTCTGGGTTTCTGAATGTTAGTCCAGAGTCTTACATGTCCATCTGAGTGAGTTTAACACATCTGAAAAGCAACATCTCTGCCAGTGTGTTCCCTGTTTCTGGACTGGCTTCTCGGTGTAGATTCCCGGCTTTGGTTGCTGTCTGTATGTTCTCCCTGTGTCTACGTAGTCTTCCTCTGAATGCTCCGGTTTGCTCCCAATCTGAATGACGTGCAGGTTAGGTGCATTGGCTGTGCTAAATTCTCTTTGTGTACCTGAACAAGCACCAGAATGTGGTGACTGGGGGATTTTCGCAGTAACTTCATTGCAGTGTTAATGTAAGTTTACCTGTGACATTAATAAATAAACAGCTTAGTACTTTTCTGTTTGGGTCTCTGGAATTGAACTTGAACCAACAACCTCATTCAGGTAAGAGGGCTACCCACTGAACTGGAGTTGAGGAGAAACCTTTTCTTCCTAGTGTACAGGACAATGAGACCTAAGCTTCAAAATCAGAATCAGGTCACTCACTCCAGAAGTTAGGAGCGATTGCTTCACAGCTCACTTGGTAAAAGTGTAGAACTCTCCCACATCCCAATGTAGATCACTGATCTCAAACATTAACTGTTTCTCTGTCTCTCTCTGCAGACACTACCAGATCTTTTACATCTGTCTGGCATTTTCTGTTTTTATTTCCAAAAGCAGTCAATGTCACTGCAATTAATAATTTAAGATATGAGATTGATAATTTCGACTGACTTGGACAAGAAAGAATATGAACGGAGTTCAGATTCAGAGCAGCCATGATCTCATTGGCTGGGGGGACTGAAGAGATGGGTGGTTATTGATCCCTATTAATGATGTTGAGGTTTTTAAACACCTTGATGCTCATTTATAGAAGTTTAGAACAGAGATGACACCTGACAGGAAGTGAAGACAAATGGCTGAAATTGAAAATTATACCCCAAAAGCAATAAATAACAGATGCAGGACAGCACTCCCTAATTGTGATGCTCTCCGAGTTGCATAGCCCAAACAAACACTACACCTGGGCTTATAAATGAAGGATAACCAGATGGAGGCTGTACCAGGAAGCTTTCCTGAGCTTGTGAAATAATTCAGGATTACATTCAAATATCTTGGTACCTACATATGTACACAATAATTCCAAATGCTCCCATTGATGACGAACTCATTTCAACTCCCTCTAATTGCAATTATATAATTAACTACAACTTAATCAAGGCAGGGAAATCCCGGTAGATGGTTGATTTAGACAGTTTATTTAAATATCTGCTGATCTCCCCCTTCCCACCCCCTGGTTGACTTGCTGAGACTCTGTACCTGGCGTTATATTACCGCAGGAAGGAGTGCAGCCGTCTTCATGGCGGAGGTGTGAAGACTTGGTTGGATTGGCCATATAAAATATAAAAATCATTTTAAAAAAGAGAAACAGTGTCTTTAAAGAGAAACAGCAGCAAGCCAACGTTTGATAATCGCGGTCAGTGAAATTTTTTTTTTGGTAACGTTTGTAGGAAGTATTGAAAGTACAAGTTTGGGTTTGTGGCAAACTGGGAGCCCGTGAGAAGCTTTGGGGGGGAAGATTTGTCTGGGTCTGGGGTTGGGGTTGGGACTGTTCCTCTGTCTGGGTCTGGGTCTGGATCTGGGACTGTTCCTCTGTCTGGGTCTGGGTCTGGGTCTGGGACTGTTCCTCTGTCTGGGTCCAAGTGACTCTTCTCCTTCAACATGGAGCAAA
The DNA here is from genome assembly GCF_965287045.1 of Carcharhinus amblyrhynchos. Lineage (NCBI taxonomy): Eukaryota > Metazoa > Chordata > Chondrichthyes > Carcharhiniformes > Carcharhinidae > Carcharhinus > Carcharhinus amblyrhynchos. The sequence goes on from NC_137339.1 coordinate 3,273,157, forward strand.
GTGACAAGGAGCTGAATCTCCTCCAATCTTAGACCGGGAAATTGGAGTCAAAGTTTCATCAAACGTTCTCCCCGGTCTGTCTGAATCTCTTCCTTCAGCAGCCCTCTTGGTTCAGGAAGTTTGTACGTCTTGAGGCCACGGATCCCAGGATTGGGAATTGGAATGAGTTCCCGACTCAGTTACTTTAATCAACTTTCTCTCACATTGGGTTTGCCACTGCTGAGAATCTGGCTGGAAATTGAGACAAAGTTTAACTGCGTCAACTCCAGTAGGTTTTGAAAATGTAGAGTTTGCTGTCCAGTGAATCCTTGCAGTTAATACTCACCACAGCACTATTCAGTTTAACTGCACATTAAGACCGTCACTAATTTAATACAATCGTTAACAAGACTGCCATCAAAACTCAGTCAATATCTCTTTGATTAGCCTTTTATTTAATAACTCACAAGGTTTTGAGTTGATCAAATGTCTGACAATAGCGTTCTTCATCCCTGCAATAGGTTCCAACAGTTATTCCCAGAGTTATTCCCGTGTTGTGTTAACTGTTGACTCATTCAGTCCTGTTTTGTGATCATTTACTGTTTGGAGTGAGTCTGGCTCTGAGTTACACACTGATCTTGATATCAATCAGGAATATCTCTTCAGTTTTATTCCAGGCACAGTGGTTAGCACTGCTGCCTCACAGCACTAGGGACCCAGGTTCAATTCCTGCTTTGGGTCACCCTCTATATAGAGTCTGCACATTCTCCCTGTGTCTATGTGGGTTTCCTCCCACAGTCCATGTTGATTCACCATGTTAAACTTTCTGTGTACCCGAACAGGTGCACACTGAGGGTGGTGGGTGAGTGGAATCGGTTGCTGTCGGTGGTGGTGGAGGCAAACTCGCTGGGGTCTTTTAAGAGACTTCTGGATGAGTACAGGGGATTTAATGGGATTGAGGGTTATAGGTAGACCTCGTAGGTAGGGATATGATTGGTGCAACTAGTGGGCCGAAGGGCCTATTTGTGCTGTGGTTTTCTATGTTCTTTGACTAGGGGATTTTCACAGTGTCAATGTAAGGCTACTTGTGACACAAACTTTTAAAACAAATAGTCGATGTACTTGAAATGTACCTGGTGTGCTACAGTAACCTGCAGTTATCCGTTGGTCCGTATGTTATACTAGTTTGGAGGATGGATTAGTTCAGAAATGCTGCTACTACTGATCTGCCCGGGGTTTGAGTTTGCCATTCTGTCAAACAGGTTAATTTTAGTGTTTCATTTTGGTTATGTTTGCTACCAACATAAGAACATGAGAAATAGGAGCAGGAGTAGGCCATCTAGCCCTTCGAGCCTGCCCCGCCATTCAATAAGATCATGGCTGATCTGTCGTGGCTCAGTTCCACATTCCCACCCTTTCCCCATAACCCTTAATCCCCTCTCTTATCAAAAACCCATCAACCCGTGTCTTAAAAATATTTAGCGAGGCAGCCTCCACCACTTCCAGGAAGTGGGGGGGGGGGGGTGTTAAATTAAACCCCAATTTCCCCACTCTATAAAATCCTGATTTCCCCCCCTTTGTAACGGTGGTGTATTTTCCCCAACCCTTAGATTTGGAAATGTTTCGATCCACTGTTAACTTGCACAGTAAACTCGCAAGTAAATTGAAAATAAAGGGTTGGTTTATTTTTATGGGCATGAGGGGATTCTCGATGTCCAAACCTTTTACACTCTCGCAATAAATGGGAAAAGGAATAGTGGCTCAGCCGCAATAACATACAAACCCGGAATCAGAAATCGTGGCAAAGTTCCTTCTGAGGGGAGGTTGGCTGATTGTAAATGCCCCTGTTTTTTTTCCAAGGCTGACGTGGCAGAAGTCTGAGTCAGTCTGAAGGTGAGTTCTGAGGTTGGCAGGTTTGATGAGGGTCAGAGTTCTTTCTGCTGCCACCAGCTTCTTAGTCGACAGCACAGGCTGTTGCCTGGAAATCTGTCCACGTTGGACATCCGGAACGGCTCAAATTTAATTCCAGCAGATGATATCACGAAACAGCTTGGGGTTTGTTATGTGAATAACCTGCTCAATGTTGGCCGCAGGATGGACTGCAATCTTGAGGTTTAATAGGAATGAGGATTCCTTTTTGTTTTTGGAGATAACTGGCTTTGATTAACTAACTGATGCATTCTTTGTTTAAAACCATGGTTTTAAGACTACTAATGCTTTGACTGCTCATGCTGTTATGGGAGATCTGCAAACATCTTCCTTCATTTGGAGTTATCTGACCCCAAGGCTTCCATCCCAATTATCAGAAAATCAGGGGAATGGGGAGGCTGGGGATGAACTGGGTAATTCATTTGGACCTGAATAAGGTCAAACCAGCCCTGTCTCTCCTGCCAGTGACAACATTGATGCATGTAGGGTCTGTCTTGTGTTGGTGTGGGTGGGGAGGAGAGGGGGAGGTCTCATGTTGGTAGAGGACAGATTGTTAAGGATGTGTTTGCCTTTACTGTGCTGACAATTGGGAATACCGAAGAATCCCTTACAAATAAAAGGACTTGCATTAATATAGCACTTTACACAACCACATCTCAAACTACCGTCCAGTCGGTGAAGTATTTTTTTGAATCAGTGATGAGAGAGTGACCAGATCACCTGTTTTTCTGTGTGGGATGAATATTGACCAGAACACCATGTAGAGGAGTCTTTAAATCCACCTGAGAGGGCCTCAGTTTAACATTTAGAATGAGGGACAGCAGCTGTGATAGCGCAGTACTGCGGAATATCACAGGATGAGCGTCAGTTTGGAGATTTGTGCCCTGCCTAGGAACTTGTTGAGGAAGGGGCAAGATTGGCAACTCAACATTTCCAGGATATAGAATCTTTGGGCGAGACAGAGGAGGAGGCGTTGCATTACTAGATAGTCAGCTGCAGCAGTAAGGAGAGATGATATCTCGGAGGGGGTGTTGACTGAAGCTTTGTGGGTAGAGCTTAGGAATAGAAAAGAGGCAGCCACGTTGTTAGGGGTTTATTACAGAGCCCCAGATAGTCAGTGAGATATCGAGGAGCAGAAGTGTGTAAAAACAATATGGTTTCGACTTTCCCAACGTTAATTGGGATATACACAGTGTTAAGGGCTTGAATGGAGTAGGTTTCTTTTGAGTGTATGTAGGAGAACTTTTTAAATCAATATGTGGAGGATCCAACAAGGGAGGGAACCGTGCTGGACCTGACTCTGGGGAATGAAACCAGACAGGTGGTGGTGGTGGGGGAGCATTTTAGTGATAGCGATCACAACGTTGTGCAATTTAATCTTGTTATGGACAAGGAAATAAACAAGTTGAAAAAAGTTGTGATATTGGGGAAGTGGATTTTAGTAAAATTAGGCAGGATCTGACCAAGGTAGATTGGGAACAAGTGGGGAAAAGCTACAGAAGAGCACGGGGGGGGTGGGGCATTCAAAAAAGGAAATGGGGAGGGTGCAAGCTCAGCATGATCCCTCTGGGATGATGGGAAGGAGTAACAAGCCCAGAGAACTATGAATAACCAGAGATATTCGGGATACAATGAAAATGAAAAGAGAGACTTTCAGCAGGTAAAAGGAGAGCAAAGTAATGGAGTATAGGAAGCGCAGGGTGGAGTTTTAAGAAAGCAATTAGGAATCCAAACAGGAAACAGAGAAAGCTTGGGCTGGTAAAAATAGGGAAAATCCCAAGCTATTCTGTAAGTGTATCAATGGGAAGAGGATAACCAGGGAATGAGTAGGGACCTAGGGGATGTTGGAGTGTTGAACAAATACTTCACATCTGTCTTTATCCAAGAGAATGAGGGAGATGATGTGGAATTCAGGGCCAGTTGCTCCTCATCCTTTAAAAAGTACCTGAATGAGGCATGTCATAACATTCAGGGCTAAGGGCCTGGTGGGTGGGATTAGGTGGGAGTTCAGGTGTTCCTAGTATGTCAGTGCAAGCCTGATGGGCCAAAGGACCTCTTCTACAATTGAACCTGGAATTTTGCCCTCCAGAGATGAGTGCAGTACATTGAACCATGGCTGACAGGTGTTTGCTCTTTAATTTGGAATGGTAGTTATTTTTTCCACAGGGACAGCATGGATTTTTCAGCCTTCAGTGTCACTCCATTGTCTTTGTGGCCATTAGAAATTAATATTTTCCACATTCCAATCCCCCTTCTCTTTATCCTGCTGGGTTGCAGGAGCACCATTTTTAACCATCCAGTCATCGTTGAGTCTTTGGTAGCTGTTGAACTGCGGGGGGCATTACGATTGATTTGTTCTCCATTACCAGCTGGCAATCAGAAGCTTCCATTAAGATTAATTTGCTGATGTGCAGTTAGAGAGAGAGAGAGAGAGAGGCTCCTCTTTAACCACACACCACTCCGCCCTCCGTCCCTCCACTGAAAAACATTCCAAGGTAGGATATGAACCTAAATCGGAGTTTAAGATTGTGCTGCTTTGTTGCATAATATCCAACAGCCCAATCTCTCTGCCTGCAATACGTTAAAAGGAATTTAAGATGATTCCAACTTTAAGTGATTACAAATGCTTAGCTTCCAAAAGATGACTCTTAAAATATCTTGTAGATTTGAGCAAGCACCAAAAATGAATGCATCTGGCCCCGGTTATCCGATTGCATCGCTGTACATTGGGGATCTGCACCATGATGTCACTGAGGCAATGCTCTATGAGAAGTTCTCCCCAGCTGGTCCCATCATGTCAATCCGAGTGTGTCGGGATGTGGTTACACGTCGCTCCCTGGGCTACGCTTACATCAACTTCCAGCAGCCCGCTGATGGTGAGTGGGGGATTCCGGGTTTGCCGTTTATATAACACTTGGGACTGTTTTATTATCCTATAGAGGAGCGAACGATACTTCCGGAGTTCTGTTGGAGAGAATTTAGCAACAATGCTTCCACATTTAGCTTGCAACATATAACCTCCTGTGGGAATGGTATTGGATCTGAGGTATACTAATAACCAAAGAAAGACTATGAGACAATGCACTCCAACCCTAACCACTCAGTGTGGGTTTAAAGAAAGGGTTTTCCTCCTGTCACCATTATTTATTTGTCAATCACCTTAAAGCAGTGCGCTCTAACTTTCAATCTTTCCGCCAATGGGAACGGTTTCTCTTCAGCTCTGCCTGGGTCCCTGATGATTTTGAATAGCTCCTTTGGAGACGAGGAATGGTGGTGAAGAGGTGATTTAAAGAGAGGCTTTGACATGACGGACAAAGAGTATTGAGAGAAAACAAGGGAAGAGATCTTGTCCTGGTTAACAAGCTCAATGAAGAGAGTTCATTAATCAAAGGACATTGTTATGAATCTGTGGTGAAGTTAGAGAAAACATCCTATGAAGAGGATTTTTGGCATGTGGAATATTTTGGTCTGGGGGAGTATCTGAATTAAAGATTATAGCATCATTTTGAGTAGATATGGGGCTGTAGGGAGTACAGTGGGGGGAGATTTAGGATTCTTTTTCACTTGCTTTAATAAACAGCCAGTTTACATGGATTGAGAACCGTTTAGCATATCTGAAACAGGGTAGGAATAAAATGGCACGCAGTGATAGTGGCTTTCTGCATAAATTAAACGTAATGTTTACATGTTTGTTGACAATATGAAATTTGTAAATGGTGAGGCAGATGTCAAGAGGCTTCAGGGTGATTTAGACAAGTTGAGTGAGTAGGCAAATAAATGACAGATGCAATATAATGTAGATGAGTGTGAATTTATCCAAATTGGACTGAAACAGAATAGCAAAGTATTATTTAAATGATGATAGATTGGCAGATGTTGATGTACAAAGGGATCTGGGTGCCCTTGTACACCAGTCACTGAAAGCAAGTGAGCTTGTAGGCACAGCCAGCAGGTAGGAAGATAAGTGATATGTTGGCATTCACTGCAAGAGGATGTGTGTTCAGGCCCAAGGATGTCTTGCTGCATGTCTACAGGCCCTGGTGAGACCACACCTGGAGTACTGTGTGTAGTTTTGATCTACTTATCTAAGGATATATTTGCCATAAAAGGAGTGTGGTGAAGATTCACCTGATTTGATTCCTGGGATGGCAGGATTGTTCAATGAGGGGAGATTGGGTTGACCAGGCCTACATTCACTGGTGGGTTTAGAATGGGAACTTCATTCAAACCGTGTAAAATTCTGATAGTGTTGGACGGACTGGAAGCAGGAATGGTGTGTCCTCTGGCTGGTGGATTTAGATGCTATGTGGAGATGCCGGCGTTGGACTGGGATAAACACAGTAAGAAGTCTCAAAACACCAGGTTAAAGTCCAACAGGTTGATTTGGTTGCAAAAGCCACTAGCATTCGGAGTGCTTCCTCCATCAGTTGAGTGGGAGTGACCTCATCGATCACGGGCATTCGGCCTCTGATCTTCGGGTAAGTGTTCTCCAAGGCGGCCTTCACGACACACGACAGCGCAGAGTCGCTGAGCAGAGACTGATAGCCAAGTTCCGCACACGTGAGGACCTTGGGTTCATGTCACACTATCTGTAACTCCCATGACTTGCCTGGACTTGCAAAATCTCACTAATTGTTCTGTCTGGAGACAATACACATCTCTTTGACCTGTGTTTAATGCTATCTCCACTCACTCTGTCTGTATCTTTTAAGACTTGATTACCTGTAAAGACTCGCATTCCAACCATTATTTTGTAAATTGAGTTTGTGTCTTTATGTTTGTGAGTAGAATTCCCACTCACCTGATGAGAGGGCAGCGCTCTGAAAGGATGGGGTGGGGGGGGCAGGGGAATGGGGGTGCTGAGTCGCCAGGTGGAGGGGGGACATGAGGGGGCGGGGGAGATAAGGGAAGGGTGCTGAGTCGCGGGGGGGGTTGGTGAAGGTGCTGAGTCACGGGGGGGCTGAAGAGGGTGTTTTGGCGGTAGTGAGGGTCTATTCTCTCCTGTTCCTGCAGCTGAGCGTGCCTTGGACACGATGAATTTTGAGGTGATTAAGGGACGTCCTGTCCGTATTATGTGGTCCCAGCGCGATCCGTCTCTCCGCAAGTCCGGAGTGGGAAATATCTTCATCAAAAACCTGGATGAATCTATTGATAACAAAGCTTTGTACGACACATTCTCAGCTTTTGGAAACATCCTGTCCTGTAAGGTAAGAATGCCGGTATTCCGGGAATCCCAGGTGGTGTTTACCCTGTTCCTCCCAGCCTCGGACATTGATTCTTCACCATGATAGAGATTTGCATTTCTGTAGCACCTTTTGTGCCCTTAGGATGTCCCAGTATTTTACAAGTCAGTGAAGGACATTTGGAGTGTAGTTGTAATTTGAAAATGCAGTAACCAGTTTGTGCACAGTAAGATCCCACAGATGTCAACGTTACGATGCCCAGTTAATCTGGGGCATTGTCAGGATTGTGTGCTCAGGGCTCTGGAGTAGGGACTGAAGCCCGCAGTCTGCTAACTCGGGAGGGGTCACTCCCTCCTCCTGAGTCACAGCTCGTAGGGTCACATTTGTCAATAGAAACTGTCCAGAAATGTAGCTATGGTGACACGTGATCCAAAATTTTGCAGAAAACGGTTTAACACAAGTAAATGTAATTTGTTTGTGACAGTGTTCAGTGACAAGGAGGGTAAAGCAACTACAATGATCAACACACGCACATACACACCAGCTCGCCATTTCCCACTGATCACTCGAACATTAAGTAGAGTTGTAGAGGTTTACAGCATGGAAACGGACCCTTCAGCCCAGCTTGTCCGTGCTGCCCTTTATCTAACACTAAGCTAGTACCAATTGCCCACATTTGGCCCATATCCCTCTGTACCCTTCTTACCCATGTAACTGTCTAAATTTTGATTTATTGTTGCGTGTTAACATACAGTGAAAAATATTGTTTCTTGCGTGCTATACAGACAAAGCATACTCTTCATAGAGAAGAAAAGGAGACAGTGCAGAATGTAGTGTTACAGTCATAGCTAGGGTGTAGAGAAAGATCAACTTAATGCAAGGAAGGTCCATTCAAAAGTCTGACAGCAGCAGGGAAGAAGCTGTTCTTGAGTCGGTCGGTACGTGACCTCAGACTTCTGTATTTTTTTCCCAAAGGAAGAAGGTGGAAGAGAGAATGTCCGGGGTGTGTGAGGTCCTTAATTATGCTGGTTGCTTTGCTGAGGCAGTGGGAAGTGTAGACAGAGTCAATGGATGGGAGGCTGGTTTGTGTGATGGATTGGGCTACATTCACAATCTTTTGTAGTTCTTTGTGGTCTTGGGCAGAGCAAATGATTTTTAAAAGACAAAATTGTACTCACCTCTAATACTACCTCTGGCAACTTGTTCCAGACACTCACCACCCTGGGTGAAAAATTATCTCTCTGGGCCATTTCGTATCTCTCCCCCTCATCTTAAACCTATGCTGTCTAATTTTTAGACTCCCCTCCTTTTGGGAAAGGTAATGACCTATCTAGCTGATCTGTGCCCCTCATTATTTTATAGACCTCTATAAGATCACCCCTCAGCCTCCTACGCTCCAGAGGAAAAAGCCCCAATCTCTCCAGCCTCTCCTTTTATAACTCAATCCATCAAGTCCTGGTAACATCCTAGTAAATTTTTTCTGTGCTCAATCTTGTTTCGATACTAGTACAAAGCCTCTGAATCGGAGTATTGCGATCACAGGCTTTCGTGAATGAATGACTTCATTGTGGTCAGACATGCAATTAGCTGCTTGGTCACTTCCTCATCAGCTGACAATTAGGAGAAGAGTGATTGGGACGTACGACCTGGTTCAGCTGGGAAGCCGGGTGCGGTCACTAACCTGGTGGGGAAATGGGGGCCGAGGGATTAACCCTTTCACCTTTTGACGGTCAGTAAATCTCGAGTCTTGGAACTGGTGATTGGAAACCTTCCGCTGGAATTGATTTGAGCCAATCCGGGCAAAGCGCTCACCAGAGAAGAGCCCAAACTCTCGTTGGGGTGGGGGGGGGGGGTTGTGGAGAGAATGGGGGATTGGTGTTTTGGGGGGTGGTATTGCAGGTTTTGGGGATGTAGGTGGGATTGAAAAGTTTGCCACATTCTGCCACATTGGAGTCTGGGTGTTGGCAGAGGGCAGGTTGTTGGCACAGACAGTACTGGACAAATGTGGAGCCGGGGGGGGCGGGGGTGAGTCACCAAAAGCTACACCGTGCTTTCTCATTTATAAAATCCATGATGTTCCTGTCTGCAGGTTGTCAGTGATGAGAGCGGGTCAAAAGGATACGGTTTTGTCCACTTTGAAACACGAGAGGCAGCCAACCGAGCGATTGAAACGATGAATGGGATGTTACTCAATGATCGCAAAGTGTGAGCACTCCCTGGGAATGGGATGGGGATCCGGCCACGGGGTTGGGGGTGGGGAGGGAACGGTCTCTGCCCTGAGAAGGGGGCTGGGGAGGTGGGAATCCACCCCAAAGGAGGGCGGGGGAGAATCCACTAATTTTTAAATGTAGAATGCCACAACTTGTTGTGTGAGACCCAGCCAGTAATCTCATAACACCAGGTTAAAGTCCAACAGGTCTGTTTGGAAGTACAAGCTTTCAGAGCCTCGAGGTGAGTGATGAAGGTGCTACCAAATAAACGGTTGGACTTTAACCTGGTGTTATGAGGCTCCTTGTGCCTGCCCCGGTATCTCCACATCCGTGTGACCCAGGCAGTGCAGTGGTGATGGTAACGCCATTCTTACTATCCTCGGCAGTGTTAAGCTTGCAGAGATGTTGAGAATGAGCCAACACATTGATTATAATCACATGTAAATATTCCTGAATTTGCATTGTTACGGTCCTGTTGGTTTTTTTTGTATTTTTCCCCATAGCAACAACAGGTCAGAGCGAGAGACGTGTGTGTGTGTGTGTGTGTGTGTGTGTGTGTGTGTGTTTGTGTGTTTGGGGTACAGACACCCATTCCAATTAATTCCACCCCAAAAGATTGCCTTGTCTGAGCTGTTCTCCACTCCACACTGAACTGTGATGTGTTTTCACATCGTTTCCCATTGCCAACCATTCTGTTGTTTGATGTTTAATTTCTGAATGAGGCCACTCTGTGTAAAATAACCCTCAGCGTCAGAGATATTTCAGTCTGGTTATTGGGCAGTAATGCCCCTCCCACACAGTGCCATGTGTGCCCCCTGCTGGTAATGCTGCCAATGGACAGTTAGACTTGAGGGAAAATCGGATCGGGTGCTAATTAAAACGTGGCAGCGCATCTTCACACAGCAAGATCCCACAAACTGGGACATTATGTCCAGATACACTCAGTGCTGTTTGGCTGAATGTTGACCAAGGCAATGGGTTCTGGGTCTTTGTGTCTTCCCCCATCCCTTGAGTTAGTGGGACACAATGGCCTGATGGTATTATCACTAGACTATTAATCCACAAACTCAGCAAATGTTCTGGAGACCCGGGTTTGAATCCCACCATAGCAGAAGGTGAAATTTGAATTCAATAAAAAAATCCAGAATTAAGACTCTACTGATGACCATGAAACCATTGTCAATTGTCGGGAAAAACCCATCCAGTTCACTAATGTCCTTTACGGAAGGAGATCAGCCACCCTTACTGGCTTACATTTGACTCCAGAGCCACAGTAATATGGTTGTCTCTCAATTACCCTCTGAAATGGCTGAGCGAGACACTCCGTGTGAAGGCAGTTAGGACTGGGCAGTCCAACGCCGGCACATCAGTAAATGCTGGCCAGCCAGCGATGCCTATGTCCCATCAATGAATAAAAGAGAAACACTAGATGAAGTTGTGTGCTCCCCACAAGGAACCTTAAGTCAATTTAACTGCAGCTCGGCTGTTTCTGAGCTCGGTGTCCAGAACAGGTCTCCAATAAACCACCTCTTCCCAGCTACAGAGACTGGGACCGCTCGGATTGCCTGCTGCATCTCCATCGTGGTAAAGCCTTTTCCGAGCTTGCGTCAGCTTCTGATGGATGTTCCAGTCGCTGTTCTTTGTCAGATTCACTTGTGTTCAGAGAGCAGACATGAGCTCTCTCTTCATGTGTCTTCCTGTAACTTGTTTGGAAGACTTTCTTTGATGCAGCTAATGGATAGAGACAGGTGTCGGGTCCAATAATGTGAGAATCTCTAAGGTGCAGCAGGAACTAAAATTGAAATGTAACCCCTCTGGGTTGTTACTTCAATCAGACAGATATTTGCTAACCGCTTGAGTGAAAGATTTATTTTTGATCTGTTTTCCTTTCCACTGTTTGCAAATGACTAATTTTGGAAGTTTGTGTTTGTAAAAAGATTTGTCGGACATTTCAAGTCCCACAAAGAGCGCGAGGCTGAGTTTGGGAGTAAGGTTCTAGAATACACCAACATCTACATCAAGAACTTTGGAGAAGACATGAACAACACCAGGCTACGGGAAATCTTCAATGCGTTTGGTTAGTTTTGTGTTCATTTTGCAAACCACAAAAATTGCTCGTGATGTTTGGCAACTGTTTGTGGTGTTAACCCCAGCAGTTAACTGGGTGACCTTTGCCCTTTGCCCTTCTTGAGGCAGGGAACTGGGAGATGGATGGTTTCAATCAGAGTCCAGTTGCTTGTTTGTATAACGCCTTGGGAATTACAGGAGCAACTGAGCCACTTGAGATATTTGGTCAAAGATGTAGGACTTAAGAGTCTTCAAGGGGGAAGGTGAAGTGGAGAGGTTTAGGGAAGGAATTTCAGAGCTTGGGGCCCAGGCAACTGGGAGCATGGCCACCCATGTTGGAGCGCTCAAAATCAGGGATGCGCTAGAGACTGGAATTGGAGAAACGCTGATACGTTGGGAGGTTATGGATGTGGAGATTGTGATGGGGAGTATTGCGGTGTTGGGAGGTTGCAGGTGTGGAGACTGTGATGGGGAGTATTCGGGTATTGGAGACATTTGAAATTGAGGATGAGAATTTAAAATTCAAGATGTTATTTGACTCGGATGATGTGGGCTAGTGAGTCTGGATCCACATTTTGCAGAGTGTGGCAGAGTTGTCCTTTATTCTGAGTTTTATTAAGTTCCCATCACGCTCCCACACTCAAATCCACCCCAACCTCCCTGCTGTCTCAGCTAGCTAATCAGTAACAGAAGTGGTGCTGGAGTTGGACGGGGCTCTGGGTGGAGCCAGGCTGAGATACTTGTGCTCAGTCCTGAACACTGGACTTTAGGAAGGATAAATTAGCCGTGGAGGAGGTGGGGGGGGTAGACTAACCAGAATGGTGTCAGGGTAAAGTGTTAAATTGAGGAGAAATTGTAGCTTGTAATGTCTTGAAGGTTTAAAGGGTGATTGAAGTGAGGGTTTTGAGATGATTAGAAGTATTGCTGGGTTAAGATGGATTGATAGAGAGGAACTGTTACCTCTGGGTGATGGGAGGAGGAGAAAGAGGGGAGGGGGGGAAGCAGATAGAGGAGTTTGTGCTCAGCACTGAATGTTGAGCTTTGTTCCCTTTGCCAGTTGACTTGGTTTCAAAATGGTGACACAGAACTGGGAAGAGTGTGATTGCCCTCGCCTTACTCCCTTCCCCCACCTCCATTTTAACACATTCTGTGGAGCATATTGTGTCCCAATGCTTCATCCTAATGCTCACTCTGGCCTATAAAATCCCATTCCACCTCTACAAAAACATAAATAGGAGCAGAGAATGGCCCCTCAAGCCTGCTGTGCCATTCAGTACTGTCATGGTGGATCTTCCATCTCCACCTTCTCACACTAACCACTTTCCATAATTCCCTCAATATCCCAAATCTCTGCATTGAACATTCTCTGTATCTCAGCATCCACAGCTTTCTTGAGGTAGAGAATTTCAAAATCCACACCCTCTTCAACAAGAAACGAGTGTTTCACTCTGGCCCAGTTGTCTGACTCTTAATTCTTACATTGTGATCTTCTATTCCAGGCTGCCCCCTCAGCCAAACTGTGGGGGAGCAGGAATTTTACAACCAGGCCTGCCCCCCACCCCCCCCCCCCCCACCCCTCCCATCAAAGCGTTTTGATGAAGGGAAGAGGTTTACGGACAGAATTCCGGAGACTGGGCCCTTGGGCACTGAAAGACATTGTCACCAATGGTGTATCGAAGGGAAGGGGGGTGAGGAGTGAGGGTTAAATCAGTCTCTGCATGTTTAGATCTTCTTGTATTGGACGGCCAAGAACATCAGTCAGCCTTCAAGATCCTTTTTCCCCTTTTTCCTTTATAAGGAACAACGCTGAGTGTTCGGGTAATGACGGATGAACGAGGTCGCTCCAGGGGATTTGGCTTCGTCAACTTTGAAAAGCACGAAGACGCTCGCAAGGTGAGAGTTTAATTGGATGTTTCCCAGGAACATCCGAGTGCTTCATAACGTCACCACTGACCAGGGCCCAGTACAAAACTAGAGTTAACTGAGGGTAGACAGTGACTGCTTCTATATGAAGCACAAAGACTCGTAAATTGTTTTAAATGGAAATCAGTAAGAAGAAAGTGTCAGAGAAACTTGGCGGGTCCGGCAGCATCTGTGCGGAGAGAAACATTCAATGTTTTAGCTCCATTTATAACTCTTCAGATTGTCTGCTGCAATTGGTGAGTAATTTTACAGCACAGGAGGACACTCAGCCCATCTTGCTGCTACTGGCTCTTTGATCGAACACTCCAATCCCACAACCCTGAATATTCCCCCCTTTCAAAATGATCAGATTTCCTTTTGAAAGTCACCATTGAATCTGCATTCCAGCTCACCATTTGCTGACTCAGATTTTTAAAGATTTCCTCCCTTGCCTTGGATTCTTTTGCCTCCCGGTCTCTGGTGCCTAACCGGCCTCCCGGTCTCTGGTGCCTAACCGGCCTCCCGGTCTCTGGTGCCTAACCGGCCTCCCGGTCTCTGGTGCCTAACCGGCCTCCCGGTCTCTGGTGCCTAACCGGCCTCCCGGTCTCACAGCTGGAATGGGGCTTGTCCATTGGCTGGTTGTGTGAAACAAGTTAGACGTTGGCCCGTTTTCCCCCATCGCTGAGCTTGTCTGTGTAGAGACGTTGGTGTCTGGTGGTAAATCACCCTGTCCCGGTCTAGTTAACCTCCAGAGTCTGTCTGTGTCTTGTATTTTAGGCAGTGTCTGAAATGAACGGGAAAGAGATTAACAGCCGGGTTGTTTATGTTGGTCGTGCTCAGAAGAAGATGGAACGACAGGGAGAGCTGAAACGCAAGTTTGAGTTAATGAAGCAAGAGCGAATCAGTCGTTATCAGGTCAGCAAATCATCCGCCTGGGCTCTGTGGCTAAATGGATTTGCCAGCAGGGTAACGGTGACTGCTGACTACACTTTCTCCTGTAGAATAGGACCATACAGAGCCACAGAATGGGGACCATTTGCTTCAAGAACAGCTTCTTCCCTGCTGCCGTCAGACTTTTGAATGGACCTACCTCACTAAGTTGATCTTTCTCTACACCCTCGCTGTGACTGTAACACCACATTCTGCACCCTCTCCTTTCCTTCTCTATGAGCAGTATGCTTTCTGTATTGTGTGCAAGAACCAATACTTTTCACTGTATACTGATACATGTGACAATAATAAATGAAGATTTTAAAAAAAATCAATCTAAAAAATCATCATGACTGCCAGCTTCTTTTTGAAGAACTTTCCCATTGGTCCATTGCTCGCTCACTCTTCCCTCTAAACCCTGTAACATATTTCCTTATCAAGTATCTGTCCAACTCCCTTTTTAACATTACTAGTGAATCACAGAATCGTTACAGTACAAAAGGAGGCCATTCAGCCCATCAAGTCTGCACTGGCTCTCTGAAAGAGTGTTCTATCCAGTCCCATTCCCTATCTTATCCCTGTAATCTTGCACATTCTCTTTTTAGATAGCAATCCAATTTCATTTCACTGCGATCGAACCTGCTTCCTCTCAGGAAGCTCATTCCAGATTCCAACCCCTCTGGGTTTTTAAAAAAAACTCTTCATCCCGTCACTTTTACTCCTTTTATCAATTATTTGGAATCTCTGCTCACTAGCCCTCGATTCCCTCTTGAACCTGCTTCTGCAGCCCTTCCAGGCAGAATGTTCCAGATCCTAACCTGTGATGTTTAAAACCTCGGTCTTCCTCTCACTGCTCTCCACCTCTTGCCAATCTCTGTCCTGTTTCCCTGGCCCTCCTGTTACGCCCAGTAGAAGCAGTGATTTTATTGGCCTGTTATCCTGTCCTCGGCAGCGATTCTGTGCGATCCGTTTTGTGCTTTTTCCCAGTGTCTGTACATCCAACACATTTACAGCACAAAATACTGCAGATACTGGTAATCCTCGGGAGGTCTGGCATGGCCAGTGGAGAGGGCAACACTAACTTGGCAGCAATGGCTTGTTTCTGACACAATATCGCATTCTTCAGTTCTGACAAAAGGTCAATGACCCAAAACTCTTGTTTCGGTGTTCCCTGATGTGCTGAGTTTTTCTAGCTTGCGCTTTCTCTCTATTCTTCTCTCTCTATCTCTAGATCCTCTGCAGTGTTGATGAAATGTAGCTGTTTGCTAATTAAATTCAACAATATTATAACTTGTCAATTGATTTTATTTCTCACTCAATACTCTTGAGGGTCTCTCTCTCTCCTTGTCGTTAACTTGTACACAGTCTGAAGCTATTGGAAATGAGGGTGAGAATGCAGTCAGTCTGATCCCACTTTCCTGCCTCCCACTTTTTTGTCTCCAACTGTCCTGTCTGTTCTTGGCTTCCAGGGAGTGAATCTGTATGTGAAGAATCTGGACGATGGAATTGATGATGAATGTTTGAGGAAGGAATTCTCTCCGTATGGAACCATCACCAGCGCCAAGGTAGGAATCGTCCCTTTCCCACAGGCTCAAAGGGAGATGGAACCCTCACCATTAGTGATTGGGATTAGCTTGGAGAGGAGCTGAAGATGGTTTTTGGATTGAACCCAATGGGAGGATTGAGGAATTAAATTGTCTTTTTAAAGAGAAATCTTGACTATGAAGTATTCTTTTAAAAAAAGTGATTTTATTTCGGGTTTTGCCCAGGGTCTGGTGATCTAATCACTCTGATACTAAACTAACATCCCACAACGCACCCGCTTCCATCTCACATTTGGAACACGGAGCAGCTAGAACCATAGAATCTCTACAGAAAGAGGCCATTCAGCCCATCAGGCCTGCACCAACTCTGAACGAGTATCCCTCCCCCCACCCCAACTCCCACACCTGTGACCCTGCACGTTTAGCATGGTCAATCCACCTAACCAGTACATCTGGGAACTGGAGCACCCAGAGAATAACCCATACAGACACAGGGACAGAGCTCACTTCCTTAAAGATAATTTTCAGGATCTGGGCAGTGCTGACAATCTCTGCAATCCCATTGTTAAAGTCCCTGTGCTCGGAGTGGAGTGGGCAAACCCAGATCCCAACCTCCTCGCTGGCTCCAAAACCCACAGACGGTGACCCAAACCGGGAATTGAACCTGGATGTGCTGCTTAGGTGCATTGGCCGTGCTAATTTCTCCTTCAGTGTACCTGAACGGGTGCTGGAGTGTAGTGACAAGAGGATTTTCACAGTAACTTCATTGCAGTGTTAATATACGCCTATTTGTGACACTAAGAGATAATTTTATAATATTGTTTAAAAGTTTAATGAGGGACACAGATCAGCTAGATAGCCGATATCTTTTCCCAAAGGTAGGGGAGTTTAAAACTACAGGGAGTAGGTTTAAGATGAGAGGGGAGAGATACAGAGACAATTTTTTCATTGAGGGTGGTGAGTTTCTGGGATGATCTGTCAGAGGTAGTAGTATAGGCAGGTATAATTTTGTCTTTTTTAAAAGCGTTTATAACCTGACTCACCTGATGAAGGGGCAGTGCTCCGAAAGCTCATACTACCAAATGAACCTGTTAGACTTTAACCTGGTGTTGAGATTTCTTACTGTGCCCAGCCCAGTCTAACACCAGCAATTCCACATAAAAAGCATTTACAGTTACATGGGTGAGATGGGGATAGAGGGATGTGGGCTATTGGGACTAGCTTAGTGTCCTTTTTAAATAATAAAAAGGACAGCATGGACAATTTGGGCCAAAGAGCTTGTTCCCACACCGTAAACCTCTAGGATTCTGGTTATAATGCTATTGCTGTTAAAGGATATTTGCACTTTTTCATCTGTAAATGGGTAATTAATATGCTAATTAATGAATGTGGAGACTGGGGGTGCAATGCAACCACCATGGAACAGTACAAATCAGCCAATTCTGAAGAATTTCAGCTAGTACCGTGTCTGATTTATCTGGAGTGGCACGGTAGTAGTGGTTAGCGCTGCTGCCTCTCGGCACCAGGGACCCAGGTTCAATTCCTGGCTTGGGTCACTGTCTGTGCAGAGTTTGCGCGTTCTCTCTGTGTCTGTGTGGGTTTCCTCCCACAGTCTGAAAGACATGCTGGTTAGGGTGCATTGACCCGTACAGGTGCTGGAGTGTGGCGGCTAGGGGAATTTCACAGTAACTTCATTGCAGCGTTAATGTAAGCCTTACTTGTGACTAATAAATAAACTTTGATTTTTTTTGCCACACTTAGTGTTCCAGCTTTGTGTGGGAGCGGGAGCCATTCTGTTCCTGTGTTCTCTTTAACTTGCCGCTCTGTTCTGTTGAAGGTTATGACCGAGGGGGGTCACAGCAAAGGTTTTGGTTTTGTCTGTTTCTCCTCGCCAGAGGAAGCTACCAAAGCGGTCACCGAGATGAACGGACGCATCGTCAGCACCAAACCTCTGTACGTGGCTTTAGCCCAACGCAAGGAGGAACGGAAAGCCCACCTGACCAATCAGTACATGCAGCGCCTGGCAACCATGCGCGCTTTACCCAATCCCCTGCTGGGCTCCTTCCAGCACCTGGCACACTCTGGGTACTTCATGCCAACTGTGCCACAGGTAAGTGGGGCAGAGATGTGCTGCTGCCTAATGCCGACATTCTGAAATATTGCAATACCCTTTGTTGTCGCAGTGGTTACGTTAATAATCCGGAGATGGTAAATCCCACCATTGCAGTTAGAATGTATCAAATAGTTGGAGATGAAAGATGATCAGTAAAAGTGACCTTATTGTTGGATTGGTATAAAAATCCAACTCCTCCTTGCACTGAATTATTTTTGGGAAGCCTGTGTTACTCGGTCTGGGATCTACGTGACTCCAGTCCCACAACAATATGTTTGACTTTCCTGGCCCTCCAATTGGTCGCTCGGTTGTATCAAGCCGGCTGCCATTGGATAAAGAAGGTTGTTTGTCTCCTCGGGGCCTTAGGGCTAAGGTCAGCCATCAGCTGGAACCTGAGATCAGGTCTGATACCTTTCCTTGTCACAGTTTGGATCTTGTTGCTTCTCTTGTGGGGGCCGTGAATTGGGTTTAGTTTGAATTTGGGTTTTGGAGCCAGTGAGGAGATTTGCCTGCTCCAGTCTGAGCATCGGAATTGCCAGCACTGCCCACCTCCTGACAATTAACCTTAAGGTGAACTCTCTTCCCCACCTGTCCCCAACCTGCTGTTGAGCATGTTTTAATGATTTGTGACATAAATCACCATTTGGTTGCCAGCCAACTTGATTCACTGCACTCCACTTGGTATCGGGAAATGGTTGATGCTGCAAACGCAATGATAACATTCCGGCAATAACACTGAAGACTCGTGTTCCAGAACTTGCTGCTCCCCTGGCCAAGCTCCTCCAGTACGGTTACAATACTGGCATCTACTCAACAATGTGGAAAACTTCCCAGGTGTGTCCTGTACACACGAAGCAGGACAAATCCAACCCGGCCAATTACTGCCCGATCAGTTTACTCTCGATCATCAGTAAAGTGATGGAAGGGGTCATTGACAGCACCATCAAGCAGCACCTGCTCAGTGACGCCCAGATTGGGTTTCGACAGGGTCACTCAGCCCCTGACCTCATTACAGCCTTGGCTGCCATCTTCTTATCCCAACTCTGTCCTCTACCGGTTAGCCAATCCTCTATCCACGCTGATATACTACCCAAACACCATGGGCTTTATTAAATAACCTTTTGTGCAATAGGTTATCTCACATCTTTGTCCACAATCTACAAGGCACAAGTCAGGAGTGTTACTGAATACTCCCCACTTGTCTGGAAGAGTGCAGCTCCAACAACACTCAAATCTCAACACCACCCAGGACAAAGCACTCTGACATTCCATCCAGAGCGACAACATTCACTCTCTCCTCCACTAACACAGTGACGGGTGTGTACCAACTACAAGGTGCGCTGCAGGAACTCACCAAGGCTCCTTAGGCAGCACCTTCCAAACCCATGACTACCACCATCCAGAAGGACAAGAACAGCAGATACCTGGGAACGCCACCAACTGGAAGTTCCCCTCTAAGTCACTCACCATCCTGACTTGAAAATGTATCACCATTCCTTTGCTGTCACTGGGTCAAAATCCTGGAATTCCCTCCCTAACAGCACAGTGGGTGTACCTACACCATACAGAATGCAGCGGGTCAAGAAAACCACTCAATGGGCAATAAATACTGGCCTTGCCAACAAGACCCCCACCCCTCAAGAATGTGTATTAATAAAGTAAGGAGCAGTGTTTGAGTGACGGGCCCCAGAATTGTACAATGTTTCTGACAAGTGATATTTCCCTGATCTGTTTGTAATCTGATTCCTGCCAATCTGGTGATGTGGAGATGAAGGGGGGGGTGCTTGCAGGAACAGAAATGGAACCTTATTGGTTATATTTTGCTAAATGGATCCATGGATTTGCTCTTGGAACTAAATATTCCCGTTCCTGGAAAAACCTTGATTAAAGTTAGGGAGAGTAAGAAGTCTCTGAACACCAGGTTAAAGTCCAACAGGTTTATTTGGAATCATGAGCTTTTGGAGCACTGCTCCTTCCTCAGGTAACTCACTCACTCTGAAAGCTCGTGATTCCAAATAAACCTATTGGACTTTAACCTGGTGTTGAGATTTCTTACTGTGACCATCCCAGTCCAACACCGGCATCTCCACATCAAATTTAGGGATGGCAATTTAAATGTGCACTTTGTCCTTATCTTCCTCAACCTCCCCTTCAGTCTCTGAGACTGTGTACAATCCAATGTCTCCCCTCTTGCCTAGACTAGTAAAGCTTCCTCCACTGGACCCTGCTCACCATCTATCCAATCTGCAATCTGTTTCCCATTCCAAAGTCTACTCACGACCATCTTCAGAATATCTCCCATTTCCCCCACACTCTGCTACTGTCTGCTAATAACTCTCACCCATGCCGTCTGTCACCTCCAGACTGAAATCAATTGTTCTCCTGTCCTACACCCTCTAACTCATCCCAAACTCTGCAGCTGGATACCAAGCAGATCTGAATCCCACTCCCCGGGATCAGATTCATTCTTTATTCTGCCAGTGTCTGAAATTTGAACTCTTGGCCATTGTTTAAATCCACCCATCCTCACCAACACCTCCTCCACCCCTCCACCCCACCACCACCCCCCCCCCCACTCCCTGCAGAACTCCTCAATCCCTCAATATTCCAAATGCAGTTCCACTGAAATTATCCCTCTAACTTTTCCTTCCTCCTCCTCCTGCCTCCTGGTGTTATATCCACATCAGCTGTTAATGTTATTCCCATCCTGGATGGTGTATCTGATTTTGCTCGGAATTCCAGGTTTTTCCCAGCCTCTGGTTTAGGGAAGGTGGAGGCAATCCTGTTTTATCTCAGCAATTAAAGTAAAAGCTTGTGTTTTCCCTGCTCCGATCGAAGCGCTGGGTTAATTTTGGTGGGTTAAGGATTGCTAAGTGTTTTGGTCTCTGCAGGTTCAAAATCGAACTGCATATTATGCCACCTCTCCAGTGACCCCGATCCGACCATCCCAGCGCTGGACAGGGCAACCCATGAGGCCTCCCAGTAAGTGAAGGTTTAATCTCCAAGTATTTATTCAGAAGACCGATTTCATCTGGTCAATTGTTGGGAGAAAATAAAAGACTAAGATTGTCCAGAAACCATTTGGTGTGCTCACGTTCTCAGGAGCTCATTCTAGTCCAACCTCCAACTGAGCATTAGAGGGCAGCCTTCACCACAAAACAGCTGAATAGTTTGTCCTGATCTCAGTGTAACTAACCTCCTGGGTGAAATGAAGATTTCTGTTTTGTGGTTTTGATTGAATTGCTTTTTAAAATTATTTTTTGATCCTTCTCTACAAGCTATCTCACTATTAACATCCAGTGCTACCTAGTAACCACAGCCCAACTGTTGTGTGGGCACGTTGTTACTCAACTCCTCACCCCATCAAACACACTTAACTACCTACTTTGGCTCAGTGATTAGCACTGCTGCCTCACAGCGCCAGGGACCTGGTTCGATTCCTGGCTTGGGTCACTGTCTGTGCAGAGTTTGCACATTCTCCCTGTGTCTGTGTGGGTTTCCTCCCTTGGTTAAGTTAATTGGCCATGCTAAATCGTCCATTGTATCCTGGGATGTGTAGGTTAGGGGGATTAGCTGGGTTGTGGGGATAGGGTTTGGGGTAGGATTGTTGTCAGTGCAGACTCAATGGGCTGAAAGGCCTCCTGTACTGCAGGGGTTCTATGATTTCTACCTCCAGTGGGGGTGAGGGGAATGAGGTACAAGGTGTCACTAATCCACTTCCAACAAACATGAGCAAACCCATTGTTTGGAGAATGTTCTTTTAGCTTGGAGAAACTGGAAGATGGAGATGTCGCAGGGATTGAGCTGGGAGAGATGCTGAACTCATTCAGTTGGGTCATAGCGAACATCAAGAATGGTGCCTGCAGTTTCCCCACCTTGTGCTGAGTCTTGCGGTGGGAGGCGGTGAAATTGAGGGCTGGAAACCGGCTGGAATCTGGGATCTTCCTTCTGCATTTGTCCAGAAGGCGGCTAAGAGGGGATCTTATAGAAACATATAAGATGATTAGAGGTTTAGATAGGGTGGATGGTGATAGCCTGTTTCCTCGGATGGAGAAATCTAGCACGAGGGGACATGGCTTTAAATTAAGGGGGGGTAGTTATAGGACGGATGTCAGGGGCAGGTTCTTTACCCAGAGGGTGGTGAGGGACTGGAATGCCCTGCCTGCTGCAGTTGTAAATGCGCCTAGTTTGGGGGCGTTTAAGAGATTGGTGGATAGGTTTATGGACGAAAAGGGATTGGTTTAGGTTAGTGGGTCAATGTTTTTTTTTAAAATAAGACTGGTCGGCGCAACATTGTGGGCCGAAGGGCCTGTTCCGCGCTGTAATGTTCTATGTTCTATGTTCTATTTAGGGGTTATAGGAATGGCAGATCGATGGCGGGGAGAGGGTGAGATTTGTCTGTGACTCTGCTGGATGCGTGGCAGTGTTGATTTGTATTTTGGATGGGGAAAAGTCATTGGGCTGGTTTGTGTTCCTAAACTGGGTGTGTGTGTGTGTGTCTGTACACGTGCACGTTTCCTATTTTCTTTTGCTGTTTTCAGCCCCCTACCAGAACATCATCCCCTCAATGAGAGGGACAGCTCCCAGAAGAATGGCCACAAACATCAGCACAGTGAGACAAGCATCTACACAAGTCCCCCAACCCCCCTCCAACACACAGAGAGTCGGTGAGTAATCGCCAGAGTTCGCCAGTCATTAGGGAATCTCCGGGGAGGGAGACGGGTGGGTTGAGAAGAAATCTGATACTTTGGCTGTGTCCTTACGTGCGGCCTCATTCCAGCTTCTGGAGTTTCCATTGCTCTGCCATTGGCTGTCTTTAGCTTTGGGGTTTCCCACGCTGAACCCCAACCCTTTTTGTATTTTGAAGTGATTGGTTTTAATTTTTTTTACAAACAGCTGACGCAGAAGCAATCAAATAATTATTTGGCCTTTTGATGACCATCTTCAATGTCACACAAGTTCCATCTTTAAAATGATTTTGTCACCCAGAAGATTAACAATATTATTCACCCCACAAATACCCCTGTTACTGGAATCTGAAGCAATTAGCCTGGCGTTGTGAATATATTATCTCCTGGATGTAGCAAGGTTGGCATTATTACTTGAGATGAGGGTGATGCTTTAGCGTGTAACTAAGACTCAACTCTGTTATGGGACTGGAGTCACCTATATGATGGGGCTGGTAAGAAGAGCAAGTTCCCCTCCCTAAAGGGACATTAGTGAACCACTGGTGTTTGTGTCTCTGGTTTTAGAGAACTGAATACTATGCAGTCAAAGTCTGCCTTTTCTGGATTGTTAACGAGTTCTCTGGATTATTTGTTCTTCAACTTTGGTTCCTGGTTAATGAGATTTGATTTAATGCCGGAACCCAATGTCGTTCAAAGGAGTTTTTTATGATTGAATGAAGTTAACAAAGTCCGTGTGCATTTTAACCCTTTGCTCATCTTCTAGCTACTATAGGAACTCAGACCGCCGGCCCACGTACTGTCCTCTCGGGACCCATGGTGCGGGTTCTCCCACAGTATAAGTACACATCTGGAGTCTGCAACACTCAGCACCCTCCCAACACACAGCAGGTACTGACCAGCAAGACACTGGTTTACCTTTGTGCAAAATGTTTCAGAACTATGGTAACCTGTGTCAAAAATCACGGGCCATTAAGTTGGAGAAGATTTCATTGGGGTTTGTTCAAACGTTTCTCCATTCACCCCATTTTTATTTTGTGGTAATTAATAGGAGTGTTTTTGTTTTTGCATCTTTGATGTTTTGTGCACTAACTGTTGCAATGAAGCAGATTCATTCTTTTAACCTCCTTGAGGCACGACTGTTACAATAGTAACTCACCCAGCCTTCTCTCTCCAGCCTCCATAGGGCAGGTTTGCTGATGTTAGACATCTCCCTTTTACACAACGAGTCTTGCACCATCTGCCCCCTGCTCAAGTTGAGGGTAGAGGGGCTGATCTGCTTAAAATGTTGATGGGGTTCAGTAAGGGGGTCGCTCCAGAAACCATGTTCTCTGCCAGATGAAAGGAGAACATTGGAATTTGAACCAGCCTATTGAGGTGTAATATCAGGAAGGAATTCTCACAGCAATAGGGACCAGATCAGAAACCCTAAGATATATTATGAAGTTAGCCTAGACACTAACTTCTTTTGATTTTGGCATTACGGTGAGCATAAGGTATAACAACGAACTAGCATAAATTTTACCAGTTGAAATACTGAAACACAACAAAGTATAATTCTATCTCTATGGTTTGAATTTAAGCAATATCCCCATAGATATAATCCCTTTCTTCAGAACTAATTAGCACCAAAGACAGGTATGTTTCAATTAACCCACTCAGAAGCTTTCAGTAAAACAAATTTTATTTTTAAGGAAAGAACTGATTAACACAAAAAACAGATGCTTGTGTGGATATTAGATTTCCAGACTTTATTCCCTCTGGACAAATACAGAAAGACCTCTATCATCTGACTCCCATACAGCAGTTTCCAGAGAAGAATATATCCTCAAACAGCAGAACTTCAGAGAAAGAGACTAATTTTTCTGGCAGGTCCCAGTCTCCAATCTTCAGACAGAGAAAGAGCCACTCCTCTATCCAGCTCCAAAACAGCAACTGAACGGTGTTTCTTTGTGAGCTTAGTCCCACCCAGTGACCTGACCTTCCCTGTCAAAACCTAATGAAGTCCCACCCAAAAATCCCAGGGGAAAACACTCAAATAACAACTCTGCATTAATCCAGATTAAAACAAACATTTTAGCAATTGTGATCAATTATGCTGCTGCAGTAACAACGGGCTACCAGATCCAGACAAAACAGCATTGATAATAAAACTAACTGCTGAAACAATCCTGCACAAGAAACATGACCCAAATACATTTCTTTAAAAGCACAGTGTTGTCACAGTAGAAATGTGGAACATTCTCTTTCCTTCTATTTACTCCCCCACCACCCATCCACCCAACCTGAGAGCTATGGGTGTTGGGGGACAATTGGAGCTTTCAGGACTGAGATTTATCCATGGTTGAGGGTGTTCAGGATATGAAACAAAGACAGATAAATGGTTACAAATCTTGTTCTTGATCTGAGGGGCATGCCAGCCCGGAGCAGCTGTGCGTGACTTTGCTGTGAGATGTTGAGTTTCTTCCCTGCGGCAGGTTTGGGAAGTTTGTGTGTGTTTTGAGGGCATTTGCTGATATGTATCTTTTATGGTGATATTTCCAGATGTCTGAGCCAGCTGTTAATGTTCATGGTCAGATGCCACTCACACCCTCCATGTTGGCTGCAGCACTGCCACAGGAACAGAAGCAGATGCTGGGTACGTGTTTGAGACTTGGTAACGCTGCTAATCCTGACACTGAACCAATGGTTGTGCTTTAACTTTCCAGAATTCCTCCAACCCATTCCTTGTTTCCTTCATCAGAGCTCTGCCTTCAGCTAGCTGGGTCCCAACCCCTGGAATTCCTTCCAATCTCCTCCCCTTAAACATCTCAATCCACCTCCAAATCCAAACTTTCAGACATCCCCTCCTAATATCGCCTTGGTATCAATTTGTCTGATTTAGGTGTCTGTGAAGTAGCTTGGGATGTTTTACCCTGGCACTATATCAATGCAAGTTATAGGGGTGCCTATCAGAGGAGAGTGAGCAATGTTTAAAATCCAGTTCCGGCTCCCCTGGTGACCATGATTTGTTGAGATGAGGTTTTTCTGGAAACAAACGGCCCAATATTACCCCACAGAGCTCCCTGCCAGCATGTTCAAACTGCCTTCCCCTCTCTTTCCATCAGCCCCTCCCACAGACCCATAGAAAAGTTACAGCACAGAAAGGAGGCCATTCGGCCCATGTTGAGTAACCTGACCCAAAGATACCCAGGTGCCCAAACACGTGATCTGAGGAATTTCCCACAGCGCATGATGAGAGCACCTATCTCTGGCTTTTAGTTATTTTGCTAAATACTGACTCATGTTCACCAGTCAGTATTTAGCAAAATTTCTAAGGTT
Organism: Carcharhinus amblyrhynchos; assembly: GCF_965287045.1. Lineage (NCBI taxonomy): Eukaryota > Metazoa > Chordata > Chondrichthyes > Carcharhiniformes > Carcharhinidae > Carcharhinus > Carcharhinus amblyrhynchos. Next base: position 3,299,020 of record NC_137339.1, read on the forward strand.
ATAAGGTTCCCATTTTAGGAAGGCGTTTGATAAGGTTCCCCGTGATAGGCTCATGAAGAAGACAGGATAAGTAACTGGCTGTCTCACAGAAGACAGAGGGTGGTGGTGGAAGGAAAATTTTCAGACTGGAGGCCAGTTACCAGTGGTGAACCACAGGGATCAGTGCTGGGTCCTCTGCTATTTGTGATTTTTATCATTGACTTGGAAGAGGGGGCTGAAGGGTGGGTTAGTAAATTTGCTGACGACACCAAGATTGGTGGAGTAGTGGATGAGGTGGAGGGCTCTTGCAGGCTGCAAAGAGACATTGATAGGATGCAGAGCTGGGCTGAAAAGTGGCAGATGGAATTTAACCCTGATAAGTGTGAGGTGATTCATTTTGGTAGGACAAACTCGAATGCAGATTAGAGAGTCAACGACAGAGTTCTAAGGAATGTGGAGGAAAAGAGAGATTTTGGGGTTCATATCCACAGATCTCTGAAGGTTGCCACTCAAGTGGATAGAGCTGTGAAGAAGGCTTATAGAATGTTAGTGTTTATTAACAGAGGGTTTGAGTTTAAGAGCTGGGGGGTTATGCTGCAACTATATCGGACATTGGTGAGACCACATTTGGAATATTGTGTTCAGTTCTGGTCACCTCACTATAAGAAAGATGTGGAAGCATTGGAGAGAGTGCAGAGGAGATTTACCAGGATGCTGCCTACTTTGGAGGGTAGGTCTTATGAGGAAAGGTTGAGGGAGCTGGGGCTTTTCTCTTTAGAGCGGAGGAGGATGAGAGGCGACTTAATAGAGGTTTATAAGATGATGAGGGGGATTGATAGATTGGACGTGCAGAGACTATTTCCTCGGGTGGATGTAGCTGTTACTGGGGGCATAACTATAAGGTTCATGGTGGGAGATATAGGAGGGATGCCCGAGGGAGATTCTTTACACAGTGAGTGGTTGTGGTGTGGAATAGACTGCCTGCTGTGATAGTGGAGTCGGACACTTTAGGAACTTTCAAGCGGTTATTGGATAGGCACATGGAGCACTCCAGAATAATAGGGAGTGGGATGGTTTGATCTTGGTTTTGGACATAGCTCGGCACAACATTGAGGGCTGAAGGGCCTGTACTGTGCTGTAATGTTCTACGTGACAGCAGCCATGACAGAATAGAGACCTCGACACCTTTCAACAGGAAGATGGTGCCGATTTCTTCCATTAGTCCCAGTCACAAACGTTTAATTCTCTTTTAAGCACGTTTATGATGGGAGTTGGGGGATGCAGGGTGCAGGAAGGGGAAAACTCTCACGGAAATATCCAAATCTCGCTTCAGAGATTCAATAGCAGCTCTGGGCAATTTTCAAATGTTTGAGGTTTATTTGTCTCAGTTTTGAGGCCATTCCTTTTTTTAAATTTAGATGAAGATTGCCCCTTTGTTCAGTCCCTGTACAGTTCATGTCTTGTCTTACTCAGAGGCTGCCTCTCCAATGTACAGATACAGTAACATCGTTCACTGTACACAGTAGCTGCCCACAAACCTTCTCATTGCTGGAACTTATCACATTGGCTCCCACTGAAAACATATTAATTGTTTGTGAAGTTTTTGCAGGAATATAACCCTGTGAATGATGGAATCTGTATAGAGTGAGGTCCCATTAGATATTCTTCCCAAAGTCTGAACTCCAGTCTTCCAAATATTGGATTTTCCCCTCGGTGTAACTTTCAGTTGACTTCATTGGTTTAGAATGGTCTCTGATTACTTTAAAATCCTGAATAAATTTCTAAATATTAGCCTTTTTGATGAAAGTGATATTTAAAACAGTGACTGTGGTCATTAAGACCAGAACAGAATACTCTGATTGGGGAGAACCTCACTGGTCGGTACCTGAGGAAGATTCACAGATGATTTCTCTCCTGTCCAGGTGAGCGCCTGTATCCGTTGATTCAAGGCATGCAGCCGATGCTGGCGGGAAAAATCACCGGAATGTTGCTGGAGATTGATAACTCGGAGCTCCTGCACATGTTGGAATCTCAGGAATCGCTTCGCTCCAAGGTAGGGTTTTCACTGGTGTGGTGGGTGTGGAGAGGCTGGGTGAATGTTACTGGCGGGGGCACTGGGTGGCATTATAGACATTCTGGAGTCGATCCAATCACTCGGTTCTTGTCTCTGCATTGGCACAGATGCTGCTTTTGTTCAATGTTCACCAATTCCACAATTTAATGACAGATGGCTCTGGGTTTTTCAACAAACTTTTTTTTGTAACATTCCTTTTTAGAAATGACTTGAATCATATAATCCCTACAGTGCAGAAGGAGGCCATTCAGCCCATCGAGTCTGCACTGACCACAATCCCACCCAGCCTCTGTTCTTGTCACCTCACGCATTTATCCAGCGATTTCCCTCTGACACACTTTTAGCATGGCCAATCAACCTAACCCGCACATCTTTGCACTGTGGGAGGAACCTGGAGGAAACCCACTCGGAAACAGAGAATGTGCAAACTCCACAGACAGTGACCCAAGGCTGGAATTGAACATGGATCCCTGGCGCTGAGATGCAGCAGTGCTAACCACTGTGCCACAATGCCAACTAATTTAAGTTGTCACGGTTGTACGAGGGCAGAAAATAATAACTGCTTTAATAGAGGAATATTCCTTTTCCCGTTTCAGTTGGGTTCCTCTGCTTTCTCTGGACTTCCCACATTCCACAGTAACAGCTCGGCAACTTCAGAAGTCTCCATTTATTAAAAATGTTCCTGTTTGTTCTGAGCTCCGGCTCAGATCATCGGCAGGTTCCTGGATGGGATTGCTGCTTCCCTGCCAGTGTACACCACCAACTGTGGATGCCGGACCTGATGGAAATGCTCAGGTTGTGAGTTCAGGCTCAGCTCCACAGACTGGGGGAAAGCTGCACTATTGGAGAAATCCTGTAATGGATGTAAACCATTTCAACCCCTTTTATTTCGGAGCCAAGTCCTGGCCAATATTGACTATCCTACAAACATCTTAATTTGTCCGGCTGATCAATTCTTGCAGAGTCATTAACCATTTCAAGGACTATAAAACAGTTGGTATTTATTTATTTTGCCAATAATACTACATTCCAGAAACTGGACAAAATGACATTGGGCAGATGATCAATAACTTGGTCAAAGGAGGGTAAAGAGAGGCAGAGGGGTTTGGGGAAGGTATTCCCAAGCTTGGGTCCAAGGTACTGCTGCCAATTTGGGAATAATTAAAATGGCAGGATGCTCAGTGGGTGGAATTGGAGGAGCTGAGATTGTGTTTTTGTGAGACTGAAGGGGAGGGATTTGAAAACCAGGATGAAAATGATAATGATGACATTGTTTGAGATCCCACGACAGGACAGTGAGAACTAGGGGGTGATGGGTGAATGAGATTTGGTACCAGTTGGGTCAGTCAGCAGAGTTTTGGATGACCTCATTCCTGCGGATGTCATGAATTTTTATAGAACGGCACGGGAACCTCAGTCTTTATCCTTCCTGAGATGTCATTCCTCACAATCTGCTGTCAGCTGTGCCTCAGCAGCTAGCAGTCTCCTTGAGTCAGATGGTTGTGTTCAAGTCCCACTCCAGGATCTTGAGAGCACGCAAATAGGCTGATGCTCCCAGCGCAGTACTGAGGGACAGCTGCACTGTCAGAGATTGTGCTTCAGATGAGATGTTAAACTGAAGCTCTAGCTGTCCCTTGGGTGGATGTAGAAGATCTTGTGGCATTGGTTCAAAGTAGAACAGATGACTTTTGTCTAGTGTGCTAACTAATTATTCCTCGACCAAGACTGTTGTTTGTGGGATCTTGCTGTGTAGAAATTGACTGCCTCACTTCTCTCCATTGACTGGACAACTTTCAGTGGCTAAAGAACACTGAGATGTCTGGGTTGTTAGTTCTTGTATTCCACCTGGGCCTTGTATGTTTCTACACAATTCAGGAGAGGTCATTGACGAATGGTGGAGAGCAGGAACTTCCTATACCATCCGTCCATCAGTGTGAGGGAAGGGATAATCAGATGTTAGATGCCCATGCAGCTAAACCAGTACGAGACCTGGAATAAAAAGGGCCTTGGGACTATGCATTGCTTCTGTCTGCCACGCACCATGCCAGGCTTCTCGCTTTGCAAATCTGTTATGTTTTGGGTTCTTCCAGGTCGAGGAAGCTGTTGCTGTGTTTCAAGCTCACCAAGCTAAAGATACAGTGCAGAAAAAGGGGAACACAGCTGCCTGACCAGGTGATGTCTGCAGGTTGTTGCAGTGGGAAGGCACATGAGATTTCTGGCTGTGCTTCCAGCACTAGATAACATTGAATTAGCAGTGCAGAAACTTGCCATCCAGCTGATCTACACCTGTGTTCACGTTCCATCTTGAACCTGCCTTCCTCTTCCTCTTCCTCTTCCTCCTCCTCCTGCCTCATCCTTCCATTGTCCCTAAATGGCACCAGACCCTCAGTCTTCGTCCTCCTTGAGGTTTCACTCCTCACAATCTGCTGTGCCTTGGTGGCTAGCAGGGTCCTCAGATGGTTGGGTGTTCAAGTCCCACTCCCAGGTCTTGAGAGCACCCAAATAGGCTGATGCTCCAGTGCAGTACTGAGGGAGTGCTACACTGTCAGAGGTGCTGTGTTTCTGATGTAGTACTAGGGGAGTGCTGGTGTATTTAGCTGGTCTCTCTCCCACCCCTGCACCCCCCAGCCCCCCCTCCACAATTTTCCATATGCTCAACCACACTCTCTGGGTTCAAGATGTTTCTCCTGAAATAGCTTATGGCTATATTTCCGACCCCTAGTTTTGGACTTGCTCACAAGGGGGAAATTATCTTTTCTACATTGGCCACGTTGAAACACTTTGTAATCTGATTTATTCTGCCTTTTTACATCAGCCCTTAGTCTTCATTTTTTCTGGGTAAATTATTCCCAGCCTATTCAGTCTTTCCTGACCGGAATAACCTTTTCAGTTCTGGTATCATCCCAGTAATCTCTGTGCCTTTCCTACTTGCTTCTCTTGCCCTCTTTTAATTTTGTAATGTGGAGACCAAATCAGAATATAACTATAAAAGTTGTCAGATTGTTGTTTAAAAACCCAACAGGTTCACTAATGTCCTTCAGGGAAGGAAACCTGCTGTCCTTGCCTGATCTAGTTCTATGTGACTCCAGTCCCATGTTACATGATTGGCCCAAAGATCTTCAGAGTCAATAGATGCAGCTGGATCAGCATGTTCCATATCCAGAGAACAAAGCCAAAAGCACAAGATGGTGATTTGGGGTGGCGGGGAGGTGTTGAGGTGGGGTTTCTGGGTTAACTCCCGTACTTGCGGGAGATGGTTTGCTAACACAAGTACAGGTGTGGTTAATTAATGAGTTTCCATTTCTTGCAGGAGGGTCTTGAATAACTACAAGGAAACTGCTTCAGGAAGAGAAGCTACTTGGTCTGATGGTTTGAAGTTTAGGTGGGGAATAAAATGGATGTGGGCTGGACATGAAGGTTCTGCTCACAATACTGATTGGCTGTGTGGTGACTGTCCTCTAGTTTGTCCTGTTTGGTGTGGCGTTGCTTGCTTCATGCCTTATTAAAGTATATTGAAAACTGGATTGACACTGTTATCCTTTCACCATCCTCCTGACACAATTAAACCGGAGTCAATGCCTGGATGATTTACCTGAGGGTCAGGCAGGTGCACACTTGCATACACACACCTTACGCTGTGGGTAGTGATTGAAATTGTATGCATTTTAACTGATGGGTAAGGAGGTGTAGGAATTCTGAAATGTTCTAACTAGTGCTGGATCTGAAATTTTTTTTTTGAAACAGGGAATACTAGGAAAGTTCAGTCGGCCTGGCAGTACCCGTGGACAGAAACAGTTAATGTTTCAAATCCATATAACCCTTTCATTCTGATGCTGTGAAATGAACTAGGCCAAGTGTCTCTGGGGAATATCCAGATAAAAATGTTGACGAAGGATAATCTGACTCAAATCGTTGGCTCTATTCTTTCTCCACAGATGCTGTCAGACCTGTTGAGATTTTCCAGCACTTTTTTTGTTTGATTCCAGTAACTTGCTTTTGTACAAGAATGAACATTTTATCACATCTGTAATCTAACATAGCTCTCTTCTAATTTAGAATTTCTAACTTCAATAGGATATTTGAGTGCAGGGAGAGATGTTTTGCTGCAATTGTACAGGGTGTTGGTGTGGTCACAGCTGGAGTATTGTGTGCAGTTTTGGTGCCCTTTCTTGAGAAAAGATGTTCTTGCTATAGACAGTAAAGCAACAGCTTAGCAGGGCAGCAGGTCTGGCATGTGAGGAGAAACAAGTCACTTAGGATTATATTCACTGGAGGTTAGCGAGGGGATCTCAAAACTTAAAGTTTTTCTAACAGAGTTAGACAGGGTAGATTCAGAAAGAATGTTCCTGATAGTGGGGGAGTCCAGAATTAGGGGTCACAGTTTGAGGATAAGGGGTAGACCTTTAGAACTGAAGTGAGGAGAAATTTCTTCACCCAGGGAGTGGGGAATGTGTGGAATTCACTACCACAGAATGTGGTTGAGACCAAAACATTGATTTCAAGCAGCAATTTGATATCACTCCCAGGCTCGAGAGAGATGGGGGGGAAAGTGGCATCAGGATATTGAATTTGACGATCAGCCATGATCAAGATGGATGGCAGAGCAGGTTTGATGGGCCAAATGGCCTACTCCTGCTTCTAGAGATTTGGCTAGGATAAAATGGAAGCAAAGATTGTCAAGATAAACAGTAGTGGAACAGGGGATGATCTGAGATGTTTCAGGTACATTCCTACAAGACAAAACTAGGTCCCTTGGATGGCGAGGGAGAATGATAGAGGAGGGTGCATAATGTGTCACACAAGATCCAGAGGGGAACTGACAAGGCAACCAATGACAACAGAGAACATGATATTAGAACTGATAACACAAAAGGAAACTCATGACCCACTTACTGTTTAAATGCCAGGAGGCTCTGAAGAGGTGGAGCCTGGGAGGGCTGTCACAGGAAGCGAGTAGTGATGAAGAATAATGTTTAGATTGAGGTGGTACCAATCCACTTCAATGATATGGAGGTACAGGAGGGTATTACTGAGTGAGCTTTATGCAAGAAGGTTTAATTACTCCAAATGGGGGGAAAAAAGTATTTTATTTGGAAGCTGAATAAATCTATTAGCACATTTAATTCCCCAGGTAGTAAGCTACAATTCCAAGCAATGTTCCCTGCTCCTCAGGAGACAGCATCACCATGAGTGGGAGGTTCCATGATGGTGAAATGACAGATGGGTGAGAGTTGGAGGTAAATTTAATTTCAGAAACCCCATTCATTACAGTAGCATCTCTGCAAAAGCAAAGAAAGTGAATCTGAAGAAATTTATCTTTGTACTCTGTCACAGGGACCTTGCTAAATCATTGCCATTTATTGTCTAACTTGCGTTCCTGTTAGGGGTTAGTGGTTGAATCTATTTAGTGTCGAAGTTGAGCAGCAAATGATAATTATTGAGCAACTTTAGCTTGACTTGGGATACTTTTTTTTGCTAAACCTGCAGGCTTTGTCCCTCTGTTCATGTGACTAGTTGAAGGACCAGTCCCAATATAGTTTAGGGGAGGCAATGGTCTAGCAGTATCACCAAACTATTAATCCAGAAACTTAGTTCAAGTTCTGGGGTCTGGTTTCAAATCCTGTCATGGCAGATGGTGGAATTTTGAATCCAAATAAAAATATGGAATTAAGAATCTACTGACAACCATGAAACTATTGTCAATTATTGGAAAAGCCCCACTGATTCACTAACGTCCTTTTTAAGGAGGGAAAATTGACCATCCTTACCTGGTCTGGCCTACATGTGACTTCAGAGCCACTGCAATGTAGTTGACTCACGACTGTGCTGGGAAACTAGGGATGGACAATAAATGCTGGCCAGTCAATGATGGCAATGCTCCACAGACATGAGGAAAAAGTCAGGTGCTGTGGTGGAGGGTGTTCCTCTATCTGTGTCAAAGGAGACTTTGACAAGGTGCTACAGTAGATAGATGGTGCACAGGGCAGTAGTGCTGGAAGGGGTGTCAGTAAAACACACCACCAATCTGGATTATAGTGGGGCTTGAACCCATCACCTTTCTAACTTAAACATGCCTAGGCTGATGAGGAACTACAATTTTGAGTATCTGAACCATCTCCAAAGCAATAATTTGTTTCATGCTCCTGTGTGTCTAGTAAAATGAGGACATATACTGTCATTCCCATAAGTTTAATACCTGAGTCCAGAAGGTTTTACAGTGCAATACAACATTCAAACTAAACCAATTGCACATAAGCATGACATACAGAATTAAACATTTGACCCTATGGGACAAGACACAAACACGCAGACAATGTTCCTGTATTGTTTCTGTTAAGATGCAGGTTAAAGACTAAAGATAAATTATCAAGACAAGTTGTCCTTTGCTGAGAGATTTTTGTTTTCATTAAATATGCAGACAATACCTGTAAACTTGTTTGCACTTTGCTCTTTAATATTCTGTAGCTCTTACCCAGGTGTGGCAATTGATAATGAACCCGCGATTCTTGTGCAGAAAAAAATGCCCTGATCAAAATACTGAATCTTTGTTAGTGGAAAAATCTTAGACATATGAAATACTCAAAAGTTGCAACCAATCATGCCTCCAATTCAAAAAACCTATCAAAGGACAAAGCAACACCAGAAACAATACATCTTACAAACCACTTCAGCAGCAAAAGCTGCTTTTAAACAGTTTACTCCCAAGGAGCTGTGTGCAGTCACTGAGGAGATTGAACTTACAATTAGTACTGGGTCACTGGGAAACATTCTGCTCATCTGTCAGTGAATTGAAAAAGCAGACACGGAGAGAATGTTTCCTCTTGGGGGGGAAATCAAGAACAAAAGGTTATAATTTTATGTTAAGGAGAAATTATTTCTCTCAAAGGGTTGCAAGTCTGGAATTCATTGTCCTAGAATGTAGTGGATGCTGAGACAGTAAATTTAAGGACGTGGTGGACAGATTTTTAACTAGTTTGACGGGTTGTTTAGTCACAAGGCTCACATTAACACTGCCATTAAGTTACTGTAAAATTCCACTAGTTGCCAACTCCGGCACCTGTTCAGGTCAATGCATCTAACCAGCACATCTTTTAATGTGTAGGGTTATGGTGAACAGACAGGTAAGTGGAGTTGAAGCTGAGATGAGATCAGCCGTGATCACAGAATCCCAGAGTGCCAAAGGAGGCCGCTCAGCCCATTGAGTCTGCACCAACCACAATCGCACCCAGACCCAAACCCCATGCATTTACCCTAACTACTTCCCCTGACACTCGGGTCAATTTAGCACAGCCAATCCACTTAACCTGCACATCTGTGGACTGTGGGAAGAAACTGGAGCGGGTGGAAGAAACCCACACAGACACAGGGAGAACACGCAAACGCCACACAGACAGTGACACAAGCCAGGATTTGAACCCAGGACCCTAGCACTGTGAAGCAGCCATGCTAAACACTGTGCTGCCCCAAATCATATCATATATTAGATGGCAGAGCAGGCTCAAGGGCCGAATGGCCCTTATTCTTATGGCTCTTCTGAAATTGACCCAAAGTGTTTGGGTCTTCACAAGTGTTTGTGAATCTTCTTATCACAACTGCCAGGGCTGGCCAAGCAGAGTGTGGCTTTTTTTTTAAAAAGTGCATTGAACATGGGGCAAAACGCTTGGGTAGTTCTGGAATCATGATGTGGAGATGCCCACGTTGGACTGGTTGGACTTTAACCTGGTGTTGTGAGACTTCTTACTGTAGTTCTGGAATTCCAGGCTATGGAGTTGGTGATGTACGTCCCAGTAACTTCCACAGGTCAGCAGAGTGCATTTATCTGGCTGCACCCCTGCCCATGGAGCTGGATGTCTGCTGGGTGAGTTTAGGACTGGAGCCAGGGAATGAGATTTGAAGACACACAAAGATTGGTAGAAGTTTGTAAGTCTCTTCCACAAAGGAGTATATGTTGGAGCAATTAATTTTACATCTGGATTTTGGAAAAGCAGAGGTAGGAAGCCATATGTGATAACAGTGTGTATCTGGAGTCTGATCATAGATCAGCTGTAATCTCACTAAATAACAAAAAGGTCAAGGGCTTCCTACTCCTATATTTCAAAATCTAAAGTCAGCAAAGGTGCAAGTATAAATTTCCTGTCAGGAATATTATCAGTGCAACAATAATCCAAGAGTGCAATCAGCAGTCAGGTAGCCAGATGGAAAGGGTTAATCACAAGGAGGAAGCAGAGAGAACTTTGAACTGAGTTAGGAAAGACTGCAGATGTCCTTCTTTCTCAGTTGAAGAGAGAGCAAAGGTCACACTTCACTGAATCTGAAACTCTGAACGGTTGGAGGGCAGGGGGCTAAAGAGGTGTCCAGTGAAAACTGGGTCAGGTTTATGTTTTCAGTCTCCATCCACAGTCTCATGGAATTGGCTGCACAGTTGAATCTGAATCACAGCAAGGAGTCAAAGCCATCAGGAGAAGTGGGGCAATGGGGCAGGGCACCGGACCACAGAAGAAAAAGGAATGCAAAGAGTAAAAAGCGCAATCTTCCAAATACAGCGTGCACAAAATAAAGCAATCATTAAAAAAAGTATTTGTCAAGTTCCTCAACAGTATTATTTTGCAAGCAGATATTGCTCTATTACATATATATATTCTATATACATATATAGATGTATTATGGTTGAGGTTTCTGTTGCTAAGTCAATAACAGAAGAGTTCTCACTGCGTAGGAACTGTTTCTATTTTCAATTGGTTTTGTCTAGTTGAGCTGTAGACTGTTTAATTCAAATACTCTCACATCCTTGCTCTTTGGTATCGAGACTAACAACCCGTAAAGCCCTTGAAAAGCAAAAAGGAAAATGCATAAACATATAGGGGTTCAAAACCTGCCTAAGCCCCTCTCTCATATGCACATCTTTAGGGGTTTTGAGTCTGAAGTCCCACCACAAGAACAAGCTTTTATTTGTAAAGCTTCCGGACTTCCTGCAGGAGGCGCTGGCCAGCCGGGTTGCCTGGGTCCAGTCTAAGCATCTCCTGAAGGTCAGCAACACTCCCTCTGTAATCCTAAAGAAACAAAAACAATAGTTAGCAAGCCAATTCCTGACCAGCCTCTAATCAAAGCAATTCTAACAGTGCAACTGTAAGGCTGCTGCTACAGTAGAGTCTTGCTGGACATGTTGCTGTAAACGCTGTGGAGACAACGTTTCTGCCAGTTTTTCACCCAGATTCCAGCACAAACCAGAGGCTGAATTGGCCATGATCCCAGGTATAAATTGTGAGATTCCGCTGACTACAGCTCTTCAAATTGTGCTCTGTCCTTGAGCTCACAGACATCAGCAGCAATAACAAAGAACAAAGAACAACACAGCATAGAAAACAGGCCCTTCGGCCCAACGAGCCCACGCTGCCATTTTAACACTGTGAGTGCCCTCTTCTACCTATGACCTTTGTCTACGCCTACTGGACTCCACAGTAAAGGAATTATAACCAGATTGAGGGAGGTCTAATTTAGGGACAATTTGTTAACGCCAATTAGCCTAAGAGCACGTTTTTGGGGTGTGGGAGGAAACCGGAGCACCCGGAGAAAACCCACACAAGCACAGGGAGAATGTGCAAACTCCCACAGACACCGACACAAATCCATGTATCTGCACAGCAAACAGTGATAGTCACTGAGCTGTCGTGTTGCCTGTCAGCTGGTCCAGTTTAAGCGTACACTAACGACGTGAAGCACTAGGCAACTCTTGAAGCAACATCCAAGAGCAGCCCTCGCACGACCCACCGCGTGTATGCCCCTTGTTAGACAACTTTTACCACGCTTACAAATCAAATAAGAATTATCTGAAGGAACAAGTTGTGACCATTCATAGTCACAGAGGTTTATAGCATGGAAACAGGTCCTTTGGCCGAACTCGTCCATGCTATCCTTTTATTTAAAGCTCTAAACTAATCCCAATTGCCCGCATTTGGCCTATATCCCTCCTATACCCATCGTACCCATGTAATATTCAATTAAACTGTTACGCTATTTTCAATGATTTTGAATCAGGTAAGGGTTGGATTCTTACTGAAAGAGTTTGGTTTTAAATTGATAAACCCATTTGCAGCCATATCAAAGTGCACTGGGATTCATAAGAACATAAGAAATAGGAGCAGGAGTAGGCCAACCAGCCCCTCGAGCCTGCCCCGCCATTCAATAAGATCATGGCTGATCTGTCGTGGCTCAGTTCCACATTCCCGCCCTCTCCCCATAACCCTTAATCCCCTCTCATCAAAAACCCATCAACCCGCGTCTTAAAAATATTTAGCGAGGTAGCCTCCACTACTTCAACGGGCAGAGAATTCCAGAGATTCACCACCCTTTGAGTGAAGAAGTTCCTCCTCAACTCCGTTCTAAACCGCACCCCCCTTTATCTTGAAGCTGTGCCCCCTAGTCCTGCTATCCTTTCTGAGCGGGAAGAGTCTCTCCACCTCTACCCTATCCATCCCATTCATCATCTTATACGTCTCAATGAGATCTCCCCTCATTCTTCTAAACTCTAACGAGTACAAGCCTAATTTATTCAGCCTCTCCTCATAGCTCAACCCCCTCAACTCCGGCATCAGCCTAGTAAACCTCCTCTGCACACCCTCCAAGGCCAAAATGTTGCCTGGACTGGGAGGCATGCCTTATGAAGTTAGGTTGAGGGAGCTGGGTCTCTTTTCCCTGGAGAGACCAAGGTTGAGAGGCGACCTGATAGAAGTTTATAAAATGTTGAGAGGAATAGATAGGGTGGATTCTCAGAGGCTATTTCCCCAGGTTGAAATGGTCGCTACGAGAGGACACAGATTTAAAGGTGCGGGGAGGAAAGTACAGAAATGATGTTAGGGGTAAGTTTTTCACTCAGAGTGGTGAGTGAATGGAATCGGCTGCCGTCAGTGGTGGTGGAGGCGAACTCGCTGGGGTCTTTTAAAAGACTTCTGGATGAGTATATGGGGTTTTATGGGATTGGGGGTTATAGATAGGTCTATAGACTGGTAGGTGTTGATGTGATCAGCGCAACTCGTGGGCCGAAGGGCCTGTTTGTGCTGTAGTGTTCTATGTTCTATGTTCTATGTTCTAAAATATCCTTGCGTAAGTACGGCGCCCAAAACTGCACACAGTACTCCAGCTCCATTCTTAAATACATGGAAAGACTAAATTATCACTATTTATCACACTGCACTGGTCCATGAGAGTATTTACTGTCTATGAACCTAATCAATGCCAATTTAAAAACATCTTAGGCACACACAATTTCTGGATTACACCCCAAGGGAAAAATTCACTGCCTTCCATTAATTGGTTACTAATGAACAATCTAAGAAGTATTGGGGTAGGATTAGTAAATTTGCGGCTGACAGAAAGATTGGCCGGGTGGTTAACAGTGAGACGGGGTGTCTTGGGCTACAAAAAGATATGGATGGAGTGGTCACATGGGCAGATAAGTGGCAGGTGGAATTTAACCCTGAAAAGTGTGAGGTGATACACATTGGAAGAAGTAATTTGACAAGAAAATATTCAATGAATGGCAGGACACTGACAAGTTCTGTGGAACAAAGGGACCTTGGCATGTTTGTCCTGACAGAAGACGGAACAGCATATTAACAGAGTGGTGAAAAAGGCACATGGGATACTTGCCTTTATCAATCGAGGCATAAATTACAAAAAGAGGGAGGCTATGATCGAGTTGTATAGAACTTTGGTGAGTCCACAACTAGAGTATTACGTGCAGTTCTGGTCGCTACATTATCCGAAGGATGTGATTGTGCTGGAGGGGCTGCAGAGGAGATTCACGAGGATGCTGCCTGGGATGAAACATTTAAGTTATGAAGAGAGGTTGTGTAGGCTTGGGTTGTTTTTGTTAGAGTAGAGAAGATTGAAGGGCGACCTGATCAAGGTGTACAAGATTGAGGGACACGAACAGAGTGGATAAGGAGCAGCTCTTCCCCTTAGTTGAAGGGTTAGTAATGAGGGGACATAAGTTCAAGGTGAGGGGCAGAAGACTGAGGGGGTATGTGAGGAAAACCTCTTTTACCCAGAGGGTGGTAATGGTCTGGAATGCGCTGCCTGGGAGGGTGGTGGAGGCCAAATGCCCCACATCCTTTAAAAAGTACCTGGATGAGCATTTGGCACATCATAACATTCAGGGCTATGGGACAAGTGCTGGTCGATGGGATTAGATGGCAGTTCAAGTGTTTCTAATGTGTCAGTGCGGACTTGATGGGTCAAAGGACCTCTTTGACGCTGTATATAATTTTATGATTCATCTTTGGCTCAGTGGGTGACATTCTCACCTCAAGTAAGAGGATTGTCCTCTCCAGACACTTATCGGCTCAAGAGTAGGCCCAGGATGCTGATGGTGGAGGATTCAAATATCTCACATTGTGCTCTCTCGTTTTGAGACTAATAACACATAAATACCATTGGTAATGCCATTGAATGTCGAGGGGAGATGGTTAGATTCTCTCTGGTTTACTGTGGTCTTTGCTGGTCACTTGTGCAGCAGAATATTACTTGCCATTTCTGAACACAAACCTGAATGTTGGTCCCGGTCTTGCTGCATTTGGACATGGACTGTTACAATATCTAAGGAGTTGTAAATGGTGCAATCAGCAGCAAACATCCCTACTCTGACTTTATGATGGACGCTGCCCTTAAGCTGAGATGACTGGCCTCCAAAAACCAGAAGCATCTTGCTTGCGCTCTGTAAGTCTCCTATTCATCAACCAGCTGCCAATGCCATGAAAAATGTATCAATGTTTAACGATCCACGTTAAGCTGCTGCGTTTTGCTTACTTTCACTTCTTTCCGAGCTTGGGCCCGTCGGTAGAATGCTTTCAGATTGTTGGGATCCAAGTCCAATGCAGCTGTGCAATCTTGCATTGCTTCAGGATACTGCTTCAGCTGCAGGTAACACAGGGCTCTGTGGAGGAGGGACAGCAGACTGGGTCAATCAACAAGGTACAGGCTGTGCTCATACACAGAGAGCGCCACAGGCATATGGAACACAAACTCCCAACTCCCCATGCACACATTTATTTAGGTTTTGTGAGAAGGGAAGGTCACGTGGTCCAGATGGTGAAACTAAATCCTGGGCCGGGGGCTGGAGAACTTCCCACCTGTGAATGGAACAAGTAAATGACACAAACAAGAAAAGACTGACTGATTCATCAGCCCATTCCACAGAGAATCAGAGTAGAGACTACCCACCCCAGCCCAGCCACAACCTTGAGTCTCCTGTGATTGGGAACAACATATAAACCAGCCTTTTCCACACAACAACTACCATAGTCTCTGGGAAAAGAACTGGCTAACATGGTCCTCCTAACTCTAATTATAGACTGTAAAAGGCCATGAGGTAGATCGATATAATGCAAACAAGGAACAGTGTTCACAGATGCAGTCAGTCCAATACGCCCCTCGGGTGAAGTTTGTTCCAAGAGTCACCTGATCCACTCTCAAAGAGACATAACCCCCCCCCCCACTACAGACATAAACCCCCTCCCCTCTTATTTCAAAACCCCCATTAATAATATTTAAAATACATATGCAAGTTACGTGGGTATTGAACACAAAGTCAGAACTATATGCAGGTAAACACGGAAAAACATCCAATCATGCCTACACTGACATAATCAGTCTCTCTGGGGGATGGCAGTTTCTATACGATCATCTCCTCGTCTCAGGAGCTTTCTCCAGAATCCCATCCTGAATTTTGGGAATCTCTTGCTGTTTAATGGTTGCTTTCCCCATCAGGTTGGTTTCTGTTTTCCTTGGTCATTGCCACCATCTCCTCCCTGGGTCAGTCTATCCCTGGCTCAGTCGCTTCCTTTCCCGGCTGCATCCAA
This sequence comes from Carcharhinus amblyrhynchos, assembly GCF_965287045.1. Lineage (NCBI taxonomy): Eukaryota > Metazoa > Chordata > Chondrichthyes > Carcharhiniformes > Carcharhinidae > Carcharhinus > Carcharhinus amblyrhynchos. Next base: position 3,314,929 of record NC_137339.1, read on the forward strand.
AACGATTCAGAAGCTTGGAGATATTGATAAGGTGCAGCGACCAGCTGGACCGCGTGTCTCCCCCAGACCAACTCATCCCTGATCTGCACCATCTATGATAATGGTCCTATTTGGGCTGCCATCATTGCTGGAATCCATTTTCTCCAGACACGTCAGCGTTGGGCTGGGATTTTCCGGCCTCGCTCACCCCAAGGTCAGAAAGTCCCTCCCCGAAGTCAACAGACCTTTGCAATGATCCATAATGTAAGCTTTGCTGGTTAGAATCTGGCATTTGTTGCCCTTCAGAAGATGGTGGTGACCTGCTTTCTTGACAGCTGTAATCCATGTGGTTTAATACACCGTGGCACGGTTAGAACAGCTGCCTCACAGCACCAGCGATCTGCGATTCATTCCCGCCTTGGGTCACTGTCTCCATTTGGGTGGAGTCTGCACATTCTCCCCATGTGGGTTTCCTCTGAATGCTCTGGTTTTCTTCCACAGTCCAAAGACATGGGGTTAGGTGCACTGGCCATACTAAATTCTCCCTCAGTGTACCTGAACAGACACTGGAGTGTGGCAACTAGGGGATTTTCACAGTAACTTCATTGCAGTGTTAATGTAAGCCTACTTGTGACACTAATAAATAAACTTAAGTGCGTCCAACACATGCCTCATTTTTCCTGCAATCTCACTGTGTATAATCACAAGCCCATCCAAGTGCATCTTACTCAGGCTGTTCTTTCTCAGACCGTGGAATTCCTTGCCAAACAGAGTGCAGAGAGGTGCTCACCAATCCCTTCTGTAATTCTGGCCTCATCAGCAATGCTGACAATCTGTGAATGAAAAGGGGACCTACCAGAATTGAGGCACAGTCATTTAGTGATCGGAAAGGCTGGTGATGCTGTGGGTAGAATCCCACAAAACCTGTGGATTCAGGCCCCGCTCCAGATCCCGATGGTCGAGGAAGGAATGTTTATAACATGGCAAAACAGGTTCAGTGTCTACTTGTAAATCTTTCTAAAACACACCAATCCGGTGGTAACAGTGGGAGAGATTCCTGGTCAGCTAATGTGATGGAAGGAAATTGGGATCAAATTAGCTGAGTTACCTGGATGGCATGGATCAGAATGGTACTAACAGTACGGGAGTTCGATCCCTGTTCTGGCTAGCGAGGGTTGGGGGCTGCCTCCTTGCCTTACATGTGGTGAGGACTGAGTGAAACCTCAACTCAAGAGGATTAGGAATCTAGGCTAACAGTCACAGCATGCTCGAGTACCTGTTAGTGTATGTAGTACATTCCTGATTATTCAGCTTCAGGCTGGCACTGTATTTTTCCACTGCTTTTCTGTGCTCTCCTTTACGAACCAACTCATTCCCTTCTTCCTTCAGAGACTTGGCTCGCTCCAGTCCATAACTGCTGGAACCTGGAAACACAATGGGGCACTGCATTGACATAAACAGATATTATTGTTCTACAATGGGAGTTATCAATGTGCTTTTTCACCCAGGACCAGGGCCCCAGTTTTTTTATAATTCATTTAGGGACCAATAACATTTTGTTTAAGATAGGCAAAGTTTGAGATTCAATTTGCTTACTCAGTGAATAAAGCAACAAGAAGTTTTAAACAAACAGAAACAAACATTTACTGAAGAAGATCAGAAAGATAACACAATTTACAATAACTTAAATCCTAACATACAGCATTAATATTGGGTACTTGTGAATTACGAGAGCTCTGATTGGATTCTTCTCACACCGATAACATCCCACACTCTTCTCACACACTGTTAACTGTACCATAGAAAACATTCTTTCTGGTTGTATCACAGATTGGTATGGCTCCTGCTCTGCTCAAGACTGCAAGAAACTACATAGGGTCACGAATGAAGTTCAATCCATCACACAAACCAGCTCCCACCCATTGACTCCGTCTACTCCAGCTGCCTCAGAAAAGCAGCCAGCATAATTAAGGAGCCCGTGCACCCTGGACATTCTCTCTTCCACGTTTTTCTGTCGGGAAAAAGATACAAAAGTCTGAGGTCATGTACCAACCGATTCAAGAACAACTTCTTCCCTGCTGCTGTCAGACTTTTGAATAGACCTATCTTGCATTAACTTGATCTTTCTCGACACCCTAGCTATGACTGTAACACTACATTCTGCACTCTCTCCTTTCCTTTGATTTGATTTATTATTGTCACATATGTTAACATACAGTGCTAAGTATTGTTTCTTGTGTGCTATACAGACAAAGCATGTCATTCATAGAGAAGGAAAAGAGAGAGTGCAGAATGTGTTACAGTCATAGCCAGGGTATAGAGAAAGATCAACTTAATGCAAGGTAAACGCATTCAAAAGTTTGACAGCAGCAGGGAAGAAGCTATTTTTGTGTCAGTTAGTACATGACTTCAGACTTTTATATCTTTTTCCTGAAGGAAGGAGGTGGAAGAGAGAATGTCTGGGGTGCATTAGGTCCTTAATTATGCTGTCTGCTTTGCCGAGGCAGCAGAAAGTGTAGACAGAGTCAGTGGATGGGAGGCTGGTTTGAGTGATGGATCGGGTTACATTCACAACTTTTTGTATTTCCTTGTGGTCTTGGACAGAGCAGGAGCCCAGACCAAGCTGTGATACAACCAGAAAGAAAGCTTTCTGTGGTGCATCTGTAAAAGTCGGTGAGAGTCATTCCTGACATGCCAAATTTCCTTAGTCTTCTGAGAAAGTAGAGGCGTTGGTGGGCTTTCTTAACCATAGTGTAGGCATGTGGGGGCCAGGGCAGGTTGTCGGTGAGGTTTTCCTTCTCTATGAATGGTATGCTTTGTCTTTATGGCATGTAAGAAACAATATTTTTCACTGTATGTTAATGGATGTGACAATAATAAATCAAATCAAATCACACTCTCCTCTCACACTGTTAACAGTTACCCTCCTTGTGTGGGTGTGACAGTGAGCTGTTGGATCACAGATTACGGGGATATGGTGGATCTCTCACCTGTGTCTGCTGATGCCTGTGGACTGTTCCTTGGCTCTCCCGCGCTCCCAAGGACATTGGGTTCCCATTTACGCTGAGCCGAGAAGGGCACCGAGGGCACTGTAGGAAGATTATCACGCCACTTACTGCCATCCTTGTCAATCAAAACTTTCCTCATTCTGCAACAGTGAGAAGAAAACAAACTCAGTCAGATCAGCATGTTCAGAGTTTGGAGTTTATTGATGCGTTGTTCTGAGGCACGGAACTTGGGGAACCAGGGAATCATCACCTGGGACTCATTAACCCTTTCAGTGCTGCAATGGCACAAACTGGCATCAAATCACATGGTTCTAACTCTGCTTTATCTGGTCAGAATGATAAAATAAACTGTTCAAAACTGCAATGGCCGGAAAAATAAAATTATAAAGCGAATCCAAAAAAGTTGCGTAAAGCTTTGCCTGCAATACACCTGCTGGAAACAGTAGCATTCCTTCCCCTGCTTCACAGGAACAGATTGCAGGGTCACATTTGGCCACTCTTACCTGTTCATACCATCCTGTGCAACCTGCACACTGCTGTCCACCTGCATTGCAGTATTGTAATCTACGTAAGCCTGAGAGTATCGCTCCAGCGCCTCATAAGCAGCAGCACGACGTAGAAGGGGCTTCAGCGTGAAGGGAACGAGCTCCAATGACCTGGAACCAGGGAGTCACAGGACAGGGTTAACACATCTCTCCATCAGTCTTTTTCAGGCACCATCTATTGTTTCCACCCTGGTTTTTATATATCTCCTCCTGACACGCTCAAGAACAGTATCACAGGACGCGCACCCCCCCACCCACCGTACCTGGCACAATGACCACTTCACATGCCCAACGAATTAATTTCACCGGGCTATTTGGCTACAAAGGGCTGTCTCAACTGAATGTGGTTCACAAACACTCATTTTCTCCTTAGCCCTGGGATACTGAAAGCAATTGTAGGAATAATGCTATTGATTACTATACCACAGGCCTTTGTGTCTACTGCTTATTTATATGTACTCACATTGATGTAGTTTTTGATATTTTTGCAGATGTACAGAAGATTTATATAGCACCTTTAATACAATAAAACATCCCAAGGCACATCACAAGGTCAAACCACAAAATTATGAGGGCTACAGATAGGGTGAACAGTGGAAGCTTTTTCCCAGGGCAGAAGTCACAATTTCAAGGAGGCACAAGTTCAAGATAAGGGGGGAAAAGGTTCAGTGGAGTTGTGCGGGGCATTTTTATTTTTACACAGGGTGGTGGGGGCCTGGAATGCATTGCCAACTGAGGCAGTTACATTAGCCACATTGATGACTTATCTTGATAAGCATATAAATAAATGAGGAATAGAGGGATATAACCGGTTGGTCTAGATAGGTAAACATGATCGGCGCAGGCTTGGAGGGCTGAAGGACCTGTTCCTGTGCTGTACTGTTCTTGTTCGCATAAAGAAACTTTACTGCCGATGACCAAAAGCTTGCTCAAAGAGATAGTATCTTAAAGGAGGGCGTGAGGTGAAGAGCCTTAGGGAGGAATTTTCAAAGCTTAGGGACAGCAGCTGAAAGTGCAGTCAATCAGGGAGGCTCAAGAAGCCAGAATTTGAGGGGTGTAAATATCTCCGAGGGTTGTGGAGCTGGAGGAGGTTACAGATATAGGGAGGGGCAAGGCCACATAGGGGAATAAGATGAGAATTTTAAAATGAAAAGGTGGCTTGACCAGAAGCCACTGCAGATCAGTGAATACAGGGGTGATAGCGGAACAGTAATCAATGCAAGAATTAAGACATGGGCAGCAGCGTTCTGCAGAACCTCAAGGTTACAGAGGGTAGAATGTGGGATAGCAGCCATCAGTGCTTTGGAATAGTCAAGTCTACAGATAGCAAAGGCACAAGTGAGGCAATTCCCAACCAAATATCGCTAACGTTTGGTGCCTTTAGCTCAGATACATACACAGTACAATCCTTTATACATTCACTGCAATTTCCAATCTTCAGATAACAGGCAGCTCGGTTAGAATACAGCACACTCAAGTCATCTGGGCATTTTGCACCTAGTTAGTCAGAGAAGGAAAAGCAGAATTTTATGATTCATATACAGAGCAAAGTCTGTTAAAAAAAATGCCTCACATAAACAAAGGGTCAATTACAGAGCTGCGAGGAGAACATTTATTCAGGAGAAAGTGTTAACATACTTTCAGTTTCTCAAGCAAATTACATTACCTCTTCAAGCACCCAGATACAAGGAAGAACTAGCATACATATAGTGCTTTTCATGATCTCAGCATACCCCAACATGCATTACAGTCACTGAATTACTCACGTACTGTAATGATTATTGTAATGTAGGAAAGCAGGGAAGGCCAAATTGGAGCACAGCAAGCTCCCACAAACATAAGAATAACCACAAAATCCACTTTAGAAACAGAAACAGAAGATGCTGGAAAATCTCAGCAAGTCTGACAGCATCTATGGAGAGAGAATAGAGCCAACGTTTCGAGTCAGGATGACCCTTCATCAGAGCAGATTCCAGCATCCACAGGATTTTGTCTTTATCTTAGTGTTTCTCTCTCCACGGATGCCGTCAGACCCGCTGAGATTTACCAGCATCTTGCTTTAATCTGCTTTTGTGATGCCGATTGAAGGATAACTATTGGTCGGGACACTGGGGTAACTCCCTCGCAAAATAGTGCCAAGAGCTCTTTGACATCAGAAGCAAGAGTGGCACTCACTGAGACAGGTATATAAAAAGCAGAACACATGCACGTGTGCAAACACCACTCCCCACTTTCCACACTCCCCCCACCACCAGAACTGCGTGACCAGCCGAAGAGGGTCAGGAGGTTGGTGGGTTTCTGAAGCAAAAGGAATCAGTGGCTTGAGGAGAGGGAGATGAAATTCATGATGAGGAGGAGGGGAGGTTAATAAGAACATAAGAACATAAGAAATAGGAGCAGGAGTAGGCCAACTAGCCCTTCGAGCCTGCCCCGCCATTCAATAAGATCATGGCTGATCTGTCATGGCTCAGTTCCACATTCCCGCCCTCTCCCCATAACCCTTAATCCCCTCTCTCATCAAAAACCCGGTTTACTAGGCTGATGCCGGAGTTGAGGGGGTTGAGCTATGAGGAGAGGCTGAATAAACTAGGTTGTACTCGTTAGAGTTTAGAAGAATGAAGGGAGATCTCATTGAGACATATAAGATGATGAATGGGATGGATAGGATAGAGGTGGAGAGACTCTTCCCGCTCAGAAAGGATAATAGGACTAGGGGGCACAGCCTCTAGATAAAGGGGGGGCGGTTTAGAACAGAGTTGAGGAGGAACTTCTTCACTCAAAGGGTGGTGAATCTCTGGAATTCTCTGCCCGTTGAGGTGGTGGAGGCTACCTCGCTAAATATTTTTAAGACGCGGGTTGATGGGTTTTTGATAAGAGAGGGGATTAAGGGTTATGGGGAGAGGGCGGGAATGTGGAACTGATCCACTTCAGATCAGCCATGATCTTATTGAATGGCGGGGCAGGCTCGAAGGGCTAGATGGCCTACTCCTGCTCCTATTTCTTATGTTCTTATGTTCAACCCGCGTCTTAAAAATATTTAACGAGGCAGCCTCCACCACTTCAACGGGCAGAGAATTCCAGAGATTCACCACCCTTTGAGTGAAGAAGTTCCTCCTCAACTCCGTTCTAAACCGCCCCCCCTTTATCTTGAGGCTATGCCCCCTAGTCCTACTATCCTTTGAGTGGGAAGAGTCTCTCCACCTCTATCCTATCCATCCCATTCATCATCTTATATGTCTCAATGAGATCTCCCCTCATTCTTCTAAACTCTAACGAGTACAAGCCTAATTTATTCAGCCTCTCCTCATAGCTCATCCCCCTCAACTCCGGCATCAGCCTAGTAAACCTCCTCTGCACTCCCTCCAAGGCTAAAATATCCTTGCGTAAGTACTAACTGGGGTTAAGAGATAACTGGAAGGTCCACAGGCAACTTGATATCTATCATACATAGAAAAAATTGTTCTTGCAATTTACGACAACATTCAGCACTTCCGGATGAATGAGCCATTCAGAAATCAGTAACCCTCTATTATCCTGTATTAACCAACTCTAGAAGACAGTTTTGGATGTATGGGTTTCTTCCAGGAGCTCCGGTTTCCTCCTAATGTCCAAAAATGTGCGGATTAGGTTGATTGGCCACGCTTAATTACCCCTTTGTGTCAGGGAGATTAGCAAGGTAAATATGAGGGGTTACAGGAATAGGGCCTGGGTGGGATTGTGGTTGGTACAGACTTGATGGGTTGAATGGCCTCCTTCTGCACTTACCCAGGTCCCATCCCCACAACTCCAGACATTTAGCCTGACCAATCCAACAAAGCAACACATCTTTCAGACTGTGGGAGGAAACCGGAGCACCCGGAGGAAACCCACACAGACACGGGGAGAACGTGCAAACAGATGTGACCCAAGCCGGGAATTGAACCCAGATCCCTGGCACTGAGAAGCAGCAGTACTAACCACAGTGCCAAATGCCCACTCCCCACTGAAACCCCACCAAATCTCCTGCACCCCAACCCCCTCACTGTCCATCCCCACCCCCGTCCCGTCCCCCTCACACCACCTCCTTCCCCCCCCCCAATCCCTCTGATTCTCCATCAAACCCTACCATAGCTCCCCAACCCCCTCACTATCCATCCCCTCCCCCCATCCCATCTCCAACCCCCACCACTCCTCCTAACTCCCCATCCAACAGTCCAACCCCTCCCCGGGGTGACCCGGCCCCCAGCCCTCCCCCCCCCCCCCCCCCCCCGGGCCTACCTGACTCCTTCAGGCTGTTGATGGCCTCCGAGTAGCGCTCCGCGGCCTGTCCGAACTGCCCGTGCCGGAAGAGCTCATTGCCGGCGCTCTTCAAATGCAGCGCGGAGGCCGAGCCCCGGCTGCGGCCCGACATTGGGAGACTGGGAGCGAGGAGTAGAGCCCGGGGCGGAGAGGAGGCCGGAGAGGCCCGGGGCTGGAGTGAGGGACAGAGCCGGAACCGGTGCGGCCTCCGTGCGGCGGAGCGAGAGGAGGAGCCAGGGGCGGGGCATCTGGCTGGGGGCGGGACCGCCGGTCGGGGGCGGGGCCTTTGGTAAGGCGAAGAGGCAGGCGTCTCCAGTTGGGGGCGGGGTCTCTGACATGTTGTCTTTGCCCGGGCAGGGGACGGGGGGAGGACGGCGCGCGGACAACGTTCAGGGGGCGGGGTTTGGTCAGTGTGGGCGGGTTATGTTCAGGGGGCGGGGCCGGAGTTGGAGGCGGGGCCGGGGTGTTGGGGCGGGGTTTGAGTTGAGGGCGGGGCTTGGCCAGTGTGGGGGGGGCTAGGGGAACACTGCAGCACCATTGTATTGATGTGGAGATGCTGGTGTTGGACTGGGGTAAACACAGTAAGGACTCTCACCACACCAGGTTAAAGTCCAGTAGGTTTATTTGGTAGTAAAAGCCACTAGCTTTCGGAACGATGTTCCTTCGTCAGGTGAGTGGAGAGTTCTGATAGATCCTCTCCACGTAAGAACACCATCCAGCAGTACATACTCTTCCAACTAGGCCAATGTTGTCTCCCTGATACTCTGCAGGAAAGGATGTCCCATGGTATGGTACATTGGGGAGACCATGCAGACACTACAACAACGGATGAATGAACACCGCTCAACAATCACCAGGCAAGCCCGTTCCCTTCCTGTTGGCGAACACTTCAATGGTCACGGGCATTCGGCCTCTGATCTTCGGGTAAACATTCTCCAAGGCGGCCTTCACAACATACGACAGCGCAGAGTCACTGAGCAGAGACTGATAGCCAAGTTCTGCACACATGAGGATGGCCTCAACTGTGATGTTGAGTTCATGTCGCACTATCTGTAATCCCCATGACTTGCCTGAACTTGCAACATCTCACTTACTGTCCTGTCTGGAGACAATACACATCCCTTTAACCTATGCTAATGCTCTCTCCACTCACATTGTCTGCACCTTTAAGACTTGAATAGCAGATTAGCTGTAAAGACTCACATTCTAATCAGTATTCTGTAAACTGTGTGTGTGTGTGCCTTTATATGCCCTGTTTGAGATCAGAACTCCCCATTCACCTGAAGAAGGAACAGCATTCCAAAAGCTTGTGGCGTTTACTACCAAATAAACCTGTTGGACTTTAACTTGGTGTTGTGAGACTTCTTACAGTGCACCATTGTCCTGCAGCCTCTCGCTGCCCAGTGCCCCCTCTGCCCACAGTGGGGATTTCGATTTAAACAGGTGATGCTGTAACTGTGCCCTTCCACCAGCAGGAGCACTCTCCTGCTGTCTGTGCATTTCTCTAGCACCTTCCCCATCCTCAGGGGCCGTTCCAAAGCACTTATTACAACCCACTGAAATACTTTGCAAATTTTACTGTTTGGTAATGTAGGAAACCACACAGCCAATCTGTGCACAGTCCTCCATTTGGTTCAAACAAATAAAGCAAACTAAGGTGGAAAGCGAGGAGGGAAACAATTCAAAACAAAATATGAAATGTAAAGGAAACTTCAAACATTAAACCAAAATGTGATGAAAGGGGGCCAATAATACACCACAACCCTGCGGTGCCCAACAAGCCTCAACGGTGCTCATGGACAGCACATGCTGTCCAGTGACACCCAGCCATGAATATACCTGCAGTATAGTTTAAAGTTTATTTATTAGTATCACAAGTAGGCTTACATTAACACTGCAGTGAAGTTACTGTGAAATTCCTCTAGTCACCACACCGTTGTTCGGGTACACTAAGGGAGAATTTAGCCTTGTCAATGCACCTAACCAGCACGTTTTTTGGAATGTGGGAGGAAACTGGATCACCCGGAAGAAACCCACGCAGGGAGAACATGCAAACACTGCCCAGGCAGTGACCCAAGCCGGGAATCGAACCCAGGTCCCTGGCGCTGTGAGGTAGCAGTGCGAGCCACTGTGCCACCGTACCGTCCATGGAGCAGACAGTTAGATCAGATGCCCCCCCTTGGCCACCCGTTCGCTGGATCTGGACCACATTTGGTTAGGCCCAGGAGCAGGTTCATGAGGAGTTCCTCCTGTTTCCCCCACCCTCCCCCTCCCCCGACCATCCTCTGCAGCTGATGTCTGTTGATGGGGCTGAAGTGAAAACATAATATTAATATAAGATTTTTCAAATGATTGAAATGGGAGAGCACGTAACATGGGCACGGTCCACGGACCCCACAAGACCACAAAAAGGGTAGGTTTCTGAGGAGCCCATGAACAAGTGCAGCTTCTGGTTGTGTGGGGCTGCTGCAAACACTACCCTCCACCCCAGGTCTCTGAGTCAATCTGTGCACAGCAAGGCCATGGAGGAACCTGGAGTGAAGGTTGTTAATTTTAAAATCAACGTGTTGCTTGACTGGGAGTCAGTGGAGATGAGTGAGACAACACACGACAGGTCAACAGCACTCAGTGCAAGGAAGAATAGGGTAGAGTTTTGGATGACCTCAAATTTATGGAGGTTAGAATGTGGCAGGTTAGACAGGACTGTGTTGGAATCGTCACTCCTAAGATAATAACCTCACAGATGAGGGTTTCAGCAGCAGATGAGCTGGGTGGGCAGCACAGTGGTACAGTGGTTAGCACTGCTGCCTCACAGCGCCACGGCCCCAGGTTCAATTCCAGCCTCAGGTCACTGTCTGTGTGGAGTTTGCACATTCTCCTAGTATCTGCATGTGTTTCCTCCGGGTTCTCCGGTTTCCTCCTACAGTCCAAAGATATCCAGGTTAGGTGCATTGGCCGTGCTAAAATGACCCTTAGTGTTAGGGGGACTAGCAAGGTAAATATGTAGGGTTACGGGATTAGGGCCTGGGTGGAATTGTGGTCAGTGCAGGCCTGATGGGCTGAATGGCCTCATTCTGCACTGTAGGGATTCTATGTTACTGATGGTGTGGATATGTGGTTGGTAACTCATCTTGTGATTGGATATGACACTGGGGTTGTGATGAGTCTGATCCAGCCTCTGTGATGAAGATGGAGATGGCTGAGGAAGTGAAACAACGAAGTAAAATTTATTTATTAGTCACTAGTAAGGCTTACATTAACACTACAATTAACTTACTGTGAATGCCCCCTAGTCGCCACACTCCGGAGCCTGTTCGGGGCAATGCGCCCTAACCAACACGTCTTTCGGACTATGGGAGGAAACTGGAGCACCTGGAGAAAACCCACGCAGACACGGGGAGAACGTGCAGACTCCACACAGGCAGTGACCCAAGCTGGGAATCGAACGTGGGTCCCTAGCTCTGTGATGCTGACCACTGTGCCACGGTGCTGCCCACAGATTTAAATCTTCTGGATGGTTACCAAATACTGGATGTTGTTTTAGCGTTCTGATAACTCAGCGACAGAAGGGAGAGGTGGTGAGGAGGTAAAGCTGGCTGTCATTAGTGTTCATGTGAAAATTAATGCTGTAATTTTGGATGGTAAAAATCATCCCCTCAAAAACTACACTGTTGTTGGTCCTAATGTCTCCACATGTGACTCAGTGTTAAATTGTTCCTGTGAAGCACATTCAGAGCTTCACTCCACAAAAATTATCATATAATTGTTACTTTTTGTTGGGAATATGGATGATGTCTTAAGTTTCCCCTAAAATTACAATCTTGCTTGGGAAGGTGTAGAAGGTGTGTGGTAATATAATCAGGGCCTAGTTTTAAGGCTGATCAAATTGGATCCTAAATTAAAGAATTGGGTATATTAAAGTCAAACCTCAGGCTGGCCAGATTTGATGTAAGTCAAATATACAAAGACACAGGAACATGTCTGGGCCTGACCCATCATTCACCCATCAAGGATCATTAGAAGATGTGGGGATGCGGGAGTTGGACTAGGGTCAGCACAGTATCTCACAACACCAGGTTAAAATCACCAGGACAAGTAAACCTGTTGGACGTTATTCTGATGTTGTGAGACTTCTTACTATTGTCAGAAGCCCAGCTTGGGCCAGACCTTCTGTCACTTCGAGTTCCTTCAGTTACCTTGTCTGACAACAGGTCACGTAAGCAACAGCATGGAGGTGGACAGCTGGCTCCGGTGTCCTGTCAGGCAGACATCAAGAAACCCACTGGGTATTGGGACCCCTCTCCTGAGACCTCACTGGCTGGAAATCAGAGAAGTTTCTGGAAAGGCTGGCAGGCAGGGGGATAAAGTTAAGCATCTCAGACACACCTGCAGTGAAGACTCAATGAGGGAGGTGACCTTGACTTTCCGGAAGACTGACCAGAGAAGGAGGAAGCTGCCGTCGAGACTCACCTTAGTGACAACGGAGCAGAGGGATTCAGAGAATCGGGTGCGCTGTTTAACCAAACCATCTTGGTGGGTAGTACACTTGAATCTAGGGTATCCTCCTGCTTTATGTGGGTAATTTAAGGGTTAATAGTGTTATTATTAATAAACTTATTGAACCTTTACTTGTATTTGTCCTTTGTCCATCTTCCAAATAAGGGCACCGGGGTAAAATTTTAAGTAAATAAACTGGTGGAAAGTATCTGAGAATTACAGGTACAATAAGAAGTGCGCTATGGGAAATTAACAGCCCAAAATGAGGTCATTCAGCCCATTGTGCATGTGCTAGCTCTTTGAAAGGACTATCCAATTAATCCCAGTCCCTCTGCTTTTTCCACATGGTGGTGATGCAAATTTTTATTTGAAGTTATTTATCCAATTCCCTTTCCAGAGTTACTATTGAATCTGCTTCCTTTTCAGGCAGTGGATTCCGGATCACAACAACTTTTTTTATTTATTCAGGGGGATGTGGGCATTGCTGGCTGGGGCAGCATTTATTGTCCATCCCTAATTGCCCTTGAACTGAGTCACTTGCTAGGCTGTTTCAGAGGGCAGTTAAAAGTCAACCACATTGTCGAGGCTTTGGAGTCACATGTGGGCCAGGCCGGGTAAGGATTGGCAGATTTCCTTCCCTAAAGGATGTTAGTGAACCAGATGGGATTTTACAACAATCAAAAATGGTTTACTGGGTCATCATTAGACTTCTAATTCCAAATGTTTATTGAATACTATTCTTTCACCATCGGCCATTGGATTCAAACCCAAGTAACCAGAGCATTACCACGAGTCTCTGGATTACTGGTACTGTGACAATACCACTCATCCCACTTGCTGCATTATAAAAAAAGTGTTTTTCTCATTCCCCCGCTCTGTTTTATTTTACCAAAGTCTCATAACTGAGAACAGTAGGTTTTTATCAGGCTAGGTATGAACCAGGGGATTACGATACAGATAAATCACCGTCTCACTGAATGTGGAACAGGCTCAAGAGACTGGATGGACTCCCTTGGCTCCAGATGATGTGTTCCCTGGTTCCCTACCCATTTACTCTACAGTTCAATGTATCTCTTCCAAGTAACATCAAAGGTGAGTTTGATCTTTAACAAAAGAACAAAAATGGATTCTAGTCAGTTAGACTGCACCCATTTTATTTTTCCATTGTAATCAGCACCCGCTATGGAATACCATATATACTTATATACCACTTTTAACAGACTTCAGAGCATAAACTTTAAGCCAATAAAGTACTCTTGGAGCGTGGCCTGTTGTAATATGAGAAATGCAGCAGCCAATTTGTGCACAGCAAGCTCCCTCAAACAGCCGTGTGACAATCTGTTCCCCTGTGATAATAGCAAAATACTGCGGATTCTGGAATCTGAAACAAAAACTGAAAATGCTGGAAAATCTCAGCAGTTTTGACAGCATCTGTAGAGAGAGAAAAACACTAAAACAAAGGCAAAATACTACAGATGCTGGCATCTGCTGTGACAAAGGATCATCAAGACTTGAAACGTTGGCTCCATTCTCTCCCCACAGATGCTATCAAACCTACTGAGATTTTCCAGCATTTTCTGTTTTTGTCCCTATGTGATGTTGACTGAGGAATAAATATTGATAAGGACACTGGCTAACTCCCCTTCTCTTTAACATAGTGCCACACTGGCTATTTTAACACCTGGAAAGGCAGATAGGGCCTTTGTATGGGACTATCAGCTTAGATAGTTGCGCTGAATCCCTGAACTGGAACTTGAACCCAATAACCTGTGACTCAGAAGCAAGAGCACGCCCAGAGAACGCCCAGCTGAGTCACACGCTGTAGCCATGAGATTATAAAAAAATCCTGCTGCACCAATCCCTCCTGAGTCACACTATATTGACATGGAACTGGTTCTATATTGACCTCACTTCAGTTTGGCTTGGGTTAAAATGCTGGAACTGCAACAAATCAGGAAGGCAGCTCATCATGTTCTCATCCATTGACTCTGTCTACGCTTCCCACTGCCTTGGAAAAGCAGCCAGCATAATTAGGGACCCCACGCACCCCGGACATTCTCTCTTCCAACTTCTTCTGTCGGGAAAAAGATACAAAAGGGTCACATACTAACTGACTGAAGAACAGCTTCTTCCCTGCTGCTGTCAGACTTTCGAATGGACCTATCTTGTGTTAGGTTGATCTTTCTCTACACCCTCGCTATGACTGCAACACTACATTCTGCACTCTCTCCTTTCTTTCTCTATGAACGGCATGCTTTGTATAGCGCACATAGAACATAGAGAACATAGAACATTACAGTGCAGTACAGGCCCTTTGACCCTCGATGTTGCACCGACTAGTGGATCCAATCTAATGACCCTCCAAACTAAACTATTCCAATATTATCCATTTGCCTATCCAATGACCATCTGAATGCCCTTAAAGTACAAGAAACAATACTTTTCACTGCATGTTAATACATGTGACGATAATAAATCAAATCAAATTAAATCAAGAAGGAAGAGAGCAGGGCCTGGGTGATAACTGCTGAACATTTAAACAAAAAAAAACAAATTTAATCAGTGCTGGAAAGTCTGATATTTCCCTCCACCCCTGAAATGGAAGCGGGGCAGTTGTTGTTTAGTTTTATCACTGGGTTTATTGTGCTCAGACAGACTGCAAATCCCTAAAGGCCAGTGAGTGACTCCAATTCAAAAATAATTCACCCACGTTGGCTATAGAAGGATTATTTTGTGGTGGGGTTGGCGGGGGGGGAAACGTGCAAGAGGTGACTGGCGCTTGTTAAATGCAACTTGTGTTTTTTTTTCCCCCACCACCCCACACCCAGCCACACCAATGTGTCCTCAAACAGTGCCCTAATTCAGAGTGTGTACAAACCAGGACCAAACGCTGAGCTAATTCTCCCCTCTGAAGCGGAGGAAGCTTTACAGGAGGCACTGGACTGAAGGGAAATCGAAAGAGAAAGGATTTGGGGCTGAGTTGTGGCTTCCTGTTTGACTGCTCTTTCCTCTCTGAGCCCGGGGGGCTGTGAAGTGAGCTGCCCCTCGCAGTCCCCTGTGTGAGCCTGAGCCCAGCTGCCCAGCGCTGCCACATCTGGGCAATCCCGGGGTATCGGTCCCTGTATCAGTGTCAGTGAGAGAGAGAGTCTCCGCTTTCTCTCTGCCAAAGGAAGATGCTGGGAAGAGACACGCAGTACGATTCCACTTGGGCAGAGAGCGAAGAGGAGCCGGAGCCTGAGCCCGCAGTGGGAGCAGCCTCCAGAGGCAGGGGATTACCATTGAAGAATGTGGTAAGAGGGGAGGGATGGATGGAGAGACTGGAATAGGGATGTGTGTGTGTGTGTGTGTGTGTGTGGGAGGGAGGGAGGGAGGAGGGGGTGGGGTGGGGGGGTTGTTATACTCAGAAACCAACCCCCACCCCAATCTCCCTCCTGTCTGATGACCACCCCCACAGGGTGACTTTGAGAGGGTGGGTTTGGATCTGACTCAGCACCGCAGCCAGTGATCCACAGCCCGGGCTCTGAAGCTGGGAGCTGTGGCCAGGCTTTGTGTCTGCACTGGAACCTTGTCAGGCCAGCAGGTTGCCATCTCTGTACAATGTTCCTCCTGAGCTTGGGCGAGCAGCAGCTCTGAGGCTGTGGCACTGCACAAGGTTGGGGGGGTGGGGGGTGGGTCCAGAATTGCCTACAAATCTCACAACAAAGACCTCAGAGAGGTTTGTGGTGGGTGAGCGAGGGAGGGAGGGAGGGAGGAGGGTCGTGCCCAGATCTCCTCCACCGTCTGACCCATCTGTGCCCAGAGCCGAGGGCAATTTGCTGCCACTCTGTGTTCTAAGATGGCTGATATTCCAATGTGCAGTCTGAGGGGGGGGGGGCTGGAGGAATTACTTGGAGGTTTGTACACCCCCTCCGATGTCTCTCGATGAGTTCAGCGCCTTCCCCAGTAATTTTATTTTATTTTATTTTAGTTGGTGGCAAGCCAGGGCTCTCCCACAAGTCCACAGATGTGTCTGGTCTTCAGGAACGCATGAGGACATTGCATTGTAGAATCCTTACCGTGCAGAAGAGGCCATTCAGCCCATCGAGCCAGTACCCACTCTCTGACAGACTGTCTTACCCAGGCCCTCTGCCCTGCCCTATCCGTCTAACCCCAGACATTTACCAAGGCTAATCCGCCTAACTGACACATCTTGGGGCATTAAGTGGCAAGTTAGAATGGCCAATCCATCCAACCTGCACAACCCCAAAGCATTTTCACTGTCTCCCTGGGAGTTTTTTTTTGTTTAAAGTTTATTTATTAGTCACAAGGAGGCTTACATTAACTCTGCAATGAAGTTACTGTGAAAATCCCCTCGTTGCCACGCTCTGGTGCCTGTACACTGAGGGAGAATTTAGCACAGCTATTGCACCCTAACCGGCACACCTTTCGGACTGTGGGAGAAAGCCAGAGCACTGGGAGGAAACCCACACAGACACGGGGAGAACGTGCAGACTCCACACAGACTGTGACCCAAGCCAGGAATCGAACCCAGGTCCCTGGCGCTGTGAGGCAGCGGTGCTAACCACTGTGCCATCGTGCAGCCACTGTTGGAAGCCAGTTAAAAAGCTTCCTCAATGTCAGGTTGTTAAATGGGCCGTGCCTAATGTATGTGAACAGTGGTTAAAATGAGTTGAAACCCAGGAAGGTTTAGGTGTGAGTTTGGTGTTTTTCTCTGGGCTTCGATTGTTTATGCTGATTCCCACCCATTTTCATTTTGATAAAGTTCACGGGGAGTTTGGGTAAAAGCTGATATTGGCAGGACGGGTACAAATACTAGATCTAAAATCTGGGTGACACCCAGGGAGGAAATTCCAGGCAACAGGAGGAGGTCATTCAGCCCCTCGAGTCTGTTCCATGCTAACAGAGATTGTTCCCATTGGTGGAAGGGTGGGGAAGCAGGTGACACAGGTTGAGGTGAATGGCCAAACAAAAGCCAAAGGCTTCATGAGGAATAACTTCCTTTTTCTGCAGCAAGTGATTAGATTTGAAATCCACCACGTGTGTGATGGAGACAGACTAATTAGGCCTTTCTTAGGCAGTGGAAAGAGGAGGCTTGTTGAGCTACAGGAAATCTGGTTGGATGAACACTGGTTAAGTTGTTCTTCAGCGAACCAGAGCAAACTTAAAATGTCTCCGATGCTGAAACCAGTTCTGTGATTCCAACAGAAGGAGGCCATTCAGCCCATGAACCTGCTATGTAGAAACAGGAGTAGCATCAATTCAAAAACATATATATATCTTGGGATGTGGGCATCACTCGTAAGTCTGGCATTCACTGGGCATGTCTCGGTTGGTGAGGAGGTGATGGGCATGCCTAGGTTGGTGAGGAGGTGATGGGCATGTCTAGGTTGGTGAGGAGGTGATGGGCATGTCTCGGTTGGTGAGGAGGTGATGGGCATGTCTCAGTTGGTGAGGAGGTGATGGGCATGCCTAGGTTGGTGAGGAGGTGATGGGCATGTCTCGGTTGGTGAGGAGGTGAGGAGGTGATGGGCATGTCTAGGTTGGTGAGGAGGTGATGGGCATGTCTAGGTTGGTGAGGAGGTGATGGGCATGTCTCGGTTGGTGAGGAGGTGATGGGCATGTCTCAGTTGGTGAGGAGGTGATGGGCATGCCTAGGTTGGTGAGGAGGTGATGGGCATGTCTCGGTTGGTGAGGAGGTGAGGAGGTGATGGGCATGTCTAGGTTGGTGAGGAGGTGATGGGCATGTCTAGGTTGGTGAGGAGGTGATGGGCATGTCTAGGTTGGTGAGGAGGTGATGGGCATGTCTAGGTTGGTGAGGAGGTGATGGGCATGTCTAGGTTGGTGAGGAGGTGATGGGCCACCTTCTCGAATTGTTGTTGGTGGTTTGTTGGAACTGATTGTTTCACTGGGGTAGTTAGGAGTTGTCCGTGTTGCTGTGGGGCAGGAGTATCTATAATTGCAGAGTGGGCAAGCATAGCAGCTTTCCTTCTCTGAGCCTGACCAATCTACCAACTTGACTATTACTAATGACCAACCTTTACTCCAGACATTTTTTTAAAACTGCATTTCAGTTCTCAATCTGCCGTGATGCAAAACAAACTCATGTTCAGGTCCCTGGATTTTGTTGATATCTTTTTGTCTACAAGAAATGACGGACACTCTGCAATCCATTCCAGATGTCTTCATGTGATGATGCTTGAAGAGACCGTTCACTGAGAGGCATGTTCTGCCCCAAGTGCTGTATATGAAGCTATTCAATAAACTCTTGAAGAGGAGATATTTGCAGAGTTATCGGAAAGGAGCAGGGGCAGTGGGACTCGTTGTGTTGGCTGTCTGAAAGAACCAGATATAATGGACCTAGTGATCTCTTCTGCTCTGTGTTAATGTTCAGTTTGGTAGCAAAAGGTCTTGTGTGAAAGCAAAATACTGCAGATGCCGGAATCTGAAACAAAAACAGAAAATGCTGGAAAATCTCAGCAGATCTGACAGCATCTGTGGAGTGAGGATAGAGCCAATGTTTCGAGTCTGGATAAGCCTCTGACGAAGGGTCATCCAGACTTGAAACATTGGATCTATTCTCTCTCAGTAAGAAGTCTCTCAACACCAGGTTAAAGTCCAACCAGTTTATTTGATAGTAAACCCCCAAGCTTTTGGAAACAGTGTTCCTTCATCAGGTGTGTGGAAGGTTCTGACCAGAGAAGGCATATAAAGACACACACAATCTACAGATTACTGATTAGAATGCAAGTCTTTACAGCTAACCTGCTGTGCAGACAATGTGAGTGGAGAGAGCATTAAGCATAGGTTAAAGGATGTGTATTGTCCCCAGACAGGACAGTAAGTGAGATGTTGCAAGTTCAGGCAAGTCATGGGGGGTTACAGATAGTGTGACATAAGAACATAAGAAATAGGAGCAGGAGTAGGCCATCTAGCCCCTCGAGCCTGCCCCGCCATTCAATAAGATCATGGCTGATCTGTCGTGTCTCAGTTCCACATTCCCGCCCTCTCCCCATAACCCTTAATCCCCTTGCCTATCAAAAACCTATAAACCCGCGTCTTCAAAATATTTAGCGAGGCAGCCTCCATCACTTCAACGGGCAGAGAATTCCAGAGATTCACCACCCTTTGAGTGAAGAAGTTCCTCCTCAACTCCGTTCTAAACCACCCCCCCTTTATCCTGAGGCTGTACCCTCTAGCCCTACTGTCCTTTCTGAGTGGGAAGAGTCTCTCCACCTCTATCCTATCCATCCCATTCATCATCTTATACGCCTCAATGAGATCTCCCCTCATTCTTCTAAACTCTAACGAGTACAAGCCTCGTTTATTCAGCCTCTCCTCATAGCTCAACCCCCTCATCTCCGGTATCAGCCTAGTAAACCTCCTCTGCACTCCCTCCAAGGCCAAAATATCCTTGCGTAAGTGCGGCGACCAAAACTGCACACAGTACTCCAGCTGCGGCCTCACCAGTGCCCTGTACAGCTGCAGCAAGACCTCCCTACTTTTATACATGAACCCAAGATCCCTGTTCAGGCCGTCCTCATGTGTGCGGAACTTGGCCAAATGGGCAAGATAAATGTAGAGGGATATGGGCCAAATGCGGGCAACTGGGACCAGCTTAGTGGTTTAAAAAAAAGGGCAGCATGGACAAGTTGGGCCAAAGGGTCTGTTTCCATGCTGTAAACCTCTGACTCTATAACTCCTGTTGTATCCTCTATCCTGTTCAACTTAGTCCCACAGCAGGAGATAATGTAAGGAAACCCCCTGGAGACAGCTGTGAAGTTACTGCTTGTCTTTGTGACTTGTACTTTGCACCGGTTTGAGAACAGGGAGAATAGATTTTGGCACTAAGCTTGTAACTCCTACTGGACTGGATGGCTGTCTCTTACTGTCTCTTAATTTACTGTTCTTCAGATTTATTTTCTGCAGTGGTTGTGGAGCCTAATCCTCTCCTATTTTTCGAAGTGGACCCAGGTGAGATGTTCTCTTTATCGTGCTTTTGTTTTGGAAGGACAAGCGGACTGGAAGAGAACCTTTAGATATTCACAATTCTCAGTCACTACCTGCATCTTCAGATTGCGGGTGTGGCCGTGAGCTACATTTCTATCACCCCCTTTCATAATTTTAGAGCATCTCAAAGTACTTCACAGACATTGAAGCACTTTGTGAAGCGCTGTTGCAATTTGGGAAATGTGGCAGCCAACCTGCACACAGCAAGATCCCACAAGCGACACTCAGATCTTGAAGGACATGGTCTTTCAGTGACGTTGACAGTCTGATTAATATTGACCGGGATACTAGGGATAATCCCACAGCCCTTCTTCAGAACAGTGACATTGTATCTTGTACTGAGTGGGGCTGTGTCATGCCTGGTATGAAAGGCAGCACCTCCCACTGTGCAGCACCCCCCTCAGTACTGCACTACGGAGTTACACCAGATTATGGACTTGAATCTCTGGAGTGGGACAACTTCAGACTAAGAGTACCTCCTCAGCCAAGCCTGCGAGCTAAGGAGAATTGGTGTGTAGGCTCAGATGTGAAGGGCAGCGGTTGGATTGAGGGACCAGAGTCCATCCAGTCCGATCAAACCCAGGAAGACAGGAGATTGAAAAGAGACTTGTGATTTGAGCCTCAATGATTTACAATTGACTTCCGCAAGGGGGCTGAGTGCAAGTTTGCCGATGATACCAAGCTGAGTGGCAAAGTGTGAGGCAGGTGCAGAAATTGCTGAGGGGAAAAGACAGGTTAAAGCGAGCAGGCAAGACGGTGGAAAAAAGCACACAGTGCGGTGAAATGTGAAATCATCCATTTTAGTGTAACAAAGATTCAGTGGATAGACTCCTGGGATGAAAAGATTGTCCTGAGGGGAGAGGTTGAGTCCGTTTTCTCTGGAGTTTAGATGAATGAGAGGTGATCTCATTGAAACAAAGAAGATTCTCCAAGGGTTCAGCAGGGTAGCTGTTTAGAGGCTTGTCTTGTAGGGCATTGGTGAGGCCGCAGCTGGAGTACTGTGTGCAGTTTTGGGCGCCGCACTTACGCAAGGATATTTTGGCCTTGGAGGGAGTGCAGAGGAGGTTTACTAGGCTGATGCCGGAGTTGAGGGGGTTGAGCTATGAGGAGAGGCTGAATAAACTAGGCTTGTACTCGTTAGAGTTTAGAAGAATGAGGGGAGATCTCATTGAGACGTATAAGATGATGAATGGGATGGATAGGGTAGAGGTGGAGAGACTCTTCCCGCTCAGAAAGGACAGTAGGACTAGGGGGCACAGCCTCAAGATAAAGGGGGGGCGGTTTAGAACGGAGTTGAGGAGGAACTTCTTCACTCAAAGGGTGGTGAATCTCTGGAATTCTCTGCCCGTTGAAGTGGTGGAGGCTGCCTCGCTAAATATTTTTAAGACGCGGGTTGATGGGTTTTTGATAGGCAAGGGGATTAAGGGTTATGGGGAGAGGGCGGGAATGTGGAACTGAGCAGCGACAGATCAGCCATGATCTTATTGAATGGCGGGGCAGGCTCGAAGGGCCAGATGGCCTACTCCTGCTCCTATTTCTTATGTTCTTATGTTCTTATGTTCTGTGGCTGGAGAGTCCTGTACAAGGATCATAGTCTCCAGCTAATGGGTTGACCAATTAAGGACTGGATGAAGAGAAACCTCTTTATTCAGAGGGTTACGAATCTTTGAAATTCTCCACCTTTTAGACTTGCGGGTGGTCAGTTTTTGAATATATTCAAGACTGAGCAACACATTTTCAGATTCTAAAGGAATGAGGAAAATAAGGAAGAATTGAGGAGCTCAGGATGTTGTACAGAGAGTGAAGTATTTCTGTAGTAAATTCACAATTATAATGTGGGAAAACAGGGAGCTAAATTCCCACAAACAGGATGATGATATTAGCCAGATAATCTTTCTGTGATGTTAACTAGGGGCTAAATGTTGAATCTTTGAATGGTTACAGTACAAAAGGAGGCCATTTGACCCATCGTGCCTATGCTAGCTCTCTGTTAGAGCAGCCCAATTCATCCCACTCTCCTGTTTTTTTCCCTGTAGCCCTGCAAATTTCTTCTGTTCATATATTTATCAAATTCCTCTTTGAAAGTTACAATTGATCCTCCCTCTACCCCACTCTTGGGCAGCACGTTACCAATCCTAACCACTCGCTGTGCCCTGTCACCATCTTTTGCCTACGTCTACTTGGTGTCCCTTGATTCTCCCCACCTCCTGCCCAGACCCCGCATCATTTTGAACGCTCGTTGAATCTTCTCTCAACCGTTTCATCTCCAAGGAGACCAAACCCAGCCTTTCCAATGTACCCACGTGTCTGAAGCGACATTGGTCAGGACATGACGTAGAATCCCTCGCTCTTTATTATAATGTAATGGGATGTCGATGTGAGGGGGTAGAAAGGGTTTTGGTTTAAAACTAATCCAAAAGATGGTGCCTCCAGTAGCGCAGCACGGTTTGTAGGTGGGGTGGCGGTAGGTGTTTGATAAATGTGTATACAACTCATTTTACCCACACGTGGTTTGAGTCCCTATCACTGTCATCAAGACTGAAGCTTGTCAGAAATTTCTGTTCAAAAACATTGGACCAAAGTCCCTTTGTCTTACTTTACAGAAAAATCGTCAGGACTCGGAGTTCAGACCTGCAGAGAGGAGGAACCATCCAAAATGTGTAGGTATCTCACTCGTGTTCTGTGAGATAGTTGTGGGTGTGTGTATGCCTTTCCTAAAATCATTCATGGGATACGGGGTGCCATTGGCTAGACCAACATTTATTTGCCCACCCCTAATTGCCCCTGAGTCGCCTCCTTTAACCGCTGCAGTGCATGTGGTGTGGGTACTGTTGTGTATTCTGCTGCTGGGGTGTATCCCAAGAACTGACTCCACAGAGAGACATCAGGGAAACACAGAGATTGTATTAGAGATCTCACTTGCTCCACTCTCCAACTCCTCCTGCTCCCCTAGGGCAGTCCCTGGGAAGAACTCCAAGGGTCACATGACCTGCTCCCTTAAAGGGCTACGTACCCAACAGACACAACAGCTACCCACCTCCCCCCACCCCCCCCCACCCCCAGGGAGGGAGTTCCAGGATTTTGAGCCAGTGACAGTGAAGGAGCAGCGATATATTTCCAAGCCAGCATGGTGAGTGACTTGGAGGGGAACCCCCGGCTGGTGGTGTTCCCATGTGTCAGTGCCCTCGCCCTTCTCAGTGTTAGAGGTCACAGATTTAACGTTTGACTCATGTCTGTATTTGGAGCTAAAACCCAACAACAGAAATAATCCTGCTTTCGAAGAAGCAGAAACGTCTGAAAGGATGAGAAAGTTAGGTGTCAGAAACTTTATTTAGCCTCTCCCCTACTGCCTAGTCTCAAAATACAGGTTTTCCAGGACAGGGGTCATAGTTTGAGGACCAGGGGGTAAATCTTATTGTACTGTCCTGTAGTAATCTGTGATTCTGGGTGGGATTAGCTGGGCAGGTCAGGGTATTTCTTGCCTCGGTGCAGACTTGATGGGCCAAAGGTCCTCTCCTGCCCTGTGATTCTGTGAACTGGGGTGAGGAGAAATTCCTTCGTCCACAGAAAGTAGGTGAGGCCAAAACATTGTGTGATTTCAAGAAGAAATTAGATATAGCTGTTGGGGCTAAAGGGGTCAAGGGATGTGGGGGGAAGGGGAGAGATCAGGATATTGAATTTGATGAATGGCGGAGCAGGCTTGACGGGCTGAATGGCCTCCTGCTTCTAGTTCCTGTGTTTGTATGTCACCTCCTCTAGGCTTGGCTTCTCCTCCTGGGCTGATGTTTCATTCCAGACTGAGGCCTGCTGCTTAGTTCCGAGGCTCCTGTTAGATCTATTTGTGCAGTAGATGTGTGGTGGGAGTGGTAAACTGTGAGTGTTTGCTCATTTCAGGACATGCCATCTCGATCTCGAAACTGGAGAGCAGCAAAGGACCTCCAACGCTACCGGCACGGTTACCCTGTGAGTATGAGACAGAGCGACAGATAGCTGTCTCTGGCGGTTTGGACCATTGGCTGTTTCTCTGCCTGGGATTCAGGTTTGAGCTGGTTAACAAGGTCTCTTGCAGCACTGAGGGAGTGCCACCCGTCAGCCAACAGGCCAAGGCTTAATCTTGTTTTATTTTACTTAGAATTTACAGCACAGAGACAGGCCATTTGGCCCAAATGGGCTATGCCAGTGTATTTACTCCAGATTTTCACTAGCTTAGGATAATGTGTGGGTGACAAGCCCTCATTCAGCACTCCTGCCCTTGCTGACTATGTTGAGTGGACAGTTCAAACCCTTGCTCGGATCCCATTGAAACCCATTGGCTCTTTTCCCTTTCTCATAAGATTGTCAGTAAATCACAGGCGTTCACAGTGTCTGTGTCAGAAGCTTTGTCCCTTAATGATATGTGAATAAACACTGAGGCAGTGGAAAAAAAAACTTCAAAGAAACAGCACATTGTTACAATATAATAGAGATGTCCATCAAACAAAGCTTTCTATCCCTACTACGTTTGCTTGCTGAAATCTAAATTGTAGTGACCATTCTTGGAACTCAGCCGGGCATTCATAATGAGGCCACCTGTTCAGCCTGCTTTTGTTAAAACAGTTGCCAGATGGTGTCATTATGACTGAGTGGCTGACTCCAAGAATGATCTTGTGATAATCTGCTTTCTCCTTGAGACAAATCTGTAGGGTTAGAAAATTTCCCAACCCGACCTCCGCCATACAAATCCAGTCCCATAACTCTTTCTCTCCAATGTTGCTGCCAGATCTGCTGAGTGTTTCTAGCCTTTCCTGTTTCCACCAATCATTTTCTCCTCCGTGTGTTTCTCAACTTCCCTTTTCGTGCCTCTTTGCTAATTTCCTCTTTGTGGTGGCGACCTCCACATTCTCAGCAGTCTGTTTGTGAGGATGTTTCTCCTGAATTCCCTGTTGGAATTGGAAATGATTACATGGGCAGCTTCAGTGTTAAAGCCAGCTGTTTCCCCACATTGATCAGTCTCCTATTCCCAACAGGATTTGGATGATAAAGTAAGGAATCACGACAACACCAACTTCAAGTTCTACATGAACGAAAAGCTCTCTCAGCCAGACGGTAAGAACTTGCCAGCTGATTCTTTTTATTCCCTGCCATTGGGAGACCTCCCTGGCTTCGATACAGATAGGGATCGTGAAGCCTTTTCTGTTCACCTGAGTGGGCGGATGGGACTCCGTTTAATGACACCTCTAACAGTGCAGCACACCCTCAACACTGCACTGGAGATGTCAATCTCAAATCTGTGCTTAAGCTAAACAGGGTGGCACAGTGGGTTAGCACTGCTGCCTCACAGTGCTAGAGACCCGGGTTCGATTCCCACCTTGGGTCACTGACTGTGTGGTGTTTGCACGTTCTCCCTGTGTCTGCATAGCTTTCCTCTGGGTGCTCCGGTTTCCTTCCACAGGAGGATGAGCGAATCAGGTGGATTGGCCATGCTAAGTTGCCCCTTAGTGCCAGGGGGACTAGCTAGGGTAAATGCATGGGGTCATGGGAATAGATGGGTGGGATTGTAGTCGGTGCAGACTCGATGGGCCAAATGGCCTCCTTCCATACTGTGGGATCTATGATTCTAGGATGTGATCCCGGAGCAGGTCGTGACCCCAGAGTGTTAGGCACTGAGTCAAGATAAAGCCTCATTTCCATCTCGCATCCAATTGTTGTCCTTCTGCAGACTTTCAACCTTGTTCCCGGTGGATACAGCTTGTCAGACTAATCTCACTGAGGATCTTTGCAGCTAATAAGAAATTT
Organism: Carcharhinus amblyrhynchos; assembly: GCF_965287045.1. NCBI lineage: Eukaryota > Metazoa > Chordata > Chondrichthyes > Carcharhiniformes > Carcharhinidae > Carcharhinus > Carcharhinus amblyrhynchos. The sequence goes on from NC_137339.1 coordinate 3,341,018, forward strand.
CTAATACCAGTTATGAGTTACATTTTGACCTGTATCCAGAGGTGTAAGATATGGAAGGGATTACAGTTCCCATTCTCCTGATATCTACCCACATACAGTCCAACTGAATCTGTTAGACATTTCAAACAGTTTGGTTCCTTTTTAGCTCCCAGGTACCCATTGGTGGATTAATTTTAATGTCTTTCCTCTTCTAGAGTGGACAATAGAGGAAATGATTACAAATTGGAAAGGGAAATATGACCAGTTGGAGCGGAACCATTCCTACATCCAATGGTATCTCTTTTTTCTACTTTGGCGCATTTGGTTTATAAAGGGTTAAAGGGGTTAAGGGTCAGCTGAGGTGCTTTTCTTTTCAATTACACTTTCTTAAAAACAAACGTTTCTAAGGATTTGGCAGATAGAGTGTGTGACCTGGTTCAGCACCAATGAGACCTCCTTGCCCTGTACTGTTACAAGGTCGCACTGGGTTAATAGAATAGTTAAACAAATGCTTGGATAACTTTCTTTGTAAATCGGGGCATTGAAGACAAAAAAAGCAAGTTGTGCTAAATTTTACAAACCAATGATTAAGCCTCACGTGGAGTATTGTGTACAATTCTGGTCACCAGTTTTTAGAAAGGATGTCACGTTGGGACAGTATAGTGGAGGTTTACCCAGATTTGATCATGTCTGAGAGACATCAGTCATGTGGAGAGGATAGAGACAGGGATGTTCTCCTTTGGGCAGAGGGCTTACAGAGAGACTAAAAGGTGTCTCAGCACACTGATTACCAGTGCTGCTGCCTCACAGCGCCAGGGACCCGGGTTCGACTCCCGGCTTGGGTCACTGTCTGTGTGGAGTTTGCACATTCTCCCCGTGTCTGCATGGGTTCCCTCCCACAGTCCAAAGATGTGCAGATTAGGTGGATTGGCCATGCTGAGTTGACCCTTAGTGTCAGGGGGACTAGCTAGGGTAAATGCATGGGGTTATGGGGATAGGGCCTGGATGGGATTGTGGTCGGTACAGACTCAATGGGCCGAATGGCCTCCTTCTGCACTGTAGGGGATTTTATGTGTTTAGACTACGAGGGGGTTTGATAGTGTGAGTAAGGAGAAACGCTTGTGCAGCAGGCGTGGAACCGGAGGTTACGGGAAAAGGCTACAATGAAAGATGAAACTGGATTGTTCTATCCAAGAACCAGCACAGGCTCAATGAGCTCAATGATGTTCTTCTCTGCTTGAAGACTCTATGATCTACAGGATGACCATGACAAATCCCACCCTCACCACCATCACTCTAATGGAGTGCATCATCGAATCTTCATGCTGCCATTATCAGAGTTGTACATTGATGGATATGTTTATTATTCATTGTTAGGGCGTGAGCTGCCTGGGCTGACATTTATCATCCAAACCTGTTTGCACCATTGAGAAAATGGTGGTGAGCTTCTTGAACCTGCTGCACTCCCTGTGGTGTAGCTGTTAGGGAGGGAGTTCCAGGATTTTTGACCCAGTGACAGTGAAGGAACGGTGATATATTTCCCAGTCAGGATGGTGAGTGACTTTGAGGGGAACTTCCAGGTGGTGGTGTTCCCAGGTATCAGCTGCCCCTGCCCTTCTAGATGGTACAGGTTCCTGTCGAAGGAGATGTCGTAGATGGAACACGTTACAGCCATTGTGCATCCGTGGTGGGGAAATGAATGGTTAAGATGTATGGGGTGGCAATCAGGTGGGCTGTTTGTCCTGGATGGTGCTGAACTTGTGTGTTGTTGGAGCTGAACTCATCCGGGTAAGAGGAGCGTATTCCACTGCATTCCTGACTTACGCTTTGCAAAAGGTGGGCAGGCTTTGTGGAGTCAGCACATGAGTTACTCTCTGCACAATTCCCAGCCTCTGACCTGCTCTTGTAGACACGGTATTTATATGGCTAGTCCAGTCCAGTTTCTGGTCAGTGGTAACCAACCCCCCCTCCCATTTTCTGAATCACAAAGTTTTCCAGGCAATTTTGGAGCTGTCCTCATCTCTAACCATTTGGCTTGTGATTTTAGGCTGTTTCCATTGCGTGAGCCTGGAATGAATTGGTATGCCAAGGAACTCACAAAACAAGAAATTGAGGTATGTATCGAGGGAAGGAATTGCTCAGTGTACAGATCTCCGTCTGACTCAGAGACTAAATATTCCTGATATTTGGAAAGACCGCTCTAACTATCCAAGCCTACAGCACAGAAAGAAACGATTTGGCCAATTGTGCCATTGAAAGAGATATCCAATTAATCCCGCTTTCCTTGCTCTCTCCCCCAGTTCCGTAAATCTTTCCTTTTTCAAGTATTTTTCCAATTCTCTTTTGAAAGTTCTTATTGAATCTGCTGTCACCAACCTCCCATCCAGCCCATTCCAGATCATCCAAACCTGGGACTTTGAAGGAGTTCACTTCATTTCACCCCCCCAAGTACAACAAACAATAGAATGGCAAGGATAAAAGCAAAACACGGGGAGAAGAGAAACGTAGGACTTTGGAGCAACACCTGATGAGATAATACCCAATGTGCTTAGAACATAGAACAGTACAGCACAGAACAGGCCCTTCGGCCCTCGATGTTGTGCCGAGCTATGTCCGAACCCAAGATCGAGCTATCCCACTCCCTATCATTCTGGTGTGCTCCATCTGCCCATCCAATTAAGCTTCTTTAAAGTTTATTTATGAGTGTCACAAGTAGACTTACATTAACACTGCAATGAGGTTACTGTGAAAATCTCTGAATGGCCACACTCTGGGGCTTGTTTGGGTGCACTGAGATTGTGGTTTCAACTCCACTTTCCTGATATGGTGGGGGTGCGTGGGAGGGGAGATGGGGTGTGTGGGGGTGGGAGGGGTGGGGTGGGGGTGGGAGGGGTGGGGTGGGGGTGGGATATGTGTGTGGCCGACAGGATAGTGGAGTTCAGCCCACAACCAGATGGACCATGGTCTTATTGAATGGCGGAGCAGGCTGAAGGAGCTGAATGGCCTGCTCCTACATCCCATGTTGCCCACTGTTTTGTTTACTGTACCATGGAACATGTAGAAAACTGAAAAGGTCACAGCTTCCAAAAGTTAATTAGTATTTGATGAGATGGGATCCACTGGTGTTGTATTTTTTTGAAACTTTACATTCTGCGTACAGTCAGGGTTGGCACGGTGGTGCAGTGGTTAGCACGCCAGGGACCTGGGTTCAATCCCGGCCTCGAGTCACTGTCTGTGTGGAGTTTGCATGTTCTCCCCGTGTCTGCGTGGGTTTCCTCTGGGTTCTCCAGTTTCCTCTCACAGCTCAAAGTTGTGCGGGTTAGGTCGATTGGCCATGCTAAACTGACCCTAGTGTCAGGGGATGTGTAGGTCAGAGGGATTAGCGGGGTAAAATGTGTGGGGCTGTGTGATAGGGCCTGCGCTGGGATTGTTGTTGGTGCAGACTCAATGGGCCGGATGGCCTCCTTCTGCACTGTAGGGTGTCTATGTCTATGATTAAAAAAGACTTTCTTTAAGGAGATGCCAGAGTGAAAGCCACTTTGTGAAAATCACATTGTGAGCTGTCTGCATCCCCAGCGTAACTACATGGATCCTGGATGGATAGAGACCAACTCTGGCTAACATTTCTTAGCTTCCTGAGAAAATGAGCAACTCCGCATTGCTGTGTGTTATTCTCTGTATCACTGTGGACCAAATTTAGCATTTAGACAGTTATATGGGTAAGATGGGTATAGAGGGATATGGCCAATCGTGGGCAATTGGGACTAGCTTAGAAGTAAAAACTGGAGGGCATGAATAAGTTGGGCCGAGGGGAGTGTTTCCATGCTGTAAACCTCTATGACTGTAAATTGTGTTTTTATTATTCATTCACTGGATTTTAGCATCATTGGCAAGGCCCATGGCTTACTGCCCACGGCTCTGTTTTAATATTCCCCATCTGGGATGGGGTTTGCTAATTCTGCTCAGATGGGGAATTGAACCAAGATCTTTATTGATCGATCTTGTTTGTATTGACACAGGGTCTCTTAGCCTCTCAGCAATTGGTCATTGCCTCGAGATTTGATGGTGCCTTAGCCAATGAAAAGTACATGATCAGTCAAGACAAGGAGTTGCTTTTAATTAATTTGTGAGATGTGGGCATCAGTGACGATGCAACCAAATCCTTCACAAGACGGTGGTGAGCTGCCTCCTTGAACCACCGCAATCCATGTGGTGTAGGTACACCCACAGCGCTGTTAGGGAAGGAGGTCTAGGATTTTGACCCAGCAGCAGTGTAGGAATGGCGGATGTGTTTCCAAGTCAGGATGGTATGTGGCCTGGAGGGGAGGTGGGGGGAGTTCCCGTGTATCTGCTGCTCTTGTCCGTGTCTGAAAGGTGCTGTCGAAAGTTGAGTTGCTGCAATGCATCTTGTAAATAGTGCACATGGCAGCGACCATGTGTCAGTGGGGGAGGGAGTGAATGTTTACGGTGTGAATGGAGGGGGGGTCAGTCAAGCAGGCTGCTTTGTCCTGGATGATGGATGGATTGAGTGTTGTTGGGGATGTCCACACCCAGGTGAGGAGGGGGAACATTACACCTGTTATTCCCTGAGTTGCTGGAATGGATTGTTTTTTTTTTAAAATCAACTACTTTTTATTCACAATTCTTTAACTATTTCACTATCAACAGTTATTCAAAGAATCTCATGATGCTAAAAGGAGGCTGATTGAAGCTTACAAAATGATGTTGGATTTTTATGGCATTAAACTGATAAGTGTGAAAACTGGAGCAGTGAAACGAGCCAATCACTGGAAACAGCGATTCAGCAACCTCAACCAGTGAGTGTAATTTGTATTTATATAGCACCTATCGGGATCACAGTGCCAAAGAGCTTTATAGATAATCAGGTTCTTTATATAGTGCTGTAGTCTCTGTGTTTGAATGGGAAATGCCCCAGTCAATTTACACCCTGTAACATCTCACATTAACATTAACAGAAAAGAGCAGATCGCAGCACCCCCTCCGTACTGCCCCCTCCTCCGACAGGGTGGCACCCCCTCCGTACTGCCCCCTCTGACAGGGTGGCACTCCCTCCGTACTTCCTCCTTTGACAGGGTGGCACTCCCTCTGTACTGTCCCCTCCGACAGGGTGACACTCCCTCCGTACTGCCCCCTCCTCCGACAGGGTGGCACCCCCTCCGTACTGCCCCCTCCGACAGGGTGGCACTCCCTCTGTGCTGCCCCCTCTGACAGGGTGGCACTCCCTCCGTACTGCCTCCTCTGACAAGGTGGCACTCCCTCCGTACTGCCCCCTCCGACAGGGTGACACTCCCTCCGTACTGCCCCCTCCGACAGGGTGACACTCCCTCCGTACTGCCCCCTCCGACAGGGTGACACTCCCTCCGTACTGCCCCCTCCGACAGGGTGGCACTCCCTCCGTACTTCCTCCTTTGACAGGGTGGCACTCCCTCTGTACTGCCCCCTCTGACAGGGTGGCACTCCCTCTGTACTGCCCCCTCCGACAGGGTGGCACTCCCTCCGTACTTCCTCCTTTGACAGGGTGACACTCCCTCCGTACTGCCCCCTCCGACAGGGTGGCACTCCCTCCGTACTTCCTCCTTTGACAGGGTGGCACTCCCTCCGTACTGCCCCCTCTGACAGGGTGACACTCCCTCTGTACTGCCCCCTCCGACAGGGTGGCACTCCCTCTGTACTGCCCCCTCCGACAGGGTGGCACTCCCTCTGTACTGCCCCCTCCGACAGGGTGGCACTCCCTCTGTACTGCCCCCTCCGACAGGGTGGCACTCCCTCCGTACTTCCTCCTTTGACAGGGTGGCACTCCCTCTGTACTGCCCCCTCTGACAGGGTGGCACTCCCTCTGTACTGCCCCCTCCGACAGGGTGGCACTCCCTCTGTACTGCCCCCTCCGACAGGGTGGCACTCCCTCCGTACTTCCTCCTTTGACAGGGTGGCACTCCCTCTGTACTGCCCCCTCTGACAGGGTGACACTCCCTCTGTACTGCCCCCTCCTCCGACAGGGTGACACTCCCTCCGTACTGCCCCCCTTGACAGGGTGGCACTCCCTCTGTACTGCCCCCTCTGACAGGGTGGCACTCCCTCAGTTCTGCTTTTGTTTTTATTTCCAAGTCGGTGTTTAGGAATCTGAAGCCACAAGGTTTGGACCCTGAGCCCAGAATGTTGCCAACTTCTGCTAGCGACAACAACTCGCAGTTTTATAGCACCTTTTGACACAGTTAAACATCCAAATACGCTTCACAGGAGTGTCATCAGGTAAACTGACACTGAAGCCAAGTGGAGATATTCGGACAAGTGAGAGAATGATTTGGGGAGAGATGGTGAGAAGCAGACAGGATTTGGGAAGGAACTTCATTTCTTCAAAGCTGAACTTTTAAAACATGTCCCCCAACTTCTCCTGACTTTTGGGGGTCTGTCCCTTCACTTGGATCAGCAGTGGGGCCAGGATGCTGTCCTGGTGATTGGGGTCGCTGGTGTTACAGGATTTTATTGTTGATTTTACTTCTCGTTCCCTTTTCAGGCGCATGCACAATAATCTCCGTATCACTCGGATACTGAAGTGCCTTGGAGAATTGGGCTTTGAACATTACCAGCCACCATTGGTGAAGTTTTTTCTGACAGAAACTCTGATACGTAACCAGTTGCCCAATGTTAGAGAGAGTGTCCTGGATTATTTTCTTTACACCATTCGGAACAAATCTGAGAGAAGGAAGTTGATAGTCTTTGCACAGGTGCACTATAAACCATCTTCAGAGTTTGTCTGGGGTCCTCCCAAGGGGACGGAAGGCCGATACAGCCATCTCCTTAAAGAACTACAGAAGGAAGGGGAGGAAGCAGGGACTGAGGATTCATCCGATGAAGACGCATTGGCTAAAGACGAGGAAAGTAATAGTTTGCCACCAGCGACAGACGAAGGAAGAAGCTCAAAACAGAGGCGCCTGATGGGTCAAAGCTCCTCCGACTCAAGGGAGAAGAGCACAAACTGTGTGAAAGACACAAAGGAAGGATCTGAGGATCATACGGAAACTCAGAAGCCAGATGATTCCACAAGTCAGGAGGAGGACAGTGCCAGAACAAAGAGTGACCTTGTTGAGAAATTTCCAGTCCCAGAAGATAACCAAAAAGGAAATATTGAAAAACAAGCAGGAGGAGAGGTCACAGGAAGCGTTATCACAGGAGACTTCATCAGGGGAGACGTTGGCACAGAAGGCGTTGGCTCGGAAGGTGTGGAAAGGCAAAACATGGAGGAACTGGTGCAAGTACCAAACAGTCCAACCAAACATGAGGACATTGAAGATGGCCCGAACGTACAAGAAGATACAAGTGAAGGTACCCATGAAGAAGGAAAGGAATCAAAGGAAGAATTGCTGTCTTCAGGAGAAGCTGAACCGTTGACCAATGAAGAAGATCAGCCTGTAACCGAAGGGAAAGCTGTGAATAAAACAACAGAAGAAGCTGATGAGTTGCAATGTGGCGTCACTGAAGCAGCAACAGGAGAAAGTAATACTGGGAAACCAGCAACGAGAGAGCCCAAGGAAATGGTTCAACCACAACCTCTCGCCACAGGGGAAGATAAACCCGCACCAGGAGAAAGTACAACTGGGAATATAACAAATGAAGATCTGGATGAGGTTGCTGGGTCAGAACTAGGTGCCACAGAAAAAAATAAATTTACAAAAGAAGAAGGAAAAATCAAGGTTATGGAAATAGAACAGAGTAACAAGTCAACGGAACCGGAAGGTCAAAGTAAACCTGATTCCCAAAGGAAGGTTGTGAGTTCTGCTGGAGATGAAAGTGAGCAAATGGAAGAAATGGAAACTGAAGAGGTGGGAGTGGGATATCCAATGAAAGATCCTGAGGGAAAGGGTGTTGAAATGGAGACAGAAGCTAATAAGCTTGGCGGGGAGGGAGAAGACATAGAAATGGATGATGGGCAATAAGTACCTCAATACTAACAGCGCGGCCACAGCTTATCAGTTCAATATCTTGCTGTGTTGTGAAGCATCAGGAAACTACTTTGAACACGAGCTCTGAGTGTGGCATCAATAACAACAACTTCCCAGACAGCTGGCTACACTTTTCCAAACATCTGGGGACAAAGAGAGTAAATTACCTCATGTAACTACCATGGACCTTCTAATGCCACGTACTAACTGGTATTAAAGGCTAGCAGCTGGTGTGCATGTGTATATATAATATTCGACTTTTTAAATAAAGCTCTGATGGCTGATGAAGTTCAATAATAAATATTTTGTGCCACATTCCAGTCCTCTTTACCCCCAGTCTGGATGCAGCATTTGTGATGGGAGCTGACGACAATCGTTTTATTGTCTTTGAGGTTCTTGCCCACCTCTCCTGAAGCTCGAATCTGGGGATGAAGATGGAACGAGGACCAGGATCCCAGGTCATCTCCGCGACCTTGTTCATTACCATATTGAAACACTGTCTTTAATTTAGTTAAAGCATTTCACAAGAGCTTGACACTGCCACACCTAAGATGTTCAGATAGGGTGACCAGAAGCACATTCTGTGGCAGGTTTTAAGGAGTGTCTCTAAGGAGTAGAGAGGTTGAGGGAGGGAATTGCAGAGCTTGGGGGCCCAGGAAGCTGGAAACAGGACAGCTATCATTAAGCTAAGCAGCCGCTCTCCATGAGGATGAGGCGGGAAGCTATTCTACAGACCATGTCCTGCGACTTGACCCAGTTCCAGCAATATTCTGGTGCACAGCAACCGGGATCAGGAATGCTGGATGTTTGGGAAGAGTGTCCCACTGGCTGCTGTAACGAGCCAGTAAGGTGTCTGTCTAATTAGAGGAAATGAAACTTCTTGAAACAGTGTAGACATTGGCTAGGATTGTCCGTTCCTGTTTTGGTCAGGAGGGTTTAGTGATGGAGTGGAATCTCTTGTGATGTAAAGACGTGACACAGTGGTTAGCACTGCTGCCTCAGCACCAAGGGCCTGAGTTCAATTCTGGCCTTCGGTGACTGGGGGGAATTTGCACATTCTTAGGGCAACACAGTCTCGCGATGGTTAGCACTGCTGCCTCACAGCGCCAGGGACCCAGGTTCAATTCCAGCCTTGGGTGACTGTGGAGTTTGCGCGTTCTCCCCGTGTCTGCGTGGGTTTCCACTGGGTGGTCCGGTTTCCTCCCACACTCCAAAGATATGCAGGTTAGGTTAATTGGCTGTGCTAACTTGACCCTTAGTGTCAGGGGGACTAGCGGGGTAAAGTAAAGTTTATTTATTAATTATAAATAAGGCTTACATTAACCCTGCAATGAAGTTACTGTGAAATTCCCCTATTCGTGGGGTTACAGGAGCGCCTGGGTGGGATTGTTGTTGGTGCAGACTTGATGGGCTGAATGGCCTCCTTATGCACTGTAGGGACTGCATGGTTCTATGATTGTCCCCTCCCTCTGTATGGGACATAGCACACTTCCTAACACTGAACATAAGGGACATCTTTTGAATACATTATCATCTCTAATCAGGCTTCAACACCTGAATCAAACCCCACACCCCTGCACACTCTCCCCCACCGCCCCCCCCCCCCAAAACACCCACCCTCCACCCTGGCCAGGGGAACCCACCAGCTGTACGAATGCCCATTCACATTGGCGCGAGGGCAGGACACTGTGAAACCCGGTTCCCATGGTGTCCACCTGGTGTCCCCCGAGGTGCTCAGGTGAGTGCACCACTGGGGAAGAGGGTTAGACAGAGGCACTGGCCCAGCACTGCTGGCAGTGAGTGGGGAACATTTGTAAGCTGGCCAGGCTCCTGATCTTGGAGGGACTAGGTTACTGGAGGGGCAGGACGGGCACTGCCAGCGTTATGTTGTGGGACCTTCCCCCCCCCCTCCACTTTTTGTTTTTCTGACAAAGTCCCAAACTACACGGTGGAGAAAGCAGCTGAGGCCTCGACACTCCTACTACTGCCCACTAATATCATATCCTCGTATCTGTTCTGCTGGCTGGGTTCCTCGTCTATTACAGAACCGATACCTCCCCCCCCGAGCCACGAATAAAGAAAGTCTGATCCAACCCGTGCTGAGAATGAAGGGCTAAATCTTACTGAGAAAAGGAGGATGTGTTCACATTGCTGGCAGGGGATGGTTACTCTGGATGAGCATATCTCAGGCATGGGAAATCTGAGTCCTTTATGATAATACCAGACTCATTCTGATACCTAATTCCATCCTGAAAACTGTCACTGAAACTGCTTCAATTATTCATGGTAAAGATCTGAGTGTCACTGGCACAACTGGTATTATCACCACTCAGAAAGCACTGGCACTTTGCCTTCCTTCATAAACTAATACATTCTGGGGGGCTACATATTGCGGGTGGGGGGTGGGGGGGTGAGGGTGCTACATTCTGGGGGGTGGGGGGGGTGAGGGTGCTACATTCTGGGGGGTGGGGGGTGAGGGTGCTACATTCTGGGGGGTGGGGGGTGAGAGTGCTACATTCTGGGTGGTGAGGGTGCTACATTCTGGGGGGTGGGGGGGTGAGGGTGCTACATTCTGAGGGGTGGGGGGTGAGGGTGCTACATTCTGGGGGGTGGGGGGGTGAGGGTGCTACATTCTGAGGGGTGGGTGGTGAGGGTGCTACATTCTGGGGGGTGGGGGGTGAGGGTGCTACATTCTGGGGGGTGGGGGGTGAGGGTGCTACATTCTGGGGGGTGGGGGGTGAGGGTGCTACATTCTGGAGGGTGGGGGGGTGAGGGTGCTACATTCTGGAGGGTGGGGGGTGAGGGTGCTACATTCTGGAGGGTGGGGGGGTGAGGGTGCTACATTCTGGAGGGTGGGGGGTGAGGGTGCTACATTCTGGGGGGTGGGGGGTGAGAGTGCTACATTCTGGAGGGTGGGGGGTGAGGGTGCTACATTCTGGGGGGTGGGGGGTGAGGGTGCTACATTCTGGGGGGTGGGGGGTGAGAGTGCTACATTCTGTGGGGTGGGGGGTGGGGGTGCTACATTCTGGGGGGTGGGGGGTGAGGGTGCTACATTCTGGAGGGTGGGGGGGTGAGGGTGCTACATTCTGGGGGGTGGGGGGTGAGGGTGCTACATTCTGTGGGGTGGGGGGTGGGGGGTGAGGGTGCTACATTCTGAGGGGTGGGGGGGTGAGGGTGCTACATTCTGGGGGGTGGGGGGGGTGAGGGTGCTACATTCTGGAGGGTGGGGGGTGAGGGTGCTACATTCTGGGGGGTGGGGGGGGTGAGGGTGCTACATTCTGGAGGGTGGGGGGTGAGGGTGCTACATTCTGGGGGGTGGGGGGGGTGAGGGTGCTACATTCTGGAGGGTGGGGGGTGAGGGTGCTACATTCTGGGGGGTGGGGTGGGGGTGCTACATTCTGGGGGGTGGGGGGGTGAGGGTGCTACATTCTGGGGGGTGGGGGTGTAGATGCTACATTCTGGGGGGTGGGGGGGGTGTACAGTGCTACATTCCGGGGGGAGCGAAGGGTGACGGTGTCCCCTAATTCACAAGGTGATTGTATAATTAAAGTTCTGCCTCGAGTGCTCACAGACCGAGTGGTTCCCTCCGAAGGTGTTAGGCCAGAAAGTGTCACCTCGAGCATCGCACAGTGTGACATAAATAGATGGTTTCTTTTTATACCAAGACCTGTTCAGCTTAATCACAGATAAACGAGCTCTATCGACTACCCAATGACTGAATGGGAATAAATCTAAAGTAGGAAAAGATACCAATGAGGAGCAAGTGACGGCAACCAATTAGAATCCCCACAGTGCAGGAGAAGGCCATTCAGCCCACCCAGCCCCAAACCCCATGGCCCCACGCATTTACCCCACTAACCCCCCCTAACCTACGCATCCTGGGAGACTAAGGGGCAATTTAACATGGCCAATTAACCTAACCCACACATCTCTGGAGCACCCAGAGGAAACTCATTCCGACACAGGGAAACATGCAGACTCTGCACCGACAGTCACCCGAGGCCAGAATCGAACTCAGGTCCCAGGCTCTGTGAGGCAGCAGTGCTAATCACGGTGGCACCATACCACCCCATTGAGATACATAAACCACTCTCAGTAACATTGTTAATGAGGGTGAAATAGGGTCAGATGTGAGAGATGATCGAGTGGTGCAGAGTCCATTTGGGTGGAGATAAACATGCCAAGAGAAAGAGGACGTTATTAGGAGTTGTGTATAAGCCCCCAAACAGTCTCCACACTATAGGGAAGAGTATAAATCGGCTATAATAGCAGCATGTAAAAGAATAGAACAATAATTCAGGGTGACTTCAATCTTCATGTTGATTGGGTTAATCAAGTTGGAATGGGTAGCTACAATAATGAATTCATCGCGTGCCTTTGGGATAGTTTCCTAGAACAATATATCAATTCCCAGCTTGGAGCACTGTCTGTTTGCACGTTCTCACCGTGTCTGCGTGAGTTTCCTCCTGGAGTTCCGGCTTCCTCCCACAGTCCAAAGATGTACAGGTGAGGTGGATTGGCCGTGCTAAATTGCCCCTTAGTGTCGGGGGGGCTCTGGGAATAGGGGCTGGGTGGAATGATGGTCAGTGCAGACTTGACGGGCCAAATGGCCTCGTTCTGTACTCTCAGTATTCTATGATTCTGTGAAGTAGCGATCACAATATGATGGAATTTAATATTCAGTTTGATTGAGAAACTTGAATCAGAAACAGCTGTGTTTAACTTAAATAAAGGGAATTACAATGAGATGAGGATAGAGTTCATTAAAGAGGATTGGTTGGATAATTAGCAGGAAAGACAGGAAGTATGCAGTGGTAGACTAATTTATGACTCTCAGAAAAAATATATCCCAGTGAGGAGGAGAGATTTTTAAGACAGGAATAAACCAACTAATTGATTTGATTTGATTTGATTTATTATTGTCACATGTATTAATATACGGTGAAAAATATTGTTTCTCGCGTGCTATACAGACAAAGCATACCATTCATAGAGAAGGAAAGGAGAGAGTGCAGAATGTGATGTTACAGTCACAGCTAGGGTGTGGAGAAAGATCAACTTAATGCAAAATAGATCCATTCAAAAGTCTGATAGCAGCAGGGAAGAAGCTGTTCTTGAGTCAGTTGGTACATAACGTCAGACTTTTGTATCTTTTTCCTGATGGAAGAAGATGGAAGAGAGAATGTCCGGGGTACATGGGATCCTTAATTATGCTGGCTGCTTTGCCGAGGCAGCGGGAAGTGTAGACAGAGTCAATGGATGGGAGGCTGCTTTGTGTGATGGATTGGGCTACATTCACGATCTTTGTAGTTCCTTGCGGTCTTGGGTAGAGCAGGAGCCCAGACCAAGCTGTGATTCAACCAGAAAGATTGTTTTCTGTGGTGCATCTGTAAAAGTTGGTGAGAGTCGTAGCGGACATGCCAAATTTCCTTGGTCTTCTAAGAAAGTAGAGGCGTTGGTGGGCTTTCTTATCTATAGTGTCGGCGTGGGGGGACCAGGACAGGTTGTTGGTGATCCGGACATCTAAAAACTTGAAGCTCTCGACCCTTTCTACTTCACCCCAGTTGGTGCAGACAGGGGCATGTTCTCCATTACGCTTCCTGAAGTCGATGACAATCTCCTTCATTTTGTTGACAAACCATGGCTAACCAATGAAGTTAAGGGGAGTGTTAAGTTGAAAGAAAAAAGCATATCATGAAGAAAACATCCGTGATAGTCCTGACGACTGGGATAAATTCAGAATCCAGTAAAGGAGAAGTAAAATCATAATAAAGAGAGAAAACATAAACCACGAGACCAAACTAGCAAGGAATATTAAAAACTGACAATAAGAACTTCTTTAAATGTATAAAAGGAAGAGAGAGGTCAAAATGAATCATGGGAGAGAGTTATGGGGAACAAGGAAATGGCGGAGTAGTTAAACAGATATTTTACATCAGTCTTTACAGTAGGGGATATTTCAACATTCCATTAACACAAAAGAATTAAGTACCATCGCCAGGGACGTAGTATTAGACAAACTAATGGGGCTAAAGGCAGATAAGTTCCCTGGCTCTGATGGCTTCCGTCCTAAAATTAGTAATTACAGAGATAGTGGGAGCTTTGGTTTTAATTTTCCAAAAATCTTTGGACTCTGGAGAAGTACTGGGGAGTGGGAAAACTGCTAATGTGACAGCCCTATTCAGAATGGGGGGTGGGGGGGAGGGGTGGGGGGAGACAAAAAGCTGATGACCACAGTTCGATTAACCTAATACCTGTTGTTGGGAAAAAGTTGGAATCATTATTAAAAATGATAGCAGCAAATTTAGAAAATCATAATCTAATCAAGCAGCGTCAGCATGACTTGATGAAAGGGAAATCATGTATTGTGGTTTTTAAATTTCCACCTGTTAAGCCATGAAGTCGATATGGTCCCAACATTATAAGTGTAATAGACTGCAAGCTGCTTTAATCACATTCATCCTAATTTCCATATTTAAACTTTACTCTCCTCAGAACTAGAAATTACCTCCAAAATATAAACATGACTATGAACTAGAGACTCAGAATCCACCATTCAATGAGATTGTCGCTGATTTTTTACAAAAAATCATTCATGGGATGTGGGCATCACTGGCTGAGCCAGCATTTATTGCTGACCCCTGGGGGCAGTTAAGAGTCAACAGTGGGCCTGGAGTCACGTGTAGGCCAGACCAGGTAAGGCTGGTGAATTTTCTTCCCTAAAGGATATTAGTAAACCAGATGGGTTTTGAATGACAATCAACCAAGGTCATCATTAGACTCTTAATTCCAGATTTTTATTGAACTCAAATTTCAACATCTGCCATGATGAGACTCGAACCCTGGTCTCCAGAGTCTTACCCCAGGATCTCCAGATTACTAGCCCAGTGACAAAATGCCACCATTTCCCCATACCTGTGGTTAACTGAAAGAGTTGAAGGCAGTATCATACTTAAAGAAAAAAAATCTAATTGGATTAAGATGGCAGGACAGAAGACCAACAAAATATAAAGAACAGCAAAGAATGACAAAACGATTAATGAGCAGGGTAAAATTAGAATACAAGAGAAAGGTAGCTAGATGGATAGAAAGAGTTTCCCTGGATATTAAGCAAGAAAATAGTTAACAAAGTGAGCTTTTAAGTTGGCTGAGAGTACAAAAGGTGCATCTGGGGAATTGGTAATGGCGAGCAGAGAGGTGGTGGTGGATGAATTGAACGGGTATTTTCCACCTGTCTTCACTGTTGAGGATACAAGTCACATCCCTTCAATTGATTGTGCTTGGGGATTGGGTGCAATTGGCTGGGCTGGGGGGGATCGGTTGGGCCATCGAGGATGTGATATCCGGGGTGGGGGGGAGCGATCAGGTGGGGAGGCCAGTGATAACGGGGGGCGGCAGGGAGGTGATATCTGGGGGGCGGGGGGGGGAGGTGACAGACAGAGCTGTCTGTTGCACAGAACAGAAATATGCGCATGTCTAATTGAATCCTCTACTGTGAGCAGCCGGCTTTCTGCTGTGTTTAGGCCCTCCCCCTACTAGCAGGAAACGGATTGTGCATCATTCATTCAGTGGTGTAAGATTTCATTTGTGGCCTCGCTTAAAAAAAAGGATCTGAAACTCAGAGTGCAAGCTTGTTTGGCGCTTAGGATTATTTTGGTAAGATTGCCCTTTGTGTGTTTGTGTGCGGAATGCTTATTTGTGGCACACATTCCGCCCTCAGCCCTAATGTGTTACTTGCATTTTCCTAATTTTTCGCCTGGTTTAATGACTTCACATTTTAAAGGTTTTTTTAACCTGTGGTAAATAAAACATAATTTCTGACTGTTACTCCCTTCCTTTTCACTTGTTTTGAAATTATTATCTGAACTAGCTGTCCCCCCAAAGCCCTCCTCCCCAATTACAAGTTGGAAGATTTTGTGACCTCCGTGTTTATGCTTTTGGCTGGGACCCTGGTCTCAGTGTGGTTCATGTGACTCGTTAACTCGTGCACCAATGATCGCTGATCTTTTACCCAAATTCCACACGTTATTCCCACAAATGGCCTATTGAGCACTCACCCCGCCCCTTCCTTTGGCAATTCAGCCTTCAGTCGCCTCTACTGCTGAATACTTTCACTGTGGCTGGGTTAGAATCCTAAAACTCCCTTCCTGACAGCACTCTGGGTGTACCTACACCCCGGGGACTGCAGCAGTTCGAGAAGGGCACTCACCACCTCCTTCTGAAGGGGTAATTAGGGATGGGCAATAAATGCTGGCCAGCCAGTGATATCCACACCCTGTGAAAGAATAGATTAAAAACTTTCCACCTCCCTCCTTACCTCCTCCCAAACCATTTCTTTCTCCTCTGAGGGTTTCCTCCTGGTGTTTAGTTAGACTCCTGTCTAACTGGGAGACTTGGCCAGCTGCAGTACAGTAAGAAGTCTCACAGCACAGGGTTAACGTCCAACAGGTTTATTTGGTAGCAGGAACTTTCGGAGCGCTGCTATTTTTTCAGGTGAGTGAAGAGTCTCATAAATTCTCCACTCACCTGAAGAAGGAGCAGCGCTCTGAAAGCTTGTGCTATCAAATAAACCAGGTGGATTTTAACCTGGCGTTGTGAGACTTCTTACTGTGCCCATTCCAGTCCAGGTATCTCCACATCAGGTGTGCTGCCAGTGTCTCTGCTGCCCCAGGGCTGTGGTGTTCCCGCTCTCTAAGCCTCGCTGAATCTACCGAGCAGACTTGTCCCCAAAACTGCTTTCCAACCCAGCCCCCGCCCCTCAGCCTCCCCCCCCCCCCCCCCCCCACCCCTACCCACCCCCAGGCTCTGCCCGGGAGCTGTCAATCAGCAGAGGGGAGAGGTGGCGGGGGGGAGACAGGCTGTCTGAGCAACGTCCTGCTTTATGTGGATCCAGACTGCAACTCATTAACCAGGGAGCGGAGAGCCAGGGAGAGAAGGGGAAGCATGGGCGCGACCTCGGCACTGGGACTGCTCCTAATGTCCCAACTCCTCTTATACTCCAGAGCCCAGGTAAGAGGGAGAGAGAGAGAGAGCTGTCCCTGTGTGTGTGTGTGTGTGTGTGTTACAGAATAATCCTGTTTCATGGCAGTCACTACTGGAAAGAGACAGCTAGAGCATCAAATAATCATTTGATTTGGAGAGTGTCCTGGCAGATCCAGTAACCGAGTTACTGTCTCCATTCATCCTTAGGGCACCGATATTTGGTTCACCTGTATGTGTGGAAGTTCCCTCTGAGTTAAGGTTTGATTCATCTGGACAGAACTGGAGAATTGGGGCATTTCTATTGGGTTTTTTTTCCCCTGATGTGAAGGTGTCAGTGACCTTAGGAAGCTGAGGGTTGGAGTTCCAATCCTGACGGTCCATCTGATGCTGGAAGGTTTTCAGCAGACTGGGATCATTTCGAAAGAGTTTCTTTTTAACAAGTAGTATTGAAGGGAGAAAGTGAATCGCCGATTCCCTCTCCAGTTTCTCCCAGATCTTTTTTTCTTTGGGAAAGGCTGCCAGCCTCGCACCCTCCCACAATCAGAGCTTTGTTCCCGGCCTCCATCCCTCTGCCTCGGAATGTGAATCATTCCATCTGACCGCAACACCCAGCTGGCCAAAGGGCAGGCAGACAGCCCCAGGCTGGGCTCTGTAATCCGGAGCAGGCTCTCACAACTGAGAAAATCCCCCAGCCCGGGCCTGGGACCTCACTAACATCAGGAGATAGAATGGGACGGCCATTCGGCCCATTATTGTACCTATACTACCCCTTTCCAATAGTCCCCCGCTGGTTACTCTTCCTGCACAGTGACTGTGAATCCCAGACAGATACTCCCAATTCTTTACAAGAGAAACCCTGTGATGCTGGGGAGGATTGGCCAGGGATAATCTCACTCTCCTGGAGAATTGGGTGGGGGAAGGGGGAGCCCAGTCTGAGTTAATACCCCGGGCAGGGGGAGCTCAGTCCAAGTTAATACCCCGGGCAGGGGGGGGGGGACTCTGTCTGGGTTAATACCCCGGTCAGGGGGGACTCTGTCTGGGTTAATACCCCGGGCAGGGGGTCTCTGTCTGGGTTAATACCCCGGACAGGGGGGACTCTGTCTGGGTTAATACCCCGGTCAGGGGGGACTCTGTCTGGGTTAATACCCCGGGCGGGGGGACTCTGTCTGGGTTAATACCCCGGACAGGGGGGACTCTGTCTGGGTTAATACCCCGGTCAGGGGGGACTCTGTCTGGGTTAATACCCCGGTCAGGGGGGACTCTGTCTGGGTTAATACCCCGGGCAGGGGGGACTCTGTCTGGGTTAATACCCCGGTCAGGGGGGACTCTGTCTGGGTTAATACCCCGGGCAGGGGGGACTCTGTCTGGGTTAATACCCCGGGCAGGGGGGTCTCTGTCTGGGTTGATACCCCGGGCAGGGGGGTCTCTGTCTGGGTTAATACCCCAGGCAGGGGGAGCCCAGTCTGGGTTAATACCCCGGACGGGGGGGGGGGACTCTGTCTGGGTTAATATCCCGGGCAGGGGGGACTCTGTCTGGGTTAATACCCCGGACAGTGGGGGGGGGACTCTGTCTGGGTTAATACCCCGGGCGGGGGGACTCTGTCTGGGTTAATACCCCGGTCAGGGGGGACTCTGTCTGGGTTAATACCCCGGGCGGGGGGACTCTGTCTGGGTTAATACCCCGGGCAGGGGGGACTCTGTCTGGGTTAATACCCCGGTCAGGGGGGGACTCTGTCTGGGTTAATACCCCGGTCAGGGGGGGACTCTGTCTGGGTTAATACCCCGGGCAGGGGGAGCCCAGTCTGGGTTAATACCCCGGGCAGGGGGGTCTCTGTGTGGGTTAATACCCCGGACAGGGGGGACTCTGTCTGGGTTAATACCCCCGGGCAGGGGGGTCTCTGTCTGGGTTAATACCCCGGGCAGGGGGGTCTCTGTCTGGGTTAATACCCCGGGCAGGGGGGGACTCTGTCTGGGTTAATACCCCGGGCAGGGGGGGACTCTGTCTGGGTTAATACCCCCGGGCAGGGGGGTCTCTGTCTGGGTTAATACCCCGGGCAGGGGGGTCTCTGTGTGGGTTAATACCCCCGGGCAGGGGGGTCTCTGTCTGGGTTAATACCCCGGGCAGGGGGAGCCCAGTCAGTTTCTTGTTGCTTCTTGTAGTTTCTGGCTGTTTTGGGGAATAATTCGCTGTTTCTAAACTTGCAAAAAACTGGAATTGTTTAATAAATAATCCCGGGTTTTCTCCATTAAATATTAAACCTGGATGGTCACAAACCTCACCCTGCTCAGCACCCCAATACCAGAGTCACCGATACTGAGTCCGATACTTCCCCGATAGCGAGTCCGCAAACTCCCGATACTAACCTCGATATATCGCAATGACCAGCCCAGGAGGCGCTGATATCCAACTGGAACCCCGGCTTAAACCCCAATAATCAGCTCGATATGTCCCCGATATCGATCCCAGGAGCCCCACGATACCCTGTTCGATATGTCCCCGATATCGATCTCGGGAAAGCAGCGATACCCTGTTCGATATGTCCCCGATATCGATCTCGGGAAAGCAGCGATACCCTGTTCGATATGTCCCCGATATCGACCCCGGGAAAGCAGCGATACCCTGTTCGATATGTCCCCGATATCGATCCCGGGAAAGCAGTGATACCCTGTTCGATATGTCCCCGATATCGATCCCGGGAAAGCAGTGATACCCTGTTCGATATGTCCCCGATATCGACCCCGGGAAAGCAGCGATACCCTGTTCGATATGTCCCCGATATCGATCCCGGGAAAGCAGTGATACCCTGTTCGATATGTCCCCGATATCGATCCCGGGAAAGCAGTGATACCCTGTTCGATATGTCCCCGATATCGACCCCGGGAAAGCAGCGATACCCTGTTCGATATGTCCCCGATATCGATCTCGGGAAAGCAGCGATACCCTGTTCGATATGTCCCCGATATCGATCCCGGGAAAGCAGCGATACTCTGTTCCATATGTCCCCGATACTAATCCCTATAAGTATCTGATACCCAGTTACAGGAGCCTTCCACACCCAGCTCGGGAAATATCCGATACTCATCCCGATATCCAGCCGATTGGTGCCCGATTCCTATCGCAGGGGAACCCCCCCCCCCCCCCCCCGCCATTGCGGGTGAGCCTCTTTCTTCAGCCCTGAGTTTGGGGGTCATTTGTCCCTGGAATGGGATCTTTCTGTGCATGCAAACTGAAGGCTGGTTTTCGGTCCGACAGCATCGATTAATCGCCCAGCGGCTCCTTTATTTCTTGTGCTGTTCGCTTCTCCCCCCCTCCCAGGTGCCGTTTATAGATGTGGCTTCAGAACCTCTCGGCCCGAATGGACCAGCGGGACCCCCGGGCAAGGACGGAATCGATGTGAGTAACAGAGAGAGAGTGAGAGAGAGGGAGAGGGAACTGAACCACAAACCACCCCGGGGGACTCCAGGCTCACCCCATCAACTATCAATCTGAAATAAAAACAATCCAAACACAACAGGCAGGTGATAACCCCGGCAGAGAGAATATATATTATATTTCAGAATATATATTATATTCCCTGGGCCAGGGACAGTGAACCGGATTGTTTTTTAGGAGTTTAATATTAATTGAATGGATGTAATTGGGGTTGGGAGGGGGAGGGGGAGGGGGTGAGAAAGGCTTGAGGTGCTATTGCAGTCCAGCACCTACAGGAGACGCTGTTTGCCACGGTTAAACCCCGCCCACAGCCCACCTCCCACCCTCCTGACGTCACATGGGTCTGAGAGGGTGACTCAGATTCACCATGGACCTTGCACCAAAGACAGGAAGCAGTTGTGTAGCTTGACCCCAGTGCCTGATGACCTTGAGAGCAATATGGCAACCTGGCCCCTAATCCCTGTTTTCCACATGATCCTGGCTGAAATTCCACCTCAATTCCACTTTCCCTTAATTCACTTCTACCAACCAAAGACCTGCGTCCAACCCAGTCAAGAACAGCTTCTTCCCTGCTGCCATCAGGCTTTTGAATGGACCTACCGTATATTAAGCTGGTCTTTCTCTACACCCGAGCTTGGACTACAAGAGCAGGAATATACTGCTGAAGCTGTTTAAGGCTCTGGTCAGACCCCATTTGGAATATTGTGAGCAGTTTTGGACCCCATACTTAAGGAAGGATGTGCTGGCCTTAGAGGGGGCCCAGAGGAGGTTTGGAAGAATGATCTCAGGAATCCCAGGTTTGTCATGTGAGGAGTGGTTGAGGAGTTTGGGTCTATACTCAATAGAGTTTGGAAGGATGAGGGGGGATCTAATTGAAACTTACAGAATACTGGGAAGCCTGGATAAAGTGGATGTGGAGTAGATGTTTCCGCTCATCAGAGAGACTAGAACTCAAGGGCACAACCTCAGAGTGAAGGGACGATCCTTTAAAACTGAGATGGGGGGAATTTCTTCAGCCAGAGAGTGGTGAATCTGTGAAACTGATTGCCACAGAGGGCTGTGGAGGCCAGGTCATTGAGTGTCTTTAAGCCAGAGATAGATAGGAGAGGGTGCAGAATGTAGTGTTACATTCCATAAGACATAGGAGCAGTATTAGGCCACTCGGCCCATCGAGTCTGCTCTACCGCTCAATCATGGCTGATATTTTTCTCATCCGCATTCTCTGCCTTTTCCCCCGATCCCCTTATTGATCAAGAAGAGGCTATTCAGCCCATCAAGGCTGCACCCACTCTCTGATAGAGTATCTTACCCAGGCCCTCTCCCCTGCCCTATCCCCATAACACCACACATTTTGCATGGCTAATCCACCTACCTTACACATCATGGGACATTAAAGGACAATTTAATGTGGCCAGTGCGTCTAACCTGCACATCTTTGTACTGGGGGAGGAAAACAGGGTACCTGGAGGAAAACCCATGCAGACACAGGAAGAACGTGCAGACTCCTCACCGACTGTAACCCCAGCTGGGAATCGAATCCGGGTCCCTGGTGCTGTGAGGTGGCAGTGCTAACCACTGTGCCCAAAATCCCAACCATTTGCTTTGGATCTCAGGAGTCTTCTAATTCTAAGTTCAACTTGACTGTGTATCATACAATCAAATGTAAAAATCCCCTTCTTAACTCATGGGGTGGCACAGCGGTTAGCACTGTTGCCTCACAGTGCCAGGAACCTGGGTTCAATTCTGGCCTCGGGTCACTGCCTGTATGGAGTTTGCACATTCTCCCCATGTCTTCATGGGTTTCCTCCAGGTGCTCCGGATTCCTTCCACAGCCCAAAGGTGTGTGGGTTAGGTTGCTTGGACATGTTAAATTGACCCTAGTGTCAGGGGGGTTAGCAGGATAAATATGTGGGGTTGCAGGAATAGGGCCTAGGTTTGTGGGCAGTGCAGACTCGATGGGCCAAATGGCCTCCTTCTGCGCTGTAGGGATTCTATGAAGGACTGTTGCTAAACCTGTCAGTTATTACAAGATTCTTCTCATTAAGCAGTAACTGGGTTCCTATCAAATTGTACCCTTTACTTTGTATTGCACTCCTTACATTTCTATAGCACCTTGCGAGTTTCTGGATAAACTGAGTAACTACATGACAGGCTGATCAACCTCAATAGTGGGAAAGTTTTCAAAATGATAATCTAGGACAAAGTTAAATGTGAGTTGGACAAATGTGGATTAATTAAAGAAAACCAGCAAGAGTATGTTTAAGGCAAGTTATGTTTCACAAACTTGATTGATTTTCTTGAGACTTGATGAGGGTAATGTGATTAACGAGGTGTATATGGATTTTCAAAGGAAGCTAGATAAAGTGTCACACAACAGATACCTCAGGTAGGCTGTAGCCCATGGATTAAAAGGGGCAGCGGTAACCTTGGTATGAGATTGGTTGAGTGACAATATATGGATGTTTTTCAGAATGAGGGAAGGGGTCAGTTTTAGGACCACTGCTTTTTTTGATCTATATTAATGACCTAGAGTTGGGCGTTCTAGGCACAGTTTCAAAATTTGCAACAAACCTTGGAAATGTGAAGAGGTGAGTGATGGTTTACAAGAGGGCAGAGACAGGCTGGTGGAATGGGCAGACAGATGGTTCCACGTAGACTCCACACAGCCTGTGACCCCAGCTGGGAATAGAATCCGGGTCCCTGGTGCTGTGAGGTGGCAGTGCTAACCACTGTGCCCAAAATCCCAACCATTCACTTTGGACTCCAGGAATCTTCTAATTCTAAGTTCAACTTGACTGTGTATCATACAATCGAATGTAAAAATCCCCTTCTTAACTCATGGGGCGACACGGTGGCACAGCGGTTAGCACTGCTGCCTCACAGTACCAGGAACCCGGGTTCAATTCTGGCCTTGGGTCACTGTCTGTGTGGAGTTTGCACATTCTCCCCGTGTCTGCGTGGGTTTCCTCCGGGTGAATGCAGAGAAATGTGAAGTGACACACTTTGGTAGGAAGAATGAGAGGCAGTACAAAATAAGAGGTACAATCCCAAAGGGATCTGTGTATATATGTGCACAAACTGTTGAAGCTGGGAGGTTGAGAAAGTGTTCAAAATACATAAGGGAGGCTGGGCTTTATAAATACAAACACAGGCAGGATTTTACGGCCTCGCTCATCCCGAACCCATAAAATCCCACCCAAAGTCAACAGACTTTTCCATAGTCCGCTCCTCGCTTGCACTGATTCCCATGGCAGACAAGGTGTAAAACTCTGGCCATGGAGTATAAAAGCAAGAAAATTATAGAACCATAGAATTCCTACAGTGCAGAAGGAGGCCATTCAGCCCATCAAACCTACACCGACTATCCCACCCAGGCCCATCTCTCCACCCGATCCCATAACTCTCTGCATTTACCATGATTAATCCATCTAACCTACACACCTTTAAAGTGAGGCAGAGAAGCCGGTGTTGGACTGGGGGTGAGCACAGTAAGAAGTCTCACAACATTAGGTTAAAGTCCAACAGGTTTATTTAGAATTACGGGCTTTAGGAGCGCTGCTCCTTCATCAGGTGAGTGGAGTGCAGAAGGTGCAATCTATCATGGTCAAATCTCCCTAATCCTGCTCTCAAATAACTTGTACCTTATTTCCACAAGAAGGATCAGGGGATCAATAAGCAAAGCAAGTGATCCATTTTTTAAGATGGGGCAGTGGTTTTGGTGGAGAACATCAATTACTCTAAGAGTGAAATGGGAGCAAAGAGGAATGAGGAGAATTGTATAGGGTGGGTTGCAATGAAAAGTTAGCTGGCTAGGAATATGCATGTTTCCTCACCTCACTGACACTGAGAGGGTTAAATCCGCCCATCGTTTCAAACATGGATTGCTCTAAGGTCATATTTTAAAATGTCTGAACTCCACTGGGCTCCCACCCTGCAGGCTGGCTGCAATCCAACACACACCCCTATTCAAAATTACAGGCAGAAACTGCTGCGTAGGACATAGCACCAGAGTCAAGGTGGTAGGAGAGAGGGAGTGGGAAGGGATATCATTCAGGATGTTCAATGCTCCTCTGAAATTTCTACAGTTGTGTGTAACGGGCCAGTATTCTTTGCAAAGAAAACTGAAGAAATCATCAATCTGTCGAGAGACCATAGTCAGGTCTGCATTTGATCAACAAATATCAATTAATAAGCTTTGCTTTTCTAAATGCTGACGGGATTATTGAAATTGAGTTGAGTTATTGATGAACTAGCAACACAGAATCAACACTTGGATTTCAAGCTTTGGAGATTTTTTCCTGACAAGTTTGTGTTTCATTTCCCTTCATTCTGCTTTATTTGCAGAGTTAGGGTAATGGAAGTTATAATGTTTCTCTTTGAACCTTACTGTGAAATTCCTATTTGCAAAATAGGCCTTTTGAAGTAGTTTTGTTTATTCTGGCTAGCATATTCGACGCAGGACATTTCCCCTCTCCACCCCTCCCCCACCTTCCTGTGAAAGGAATATTGTCTGTGCCGTTAGCCTGAGGAACACACTTCAACTAATCAGAAAATCAAGGGATAATGAATGCTGCAGAAAGCTAGAACCGAACCAGGCAGCAGGAAGCTGGGACTGTACCAGAGTTCGGTAGCTAGGGGAGTGAAGAATTATTAGTGATCTGTCATTGACTTCCTGGCACCAGAAGTGAGAGTGGACAATAATGAGGAAAGACTGAACAAGGAGAGATTCCTTTCCCTGGGGGAGCTGAGGGGGGGGGATGTCATGGAGCTCTTTAAACTGATGAAGGAATTGATTGGATAATAGGACAAGAAGCTTCTATTGGTGGTGGTAGCCTCAACCAGAAATATAAGATACCGACTACTAAATCCAATTGGAAATTCAGGAGAATCGGAGTGGTGAGAATGTGGGAGTCGCTGCCACAGGGAATGGTTGAGGTGAATACTATTGATAGATTGAAGGAGCAGTTCGAA
Organism: Carcharhinus amblyrhynchos; assembly: GCF_965287045.1. Taxonomy (NCBI): domain Eukaryota; kingdom Metazoa; phylum Chordata; class Chondrichthyes; order Carcharhiniformes; family Carcharhinidae; genus Carcharhinus; species Carcharhinus amblyrhynchos. The sequence goes on from NC_137339.1 coordinate 3,366,344, forward strand.
AAGCACACAAGGGAGACAGTGATAGGATGAGATGCAGAGGGCTGGGACGAGGCTCGTGTGGAGCAGAAACGCTGGGCGGGATTTTCCTTCACCACCCCCCACGGCGTGTTTCGTGGCTGTGGTGGAGACCTGTCATTGGTCAGGAGCGGGATCTTCTGCATGTCTGTGTGGGTTTCCTCCGGGTGCTCCAGTTTCTTCCTACAGTCTGAAAGATTTGATTTGATTTACTATTGTCACATGTATTAGTATACAGTAAAAAGTATTGTTTATTGCACGCTGTACAGACAAAGCATACTATTCATAGAGAAGGAAACGAGAGAGTGCACAATGTAGTGTTACAGTCATAGGTAGGGTGTAGAGAAAGATCAACTTAATGTGAGGTAAGTCCTTTCAAAAGTCTGAGAGCTGCAGGGAAGAAGCTGTTCTTGAGTCTGTCGATACGTGCCGCAGACTTTTGTATCTTTTTCCCAAGGGAAGAAGTTGGAACAGAGAATATCCAGAGTATGTGGGGTCCTTAATTATGCTGGCTGCTTTGCCAAGGCAGCGGGAAGTGTAGACGGAGTCAGTGGGTGGGAGGCTGGTTTGAGTGATGGATTGGGCTACATTCACGATCTTTTGTAATTCCTTGCGGTCTTGGGCAGAGCAGGAGCCCATACCAAGCTGTGACACAGCCAGAAAGAATGCTTTCTATGGTGCATCTGTAAAAGAGAGTTGTAGCTGACATGCCACTGAGGAAGTAGAGGCGGTGGGTGTTCTTAACTATAGCATCAGCGTGGGGAGATCAGGACGGGTTGTTGGTGATCTGGACGTGAAGCTCTTGACCCTTTCTACTTGGTGAAAGATGTGCTGGTTAGATGCATTGGCCACGCTAAATTCTCCCTCAGTGTACACAAACAGTGCTCCAGTGTGGCAACTAGGGGATTTCCACAGTAACTTCATTACAGTGTTAATGTAAGACTACTTGTGACATTAATAAATAAACTTTAAAAAAATTTAAACCTGCCCATTCTGGCTTGGGCGGTCTGTATATTCAATGTATCTCTGTGATTTCGATGTAATCTAGTTGAGATTCCCAGTAAAATTGTTCACCTTCACGATTCTTGGTTACGCTGATTGTGATTAGCAACAGACCTGTGAGGTGTTTTTCAGCCCAGTGATGAGACATTTGTCGAGAGTTTATAATGTTTGTGATTTAAAGGTTGAGTTTTTATGGTGCTGATGAGGGGGGAGATGATGAGGGGGGAGATGATGAGGGGGGGGATGATGAGGGGGGGGATGATGAGGGGGGAGATGATGAGGGGGGAGATGATGAGGGGGGAGATGATGAGGGGGGAGATGATGAGGGGGGAGATATGTGCCAAACTCCCTTCTGAGAAATCCAGCAACTCATGTAAAACTTTCGAAGGTGCTTCACAAAAATAGGACACCCAGATACAAGGACAGAGAACTAAAATCCTCAGGGGGCTCGACAGGATAGACGGTGAGATGTTTTCACCCCGGGACAGTCTCAAACAAGGGGACAGCTATGAGATAAAGGGCCGGTTATTTAAAACTGAGGTGTGTAGAGATTTCTTCTTGCAGAGGGTGGTGAACCCCTGGATTGTCTGCCTCAAAGGTTGGGTGGAGGCTGGATTGTTTAGGTGGAGCGGGATACATATTTGATTAATCGAGGATTAGCGGGCTCTGGGGAAGTGGTACAGGAAAGGAGCTGAGGCCAGCATAGACCAGCCATGATTATATTGAATGGCGAGGCCAGGCTGGAAGGGCCTGGTGACCATTCCTGATGCTATTTCTTGTGCTATTGTGTATTACTCTCTGAATAATTCCAAACGCTAACACTTTGCATAAGACTCCTGTTTTAGTTTTGTTTAAGACTCTGTTCTGGGCAATGCTGATGTAGCAGGTAAGACAGGTCTCCTGCTTGTTTCTAATTTAGCTGGGTGTGTGAGACAGGCCGAGATGGTGAGTTGTGAATTTAAACCAGACTGCCTTCATTACTTGAAGCATAGAAAACCACCCACTTTACCCTCTGCCCAAGCATCTTTTCTGCTGATGAGACTGGGCTGAATATGAAACTTGCCTGCCAGTTCAGGTTATGGAGATACTGCCCTGCTGGCTGTAATCACCTTGCAGCAACAGTTTGGTTGTATTTGATCAATTTATTCTATTTCTCTGTGACCCATCATTACAGTTAATATTTCAGAGTGCGTCTCTAAAAAGCACCCAAAGGTTTGACACCCAACCTGTAGTCATAGAGGTTTACAGCATGGAAACAGGCCCTTCGGCCCAACTTGTCCATGCCACCCTTTCTTTTCACCACTAAGCTAGTCCCAATTGCCCGCATTTGGCCCACATCCCTCTATACGCGTCGTATCCATGTAACTATCTAAATGCTTTTTAAAAGACAAAATTGTACCTGTCTCTGCTACTACCTCTGGCAGCTTGTTCCAGACACTCACCACCCTCTGTGTGAAAACAGTGCCCCACTGGACCCTTCTGTATCTCTTCCCTCTCACCTTAAACCTATGCCCCCTAACTTTAGACTCCCCTACATTTGGGAAAAGACTATCTAACTGATCCATGCCCCTCATTATTTTATCAATCTCTATAAATTCACTCCTCTGCCTCCTGTGTTCCAGAGGAAAAAGTCCCAATCTATCCAGCTTCTCCCTATAACTCAAACCATAGAGTCCTAGAAGCATCCTAGTAAATCTTTTCTGCACTCTTTCTAGTTTAATAATATCCTTTCTATAATAGGGTGACCAGAACTGTACACAGTATTCCAAGTGTGGCCTTACCAATGTCTTGTACAACTTCAACAAGACGTTCCAACTCCTGTATTCAATGTTCTGACCAATGAAACCAAGCGTGCAGAAAGCCTTCTTCACCACTCTGTCCACTGTGACTCCACTTTCAAGGAGCTATGAACATGTATCCCTAGATCTCTTTGTTCTGTAACTCTCCCCAATACCTTACCATTAACCATTTGGTTTGATCGACCAAAATCATCACCTCGCTTTTATCTAGATTAAACTCCATCTGCCATTCATCAGCCCACTGGTCCAATTGATCAAGATCCTGTTGCAATCCTAGATAACCTTCTTCACTGTCCACTACACCACCAATCTTGGTGTCATCTGCAAACTTACTAACCATGCCTCCTAAATTCTCATCCAAATCATTAATATAAATCACAAATAACAGTGGACCCAGCACCGTGCCTGAGACACACCATTGGTCACAGGCCTTCAGTTTGAAAAACATTCCTCTACAACCACCCTCTGTCTACTATCATCAAGTCAATTTTGTATCTATTTGGCTGCCTCACCCTGGATCCCATGAGATTTAACCTTATGCGACAACCTACCGTGCATTACGTACTAATTTGATGTATGATAATGTGAAATATACCACTGAGTGATGACTCCCTCAGAGACAAGTGGATTCTTTTCTGTAGCACTTTTCACAATCTCAGGATCCAAAGCACTTCAGAGCCAATGAGGTGCTTTTGATTGTACAAGTAGGAAGCACAGCAGCCAATGTGTGCACAGCAAGATCCCACAAATAGTAGTGAAATAATGGCCAGATAATTTGTTTTATTGGTGTTAAGTGAGGGAGAACTATTGGCGAGGACATTGAGGAAAACTCTCCTCTTCTTCCCTGAATAATTAACGGGATATCTTATGTTCACCTGAGAAAACAGATGGGACCTTAGTCTGATCTGAAAGAAACACCGAGTATTTCCTCAGGACTTTAATGCAAGGGTCAGTTTAGGTTCAAATCCAAGTGCAACGTGAACTCACAATAGTTCAGGTTTTGGAATAGTTTGTAAAAACTGCCCCGATAGCAAGACGAATTCACAATCCAATCACACATTTTTACCACATTGTATAAACATGTCCATCAGTTGCACAAAGACCAAAGAACAACAATGATTTGCATTTACGTAGCACCTTTAAAGTAATGAAACTTCCCAAGCTTCCTCACGGGAGTATTATAAAGCAAAATTTTAGAACCAACCATAACGGCTGATATAGAACAGATGGTCAAAATATCATTCAAAGAGTTAGATTTAATCAGCATCGTAAATTTTGAAATTCTCATCCTTGCTTTCAAATCCCACCCGTCTATCTCTGTAACTCCTCCAATCCCACCATCCGCTGACGTATCTGTGTCCTCCAATTCTGGCTGCTTTAACATGCTCGATTTTGATCTCACAATCATTGGTGGACGTGTCCTAAATTACCCGGCTCCTAAGCTCAAAAGTACTCACTCTAAACCTCTCCGTCTCTCCCCACTCCTCTCTCCTTTAAGACGCTGATTAAAATCTATCGTTTTGACTGAGAGTTTTGAAGAATGAGAAGTGATCTTATTGAAACGTGTGAAATTGTGAAGGGGCCTAGCAGGGTGGATGCTGAGATGATGTTTCCCTCATGCGGGCAGCCTAGAAGCAGAGGACACTGTTTGAGAATAAGAGATCACCCTCTTAAAATGAAGAAGGGGAGATATTATATTTCTGAGGGTCTATTTAAATAATACTGTGCTTTCATATTATTCCTGCCAAAGTGGATATCTTCACATTTTCTTACATTATGTTCCATCTGTTAAATGGTTAAATTATTTTTAGAGTATACTTCCTTTTGACAGCTTACTTCCCTACCCAGGGTAAAAGCAAACTACTGCAGACTCTGGAATCGGAAACAAAAACAGAAAATGCTGGAAAACCTCAGTGAGTCTGGATGACTCTTCAAGAGCCGTCAAGACTCAGACCTGCTGAGATTTTCCAGCACTTTCTGCTTTAATTACTTTTCTACCTATCTTATGGACGGTGTGGTGGTACAGTGGTTAGCACTGCTGCCTCACAGCAACAGGACTTGGGTTCGATTCCCGGCTTGGGTTACTGTCAGCGTGGAGTCTGCGCATTCTCCCCGTGTCTGCATGGGTTTCCTCCGGGTGCTCCGGTTTCCTCCCACAGTCCGAAAGTTGTGCTGGTTAGGTGGATTGGCCAAGCTAAATTCTCCCTGTGTACCTGAATGGGTGCCCGAGTGTGGCGACTAGGGGATTTTCACAGTAACTTCATTGCACTGTTAATATGAGCCTATTTGTGACACTAATAAATAAACTTAAATTGGTGTCATCAGCAACTGTAAAATTGTTCAAAGTTTATTAGTCATAAATAGGCTTACATTAACATTGAATGAAGTTACTGTGAAATTCCCCAAGGAGCCACAGTCCAGCGCCTGTTCGTGTCAATACACCTGACCTGCACATCTTTCATAATGTGGGAGAGCACCCGGAGGAAACCCACGCAGACACGGGGAGAATGTGCAAGCTTCACACAGTCAGCCAAGACGGGAATTGAACCCAGGTCCCTGGCGCTGTGAAGCAGCAGTGCTAACCGCTGTGCCACCGGGCTGCCTCACTGTACATTGAATCCTTATGTCCTTTCTTGTTGGACTGGACACATACTGCTGAGGAATGTTTCCTTGACACTGGGAAAGGACAGTGACAGAAGAAACCAGGATGTGAAGAGGTAAAATGAGTAATAAGCCAATAACCGTTGAGGAGTTTTGAGAGTGTGTATTGGGGTGTTTGTGTAGAGCAGGGAGGGCTCAGTATTTCAGTATTTCTTGTAAGCGATTGCGGCTTTTTGTTCCATAAGAAAGAGCTTGCATTTATATAGCCCCATTCATAACCCCATGAGTTCCCTATTCCCTTTACAGGCAATGAAATGCTTTCTGAAATAAAGTCACTATCATAATGTAACGAATATGGCGATTTGTGCACAGTAATAATAGTGATTGAGATAACAGCCTGTTTTGACGATATTGGTTTTGTGGTGTAGTGGCCCTTTTGGGGTATTCCCTGGAAATGGTCATGTGACCCACTGGTCCGATTGGGAGCCGAGTTGGAGACTCATTCAGACTTGCCTGGGCTTGTCCCAGGAGTTGGGGTTTTGGGCTACAGCGTTGCTCTTGCTCTGTGGTCTGTATCGTTATACTGTTAAGAAACTTTTGTTAGTTCGTCCACCTGAGTTTGAGCCTTACCTTGCTGCACTGCAGGTGGCAAGAGCATTGAGAAGGAATCTCCTACTCTTCAACTAATTAATGCCTTCTTAGGATCTTCAATCATTTGTACGTTCTCCCTGTGTCTGTGTGGGTTTCCTCTGGGTGCTCCGGTTTCTTCCCACAGTCCAAAGAAATGTGCAGGCTAGGTGGATTGATTATGCTAAATTACCCCTTACTGTCCCCAAATGTGTACATTAGACTGATTAACCATGGTAAATGTGTGAGGTTACAGGGATAGGGCCTGGGTGGGATTGTTGTTGGTACAAGTCCGATGGGCCAAATGGAATATTTCTGCAATGTTGGTTTTATATGCCAAAAATATAAGGCCTGTCAAGAATTTCAGAAGACATTTGACAAATCGTAGAGAGTAAATTGAGTAAAGGGAGCTTACAGATGGTATCTGTAACATAGAACATAGAAACAAGTACAGCACAAAGAGGGGCTTTGGCCCACAAGTTGCGCCGATCATATTGCATCATATTGTAATATTGCAGCATTTCCTGAGTACTATACTGGGAGCAGATTTTGTGCTCAAGTCTCTGAAGTGGGACTTAAATCCACACCCTGTTGAGCCAGAGATAAGAACTACAACTGGCACGTCAGCTATTTTCTCTCCTGTTTATACCTTTGTCACTGTCGCCACAGGGTCACAATGTAGTGAACGTAGAGTTAATACTTGCTGCTTGCTTAACACAACTTCAGAAACATTAGGCGTAACCAGGTGGGATGTGACACCTGATTTGACCAAATATCACACGAGTCATTTAAAGCCGGCAATGACTATCTCTAAACTCTAAACCTCACCACTCCCCTCAACATTCAATCCTTTAACATCAGGGGAAAATAGTGACACAATGATAATGTCTCTGGACTGGTAATCCAGAGATCTGGGCTAATGCTCTGGAGACACGGGTTCAAATCCCACCATGGCACTCAGTGGAATTTCATTATTAATCAATATAACCTGGAGTTGAAAAGTTAGTCTCAGTAACGGTGGCCAAGAATGGATTGTCATAAAAACCCATCTGGTTCATTAATGAAGGAAATCTGTCACCCGTACCTGGTCTGACCTACATGACTCCAGAGGTTGGCTCTTAATTTCCCTCTGAAATGGCCCAATAAGTTTTTCAGTTCATGGGCAGGGCAACAAATGCTGATTTTGCCAGCAATGAATAAAAAAAACCATGAAAGAATAAACTATTCCCACCATCAACATGTAGGGTTTGCTACTATTCAGCAGAAGGTCAGCTAAACCCAGCATTATAAAGATGAGGAGACAGAAGTTTAGTTATCAGTGTGTGCCTCACCTTCTGACTCCCACCAGCTACACAACACACGTCAGGAACATGATGCAATACTCTCTAAATTCCAGGCCGGGTCATATTGCAGCAACACTCAAATGCTTAACTAGCATCCCCCCTTAAACATTCACTCCCTCCATCACCGACATACAGTGGCAGCCGTGTGTACCATCCACAAGATGCATTGCAGCAACTCACCAGGGTTGCTTCAATAGCACCTTCCAATCCCGTGAGCTCTCCCATTTAGGACAAGGACAGCAGATGCACAGTGACGTCACCAGTTGATAGTTCCCCTCCAAGCCACAAACCATCTTAACTTCAAAACAAATTTTCGTTGTCACTGGGTCAAAGTCCAGGAGCTCCATCCCTAAAAGCATTGGAGTTTACACCATAGAATCATTGAATCCCTACAATGCAGAGGGAGGCCATTCAGCCCATCAAGCCTGCAATGACTCTCTGAAAGAGTAACTTATCCAGGCCTCCCTACCTGCCCTATCCCCATAACCCCGCATAGCTACCCACCAATCTACCTGACCTGCACATCTTTGAAGTGTGGGAGGAAACTGAAGCACCCAGATGAAACCCATGCAGACATGGGGAGAACGTGTAACCTCCAAACAGACAGTCACTCGAGGCCGGAATTGAACCCAGGCCCTTGGCGCTGTGAGGCAACAGAGTTAACCATTGTGCCACCATGCCACCCTCACCAGGCAGCTCACCACCACTTTCGCAAGGGCAATTAGCAATGGGCAATAAATTCTGGCCTAGCCACTGATGCTCACATTCTGATATTGAATTCATAAAAGGCATGCGAAGAAAATCCAGCCCAGCTATTAGTTGATTTTTCTTCTGTTTGATGACACATGAAGGTCAAAAATAAAAAAAAGCTAATAAATGATAATTTTTGTTAGGGACCTGATCAGAAACTCCAAGTATTTTATGAAGTTAGCAGAGATCCCAGTTTTTACATTTGATTTTGGCATTAGTGTGAGCGTACACTCCAGGTATGATTCAATTGACCCATGAGGAAGCTTTTATCAAAACCAACTTTATTTAAGAACACAATTAGAATACAACAAAATAATTTCCACAACTTTTACCAATTAAAATACTTAAACATAACAAAGTATAATTCTTAACAGCTAGTTATCTCTATTTAACAGTATTACCCATAGATATAAATCCCTTCTTTAGAACCAGATCATTCCAAGAGCAGATGTGTTTATGTGCATACTAGATTTCTAGCCTTTTGACAGCTCTGGTCAGAGACCCTAACAGCAGTTTCCAGAGAAGGATATATCCTGAAACAGCAGAACTTCAGGGAGGTAAACCTAGTCTCTGGCAGCTCCCAGTCTGTAGACTTCAGAGACAGAAGAAGATATCTCTCTCTGTCTATGCAGCTTCCAAAATGATAACTTTCATACAGCAGATTCTCAAAGAAAGAGACTTATTTCCTGGCAGATTCCAGTCTCTAACTTCAGAGAGGGTAAAAGAGAGTAATCGCTCTCTAACAACTCAAAGCAGTGTCTAAACAGCAACTGACTCGGAATTCTCCGTGTAAGCCTCGCTCCACCCATTCAGATGACCTTGCCCATTAATTACCCAATCAAGTTCTACTCTGCAAAACTACGGGAGAAATCACTAAAATAACAGAACAGCATTAGTTCGGATTAAAACAAACATTCTAGCAATTAGGAGCAATCTGGGTGCTGCAGTAATAGTAGCTGCCGGATACAGACAAAATGGTACCAGTAATAACAGAAACCTGCTAAAACATCCTGCGTCAGGAATATGACAAATACATTTCCTAAAGGCACCATATCATCACACTTTCTGAACATGAGTTCAGTTTTTATTATTCATTCATAGAAGGTTGGGTCGCGCTGGCTGGCCAGCATTTATTGCCCATCCCTAATTGCCCTTGAGAAGGTGGTGGTGATCTGGCTTATTGAACCACTGCAGTCCATGTGGTGTAGGTACTCCCATTCTGCTGTTAGGGAGGGAGTTCCAGATCTATGAGCCAATCACGATGAAAGAATGGCGATATAGTTCCAGTTCAGGACAATACATGACTTTAAGGAGAACTTGCAGGTTATGGTGTTCCCATGTATCTGCTGCCCTTGTCCACCCAGGTTGTAAATTCTGCATCTCTTTGGGTGCTGAGATATCACCAATTGAATGAAAAGACGGTTAAATGGAACAAGTGGAGCAAGGTTGCCAATATGTCTAAGATTTCCTGTTATGACTCTGCATTGGAAATTGCGCAGAAATCCTCTTGGTATTAGTGAGATCCTGCTATCATCTCAAACATGGAACTCTAATTAATTGTGATTGATTGCTTGTAATTGGGAAGACGGCTGTGTTTGTACTTCCTGTATGGTTTCTATGGAAATGACAATGTGATTAGCTGGCCAATGCACTGCTCTATCCACTATCTCTCCATACCCAAAGGGTAATTTCTAAAGAGCCAATAGTAATCTCCCAACCAGTATCACTAAAACAGATTGTCTGCCTATTACCATACTGCTCTTTGTGGGAGCTTGCTGTGCACAAACAGGCCACTGTTCTCCCAACATGACAACAGCACTTCCTGGTTGTAATGTGACTGACTCACAAGACTACAAGAAATGGGAGAAGGAGGAGACCACTCGGCCCATCAAACCTGCCCCACCATTCAGTATAATCATGACTGATTTTGGGTTTTAACTCCACTTTCCCGCCTGCTGCCCATATCCTTCAATTCCCCAGGAGACCAAAAATCTGTCATCTCAGCCTTAAATATATTCAGCGACAGAGCATCCACACCCCTCTGGGATAGAGAATTCCCAAGATTCACAGCACTTTGACTGAAGAAATTTCTCCTCATCTCAGTTCTAAATAACCGGCCCCTTATCCTGAGACTGTGACTCTTCTGGTTTAGGCTCCCTGACCAACAGCATCCACCCTATCAAACCCCTTCAGAATTGTGTCGGTTTCAATGAGATTGCCTCTCAATCTCCTAAACTCCAGAGAATATGAACCCAATTTCTCAGCCTCTTAGCATATGTGTCCCTCAAGGGCACAGTGGTTGGCAGTGCTGCTTCACAGTGCCAGAGGCCAGGGTTCGATTCTCAGCTTGGATCACTGTGTGGAGTTTGCGTGTTCTCCCCATATGGGAGATTTCAATCTGCATATTGATTGGTCGACCCATGTTGGACGAGGTGGGCTCGAGGAGGAGTTCTTGGAATGCTGCCGGGATAATTTCCTTGAACAGTGTGTGTTGGAGCCGACGAGGGAGCGAGCTATCTTGGATCTGGTGCTATGTAATGAGGCGGGTAGAATTAGGGACCTTGCGGTGAAGGATCCTCTTGGAGAGAGTGATCATTGTATGGTGGAGTTTCTGTTGCAGATGGAGGAGGAGAAAGTGGGTTCCCGGACACGCGTCCTTTGTTTGAATAGAGGGGAGTATGGTAGGATGAGAGAAGAATTGGCGAATGTTGACTGGGGGAGTGCGTTGGAAGGTAGGTCTGCTGAGGAGCAGTGGAGGATCTTTAAGGAGATCTTTCTTGGTGCTCAGCAGAAATTTATTCCGATGGTTAAAAAGGACAGTAGGAAGAGAGGTAATAAGCCATGGATAACGAAGGAGGTGAAGGAAAGTGTTAAATTAAAAGCGGAGGAATTTAGAGTAGCTAAGAGCAGTGGGCGAGAAGAGGATTGGGAGAGGTTTAAATGTCAACAAAGATTGACAAAGAAGTTGATAAAGGAGGGTAGGAGAAGCTATGAGGCTGGGCTAGCACTTAATATAAAAAAGGATAGCAAGAGTTTTTATAAATATATAAAAAGGAAGAGGCTGGCTAGGGTGAACGTTGGTCCTTTAGAGGATGAGAAAGGGGAGCTAGTGGTAGGGGATGGGGATATGGCTAAGGTCTTGAATAACTTTTTTGTTTCTGTCTTCACGGAAGAGGACGTGAATAATTTGCCGGGTGTTAGCGATGGAAAGGTGGTAGGAATGGAGGGTCTTAATGACATTACTGTTACTAGAGAGGTGGTGCTCGACAGACTGGAGGGGCTGATTGTGGACAAGTCCCCAGGACCGGATGGAATGCATCCGAGGGTTCTGAAAGAAATGGCGGAGGTTATAGTGGATGCCTTGGTGGTTATTTTCCAGACGTCGCTGGATTCCGGGGAAGTGCCGGAAGATTGGAAAACGGCTAATGTTACGCCGTTGTTTAAGAAGGGTGCCAGGCAAAAGGCGGGGAATTATAGGCCAGTTAGTTTAACGTCTGTGGTAGGTAAAATGTTAGAATCCGTCATTAAGCAGGAAATTGCGAGGCATCTTGAAGGGAATTGCTTGATAGGGCGGACGCAACACGGTTTCATTAAAGGGAAGTCGTGTCTGACAAATTTACTGGAGTTCTATGAGGATGTGTCTAGGGCAGTGGATAGAGGAGAGCCGGTGGATGTGGTCTTTCTGGATTTTCAGAAGGCGTTTGACAAGGTACCTCACAAGAGGTTATTGCAGAAGGTCAGGGGACATGGAGTTGGGGGTAGGGTGTTAGCGTGGATAGAGGATTGGTTGTCAAATAGGAGGCAGAGAGTGGGGGTCAATGGGTGCTATTCGGATTGGCGGTTGGTGACTAGTGGAGTGCCCCAGGGGTCGGTGCTGGGGCCTCAGCTATTTACCATTTATATAGATGATCTGGAGGAGGGAACCGAGTGCAGGGTGTCGAAATTTGCTGATGACACCAAGATTGGGGGAAAGGCAAATTGTGCGGAGGGTGTGGAGAGTCTGCAGAAGGATCTAGATAGGCTGGGCGAATGGGCCAGGAAATGGCAAATGGAATTTAATGTTGGCAAGTGTGAGGTGGTCCACTTTGGTAGGAAGAATGGTAGGAAGGACTATTACTTACGTGGCGAAAAACTGCAGCAGGCGACGGTGCAGAGGGACCTCGGGGTCCTTGTGCATGAGTCGCAAAAACCCAGCTTGCAGGTGCAGCAGGTGGTCAGGAAGGCGAATGGGATGCTGGCCTTCATAGCGAGGGGGATTGAATATAAAAGTAGGGAGGTCTTGCTGCAGCTGTATAGGGCATTGGTGAGGCCGCAGCTGGAGTACTGTGTGCAGTTTTGGGCGCCGCACCTGTGCAAGGATATTTTGGCCCTGGAGGGAGTGCAGAGGAGGTTTACTAGGCTGATACCGGAGTTGAGGGGGTTGAGCTATGAGGAGAGGCTGAATAAACTAGGCTTGTACTCGCTAGAGTTTAGAAGAATGAGGGGAGATCTCATTGAGACGTATAAGATGATGAATGGGATGGATAGGATAGAGGTGGAGAGACTCTTCCCGCTCAAAAAAGACAATAGGACTAGGGGGCACAGCCTCAAGATAAAGGGGAGGCGGTTTAGAACGGAGTTGAGGAGGAACTTCTTCACTCAAAGGGTGGTGAATCTCTGGAATTCTCTGCCCGTTGAAGTGGTGGAGGCTGCCTCGCTAAATATTTTTAAGAAGCGGGTTGATGGGTTCTTGATAAGAGAGGGGATTAAGGGTTATGGGGAGAGGGCGGGAAAGTGGAACTGAGCCACAACAGATCAGCCATGATCTTATTGAATGGCGGGGCAGGCTCGAAGGGCTAGATGGCCTACTCCTGCTCCTATTTCTTATGTTCTTATGTTCTTATCTGCATGGGTTTCCTCTGGGTGCTCCGGTTTCCTCCCACAGTCTGAAAGATGTGCAGGTTAGGTGTATTGACCGTGATAAATTGCCCCTTCGTCTCAGGTGGTTTAGGAGGGTATATATATAGTGTTATGGGGATAGGACCTGGGTGGGATTGTTGTCAGTACAGGATTGATGGGCCAGATGGCCTCCTTCTGCACTGTAGATTCTAAGTTTTGCCAATAGTTTCTCTGCTGTTCTCAATTTCTTTACTCTGTAATTAACCATCTATTCCACTCTGAAGACAGACACATAGTAGTTATTCAGTGCCTCATTTCCCATGATAATTTATCTTGTCTCAGCATTTAATGGGCTAATATTTACTTCAGCTACTTTCTTCCTTTTTCTATACTTATTAGAACTCCTCCAAACTGTTTTTTGTTTTCCTGGCTAGTTTCCTGCTCTATTTTCTTCCTTTTTAATCAACCTTTTTAAAAATTCACTTATGAAATGTGGACGTCACTGATTGGGCCAGCATTTATAGCCCATCCCTAGTTGCCCACGAGAAGTTGACCACATTGCTGTGGACCTGGAGTCACATGTAGGCCAGGCTGGGTAAAGATTGCAGATTTCCTTCCCTAAAGGACATTAGTGAACCGGGTGGGTTTTTACAATAATCAGCAATGGTTTCATGGTCACCATTGGATTTTAATTCCAGATTTTTTTAAATTGAATTCAAAATTAGCCATCTGCTATGGTGGGATTTGAACCCAGGTACCTGGAGCATTATCCTGGGTCTTTGGATTATTAGTCTAGTAACAATACCACCCCACCATTATTTCTGCTTGTTTCTAAAACACTCCCATGCTCAGACTTCTTACTTTTTTTTGCAACATTGTAAAGTTCTTCTTAACACTATCTTTAACTTCCTGAGTGGGCCATGGATGGGTTTTTCTTGCTGGGTTTTTGTTTTTTAATGGAATGTATTTTTTGTTGAACATTTTGAATTGTTTCTTTAAATATCTCTCACTGATCATTTCCCTCCAAACCTTTCAGTCTGTTTTCCCAATTGACTAGGCCAGTTCTTCCCTCATATCTCTGTAATTGATTTTGTTTAAGATTTTTGTTTGTGTAACTTTCAAACTTAACATGGAATTCCATGGAGTTTACATGTAGGCCAGACCAGGTAAGGACGGCAGATTTCCTTCCCTAAAGGACATCAGTGAACCAGATGGGTTTTTCTGACAATCGACAATGGTTTCACAATCATCAGTAGATGCTTAATTCCGGACTTTTTTTATTGAAGTCGAATTTCACCATCTTTACTCGTTCCAAAATCCCTGCAAAGTATAAAGAGGCCATTTGGCCCATCAAGTCTGCACCAACATTCTGAAACAGCATCCCACCAAGATCCCATGCATTTACTATGGCTAATTCCCCTAAACTATACATCTTGTGACACTAAAAGGAGCAATTTAGCACAGCCAATCCACCTAGCCTCCAAATATTAGGACTGTGGGAGGAACACAGAGCGGCCAGAGGAAACCCACACAGACACGGGGAGAACATGCAATCTCCACACAGAAAGTCATCCAAGGTTGGAATTGGATCCAGGTCCCTGGCGCTGTGAGACAGCAGTGCTAACCACTGTGCCACTGTACCATACATATTGCTCCAAGAAACTATCACAAAAACATTCAACAAACTCACATTCTGTCTCTGTTTATATAAAGATTAAAGTCCCCCCTATGGATGAAATTGCCTTTGTTACAGGCTTCAGTAATTTCTTGTTTATGACGCCCCAGTTGTAGTTGTAACATTGGGCAGAGTAACAAACTACTCCCCCCAGTGTTTACTGAGTCTTGCTATTCCTAATTTACATCCAGACTGACTCCACTCCATGGATCTATTGAGGCAGGTCCTTTCTCACAAATGTCCTTATATCATCGTTTACTGTCAGAGCTACTCCTTCTCCTTTTCCATTTTGTCTGTCTTTCCAAAATCTTGTGTACCCTGGGATATTTATTTCCCAACCTTGATCACCTTGTAAACACGTCTCTGTGATAGCAATTAAATCTAAATTAGTTATCTCTACTTGTGCTACATCTCTCTTATTGAAGACGTTTTGCACATTCAAACAAAAACATTTCATTTCATTTTTTTACTTCTATTTCCTGCAATGGCCTTATTCACTAATGTATACATTCTGTTAAACCTCCTGTCCTTTCTTGACCCACTCTGCTTGTCTTCACCCACATTGCCTCAACCTTTCTCATTGGATTTCTAAATTGCCCTTTACTGGACCCCCGTTCCCCTGTTATTCCTTCCCTTTCCTTCCCCCAGTACCTACTGAGAGGACAGAGATTCAATGTTGTGTTATAAATGATCAGTGTTTCTTTTGTATAAGAGCTTTATTTTCAGTGCTTTAAGGTATCTGCTCCATGTTCAGTTCTGGCTTCCAATTCTTTCTACAGTTTGTTTGCTTTTTCTGCAGTCCAAGCTTAACCAATCAAGTAAGAAGTCTCACAACATCAGGTTAATGTCCAACAGTTTTATTTGGGATTACGAGCTTTCGGAGCACTGCCCCTTCATCAGGTGAGTGTTCATTCACCTAAAGGATCAGTGCTGCAAAAGCTCGTGATTCCAAATCAACCTGTTGGACTTTAACCTGGTGTTGTGAGACTTCTTACTGTGCCCACCCCAGTCCAACACTGGCATCTCCACCTCCTGGCTAACCAATCAAGCAGAGAGACCACCAATAGTCAACAGGAGATCCATAGATCCCTGCATTCTGGTTACAAAATTACTAATAAATCCATTCAGAAAATAGGGAGAAATTTCTTTACCCAGAGAGTGGTTACCACAAGAAGTGTTTGAGAGAAATAACTTTGATTCTTTTGGAAGGAAACTGGATGAGTTCATGAGAGAAAAAAGATAATAGAAACTTTGCTGAATGGCTGAGATGTGGTAGATGGAACAAAAGGAGACCTATGGGCTGTATAAACAGTAGTACAGCATGGATGGGCCAAATGGTCTCTTTCTGTGCAGTAAAGCCTATGTCATTCCAGGTAACAGAAATTGCCTTTGATAGTCAGTATCTGTGAACCCCTATTGTTGGATGTAATGAAATATTTTAACTCTAACTGCTGTTTCTTTCCTTTATTGTTGACAGGGTGAACCCGGCCCACCTGGTTTGCCAGGCCCAGCGGTAGGTGTTTTCCTCTGATTATTATAATTTAGAGTCATGTTCCTTTGAGATGTGAGCACTCCCAGCTTGTCCATTGATGAGGTTTGTATTGTGCTTGGTTTCAGGGTGCACCGGGTGAACCAGGAGACCCCGGGAGTCCCGGACCCCCAGGCCTAGCAGGACTTCCGGGAATAGACGTGAGTAAAGTTTGACAGGGCTTCCTCATTACAAACAGACCCGTGTTCAACATTCATGTTCTCCAAATTTTCCAAAGAAAGTGCATTTGGAGTCTGTTCACTGTTGTAACGTAAGGAAACGTGGTAGCTGCTTTGCGCACAGTAAGATCCCAAAAACAATAATCAGAGTCTTGTTTTGTGTGAAGGATCACATGCTGGAAGGAATCCCATGATCTTTATTAAACTGTGCCGTGAATTGGCACAGCACACGCTCATTCCAATCCATAACACGCATGACAATGCAGCATTCCCTCCGTAAAGCACTGTAGTGTCAGCCTGAACTTTGTACCAAATGGGATTTGACTGCACTACCTTCTGGCAGGTTGCCCCCTCAACCCAACTGGTTCACAAATATCCATTAGGGAAAGAAACCAGCACAGTGAGTAGTCCCAGAACACCAGATTAAAGTCTAACAGGTTTATTTAGTATCACAAGCTTTTGGAGTATTGCCCCTTCATCCGGTGAGTGAACCTTGACTCACCTGATGAAGGGGGAGCACTCCGAAAGCTCGTGCTACCAAATAAACCTGTTAGACTTTAACCTGGTGTTCTGAGACTACTCACTGTGCCCATTTCAGTCCAACACCGGCACCGCCACCTACCGCTCTGACTCAGAGTGGGCTCAGAGGTGACTTTAGTCCCACACCAATGTGGCCGATTCAGAGCTTCTGCTCATAAATCATCGCAACAAGACATTCAGTTGTGCCAGTAGCTGTTCAAGGAGAAAGTGCACCTTTTCAGGGCCATCAGGGATGGGCAATAAGTGCGGTCTTGCCAATGATACCCACGGAACCCAGAAACATCAGGAGACCCCCCCTCCACCCCCCAGGCTGAGGGTAAACGAGGGTGAGGTGCGAGGTTGCAGGAGAGCAGGTAGCAAGTGAGTTGGAAGTAAGAGCTGATACTGGCTCCCTCAGTCAGGGAGAGAGTGCCTGATAATGAGGGATCCCCCCACCCGCCTGGAGACCACTGCCAGACTTGATAAGGTTATCGTCCCAGGACCCAGGAAAGCCCTGTGAAATATCTGAGATCTCACTAAATTGGGATGGGCTCTGGGATAATGGTTGCCAATTGGCTAAATAAAGAACCCAGTTAACACCCTGCTTTGAGTATAGCCAATAACAGATGTACTTGTTTCAAATCTCACTGCAAGATAATGAAACGAAAAGTGAACTTGGTTAAAGAAGGGTGGATGGGGAGTTATTATTCTTCTCTTTCTGTTCCATACTAAGCCACTTCCTCCAGTGCTGAACATCGAGTAGATAGTGCACTGGATTGTTTTGTAATAAAGACTTTTCCACGGACAGGTCCTTAGCTGAATTCTCAACTGTTTCCCCACCTTATCAGGAGGACTGGCTAGATGTCATAGTGTTGAAGTCCCAGTGAACATAATAAACATAAGGAGCAGGAGTTGGCCATTCAGCCTCTCAATCCAGCTCCATTATTCAATAAGATCATGGTCTCAGCTCCGATTCCTGTTCCCCGTAGCCCCATAACTCCGATATAGATCAGAAATCTGTCTAACTTGGCCTTTGATATATTTAATGACCCAGTCTCCATAGCTGTCTGGGCTAGAGAATTCCAACCCTCAGAGAGAAGAGATTCCTCCTCATCTCCAGCTTTAATGAGAAATCCCTTATCCAGTTCCAGGTTTCCTCACCTGGGGAGACATCCTCTCAGCGTCCACCCTGTCAATCCCCCAGAGAAAATCCTCCCTGCATCAATGCGATCACCTCCCATCCTTCTAAACACCAGTGAGTACAGGCCCATCCCACTCAATCTCTGCTCAGAAGACAAACCCTTCATCCTGGGGACCAGCCTAATGAATCTTCTCTGATCTACTTCCACTGGAAGTGGACGTCTCCGTTAACCCAGTATTCGCCCTGAGGTTACAACAGAAACCCATAAAATTCTGATTCAGAGGATCTGAAAACAAGGATGGGAAATTGAAAGTCAAGGTGTTGCTTTGCTGGGAGATGATGTAGGCCAGCGAGCACAGGGGGGGTTTGCTCAATCAATAGGTCTTTAGACACTAAGGGAATGAAAGGTGGGCAGGAAAGTGGGTCTGAAGTTAAAAGAAAAATCAGCCATGATCTTACTGAATGGTGAAGCAGGCTCAAGGGGCCGAATGGCCTAACCCGCTCCTAATTATCCTGTTCTTACTGTGGCCCACTGTGAAAGAAGCATTTCGCTGGGGGTAGCAGGTAACCAGGGACAACATGTGGACTTTGATCTCTGACAAGAATTACACAAATGTAGATTAAAATGAAACAAAAAAGTAGGAAACAGCTCATTAAATCTAACGAGAAAGACTTTTCAAAGGCTGGGGTTGTACAATTAGAGAATGTGATTCAGGGAGTTGTTATTTCAGATCTGTCTGTGAGCTGTTCACTGACTGTGTGTGATTTAATGATTAATCCCACTGACTATTGGTAACTGTGAAGGGTCGTTAATGGAATGGATGTAGACATTTCTTATTCAAATTTGAGCCAAGATTGGTCCAAACCAGTAGATTCTATTTGGCAGGGAATGTGTCAAACGCAGAATATATTGGAAATAAATTTGACTCAGGGAAAAACATCTTAATAATTTATGTTGGGGTCCAACTTGAATTCGCTGCAGGGAAGCTCCCCTTAGCACATTGGACAGAGAATCGCAGCAAAGACTTAGACAGGCACCAAGAAAGAAAACATTTGTATCTCCACAATGCCTTCCACAGGCCTCAGGATGTACCAGTAGACAGCCAAATGAAATACGTTTGAAGCATAATCCTTTTGAAATGTGGACAATGCAGCAGCCAGTGTGGGAACAGCAAGATTCCAAAAACAGCACCGAGGGCGGCACGGTGACGCAGTGGGTTAGCACTGCTGCCTCACAGCGCCAGGGACTGGGTTTGATTACAGCTTCATGTGACCGTCTGTGTGGTGTTTGCACATTCTCCCCATGTCTCCATGGGTTTCCTCTGGGTGCTCCAGTTTTCTCTCACAGTCCAAAGGTTAGGTGGATTGGCCAAGCTAAATTGCCCCTTAAAGTCCCAAGATTTGTAGCTCAGGGATTTAGCGGGGTAAATACAGGGGATTATGGGATTAGGGTCTGGATAACATTACCTGTCGGAAACTCAGTGCAGACTCGATGGGCCAAATGGCCTCCTCTGTACTATACTGATTCTATGATATTGACCAGACCACGCCTGAATATTTAGAATGTTGGGGGCTCTCCGGAGGGAATGTCTTCCCTGCTGACTCTCTCAAGCCCATGGACATTTCACACTCTATCGAGCATTGATTAGCAGAAGGCAGGGATCCATTCGCACTGGGGGCATTTTTGGACTTTGGAGGGGGGGGGGGGTCAGTTTTGCCTTGGGAAGCACTCTGGCTGCACCAGGCACAGTGCTGCAGTGACCGGAAGAGGCAGTAATGTGCCTGGAACTAGGTGCAGCGAGCTGGAGGGAAGGTAAGTGTCAGGGAGGAGAGGGTGGGTGATGTCTGTGGGGATGGTGGGGGTGGTGATTGGGATCCTGAGCGATAGGTTAGGGTGAGAGGGTGGTCTCTGGGCCTTGAGAGGAGGGTGACCCCAATCAGAAGGGGGCTTCTAACGGCGATCTCCCGAGATGTAGATTTTGGTTTTTTTCTGTTTCCACCGAGAGCCTAAAAGTTGAGGTGGGGTGGGGAATGCCCCTTAGGTGGCAATTAATTAGCCACTTACAGGCCTTAATTGAGGCAAGGACAGGGTCCCCTCCTACGGCCCCACCCACCCCATCGCTTCCTGGTGAGAAGGATCCTGGAGGGAATCCCATCCATACAACTCCCCAGCCTCCAAAAGCTACAGGACTGGGAAGGTGCGGGAGCTAAGATTCTGGCCCCTGTGTCTCAGTGATGTTGGTTGTGAGATCACTAACAGCTCCAGGATACCCCATAGCCACTGAAAAATACTGCAAGTTGTCACTGAAGAGAAATGAGGCACAGCAAGCTCCCACAAACAGCAATGCTGGTTGAGGAGTAACCATTGGCCAGGGCACCAGGGTGGAACCAGTGCCACGAGATACTTTACATTCGCCCGAGTGGAGAGATGGGGGCTTTTTGTTTTAACATTTAATCTGAGAGAACACAGTGCAGCACTCCCTCAGTACTGAACCGCGAGTGTGCACTCCGACCTGGATTGTACACGTAACTCTCTGGAGCGGGATTTGGATTCACAGCTTTCTGACTTTTTGTGGGACTTGGGTGACACTGGCCAGCATTTATTACCCATCCCTAGTTGCCCTTGGAGGGCAGTTGAGAGTCAACCACATTGCTGTGGCCCTGGAGTCACATGTAGGCCAGACCGGGGTAAGGACGGCAGATTTCCTTCCCTAAAGGACATTAGTGAATCAGATGGGTTTTTCCAACAATCAATAGTGGATTAGGTGGTGAACAGGCTGCCACTGAGACACAGCTGACAGGACAGCTTTACAGACTTAGGGGGAAGGTGGTAAATTGAAGAATGTTGATGTGTTAATCTTCAGGTCAGGGTGGGAGAGTCAGTGAGGCACACACAGTGATTATAGAACAGTTTTACACCCTGTCTGCAGCAAGCCCTCTCTGTCCTGTCTGATTATTCTCCAGTTTGAAAGCCTGTAATTGTTCATTCTGAACTCCATATTTGGCAGATCCATAAATCCTCCCAGTTCAGCGATATCACACTGAGATTATAGACAAATCAGTCGGGAAAACTTTTCCACACACTGAGTCTTTTCCAGTCTGCAGTTCCCGAGGTCAGATCACTGCTGGGATATTTAACCTGAAGCCATTACTATAGTGAATGTGGAAAGGCTGTTTTACAGTCTGGGGACATCTGAGTGCACCAGATGAGGACTGGCTTGAGTGTGATGCTGTACGCAGCCAAATATCCACTCTGACTCACATTCTCTGAACGAAATACTGGAGAGACAGTAATAGAATGAATCAGGGTCGAGTCTGATCAGTGTCCAGCGAGGAAGCTTCTGTCCTCGTTGTGTCAATTCCAAAACTGAACCCAATGTGTTAAATTTCAGACTCACTTTTAATTAGATTGAGAGTTGGTGAAGAGTCAAGGCCCACAGGGCAGGAATGAGGGGAATCCATGAGATAAATCTACATCTTTATCAGGTGCATTGCTATCTATTATTAAGACCATAGCAAATAGGAGCAGGAGGAGGCCATTTGGCCCTTTGAGCCTGCTCCGCCGTTCAGTAGAAGCACAGCTGATCCGATATTCCTCACATCCACTTTCCTGCCTTTTCGCCTTTCTGATCAAAAACCTACCTCAGCCTTAAATATACACAACGGACAGAATGACCCCCTCCCACCCCTCACAAGAATCGCAGCGGGTGGGACCCCGATCTTACAAAGGTCTGTTGGCCTCAGGAAGGAATTTCCGGCGTTGGGGCAGGCGTAGCTGGAAAATCCCGCCCGGGGACTCTGCCCCCACAGCTCACTGTGGCAAGGAGTCCCAAAGACTCAACCCTCTGAGAGAAGGAATTCCTCCTCGTCTCAATCTTAAATTGGTGCCCCTTTATTCTGGGACTCTGCCGTCTGGTCCCAGATTCTCCCATGAGGGAAAACACCCTCTCAGCATTTACCCTGTCAAGCCCCTTAAGAATCCGATATTCCATTGGGAGATTCTGGATCGAGGCGGCACAATCTTAAAATCCAACCTCAGCTATTCAGGGTTTGTGTCAGGGAGAATTTCCCCACACGATGGCAGGTGGAACTCCACCCTCTTGCTGAGATTTGGGGGGGGGTGGGATGCCAATAGAACATTTCAAAGATAAGGCTGATGGATTTTTTGTTTGGGTATATGGGGATTATGGAACCACGATAGGCCGGTGAGATACAGATCAGTCATGATCGAATGGAACAACAGCATCACAGGCTGGAGGGGCTGAATGGCCTCCACCTGTTCCTGTATAGGTAGGCAGCTGATGCTAAGCTGAGCCCAGTTAACAGTTTGTTTTATTTCCACAGGGTTTACCAGGCCCGGATGGGCCAGCTGGCACTCCCGGAGCAGAGGGTGAAAGGGTGAGTTCACTCTTGGATGATTAAAGTCTAACCGCGTGTTCTCCGGATTCCACAAGTCTCGGAATGTTCACACACGGTGTTCCCTACACCAGCTGGTGTTGGCGGGCAGGGGAGTGATTTTGGCAGGGATTGCGGAGGGAAAGGGGTCCAGTCGGAGGTTCTCAGTCTCAGTCTGACTGCAACGTCCACATAAACCAGCCCCAGAATAATGAGTTTGGTGAGACTGTTTGAACGGTATTCCCTCTCCTGTCATTTACACAATCTGTAACGAACTTTGTGTAAAAAATCCAAGGCAAATTCTCCTCTGATTATTTGTCAAAGGAGAGCCACTTGTCGCTGAGATGTAATGTTGAAGATTTTAGTGAGGGAGAGAGTTTGTTTAAGTCTGATGTTGACCATGACGTGGAGATGCCGGCATTGGACTGGGCTGGGCACAGTAAGAAGCCTCACATCACCAGGTTAAAGTCCAACAGGTTTATTTGGTAGCACGAGCTTTCAGAGTGTTACCCCTTCAGGAAGCTCGAGCTACCAAATAAACCTGTTGGACTTTAACCTGGTGATGTGAGACTGCTTACTAAGTCTGACGTTGTGAAGCTCAGTGAGTGTGAGAGCAGAATCTTCAGGCAACTTCCAACTCAATCCCATTGCCAGCGGGAGACTGTCAAGGGTGGGAGAGGTGAAGAAGATGGAACTGTGTGAGGAAAAGGTGTGGGAAGGGGTGGGAAGAAGGCAGGGAACGGGGGAAGGTTGGAATGGGGCTGGGAATGGACGGGAGAGGGGTGGGGAGCAAATGGGGGGGGGGCGTATGGAGTAAGGTGATGGATGGAATCAGGCCCACCCCACCTGGATACTGATTTGAGGCAGCCACAGGGTTGCCAAGTGCTGAGGTGAGCTGGTTTGAAGACCTACCATTCATCCCAGTTATTTTGGTAAATATTAGGCCTTCTAGCTCTCACCCGTCACATCCCTACCCAGTCCCTATGCTCCATCCATCCCAACTCATGTCTTACCCACTCCAATAGCCCCTCATAGCCCCTATACCAATGTAGTGCCAATTTATGACTCCCCATCCATCCCCAATGCTCCTTAGAGCCCAGAGGCCAACTTCACGCCATCTCACGCCCACCTTTAACCTTAAACCCTCTATGTCAACTCATCCAGCATCCACAATAGGCAGACCTCAGGAGCAATGCTGGGATGAAATAAAATAAAGTTTTAAGTATCCATTGCATATCATACACTAGTCACATTCATGAAAGCCATTTGAAAACTTATTTCCCCTCAAATACTTATTCAAAACAAACATTTGTACTGATAACATTCCAAAGCCAACTACCCCTTTATAATCTCTTTGAATCATCAGTCAAACCAAACATACTGCCTCCCACTGTGATAATAATAGGTTATGGAAGAAGTCATCATTAATAATTCTATAATGATAGCGTTTAGGACTCTGTTAACAAACAAGCTGTTGAAACAATGAGAGCATTTTAAACTGTGGAGTTCCCATGGTATTTCAAGAAGCTGGTCCAGTTAGAGATTGCCCCGATTGTACATGGCCTGTGAAATGAGTGGGCTTTGTGGGCTAAATGGCCATTTCCACATCCAATTTCCACGGTCATGATCTTTTTGTAATCAGCTCTGCATTATGATGCTGATTTGCTAGGATGAGCTGGTTTGAAAGTAAGACATTGCATTTATATAGCATCTTCCACATTCTCAGGATGCCCCAAAGCACTTTACAGCCGATTAAATAATTTTGAAATGTAGTTATTACAGGGATCATGGCAACTGATTTGTGCATAGCAAGCTCCCACAGACAGCAAATGAGTTAAATAAATGGATAAAATGGGCCATATTTTTGTAGCAGAGGGTGGGAATCAGAAGGTGCTGATCCCTCCTTTGTAATCCCTCCTCAATCTTGAGACTACCAGCAGAGTGGGGGATACTCCTAGGGTGGGGGCCCTTAGGAGACCTCGTATTCCCAGGGCAGCACGGTGGCACAGTGGTTAGCGTTGCTGCCTCACAGTGCCAGGGACCCTGGTTCGATTCCGGCCTCAGGTCACTATCAGTGTGGAGTTTGCATGTTCTCCCCGTGTCTGCGTGGGTTTCCTCCGGGTGCTCCGATTTCCTCCCACAGTCCAAAGATGTGTTGTTTAGATTGATTGGCCGTGCTAAATTGATCCTAGTGTCGGGAGATTAGCAGGGTAAATGTCTGGGGATACAGGGATAAGGCCCGGGTGGGACTGTTGTCAGTGCAGACTCGATGGGCTGAATGGCCTCCTGCTGCACTGTAGGGATTCTATGATTCAATGAGATGGACCTTCCAGAATGGAAAAAGGCTGAATCCAGAGTGAGTAGGTTAATAAGCTTGCTTACCTCCCTAAAAGCTACAGCCCTGTGCTGACAGTGCAATCAATGACTCATTATTATCCACTTCAAACACCCCTCACCTTCCCCTTCACCTCCCCTGTCTCCCTCACCTCATCACATAAGAACATAAGAACATAAGAAATAGGAGCAGGAGTAGGCCAACTAGCCCTTCGAGCCTGCCCTGCCATTCAATAAGATCATGGCTGATCTGTCGTGGCTCAGTTCCACTTTCCCGCCCTCTCCCCATAACCCTTAATCCCCTCTCTTATCAAAAACCCATCAGTCCGCGTCTTAAAAATATTTAGCGAGGCAGCCTCCACCACTTCAACGGGCAGAGAATTCCAGAGATTCATCACCCTTTGAGTGAAGAAGTTCCTCCTCAACTCCGTTCTAAACCGCTCCCCTTTTATCTTTAGGCTGTGCCCCCTAGTCCTACTGTCTTTTTTGAGCGGGAAGAGTCTCTCCACCTCTATCCTATCCATCCCATTCATCATCTTATACGTCTCAATGAGATCTCCCCTCATTCTTCTAAACTCTAACGAGTACAAGCCCAGTTTATTCAGCCTCTCCTCATAGCTCAACCCCCTCAACTCCGGTATCAGCCTAGTAAACCTCCTCTGCACTCCCTCCAAGGCCAAAATATCTTTGCGCAGGTGCGGCGCCCAAAACTGCACACAGTACTCCAGCTGCGGCCTCACCAATGCCCTATACAGCTGCAGCAAGACCTCCCTACTTTTATATTCAATCCCCCTCGCTATGAAGGCCAGCATCCCATTCGCCTTCCTGACCACCTGCTGCACCTGCAAGCTGGGTTTTTGCGACTCATGCACAAGGACCCCGAGGTCCCTCTGCACCGTCGCCTGCTGCAGTTTTTCGCCACGTAAGTAATAGTCCTTCCTACCATTATTCCTACCAAAGTGGACCACCTCACACTTGCCAACATTAAATTCCATTTGCCATTTCCTGGCCCATTCGCCCAGCCTATCTAGATCCTTCTGCAGACTCTCCACACCCTCCGCACAATTTGCCATTCCCGCAATCTTGGTGTCATCAGCAAATTTCGACACCCTACACTCGGTTCCCTCCTCCAGATCATCTATATAAATGGTAAATAGCTGAGGCCCCAGCACCGACCCCTGGGGCACTCCACTAGTCACCATCTGCCAATCCAAATAGCACCCGTTGACCCCCACTCTCTGCCTCCTATTTGACAACCAATCCTCTATCCACGCTAACACCCTACCCCCAACTCCATGTCCCTCGACCTTCTGCAATAACCTCTTGTGAGGTACTTTGTCAAACACCTTCTGAAAACCTAGAAAGACCACATCCACCGGCTCTCCTCTATCCACCGCCCTAGACACATCCTCATAGAACTCCAGTAAATTTGTCAGACACGACTTCCCTTTAATGAAACCGTGCTGCGTCTGCTCTATCAAGCAGTTCCCTTCAAGATGCCTTGCAATTTCCTCCTTAATGACAGATTCTAACATTTTACCTACAACAGGCGTTAAACTAACCGGCCTATAATTCCCCGCCTTTTGCCTGGCACCCTTCTTAAACAACGGCGTAACATTAGCCGTTTTCCAATCATCCAGCACTTCCCCGGAATCCAGCGACGTCTGGAAAATAACCACCAAGGCATCCACTATCACCTCCGCCATTTCTTTCAGAACCCTTGGATGCATTCCATCTGGTCCTGGGGACTTGTCCACAATCAGCCCCTCCAGTCTGTTGAGCACCGCCTCTCTAGTAACAATAATGTCATTAAGACCCTCCAGTCCTACCACCTTTCCATCACTAACACCCGGCAAATTATTCACGTCCTCCTCCGTGAAGACAGAAACAAAAAAGTTATTCAATACCTTAGCCATATCCCCATCCCCTACCACTAGGTCCCCTTTCTCATCCTCTAAAGGACCAACGTTCACCCTAGCTAGCCTCTTCCTTTTTATATATTTATAAAAACTCTTGCTATCCTTTTTTATATTAAGCGCTAGCCCAGCTTCATAGTTTCTCCTACCCTTCTTTATCAATTTCTTTGTCAATCTTTGTTGACATTTAAACCTCTCCCAATCCTCTTCTCGCCCACTACTCTTAGCTACTCTAAATTCCTCCGCTTTTAATTTAACACTTTCCTTCACCTCCTTCGTTATCCACGGCTTATTACCTCTCCTCTTACGGTCCTTTTTGACCATCGGAATAAATTTCCGCTGAGCACCAAGAAAGATCTCCTTAAAGATCCTCCACTGCTCCTCAGCAGACCTATCTTCCAACGCGCTCCCCCAGTCCACATTCGCCAATTCTTCTCTCATCCTACCGTATTTCCCTCTATTCAAACAAAGTACGCGTGTCCGGGAACCCACTTTCTCCTCCTCCATCTGCACCAGAAACTCCACCATACAATGATCACTCTCCCCAAGAGGATCCTTCACCGCAAGGTCCCTAATTCTACCCGCCTCATTACATAGCACCAGATCCAAGATAGCTCGCTCCCTCGTCGGCTCCAACACACAGTGTTCGAGGAAACGATCCCGGCAGCATTCCAAGAACTCCTCCTCGAGCCCACCGCGTCCAACATGGGTCGACCAATCAATATGCAGATTGAAATCCCCCATAACTACGGCCGTCCCATTCCTGCACGCCACACTTATTTGCGCGTTAACAGCCCGCCCCACCTCCAGATCATTATTCGGGGGCCTATAGACGACACCCACCAGCGTCTTCCTCCCTTTGCTGTTCCTAATCTCCACCCACAACGATTCCACCCTCTGCTCCTTGGCTCCAATATCATCCCTTGCTACCACCGTGATGCTATCCTTAATCAGCAGAGCTACGCCCCCCCCTTATCCCTCCTGCCTATCCTTCCTAAACACATGATAGCCCTGTACATTCAGCTCCCAGTCCCTGTCACCCTGCAGCCACGTCTCTGTAATGGCCACCAGATCATATCCATTTGTGCTGATCTGCGCCACCAGCTCATCCACTTTATTCCGAATGCTTCGTGCATTCAGATAAAGCGCTTTCATCCCAGCCTTCACCTGGACCCTATTTGCCGTAACGCTACCAACTATACTTACGCCCCCGACTCCCTCTATTATTGGGACATCCTCGGCCTCTTCCCTTACATGTACACTCTCCTTAACTTTAGACCTCGTAAGGTCACCTACCCTCGCACCCTCCCCCCCACTAATTAGTTTAAAGCCCTGTCTACAGTCCTCTTTACTCGATTCGCCAGCACTCTGGTCCCAGCACGGTTCAGACCAACCCCATCCCTCCCGAACAGGTCCCACCTACCCCAATACTGGTGCCAATGCCCCATAAATTCAAACCCATTCCTCCCACACCAATCCCTGAGCCACCCATTCACTTCCTTAATCCTGTCAACCCTACGCCCGTCTGCACACGGTTCAGGCAGTAGCCCAGAGATAACCACCTTGTCGGTTCTACTTTTTAATTCCATTCCCAGCTTTTCATACTCCCTCCCCAGATCCTCAGTTCGCATTTTGCCTACGTTGTTGGCACCCACATGAACCACAACGACCGGATTCTCACCCTCCCACTCCAGGTTCCTCTGCAGCCCAGCTGCGACATCCCGTACCCGAGCACCAGGCAGACAACACACCCTTCTGTGCACTTTGTCATTGTGACAAAGGACAGTGTCAATACCCTTCACCCCACTATCCCCAATAACTACTACGTTCCTTTTCCCTTTCTCTTTGCCTATGTCCTGCTGCAGCACTGCACCGTGTGCAGTTTGCTCACCGACCTCACCTGCCTCGTCCTCTTCCAGACTGGAAGCAAGAACCTCAAACCTGTTATGCAGATTAAGAGGCTGAGGCCTCCGCTCCTCACCCCCCTTCCTCCTCCCAGCAGCCCCCTCTTGTCCCTGACCCTTAGATTTAGCCAGTCTAGGGGGGATGGATGTTACTTGCACCCCATTGACAATGGCACCCTCTCTCCCCTTGATGAGCCTCAGTGTCTGTAGCTCAGAGGCCAGCTCATCCACCTTGAGCTGGAGCTCCTCCAGCAACCTGCACTTACTGCAGACATGGTCACTGGGATGAACCCTGGGGTCCACCAGTTCCCACATCATACAGAAACAACACATCACATGCCCCTCCATTATTCACTGTAGTAGTCTTGAAAAAAATTTTTTTTTCCTTGTTTTTTCAAACGAACTCACCAGGCCTTTTTTCCCCCAAGCCCTTTTTGATCTTAAGCCCTAATAACTCACTCTGCTTCCCCCTCACTCCACTGCCCGCTCAGACGCTGCCCGCTGTCTACACCAGGCCTCCTTTTAAACCTGGCGCTGATTTAAAGCTGGTGGCCCACAAATCCCTTCTAACCACTCCCTCCCCTCACCCTCCCCTTCACCTCCCCTCTCTCCCCCACCTCATCACTAACTCAGTCACTCCCTCACCCTCCCCTTCACCTCCTTACCCATTGTCCACTTGATGCACGCATCTCTCGAGCTCTGTTGGAAGCCATTGAGTAGCCCCTAAATCTCACTGCATAGAGAAACAGATATTCCACAGTAACTGTACGAATGAGGACAAATCCCGTTAGAGAAACATTTTAAACCTCATGTGAAGACTTTTCCACATTGACAATGCTGACCTTTCAGTTGAAGCTTACCAGTTAGAGGGAGAAACAATCTGACAAAGACATTGCTAAGGGGTGGTTATACGTCCCAGTCTCAGCACTGCCTTAACTGTTACAATGAACACGCAATCACCTGTAAAGGAGACAAAACCATTTCACTAACATCTTGGATAAAAGATAAATTACTGCAGATACTGGAATCTGAAACCAAAAGAGAAAACCCTGGGAAATCTCAGCAGGTCTGGCAGAGCTGATGTTTCCAGTCTGGATGACCCTTTGTCAGAGAGCTCCCAAAAATCCAGCTCCCTTTTCTTCCAGGTCGTGAATGAAGTTTAGATTTAGACCTAAAGAAGGCCTCAGCTCACCTTTGAATAGTTTTATTGGATGTTCCTGGGATGTGGGAAAGATTTACAAGAATGGCTCCAGAGATGAGGAAGTTCAGTTACACGGATAGATTGGAGAAGCTGGGGGCTGTTCTCCTTGGAAAGGATTGAGAGGGGGATTGACAGAGGTGTATAAAATTATAAAGGGTCCAGACAGAAACTGTTCCCATTGGTAGAAGGATCAAGAATGAGGTCACACAAATTGAGGGAAGAAGCATGTTGTCCTGGGGGATTTATTTACAGAGTGTTTAGGGTCTGGGATATACAGACTGTGAGTGTGCTGGAGACAGCTTCTACTGAGGATTTCAAAAAGAGATTGGGATAATTCTCTGAAGAGAAATAATTTTCAGGGAAAAGATGGATTTGTGGGATTAGGTGAATTGCTCTTGCGGAGAGACAGCATGATGTGATGGGCCAAATGGCCTCCAGTGGTGCGCTAACTATTCTCTGATTCTCTGAATCCATCTGAGAGGGCCGGCATGTTAAAATCACTCATAGTCTATGGTGGAGGAATAATATAACAGCTCTAACCTTCAATAAGTTTATTCTTCATACAGCTGAGACACAAACTCCTCCTGATTCTCCCAAACCCAATGTTCCTGCTGTGTTTACACCCCTCTGCAGGTTAAAGTAATGACCATCCACCCGTCTGTAACAATGTAATTACCACACTTTATACCAACTGTTACACTCACAAAACACAGCCTCAGAAACATGTCTCATCCGAAAGAGAGCACACCTGACAGTGCGGCACTCCCTCAGCACTGACCCTCTGACAGTGCGGCACTCCCTCAGTACTGACCCTCTGACAGTGCGGCACTCCCTCAGCACTGACCCTCTGACAGTGCGGCACTCCCTCAGCACTGACCCTCTGACAGTGCGGCACTCCCTCAGCACTGACCCTCTGACAGTGCGGCACTCCCTCAGCACTGACCCTCTGACAGTGCGGCGCTCCCTCAGCACTGACCCTCTGACAGTGCGGCGCTCCCTCAGCACTGACCCTCTGACAGTGCGGCGCTCCCTCAGCACTGACCCTCTGACAGTGCGGCGCTCCCTCAGCACTGACCCTCTGACAGTGCGGCGCTCCCTCAGCACTGACCCTCTGACAGTGCGGCGCTCCCTCAGCACTGACCCTCTGACAGTGCGGCGCTCCCTCAGCACTGACCCTCTGACAGTGCGGCGCTCCCTCAGCACTGACCCTCTGACAGTGCGGCGCTCCCTCAGCACTGACCCTCTGACAGTGCGGCGCTCCCTCAGCACTGACCCTCTGACAGTGCGGCGCTCCCTCATCACTGACCCTCTGACAGTGCGGCGCTCCCTCAGCACTGACCCTCTGACAGTGCGGCGCTCCCTCAGCACTGACCCTCTGACAGTGCGGCGCTCCCTCAGCACTGACCCTCTGACAGTGCGGCGCTCCCTCAGCACTGACCCTCTGACAGTGCGGCGCTCCCTCAGCACTGACCCTCTGACAGTGCGGCGCTCCCTCAGCACTGACCCTCTGACAGTGCGGCGCTCCCTCAGCACTGACCCTCTGACAGTGCGGCGCTCCCTCAGCACTGACCCTCTGACAGTGCGGCGCTCCCTCAGCACTGACCCTCTGACAGTGCGGCGCTCCCTCAGCACTGACCCTCTGACAGTGCGGCGCTCCCTCAGCACTGACCCTCTGACAGTGCGGCGCTCCCTCAGCACTGACCCTCTGACAGTGCGGCGCTCCCTCAGCACTGACCCTCTGACAGTGCGGCGCTCCCTCAGCACTGACCCTCTGACAGTGCGGCGCTCCCTCAGCACTGACCCTCTGACAGTGCGGCGCTCCCTCAGCACTGACCCTCTGACAGTGCGGCGCTCCCTCAGCACTGACCCTCTGACAGTGCGGCGCTCCCTCAGCACTGACCCTCTGACAGTGCGGCGCTCCCTCAGCACTGACCCTCTGACAGTGCGGCGCTCCCTCAGCACTGACCCTCTGACAGTGCGGCGCTCCCTCAGCACTGACCCTCTGACAGTGCGGCACTCCCTCAGCACTGACCCTCTGACAGTGCGGCACTCCCTCAGCACTGACCCTCTGACAGTGCGGCACTCCCTCAGCACTGACCCTCTGACAGTGCGGCACTCCCTGAGTTGGACTCAAATGCCTTGACAAGTGGCTCTGTGGGACTTGACTGCGTCACATTTCCTGTGTTCAGGCGGTTGTATTGTACTATTGTAGAATTGAGTATATTTGATGTTTTTATAGGGAGATCCTGGATTACCAGGCCCACCCGGAGTGTCCAGAGTGACAGTGAGTATACATCTCATTGGAAGCAAGTTATACTGTCTCCTCCGCACTGCATGATGTCGGTGTGAATCATGGGATGGATATTAATGTTGCAATTCTCTAATCTAACAACGCTGTCGTTGGAATTTGAAACTTAAAATTGAATTAAAACAGTGTGTCTGTCCTGTCACCTTGTAGTAAACCCAACAATCTCATCACCTTGTGTCAGTGGTGTCACAGTGGTTAGTGCTGCTGCCTCACAGCACCAGGGACCTGGGTTCGATTCCCGGTTTGGGTCACCGTCTGTGTGTAGTTTGCACATTCTCCCCGTGTCTGCATGGGTTTCCTCCGGGTGCTCTGGTTTCCTCCCACAGTCTGAAAGACGTGCATTGGTCATGCCAAATTCTCCCTCAGTGTACCCGAACAGGCGCCGGAGTGTGGCGACAAGGGGATTCTCACAGTAACTTCATTGCAGTGTTAATGTAAACCTACTTGTGACACCAATAAATAAACAAATTTAAACTTGCTGTTCTTTAAGAAAGTTTCAGTTCTCCGACGCTGCTGCTGTGTCTCACACACACACTTGTATTGATGTGTACGAGGCCCTGCCTGTAAACAGTGGAGTCAACAAGCTGTACAACATCTGTATCTGTGCTCAGCTTTCAAAACCGGACCCCATCCTCACCCTGCCACTCTGCATCAAACAACTATTGCTGCAAATGACACATTGACAAACTAGAAATTCTGGAAAAGTATTTCTGAAGCTCCTTTCACAGCCTGGATAGATCCCAAAGCTCTCCACCTTCAATGAAATACCTTTTGAGGTGTAATCAACTTCATAATGTAGGAAATATAGCAGCCAATTTACACACAGTAAAATCCCACGGACAGCAAGGTGATAATGACCAGATCACCTGTTCTGGTGCCGATGGTTGAGGGATTAAATATTGATGAGGAGCCTGGG
Organism: Carcharhinus amblyrhynchos; assembly: GCF_965287045.1. Lineage (NCBI taxonomy): Eukaryota > Metazoa > Chordata > Chondrichthyes > Carcharhiniformes > Carcharhinidae > Carcharhinus > Carcharhinus amblyrhynchos. The sequence goes on from NC_137339.1 coordinate 3,399,375, forward strand.
ATTCATTTCTGTACTCTTTCTCAAAACGCAAAATAACCCAATACCTAAAGAGCACAGACGGGCCCGCGATTTACCATCTCACCCTCAGCACCTCTGACAGTGCAGCACTCCCTGGGTATGGCACTGGGAATGTCAGCCCAGATTAGCCAATCAGCTTTTGTGGCGTGCAGTTTGAACTCATGACCTTCGAATGGGAGGCGAGTGTACCAGAGCTGACTGTGATTGGATTTATTATTGTCACATACATTAACATACAGTGAAAAGTATCGTTTCTTGCACGCTATACAGACAAAGCATACTCTTCATAGAGAAGAAAAGGAGAGAGTACAGAATGTAGTGTTACAGTCATAGCTAGGGTGTAGAGAAAGATCAACTTAATGCAAGGTAAGTCCATTCAAAAGTCTGACAGCAGCAGGGCAGAAGCTGTTCTTGAGTCGGTTGGTACGTGACCTCAGACTTTTGTATATTTTTCCCAACGGAAGAAGGTGGAAGAGGGAATGTCCGGGATGTGTGGGTCCTTAATTATGCTGGCTGCTTTGCTGAGGTAACGGGGAGTGTAGACAGAGTCAGTGGATGGGAGGCTGGTTTGCGTGATGGATTGGGCTACATTCATGACCCTTTGTAGTTTCTTGTGGTTTTGGACAGAGCAGGAGCCTAACTGAACCTAACTGTTACTGTGACACCACTTGGAAATCCCTGTGGAGATGGGCTGCCACTGAGTCAAACAGAATCCAAGATTGGATCTGAGAGATTCGGGAGATAGAACTAACCTTACTATCTAACTAGAACTAGAACTAACCTTACATTCAGTTGTAAATGCACCTAGTTTGGGGGCGTTTAAGAGATCCGTGGATAGGTTTATGGATGAAAAGGGATTGGTTTAGGTTAGGGGGTCATTGTTTTTTAACTGGTCGGTGCAACATCGTGGGCCGAAGGGCCTGTTCTGCGCTGTAATGTTCTATGTTCTATCTCTCCTCTGGGAAAGAGGTCATTTAATTTGGGTTCCTGATCACCCTCCCTGCTCCGGTGATGCCATGTCAAGCTGTCGGGTGAGATTGTCCTGGTGGTGAAGCCTTCCACAGTTCACCAGCGGGCCCCTGCGCAAGGGGCAAGATGACCCTATTGGTCAGTGTGGCAGGTCACAACAGGAGTCAGTGTCCCCGGGGAGAAGGAGATTATCTGGGGGAACGAAGAGCGAGGAACAAGTAGCAGCAAAGATGGGGGGGACTGATTCTAACAGCCAGGTCCACCCACTCACATGAAGTTACAGGCAGGGAGGTGTCAGGCGGATCTCCCACCCATGACCCAGTTCAGGGTTTCACCCTGCTGGGCAGTGGGAGAAGCCAGTGCCCGGCGTGTAGTCAGATTCAGTGCTGCCTACTTCCGCTCAGCCAAAGGAAGATGCCACCTTCTCGGGCCTGCTGTCCCAATCAGAGTCTCCTCACCACCCCCCACACTCCCACAGCCTCCCCATGTCCTGTCCAACATCCACCCCCTTTCCCACACCCCCTCTCTGGTCCTGCCAGCCTGCTCCCAGTGAGATCCCAGATCTTCTAGGATGACCGGGTCCATCAGTGAACACCACCTCCTGGGCCTATCTGTGGTACCAGCTTCTAAATATATATATATTCATACGTGGGGCACAGCTGTCGCTGGCTGGCCAGCATTTATCACCCAACCCGAGCTGTCCTTGGAGGACAGTTAAGTGTCAACCACATTGCTGTGGCTCTGGAGTCACATGTAGGCCAGACCGGGTAAGGACGGCAGATTTCCTTCCCTAAAGGACATTATTGAACCAGATGGGTTTTTCCAACAATCGATAATGGTTTCACGGTCATCAGCAGATTCTTAATCCCTGATATTTTTAATGGAGTTCAGTGGTGGGATTCAAACCCAGAATATTAGCTGAGTTTCTGGATTAATAGTCTGGCGATAATCCAACAAGGCCATCGCCTCCCTCGCCTTCCCTGAGCTGTGACCAGTGCCCCTCCTTGGCACTGCCAATGTGCCGAACCGCAGGCCTCCAATTGATCCACGAGGTGGGAAATCCTCCTGGAGATGGACAGACGTCCCTCCTCATTCTCAGGAAAGAAACATCGCCAGAGAAATTAAAGTGGAGGGAACCGGCTAACCGGAGCGGAGCTTGGCCTAAGGTTTACACAGGGATATGGGGAACCCACCCTCGATGTAAAATCCACCTCACTGCGCTTCTTGTAGTTAAATAATAAACTAAAACAATCAAATTGACAGAGGGGTTGATGGGATACTGTATTAAAGTAAACAGAATCTCAAAGGAAACTCAAAACATCAAAACAAAGTGAGATTGAAAGGCTCAATAACACACCCCAGCCCCCTCAGTGCCCACTGGGTAGGGAAAGTCTAGGTGGTGCTGGCAGACACATCACACTCCCCTTCCCGAGACACTTGGCAGCAAACATAGCCATAAAACAGGGACAGACAGCACAGACTGGCAACCCCTTCCACAATCCAGTGCCTGGACCTGTTAATGAGCAGCTTGGCTAGGCCCAGAACAGGCCTATGAGGAGGTCTCCCTCGCCAGGCCTTTGTGTGTCAGCTCCAACAGGGAACAGGGAAAGCTGGGAACGTTTTCAGAGAGCTGGCACTCATTGGATTGACGTGGGGCAAAATGAGCTGTCCAGCTGCTTCAGGACTTTGCTCCCCTCAAGTAACCAGACAAAGAATTTCAGAGTTTTAAAATTGGCCTTTATTACAAATTATAGCAAGGGTTCCACACCAACTGGTTCAGAATACTGGATACAGCTTCACACAGACAGATATACTTCCAGATTCAATTACAAGTCAATAGCATTTACAAATCAGAGATGTACATTTGCATAGAAGTTAACTGTATCCACTCATAGCTATTGATTCGGTTTACATCATGCATAACATAAGGCTATAGTTGTCCAATTACAACTTGTGCACATCTACCTAATTGTAATCTCATTATGCATGCATTTCTTTCTACTTATCTATTAACTTCTAGGCACAATTATGATAGTTATATTATCAACTCTCCTGGGCCATTAATCCAAAAGTAAAATACTGCAGATGCTGGAATCTGAAACAAAACCAGAAAATGCAGGAAAATCTCAGCAGGTCTGGCAGCACCTGCAGAGAGAGAATAGAGCCAGCGTTTCGAGTCTGAATGACCCTTCGTCAGATGTCCCATTGCCTGTTGTTTGAACAGACACTGACAAGCTGCAGCTGTGGATAGTGCGATGGAGGTTTTGTTGTGTGATTCCTGCCTCCCTTCGAACTGGGAGTTTTATGGTCCTTGACTCTTATCTGGGTCTGCTTTAATCGAGTTCCGAGGTCTCTGTGTGACTGAGTTTGATGTGATTTTGTGTGATTATTAAGCCTTTCAGTGGATGTGATTATTAGTCTGGCTACTAACCCACTTCAGGATCAAACAATGATGCTGTTGTTGTGTTTTTCTTCTTTGATTGACAGGAGCCCGGGCCGGTTGGTGAAGCGGTAAGAAATTCAATCATTCATTGGAAATCTCACTGTGAGGAGATTACGGAGATGGATGCCCTGCTATTTACAGGGAGCTAGTTCAGTTTTTTTTACCATTGTACATGTCCCGTCAGGTAATTGGGTTCGTGTTGCACAGAATTGTATAGCACAGAAACAGGCCATTCGGTCCAACAGATGTCTGCAAGTAAAAGCAGAAAACGCTGGAAAATCTCAGCAACTCTGACAGCATCTACAGAGAGAGAATAGAGCCAATGATTTGAGTCAGGAAAACTTCCATCAAACGGAAGAGGGATAAAAATGGGATGAATTATAACATTGGAAAGGGGGGTAGGGGCAGGATGGAAGGTCGGGTATGGGTCAAAGTTAAGTGACGTTGACATGTCATGGACACGAGACTGAGGGGCTATTAATGGTGCCATTAGGGAGTGAATAGTGTTAATAGTGGCAGTGATAGAGTAGCAGATACGATCAGATACAATGGCAGATGTCCTCTGGAAGTTTAAGCACGTTACATCCACAGATTCACCTTTATCCACTATGCTTGTTACTTCCTCAAAAAAAACTGAATTAGTTTGTCAACCATGATTTCCCTTTCACAGAACCATGTTGACTTTGCCTGACTGCCTTGAGATTTTATCAGAGCCCGCTATAATCTCGTTAATAATAGATCCTATCAATTTAATCTCAGATGGAGGTTCGGTGATCTGTAATGCCCTGGCTTTCTGTCTCCCTCTGTTTTTGAATAGAGGAGGCACAATCACCATTTTCCAATCTGGTGGGACCTTGCCAGAATCTAGAAGATGTATTGACTATTGTTTTTCAGACTCCAGGATGAAGCCCAACTAGATCTGGAACTCGTCAATCTTTAATTTCAATCATTTTCTTAATGCCCTTTCCCTAGTAATTAGACTTACTTTAAGTTCCTTCTTCTCTTTCACTTCCTGATTCGTAATGATTTCAGGGATGTTCTTCCAGGATGTTCTGGATGTTGTATTCTCCACACTGAAAATAAATATCTGTTCAGTTCATCCCCCATTTCCTTATTTTCTAATTCTTTTTATTTGTCTCCAGGATGTGGGTATTGCTGGCTGGCCAGCATTTATTGCCCATCCCTAATTGCCCCTGTGAAGGTGATGGTGAACCACTGCAGTCCATATGGAGTACTAGAGGACCAACACTCACTATACTTACTCCTTTCCTTAATAAATACCTGTAGAAACTCTTATTGTTTCTAGCTAGCTTTCCCTCATACTCTAACTTTTCCCTCCTTATTAATTGTGGGTAGCACAGTGATTAGCACTGCTGCTTTACAGCACCAAGGACCTGGGTTCAATTCCAGGCTTGGGTCACTGGCTGTGTGGAGTCTGCATGTTCTCCCCATGTCTGTGTGGGTTTCCTCCAGGCACTCTGGTTTCCTCCCACAGTTTAAAGATGTGGGAGAAAACAGTGTCTTTACTGTAATAACCCATCCCAAAGTACTCCTTAGGGCATAAATTAGACAAAGTGTGATTCTGAAAAGTGACAGAACTTCTGAGAGAGAAATGGAGAGCCTGGGGCCTAGACGACTGAAGGCTGCCAATGGTGGAGTGGTTAAAATTGGAGATGCAGAATTAGTCCCAAAGAATCCCTACAGCGTAGAAGGAGACCGTTCAGCCCATCGAGTTCACACTGACTCTCCCAAAGAGCATCCTATCCAGGCCCACCCACTGCAGTCCAGCGAGCATGGCGGGAGTGGGGGGTGGTGATGGGCGGATGGGATTTAGTGTGAGTTGGCATACAGGCGGAATGGTTTTAGACAAGCTCAAATTCAGGGAGGGGGCCGGGGTGAGAGATTTGCTAGCTGATTACTGGAATAGTGTGGTCAGCACGGGCTCCTGCCTCTAACTGCAACACCAGCTTTGGGGATGAGTTTGAAAGATGTGACCAACAGGCTAAGCCTGGACTCCTGGCCAGCTGCAGGGGGATGGATTTCGAAGGAGTGCTTTACACAGGACAGAAATGGGGATCAAACTGGCTGCAGAATGACTTTCCTCAGTAGCTGCAGATTGGGCTGATCTGATTTTAAAAGGAATCATTAAAAGACATCCCAGCGTGAACTGAGTTTGATTTATTATTGCCACATGTATTAGCATACAGTGTAAAGTATGGACAAAACATACTGTTGATGGAGAAGGAAACGAGAGCGTCGAGAATATTTAAGGTGCTGTGGAAAATAATTGCATTAAGCTTTGTCGTTAACCCAGCTGATGGTGCCCTGAGCTGTTTGTGTTCAATCTGCACAGGGACCTCAAGGAGATGTTGGACTGCCTGGTGCACAAGGTCCTCAAGGCCAAAGGGTAAGGTGCCAGTTTCACAGCGGGTACAGTGACAATTCCACACACTGTCTTTGTTTTACTGTTTACAGGTCTGGTGCAGTTGGAACATGAGACTAGTTATTTAATTCAGTGTTTTAAATTCCGGCATTGTAACAGATACTTCTGTTATTCTTTATCGAGATGAGGCCTTCTCTAATAAGGCTGGTTTTACTCATCTCTAATTGCCCTGAAGCAGGTGGTGGGTGACCCGCTGCCTGAACCGCTGCAGTTCCTGTGGTGTGGGTACACCCATCGTGCTGTTAGGGAAGTAGTTGGATTTTTACCCGGTGACGGTAAAGGAATGGAGATATATTTCCCAGTCAGGACGGTGAGCGACTTGGAGAGGAATGTGTGGGTGGTGGCATCCCCATTTACCTGGTGTCCAAATGCTTTGTTGGAATGAATGGTGACAAGATACCGCTCCGAGTCAGACTGGAAGCAGTGCATCCCCTGGGCTTCCTAAGGTCAGTTTTATTTTACTGACCAATGGCTGCCTGGGCTGGGAGCCTGGCTGGTTTCACCAATCAGAGCTCCCGTTACTGACTGTCCAATCAGTCCGGCCGATTTGGTCAAATACCAATTAACCTGTTTCCAATTAGCCAATATAAATGCGGTGCTCACTGAGTCACCATCACCCCAACATGTCAGCGGATCGTAACAGATATCCCTCTGCTCATGGGGAAACCCTCCCCCCAGGGCGCAGAAGGGTGTGTCCAGGAAATCCTGGAGTTTGTTTCGAAGCAACAACAACTTTAATTTGTAGAGCACCATAACAGGTCCCAAGCAGTTTCTCCTGATGTAACTCCTTTCACAGTCTCAGGACTCACTAAAGCCCCTCAAAGCTAATGAAGCACTTTCTAAAAGTGGCCTCACTAAACAAGGATCACAGCAGCCAAGCTTTACACAGCAAGATCCCACAGACAGCAATGTGATACGACCAGGTCGTCTTTTTCGCGTCATTGATTGAGGGATAAGGATTGGCCGGGAAGATCTCTGCGTTTATTGTTGAATTAGTGCCTCAGGATTTTATATTCACCTGAGAGGGAAAGGCCTCAGTTTAACATCCCCGAGGCAGCAATTCCTGAGTGCAGTGTATCAGTGTCAGGCCCGATGATGGGTTGATGCTCCAGAGTAGAACTTGAACCTGCAACCTCCAGATTCCTCGATGAGAGAACTACCCATTGGTGGCTGTTTATTGTTTTATGCTCAGCTCTCGCCTTCAGCCTGTCCATTACCGCTCGGGAAGCGACCATCAGGAGCTTTGTGAGAGCTGACACTGTGACTATTTATTGCACTGAGATGGCTGGAGGAACTCCCATTGACTCATCCCTACACTTCCCCATGGATTGTTTAAGTATGGTGAGAATGGCAGAGAGCCACTTAGTGAGGACACTGCCCAGATCCAACACAACTCAGTGCTAAAACCAGCACCCACCCAGTCCATGTTAACGTGCTGTGTATTCCTCAGGGTGAAGATGGTCTACCTGGATTGCCAGGACCACCTGGACCTCCTGGACCTCAGGTATGTGTGACACCAGTTCAGCACATTGACTTATATTTGGATGATCTCTAGAGGTTGAGACATTCAGCCATGGAGAAGTTAGAATGGGTTCATCTTCTCACTTCACCAGGGGGTAGGGTTACTAAGATAGAACTTTGTGAGCTGACAGTCGGGCAGGTTACTGTCCTGAGGTGAAGGTGGAGACCAGACTTAGTTACTCGCGGTCTGTCATCAGTCAGCCAACTGTCAGATATGTTAGTGCTTGGAGGGTCACACTTGGTCTTAGATACTGCATCAAGTAAGATGCTAATCCACCCTCAGTGCTGCTGCCTCCTGCAAGGTCAGAGAAGGAGGCCATTCAGCCCATTATATTTGTGCTGGTTCCTTGGTGGAGCTATCTGATTAGTATGACTCCCCTGTCCTTTCCACAGAGCCCTGCAAAAACTTCCTTTCCAAGTATTGATCCCTTTTGAAAGTTGCTGTTGTATTTGAGATCTTCACCCTCTCAGCACTGAGTGAGAGGTTGGGGGGGGTGGGTCCACACTGTGATGCCAGCCAGAGTGTGATAGCTCCCTGACATGCAGCGTGAGCTGGGATACCCGGGGAGGGTCAGACCCCAGGGTGAGACAGGGAGAAGGGGAGCTGACACCAGGGAGGTGAGGGGGTAGGGGGGGAGGTGTGGGGGAGGGGGGAGTGTGGACTTGGCCAGAAATCTTCCCAACTGAATCCACTGGGAAAGAAGATTGGAGAAGTTGTAAAAGGAGTTATCACTTCCCCATCTCCCAAACACTGGAAACACCCAATGTCACATTCAGTTATTTTATTTTATGCAACTGGGTCACAATTTAAAAGTATTTATTCTTTATCTTTCAGGGTCTCCCGGGCCTTTACACAGGTGAAGGAAGTGGTGACTTTTCCGTAAGTGTCCCAGCACCGTTCCTGTTCAGTGTGTTTGGAAATGTATTTACTGTTTAAATAACGTAAAATACAACAGCGAGTAGTCTTTAGAATTGAAAAGGAAGGCAAGTTTGCATTTATATAGCACCGTGTATATTCTCAGGACCTGCAGAAGCCATTCACAGCCGGTAATCTACTCCGGAATTGCCGTCACCGTTACAGGAAATGTGACAATCACGGGAAGCTCCCCCAAAACTGTGACATTGTTGAGTGGATCACCTGTTTTTATTGGCAGTGACCGAGGGGCAGAGACTGAGCAGACTGCTGGGAGAAACATTCCCCAGAGGGTGCAGCGGGGGTCATTTACGTTCACCTGAGGGGACAGCAGGGCTTTTATGGGATGTGGGGGTCAGTGGCTGGGCCAGGGTTTGTTCCCCTAATTACCCTTGAACTGAGTGTCTCCATCAGCCATTTCAGAGGGTGGTTGAGAGTGAACCGCATTGCTGGGGCTCTGGAGTCACGTGTAGGCCAGACCGGGTAAGGACAGCAGATTTCCTTCCCTAAAGGGGCAGATGGTACTTTATGACAATCCTTCATTTCATGGAAAATATTACAGAGACTAACATTAAATCCCAGATTTATTAATTGAATTTGACTTCCACCAGCTGCCATAGTGGGATTTGAACCCTTGTCCCCAGATTATTAGCGTGGGCTTTAGGATTACTAGTCCAGTGACTACAGCACAGCACCATCGCTCTTGATTTAAGTTCTCTCTGAAAGACAGCTCCTCCCAACAGTGTAGCCCCTCCTCAGCGCTGCTCTGGGAGAGGCAGTCTGAATTATGTATTCACGTTTCTGGAGTCAAACTCACACCCACAACCTTCAGATTCAACAGATGAGTGTGCTGCTCAGTCTCTAAACTGAGATTGGGTGCAGTAGGTTGTACGCAGCAAGTGTTGATGCTGGACAGGTACACACACCTGAGTACCTGAGACCATTAAAGATCGGCAGGTAACTGGTGACTCACTCACCAATCAACACCTCTTGGAGGTGTTTATAATGTGCCCTGCAACACCACCCACACACTTACACCACACTGTCAAACGCTGGGATTAGCCACGGTGATGGAAACCATTCACAGCGAATCAGCCGAAACCGGAGTGATGTCAGTAAATTAGAAAAGGGCAAATGTGTTAAAATGGGGGTGGGGGAAGGAGGGGGAGTGGCTACGTGGACAAAAGCAAAATACTGCAGATGCTGAAATGTGAAATAAAAGCAGAAATTGAAACAGGTCTGGCAGCATCTGCCGGGGGTGTAACGAGCAGGGTCAACGTTTCCCACCGATAGATTTCTCACAGATTGGAACATTGATCTGGATTTTGGCTCCCGTGTCAGGAACGCAGGGTGGGGATATTTCCAAGCTTTACAAACCCCACCCGGGAGAACGCAGGCCAGAAGATCAGGTTTTCATTCTGGGGTGGCAAGGCCCCCTGGAGGTTGGGCTGGGTGACCCCGGAGTGAGTACAGAGGGCACTGGGTGTGGAGGCTGGGGGATGGACAGTCTGCCTCAGTACACTTGCACTCAGTAAACTTCCAACAAGAACCAGCTCGCGCTCCTCAATCCTCCTGCCCGCCCATTACTACACACTCCTCATGTCCCATCCAGCCCATCCCTTGACACCTCTGATGCCCTCTAACCACTTCCCAGGGCCCTCCAACCTTCCATGCCAACCTGTACCCTCACAGCTACCATGCCAACTTACCCAGTGTCCGTGATGGGCAGACCATCGTGGTGGGGAGATACAGTAAAGTTCCAAATGCCTATTGCTTTCTATGATGCATCTGTAAAAACCAGCTTCCAGCAACGTTCCTGCCTTCCCTTGCTGCTGCTCTGACCCTTTACCACGGGCAAAGCTGCTCTCCTAGGTGGGATAGGTCAGGTTCACCTACAGGGCTGTCATACTGGGTGCTGTGGGCACAGACAGGGTTTCTCACACTGGGTGCTGTACCCCACTGACAGAGCTGTTCACACTGGGTGCTGTGATGTGCCCACAGTGCACTCTGTTCCTTCCTCCACATCATTAGTATACATTGTGGAGAGCTGTGATCCCAGCACTGAGCCCTGTTACTGTCCTCCAACCTGAGATAAGAATCTGTATCACTTCCTGTTAGTTAGCCAATCCTCAATCCATGTCAGAATATTACCTCTATCAGCTCCTGTATTGTATAATAACCTTGTGCGTGGCATCTTATCAAATGCCTTTTGAAACTCCAAATATACCACATCAACTGGTTCTCCTCTATTTACTCTAGATGATAACTCCTCAAAGAATGATTTCCCCTTCATGCTGACCGTGTTTGACCAGATTATGACTTTCCAAATCCATTGCTATTCTCTCCGTAATCGAGTCTAATTTTTTTTGGTAACTGAAGTTAGACTGATTGGCCTAAAGTTTCCTGCATTTTGCCTCCTTCCCATTTTGAATAAAGGTACCACAGTGGCAGTTTTCCAATCCTTTGGCACACTTCCAGAATTTAAGGATCCCCAATCGCTGGAGCCCCACTCCCTCTTGTTCCTTCCCCTCAGTGTAGTTGAACCACCCAAGGTGTCACCGGTTTGACATTCATGCTGAGTTGCCCAACAGTATCCAAGGCAGATATATATAGAGAGGATATGGCCCCAGCGGACACCTGCAGCCAGACATTCCCTTTTAGCCCATACAGACTTCATCTGGAATAAGACTAACTCTTTAAATGTACTATCCTCAAAAGTTTCAGCCTCACCAATCCTCCAGATGGGGAGTGAGGTCCACATGGAGCAGTGGGATATCCACTGTGCTGGGTTCAGGGGGAGGGCAGGAATCTCCACAACCATCACCAGGGTCTCCAGGGTTTCTGAGGGGAGGCTGGAGAGAGACCACAAGGAGATTGACCTGCATTGCGGGATGTTCTGAGTGGGACACACTCAGTGACAGGGGGATGGTTACGGCTGGAATGGAAGCAGAACCACCATCCCGAGACCACAGGGTGACACAGAGGAAGCGGATAATCCCGTGAATGATGATGTTCTGGAAGGGTAGGAATCTGAAGGGGATGATGGTGGTCAGTTTCCATGGCAGCAGCAGCAGAGTGTATGGTGTTGGGGAATCTACAGATGAAGCAAAAGGAACATGATGCAAATGTATCACAGTTATCCAACTGAAATTCCTGCTGGATAGTTCCAGCCAGCAGAGCGAGAAGAGGATATTCCTATCAGCCCGGACTGATTCACTCCCAGCCTCCAGCACATCAGGACAAACTCTATCCATCATTCCCTTGAAAACATTCCCAATCTAAAACATAAGAACTAGGAGCAGGAGTCGGCCATCGGGCCTCTCGAGTCTGCTCCGCCATTCAATAAGATCGTGGCTGATCTTTTTGTGGACTCAGCTCCACTTACCCACCCGCTCACCATAACCCTTAATTCCTTTACTGTTCAAAAATCTATCTACCCTTACCTTAAAAACATTCAATGAGGGAGCTGCAACTGCTTCACTGGGCAGGGAATTCCACAGATTCACAACCCTTTGTGTGAAGAAGTTCCTCCTCAACTCAGTCCGAAATCTGCTCCCCCTTATTTTAAGGCTATGCCCTCGAGTCCTAGTTTCACCCGCCAGTGGAAACAACTTCCCTGCTTCTATCTTATCTATTCCCTTCATAATCTTATATGTTTCTATAAGATTCTTCAGAATTCCAATGAGTGTAGCCCCAGTCTATTCAGCCTTTCCTCATAAGCCAACCCTCTCAACCCCAGAATCAACCCAGTGAATCTCCTCTGCACCCCCTCCAGTGCCAGTTTATCCTTTCTCAAGTAAGGAGACCAAAACTGTCCACAGTACTCCAGGTGTGGCCTCACCAGCACCTTATACAGCTGCAACATAACCTCGCTGTTTTTAAACTCTATCCCTCCAGCAATGAAGGACAAAATTCCATTTGCTTTCTTATTTTGTACCTTATCTGTATCTTATTAGGAAATAAGAAGACTGGCGATTGGTTACTGATATTCACTGGCAAAGAATATAAATCGTCAATTGATAGACAGTTCATATTGATTGACCAGTGATATTTCTTGTTTACTGATATGGTTTGATTGCTGATATTGATTGGTTGATGTCACTGATAATTCATTTTGATTGATTTTTGATCTTCATTGATCCCTGATGTTGATTGGTCACTAATATTGATGATTGCTGATATTGATACTGATTGATCTCTGATAGTTATTGGTAATATCTTCTATTGGTTTATTTCTCTCTAGTGCCCAGCTGTCTGCCCTGCTGGTCCCGCTGGCCCTCCGGGAATGCCAGGATTTAAGGTAGGATGGTGCAATGTGTAAACATCAGTTCCGGTTTCCCTGGGCATCCGTTAATTCCCGCTGGAGCACAGCTGAAGAACAGGGAGAGAGTCTGTGTTGAAATTCAGCTCAGGAATATCTCTGCGGTTAATCCAGCACATTGCAGATTATCACAGTTACATTCTTATGGACAAAACCTCAACTTCTAGATTTAAATGAAGCCCCTCCTCACTCCCCAATTAAAATACCAAAAGGAAGTGGCTGGGAGGAGGAACCAAGGAAGAGAAAGATCCTGAGAATATACTCGCCAGGGGGTTGAGTAAAAAAGCCCTATAGTCTCTGGAGTTTAGAAGATGGAGAGATGATCTCAATGTTTAAAGTTCTTAAAGGTCTTGAGAGGAAATATGTTTCCCCCCTAGCTGAAAATCTAGAATTAGGGACCTTAGTGTCAGTATGAGAGGCCAGTCATTTCGGACTGAGAGGAGGAGACATTTCCTCACTCAGACAGTTGTGAATCTTTGGTTTTCTGGAGAATTTTGGATCTTCAGTCATTTGCCATATTGGAGACTGAGATTGATCGATGTTTGGACATTAGGGATATGGGGATAGGACAGGGAATGGGGATAATAGAGGATCAGCCACGATCTACTGAACAGCAGAGTGGGTTCAATCTGTGTGACCCATTCCTGCTCCTGTTGCTTCCTCTGTCACCATGGCTCCGATCTGCCACCCAGCCTGGCACAGATCCGTGCAAAACTCCAACCTGACAGCTGGCTTAAATAAAATGGAGAAACGTGAGGTGAGGGAAAGACTCACAGTGAGAACCTCATCAAACCGGGACAGAATTGGAGAGGTGAAGTCATGCGTGAGGTTTGGGAAGTCTAAATGTGGGATGAAGGGAAAGGTGAGATAAGGAATGGTGTCCTGTGACAGAATGAGTTCAGCTGAAGAGGCAGTGTCCACCTTCCGCCTGAATGAGGATTCAGGGAAGGGGAAGACAGAGATGGTAGCCAAAGTTTTCCAGCCTTTCCCATTGGCAGGGTCTTCTGGTCCTGGGGCAGAAAATCCTGCTCGGTGTGTGGAGGAGTCTGGAGTTAGGGATACTCACCAATAAATCCAATAGGAAATTCAGGAGTAACTTCCTTAGTCAGAGAATGTTTAGAACTCAGAATTTGCCACCATAAGGAGCGGTTGTGGCCTCAGTCTCCTGGGATGATGAATTGTTGGAGAGGCCGCCATACCAATGGGATGCCCCCCCTCCCCCCGCCCCCGTCTCCGCCCCCGCCCCCCCAGCGAGTAGTGTCATGTTTGGGGTGTGAGAGATGGAGAATAATGACCATAAGACAGTAGATGGTCTATCTCCAGTTTTAATGGCTCTGTAACTCTGATTATTATTTTGGTCTTTTCTCCCAGGGTCACACAGGACACAAAGGCGAGCCTGGAGAACCTGGCAAAAGAGGCGCTAAGGTAAATCACCAGGAGTTTCAATCAGACAGAGCTGGAGGCATGAAAGATCTAAAGATAATGATTCTGTTGGCTGTTTGATGTGTATTATTTATTGCTGCAATGTTTGTTCCTTGTGAAACTACACCTTCTAATGACGGACTGTTTGGAATTCCAGGGTGATCTTGGGCCTCCAGGTGTGTCAGGTATTCCTGGACCAATCGGATTACAGGTAAGAGCAGCTCGGAATGGGCGAGGAGGGCGGGAGGATGGGAGGGAAACATTTTGTTATCTCAAAACTGCACAAAGATACTGGCTAGGCAGCAGGAATAAGTCTGATTTTCAGCCTGCACTCAGTGTTGTGCTGGTTAAATTTCCTGATCCAGGTGTGAGAGTTCTTCACCTTGGACACTCAATCCTGATGATTGTCATGTGGGGAAATAATGTCACGTCTGCTGCCCTCCTTTGATCTTCTGGGGGTTTCTCCCTGCAGATTCACAAACCCCATTGACCCAGATCCTTTTTTGAGGTTACTCTACAAACAGGGAAGTGAGACAGGAGAGTGGGCAATTTTCCCCCTGTCCTGGCCAGTGTCTTCATTCTGAGCCGGTGTCTATAACAACAACTGCTTTTATATAGCACCTTTAAGCGAGTAAAAATATCCCATGGCTTATCACAGAAACATTATCAGTGAAAATTTGTCACCAATCGCCACAAGGAGATAGGACAGGTGACCAAAATCTTGTTCCAAGGTCTGGGTTTGAAGAAGCAGGAAGAGAGGTGGCGAGCTGGAGCGATTCAGGAGGAAATTCCAGGTCTTGCAGCCTAAGCAGCTGAAGCTTGGACACCAGGGGTGGAGCGATGACAATCGGGATTGGACAGAAGGGCAGAATTGGAGGAGTGTTGATCATTGAAAGGGTTGTAGGGCTGGAATGGGATGTGAGAGCTCTCCTATGATGAAAGGCTGAGTAACTTGGGTCATGTACACTCTACCCGTCTCTCATTGGAAGAAACATACAAGATTCTGAAGGGATCTGATAGGGTTTGACACTGAGAGTTTGCATCTCCTGGCTGGAGAATCTGGAACAGGATCTCAGGATAACGGGTCAATCATTCAGGACGGAGACAAAGAGAAATTTCTGTGAATATTTGGAACTGTCAAATTTACAGAGCTAGGAAGGGTGAGACCAGAGCAGCTTTGCACATGAGGATGGAAATTTAAAATCTCAGTGATTCCAGACTGGAAGCTAATGAATATCAATGAGCTGCAGGTATAGACCCTAATGGGAGACCCAGCAACAATGTCCTGGACATAGAGACTTGTACAGAACCACTCAATGGCATCAACAGTTGAGAGGGTGATGGAGGGAGAAGGGGGTATCATTGGCCAGAGGTTTAATGGATGATAAACAGTCAGGATTGTAATCAGCATCAAATCTGTTTTTGTGCCCAATTCCTTTTGGGAAGTGTCTTCTCCTGACTCACCCTCCTGCTTCTACGCATTTCTTGGTTATATCCAAACTAGTGAAAGCTGACTTGTGTCACAGCAGAGAAAAAAACCCCTCAGTTCCTCTTCCAGAGAAAGCAATACCTTGTATTTATATCGTGCCTTCCATGGATATTTGAAAGAGCCAAAGTCGCTGTTTGAATGGTGGCCAATTTGCAGATGTAATAAACCCAGATAATCTGTCTCAGGGACATTGGCTGAGATTTTTTAAAATTATTCTTGTGTGGAATGTGGCCGTCGCTGGCTGGGCCAGTAACTCATCACCCCTCGTTGCCCCGGGACGGAGTGGCTTGCTCAGTCGTTTCAGAAGGCAGTTAAGAATCAGCCAGATGTAACAGTCTGTCACGTGCATTCAGACTGGGTAAGGACCGCAGATTTATTTCCCTACAGGACATGAACGAAACAAATGTTTTTATCACAATTGGTAATAGTTGCCATGGTCACCATTACTGAGACTAACTTTTCATTTAAATTCCACCGGTTGCTGAGTTGGGATTTGAACCCATGACCCAAAGCATTACCCTGTGCCTGTGGGTTACTAGGCCAGTGATATTACCACCACACCACCACCTTCCTCCAATACTGACTGAAATACCAGGGATAAATCCCCTGCTTTTCCTCAGAATTGTGGCCATGGAATTGTTTCCATCTGTCTGAGAGAACAGGACCATTCAGCCCGTCGATACTGTTCCATCACTCAATATAATCATGGCTGATCTACTCCAGCACTGCTATCCCGCCCATCTCCACGTTTCTTGATTCTGTAAGAGATCAAATATCTTGAATATACTCAATGATTCACAACCCCTCCGGAGCGGACAACTCCAAATACTCACAATGCTTTGAGTGCAGAAATTTCTCTTCATCTCTGTCCTAAACGATTGAACCTTTATCCTAAGGCCCTGTTTTATATTCTCCAGCCAGGGGCTGCAGCCTCTCCGTGTCAACCCTGTCAAATCTCTTGATAAATAATCTTGTACATTGAAAGAAGATCACCACTCACTCTTGTAATGAGAGAAGTGTAGTGAAATAATTCCTCCAAGGCCAGCGTCCCTTCACATAACTTACACTTACTTACATAGTCAGCAACACTCAGACAGGTACTTCCTCACACAGAGTGTAAACCCCGAGTGCCAATAACCCTGACACTCTACATCATATACACAGGCATGGCTCCCTGATTGGATAAGCTATTACTGCCGGAATAGAAGAACTCATATTCTAAGAGGTTTACATTGTGAGTCTTGTTCAAGTCATTACAATGTAGAGTGTACGTGACCAAGAATATTAACTGAATTTACTCAATCTTTCGTCATGGGATAATCCTCTCATCCCACTAACCATCAATTAGATCTTTCCTGCACTTCAATAAGGTCTTCCTTAAATATAGAAACCAAAACAGTACACTGAGTGCGGTCTCACCAAAACTCTGTGCAATCACATTCCAATCCCTTGCAATGGATATCACTTTCCTTCCTAATTGCTTCCTTTGCCGGCATGTTCACCCCTGGTGTCCCATTTATACGCCCAAGTCTCTCTGCAAAAGTTTCATTCCTTTTATAAAAATATTTTGTTTCCCTATTCTTACAAGCAAAATGAATAACCTCCCACTTCCTAAAATTATTCTCTATCTGCCACCTTGTTTTTCACTCACTTAATCTGTCGATATCTCTTTAGTCTCTGTAACTGTCTCGTAGCCACAAATCCAATAACTTTATATTATCAGCAAACTTAATAGCATTATTCTCTGTTGTTTTGTCAAAGTCATTGATATAGATTGGAAATAGCTGAGACTCCAGCACTGACCCTTATGGATTCCACTTATCCTACTTCCTGCTTCCTGTCCATTAGCCAATCTTCCAACCACGCTCATATATTACCCCTACTACATGAGTCCTTATCTTGCACATGATCATTTTGTGTGGCACCTGATTTATGCCCTTTGGAAACTTATATATATCACATCTACTGGCTCCCCTTTATCTATCCTGCTAGTTACAAAAAGATGAAACAATTTTGTCAAATGTGAATTGGTGGCAGAGGGCACTCGATTTAATGTCTCCTCCCAAAGATGGCACTGTTGACAGTGCAGCACTCTGTCACTGGGTGTGTTAGCTTGTATCTATATGTAGAAGCTGCTGGAGTGGGATTTGAACCCCCAACCATCCTACTTCAGCATGACAGTGCAATGCACTGAGCCACTGCTGTCCCAGCAGCTTCGGGCGAGGGTGTGTTAACAATGGCAGCAAGGACCCCCCCCACCCGCATCAGACATGAGATCTCCCCCCCCCCCCACCAGGATCTCTATTTGGAGTCAGTGTTCCACATTCCCCAAGGGCAAAGGGAGTGTGGCTCAAACCAAACCGTTTCAAAAGCTGTGTTCCCTTGGCTGTGTTCCCTTGACTATTCCCTTGGCTGTGTTCCCTGTGTTCCCTTCCCTTATCTTCCCTCTGATAGACAAGGGAACTTTCTGATCGACAAGGGAATATTCTGACAGACAAGGGAGTTAAGGGTTATGGGGAGAAAGCGGGAAAGTGAACTGATCCACTTCAGATCAGCCATGATCTTATTGAATGGCGGGGCAGGCTCGAAGGGCTAGATGGCCTACTCCTGCTCCTATTTCTTGTGTCCTTATGTTCTTTGTCTGGGTAGCCAGGCTCCTGCCAGATATCAGCTCAGTATTTAGAGACCTGAGTCTGGTCTCCAGTCCTTTTCCCTGGAGCTCAAACCCTTTCCATTGTGGTTCAGAAACAGGACACAGAGTCACTGTCACTCATTAATATACAAAGTTTAGTGGGACAAATTACATAAGAACATAAGAAATAGGAGCAGGAGTAGGCCATCTAGCCCTTCGAGCCTGCCCCGCCATTCAATAAGATCATGGCTGATCTGTCGCTGCTCAGTTCCACTTTCCCGCCCTCTCCCCATAACCCTTAATCCCCTCGCTTATCAAAAACCTATCAACCCGTGTCTTAAAAATATTTAGCGAGGTAGCCTCCACCACTTCAACGGGCAGAGAATTCCAGAGATTCACCACCCTTTGAGTGAAGAAGTTCCTTCTCAACTCCGTTCTAAACCGTCCCCCCCTTTATCTTGAGGCTGTGCCCCCTAGTCCTACTGTCTTTTTTGAGCGGGAAGAGTCTCTCCACCTCTATCCTATCCATCCCATTCATCATCTTATAAGTCTCAATGAGATCTCCCCTCATTCTTCTAAACTCTAACGAGTACAAGCCCAGTTTATTCAGCCTCTCCTCATAGCTCAACCCCCTCAACTCCGGTATCAGCCTAGTAAACCTCCTCTGCACTCCCTCCAAGGCCAAAATATCTTTGCGCAGGTGCGGTGCCCAAAACTGCACACAGTACTCCAGCTGCGGCCTCACCAATGCCCTATACAGCTGCAGCAAGACCTCCCTACTTTTATATTCAATCCCCCTCGCTATGAAGGCCAGCATCCCATTCGCCTTCCTGACCACCTGCTGCACCTGCAAGCTGGGTTTTTGCGACTCATGCACAAGGACCCCGAGGTCCCTCTGCACCGTCGCATGCTGCAGTTTTTCGCCACGTAAGTAATAGTCCTTCCTACCATTCTTCCTACCAAAGTGGACCACCTCACATTTGCCAACATTAAATTCCATTTGCCATTTCCTGGCCCATTCGCCCAGCCTATCTAGATCCTTCTGCAGACTCTCCACACCCTCCGCACAATTTGCCGTTCCTCCAATCTTGGTGTCATCAGCAAATTTCGACACCCTACACTCGGTTCCCTCCTCCAGATCATCTATATAAATGGTAAATAGCTGAGGCCCCAGCACTGACCCCTGGGGCACTCCAAAATAAGATATGACAGTAACAGCTGACATTATCCTGAGAATTATTCACATTGTTAAAAACAGTCAGTCTGGGACAAGCATTACCATGTTGCTAAAATGCTTGAATGTATTGGGTTGGATTGTGAGGAGTGGGTTTTATATCTGACTGCTCTGTTCACTCTGCAGGGTCCACGCGGATTGAGAGGACTGCCAGGTGTCCCTGGAGTTCCTGGTGACAGAGTAAGTGAACAGCCGGATTAAACACTTCTCCGCACTGACACCTCTCCTTGTCAACTTTATCAGCTCTGCGACACTCATTCAGCTATTGCATTGAGACCGAGCCGAGATTGTCGAGTAATTTCCCAGTGAACTTCACAGGAACATCAGTCAGACAGAGCACTGATACTGAGCTAAAATGGGAGGTTTCTGTCCAGGTGACCAAGCACTTGTTGTAAGAGGTGGATTTAAGGGAGGGACCGAGAGATGGAGAGGTTTGTGAGATGGGGGATGCGATACAAGCATTTATAACAAGGCAGCTGGAAAGATAGCTGCCTCTGTGGGAGCAATGATGTGAAGTATCTCTGGCAGTTCTGATAACAAACACATCGCAGTAGAAAGGAGCTCTGCATGTCCTGACCAGGTGATGATCGATAGTGTGTAAATATCGACAGACAATGCCATTGCTGTACTTTCTCACGGCTCTTCTGCTCTATTGTGTTAAGTGTAAACCTTTAACTTTATTTATGCTAATTATCCTGTCCTGCTGTAGGGTCCCACTGGATTCTATGGACCTGTCGGACCTCCTGGGCGCCCAGGGAAAGTTGTAAGTATTAAATCTGATTCTTACACAACAATCAACTGAATTCTCTAAATTCTTTAATTAGCTTAAGAACCATTGAATCAATTTTGAGAGATTGGATTGGAGTGGAATTGTGTTGTTTTAGAATTCTTGAGTTCATAGACTCTGTATGGGCTAATTTCCTAGAACAATATTTTCTGGGACAAATCAGATGACAGGCTACATTAGACCTGGGATGGCACAGTGGGTTAGCACTGCTGCCTCACAGCGCCAGGGACCTGGGTTCGATTCCCGGCTCAGCGCAGTGGGTTAGCACTGCTGCCTCACAGCGCCAGGGACCCGGGTTTGATTCCAGCCTTGGGTGTTTGTCTGTGTGAAGTTTGCATGTTCTCCCTGTGGGTTTCCTCTGGGTGCTCCAGTTTCCCCCCCACAGTTTAAAGATGAGCAGGGTAGATGGGTTGGCCATGTAAAATTTCCCTTTAGTGTCTAAAGATGTGTAGGTGATCAAGATGGCCATGATCAATGTGTGGGATTGGGGAGATAGTGTAGGGAAGTGGGCCACAGTAGAATGCTCTTTCAGAGGGACAGTGCAGACTCGATGGGCCAAATGACCTCTTAGAACATAAAACATAGAACATTACAGCACAGTACAGGCCCTTCGGCCCTCAATGTTGTGCCGAGCTTTGCCCAAAACCAAGATCAGTCTATCCCACTCCCTATCATTCTGGAGTGCTCCATGTGCCTATCCAATAACCACTTGAAAGTTCCTAAAGTGTCCGACTCCACTATCACAGCAGGCAGTCTATTCCACACCCCAACCACTCACTGTGTAAAGAATCTCCCTCGGACATCCCTCCTGTATCTCCCACCATGAACCTTATAGTTATGCCCCCTAGTAACAACTACAGCCACCCGAGGAAATAGTCTCTGAACATCCGCTCTATCTATCCCCCTCATCATCTTATAAACCTCTATTAAGTCGCCTTTCATTCTCCTCCACTCCAAAGAGAAAAGCCCCAGCTCCCTCAGCTCTTCTGCTCTGTGGAGATTCTACGGAAGGAGACAGGATTATTTAATGATTTAATAGTAAAGGATCCTCTAGACAAGAGTGACCACAACATGACAAGAGTTCACATTCAGTTTCAGGGTGAGAGATATGGGTCCAAAACTAGTGTCTTAAATTGAAATTAAGACATTCACAGGGGTATGAAGGCAAAGTTGGCTAAAGTCGCCTGGAAAAATAGATTTAAAGATACCAGCATAGAGAAGCAATGGCAGACATTTAAGGAAAAAAATTCATAACTCTCTCAACGAAGATACAGTGAGAAAGAAAGGCTCTACCAGAATGGTAAACCATCCGTGACTAACTAATGAAATTAAGAATGGCATCAAAGTGAAGGAAAAGCTTACAAGGCTGCAGGATTTAGTTGTCGGTCAGAAGATTGGACAATTTGTTTAGAACCCAAGAAAAATTACTAAGAAGGGGGAAATTAGAACAAGAGGGAAAAAAACGTAGCAAAAAAGATAAAAAAAGACAGTAAAAGCCTCTTCACGTATATAAAAAGAATAGCTAAAGCAGACATTGGTCCTCTAAGAGGGTGAGGCTAAGGGAATTAACCATGGGAACAAGGAAATGACAGAGACTTGGAGCAAATATTTTGTATCTGTTGCCACTGTTGAAGACACAAAGAGGATCCCAAAAATAATAGAAAATCAAGTGGCAAAATACAGGGTAGAACTTAGAACAATTATTACTATCACTCGAGAAAAAGTAACTCAGGCTGACAAGTCCTTGGCTCTGATAGCCTGACCTTTATGGTGTGATTTGTGATCTCGTTCGAACTGAAATCATAAAATGAGGTCAATGGATCTGTTCATGATCTGCCCCTCGCCCGCTCCGATTCCCGTGGCGGTAAAATTTTGGCCTTGGGATCTTTGATAAAAAGTGACTGCAGAGATCATGGATTTTCCAAAACTTTCTTTGCTCCCTTCATCCAAGTCATTAATATTGATTCCAAAATTTCTGACATTTTGGAAGATCCCAGTGGATTGGAAAACTGCAAATGTAAGGTCTCTATTCGAGAAAGGAAACAAGAAAGTATTGGCCAGTTAACCCTAACATCTGTCATTGGGAAAATGCTCTATCATAAAATCAGGCAGAGTCAACATGGTTTTGTGGAAGAGAAATAACGTTTGACAAATTTGCCAGAGTCCTTTGAGTTTGTAACCAACAGGATGGTTAAAGGGGAACCAGTCGATGTAGTGTATTTGAATTTCCAAAAGACATTTGATCAGGTGCCATGTAAAACATTACTGCACAAAATAAAAACTCGTGTTGGGGGTGATATACTAAACATGGAACATAGAAACTAGAAGCAGGAGAAGGCCACTCAGCCCTTTGAGCCTGTCCTACCATTCATCTGATCATGGCTGATCATCAAATTCAATATCCTGATCCTGCCTCCTCCGCACCCACCTCCTCCCCCCGACTCTGTATCTCTTGATCCCGTTAGCCCCAAGAGCTTTATCAAAACGGGTAGAGGAATGACAAACGGGAAATAGAATGTTGGGATGAATAGATCACTCTCAGGGTGGTAACTGGTGGAATTCCGCAGGGATTATTCCTGGGCCCTCAACTACTTTCAATCAACGTTAATGACTTGGATGAAGGGACCAAGGGAAATAGGTAGGAAAGGAAGGTGTGAGGAAAATTCTGGCCAAACAGACTGCAGAAGGATATGGATATAGGTGAAGTGAATGGATGGCACATGCAGTGTAATATGAGAAAATGTGAGTCTGTCAACTTTGACAAGAGGAATAGGACAGCACAATTTAATTTAAGTGAAGCGAGGCTGCAGAATTGTGCAGTGCAGAGGGATCTGGGTGTCCCTGTGCACGGATTATAAAAAGGTAGCATGCAGGTACAGCAAATATTCAGGAAGACAAACATTAGCCTTTATTGCTAGCGGGATGGAGTATAAAAGTCGGGAGGTTTTGCCACAACCGTACGGGGTATTGGTGAGATCACATCCACAGTATTTTGTGCAGTTTTTTTGTTTTCTTAATGAAGGATATATTTGCACTGGCAGTGGTTCAGAGAAGGTTCACTAGGCTGATACCTGGGATGAAGTGGTTATCTTGAGAGGAAATGTTGAGCAGTTTGAGCCCATATTCAGTTGCATTTAGAAGAATGAGAAGTGATCTTATTGCAGCGTACACGATTCTGGGAAAGTTTGACAGCATTGATGCTGAGAGGAGACTTCCCTTCATGGGGATATCTAGAACTAGGAGGCACAGTTTAAAAATAATGGGTCCTCCTCCCATCCTAGAGGAGGATTTTATTCTCTCCGAGGGTCATTAGTCTTTGGAATTCTCTTCCTCAGAGAGCAGGGAGGCTGTGTAATTGGATACATTTAAGGCCCAGTTGGACAGAGTTTCAATCAACAAGGGAGCCACAGGTAATGGAGAACAGGCAGGAAAGTGGAGTTAAGGCCACATCTGGATCAGCCACAATCTTATTGAATAGCGGAACAAGCTCGAAGGACATATTCCTGCTGTTAGGGACCAGATCAGAATCTCCAAGGTACACTATGAAGTTAGCCTAGACCCCAACTATTTTTGATTTTGGCATTAGTGTGAGGGTAAGGTGTTTCACTCCAGATATGATTCTATTGACAACTAGGAAGCTTTTATTAAAACAAACCTTATTTAACAACACAGTTAAAATATAACAAAATGATTAGCATAACTTTTACCAATTGAAATATTTAAACATCACAAAGTATAATTCTTAACTGCAAACTATGTAAGCCTGTGTGTCTTGCTAACTAATTCTGAAGAAGAATTTATATCTATGGGGATATTGCTTAAATTGGAACTAATAGAGATAGTCCTATTTCTTATGTTCTTATAACTATCTCTATTAGTTCCAATTTAAGCAATATCCCCATAGATATAAATTCTTCTTCAGAATTAGTTAGCAAGACACACAGGCTTACATGAATTCCCAGTCCTCCAACTTTTTAATCTCTCTGGACAGAGATACAGAGAGAAACCCATTTTCTGACTCTCAGCAGCCTGCAGCCTGCAGCCTGCAGAGGAAAATGTGTCATCGCATGGCAGAACTCCGGTGGGAGAGAGAGGGAGAGAACACCTCTTGCCTTTTGCAGACCTCTGGAGAAAAATACCTATTTTCTCGCATGTTCCAGACTTCAATTCCCAGAAAGAGAGAGAGGGAAAGAGCTACTGCTCTTTTCAAATTCAAACTTCAACTGCCTGCTCTTTTTCCCTCTCTGTAAGCCTAGCTCCACCCACTCACAATTTTCTTGTTGTTAATCAACCTAATCAAATCCTACTCTGAAAACTCTAGGGAACAACTCTTCGAATAACAATATTGCAATAGCACAGATGAAAACAAATCCTCCAATAATTGGAAGCAGTTAACCTTCTGCAGTATCAGCAGGTGGGTTCCCAGTTGTAGACATTTGGCACTGTAATCAGAGATGAAGCATAAACACCACCTTGATCAGAAACATGACATAAAATACATTTCCTAAAGGCCCAGTATCATCACACTGCCCCTATTTTTTATGATTTTATGTTGTTATATTCAGTCATAAGAACATAAGAAATAGGAGCAGGAGTAGGCCATCTAGCCCTTCGAGCCTGCCCCGCCATTCAATAAGATCATGGCTGATCTGTTGTGGCTCAGTTCCACTTTCCCGCTTTCTCCCCATAACCCTTAATCCCCTCGCCTATCAAAAACCTATCAACCCGCGTCTTAAATATATTCAGCGAGGCAGCCTCCACCACTTCAACGGGCAGAGAATTCCAGAGATTCACCACCCTTTGGGTGAAGAAGTTCCTCCTCAACTCCGTTCTAAACCGCGCCCCCCCCCCCCCCTTATCTTGAGGCTGTGCCCCCTAGTCCTGCTGTCCTTTCTGAGTGGGAAGAGTCTCTCCACCTCTATCCTATCCATCCCCTTCATCATCTTATACGTCTCAATGAGATCTCCCCTCATTCTTCTAAACTCTAACGAGTACAAGCCCAGTTTATTCAGCCTTTCCTCATAGTTCAACCCCCTCAACTCCGGTATCAGCCTAGTAAACCTCCTCTGCACTCCCTCCAAGGCCAAAATATCCTTGCGCAGGTGCGGCGACCAGAACTGCACACAGTACTCCAGCTGCGGCCTCACCAGTGCCCTATACAGCTGCAGCAAGACCTCCCTACTTTTATATTCAATCCCCCTCGCTATGAAGGCCAGCATCCCATTCGCCTTCCTGACCACCTGCTGTACCTGTAGGCTGGGTTTTTGCGACTCATGCACAAGGACCCCGAGGTCCCTCTGCACCGTCGCCTGCTGCAGTTTTTCGCCCCGTAAGTAATAATCCTTCCTACCATTATTCCTACCAAAGTGGACCACCTCACACTTGCCAACATTAAATTCCATTTGCCAGTTCCTGGCCCATTCGCCCAGCCTATCTAGATCCTTCTGCAGACTCTCCACACCCTCCGCACAATTTGCCGTTCCACCAATCTTGGTGTCATCAGCAAATTTCGACACCCTACACTCGGTTCCCTCCTCCAGATCATCTATATAAATGGTAAATAGCTGAGGCCCCAGCACCGACCCCTGGGGCACTCCACTAGTCACCAACCGCCAATCCGAATAGCACCCATTGACCCCCACTCTCTGCCTCCTATTTGACAACCAATCCTCTATCCACGCTAACACCCTACCCCCAACTCCATGTCCCCTGACCTTCTGCAATAACCTCTTGTTTCGGTTATTATAGAATCCCTACAGTGCAGAAGGACATTCAGCCCATCAAATCTGCACCGACCACAATCCCACCCAGGCCCTATTGCCATATACTTACCCCAGTTAATCCTGCTAACACTAAGGGTCAATTTAGCACCTAATCTGCACACCTTTGGACTGTGGGAGGAAACTGGAGCACCTGGAGGAAACCCACGCAGACACGGGGAGAACGTGCAAACTCCACACAGACGACCCAAGCCAGGAATCGAACCCAGGTCCCTGACGCTGTGAGGCAGCAGTGCTAACCACTGTGCGCCCAGTAATGACCACATTTCCAGTTTTTATTTTATTCATTAATCTCTTTGTAAACCGGTGTTGACTTACAATCTGAAAAGTGGATTAAATGTGACCATATTTCTGAATGAGTGAACAGTTTGAGAGATAGTGGGCGCAGAGGATTGTTTAACATGACCTGGTCTCTGACCTATCTGAATAACAACAAACCTCAGCTCAGTAACACACTGGGGTGCAGATGCTGGAAATCTGAAATAGAAGTATTTAGCAGGTCAGGGAGAATGGGTGGCGAAAGAAGCAGAGTTAATGTAATTATTCTTCAACGTTTTGTCAGTACTGAGAAAGGACAGGAAAGTAATGGGTTTTGAGGAAGTGGAAAGGGATGAGGGATGAGGAAAAGGGAAGCTGAGTGATAGTGTCAAGGGCAGCAGAGGTTAAATGACAAAAGAGTAAAAACTTCTGAGTGACTTTCCTGGGTTCCTGAGAAGCCCCACTGGACCTGTGATCTGCTGCAGTGGGGATGTGAGTGAGTTGCTGGTTAATCTCACAGTGACTCAGGTGTTGGAGCAGCTTCTGTTCACAGTGGACAGTTCCCAGGGGCTCAGCACCTGTGGTCCATCTCCTTGTCCAACATTCGCTGTAAAGGACATTGTCAGGCTGAATGGTAAATGGGTTGATGATCACATCTTGAGTACTTTACCTCCTGGAGCTATAAATTGCAGCCAGTATTCAATGAAATCCATTAATTCAAACTGAGAAGAGAGTAATCTGTTTATCCTGTCTATTCAATCTATTCCTTTTTATTTCCACCCTTTTAATTCCCAATCTCACTTCAATACCTGTTGACCTTCTTGGTTTTCAGTTCTGATGGGAGGGATATTATAGAATCGTAGAATCCCCTAGAGTGCAGAATGAGACCATTCGGCCCATCGTGTCTGCACTGACCACAATCCCACCCAGGCTCTATTCCCCGTAACCCCACATATTTACCCTGCTATTCCCCCTAACACTTGGCTCAATTTAGCACGGCCAATCAACCTAACCCGCACATCTTTGGACTCAGACAACGAACGTCCAGGTCCACTATGTACCTCCATTAAACACTCTGAAACAAAAGGGGGGCAATTTTAACCCAAAAAATGGGTAAATCGGGGCTTGTGATGGGTAAAAGTTTTAAAAACTGGAACTTGCTGATTTCTCGTCCGAAACATTGCTGGAAAAAGCTGGCCTGTTCAATATTGGTGGCAGAATCAGTCAGAAATATTCACCAAGGAGACAGAGTTGGGAGTGTTACTTGTGTGGCAAACCAGTATGTGCGATGGGGTGTGATATTCCAATTCTGGACAGGTTGTTTTATTCTCCATTGTTTATTGAACTGTTTGGTTTGATTACAGGGGGATCAAGGTCCAAAAGGACACTTTGGATTCCAAGGAACAAAGGGGGGCCCGGTAGGTGACGATCAGAGATTATTTCCATGTTTATATTGATATTGTTCTGCAATTCCTTGAACTCTATATGTATTTGTTGTGTTATTGGCAACATACAAAGAAAATAAATAATATCAGTCATTGGTTCCTTTGTATAGACCTCAAAGCCTCAGAATTTCCCAAAGGTTGTTCATCAACAACAAGTTACATTTGTATAGCATCTTTTAATGTAAGGAAATGTCCCAAAGTTCTTTACAGGAGCACTATGAAGGAAAGTATGACACCAAGGCTGAGATTTTCCATCAGCTCCCAGACTGGAAAATCCCACCTGAGGTCAATGGACTTTGAATGGTCCCCAACCCTCCCCCCCTGCCAGCTCCGTGGATGGGAAAACTCCCCCCCCCCCCAATTCTACAAAGGAGATATTCGGTCAGATTATCAAATGACGAGTCAAAAATGTCAGTTTTAAGGAGTTTCTTGAAGAGGAAAGCAGGATAGAGAGGCATAGGAGGGAATTCCAGAGCTTGGGGCCAAGGTGACTGAAGGCATTACCGCCACCATTTTTCTTATTGTCCATCCCTAAAATTGCCCTTAAGAAGGTGGTGCTGAGCTGCTTTCTTGAACCACTGCAGTCCGTGTGGCGTAGGGAACCCCATAATGGGATAGGGAGGGAGTTTGAGGATTTTGACCCAGCAACAGTGAAGAAACGGCAGTATACCTGGAGGAAGAGAGACTTGGAGAGAAACTTCCAGGTGCTGATATTCCCAGATATCTCCTGTCCTTCCAGATGGTAGTGGTCATGGGTTTAGAAGGTGCTGCCTAAGGAACCTCATCCTGTATTTGGTACACACGGCTGCTTCTATGTATCGATGGTGGAGGGAGTGAATGTTTGTGGAAAGGGGTGCCAGTCAGGTGGGCTGATAAACCCTGGATGGTGTCGAGCTTCTTGAGTGTTGTTGGAGCTGCAGCCACCCAGGTAAGTGGAGAGTATTCCATCAGACTCCTGACTTGTGCCTTGTAGATGGTGGACAGGCTTTGGGGGGTCAGGAGGTGAGTTACTCACTGCAGGATTCCCAGCCTCTGACCTGCTCTGGTAGCCGCTGTGTTGATATGAATAGTCCATTTCAGTTTCTGGTTAATAGTAACATCAGGAAATCGATGGTGGGGGATTCAGTTAAAGTATTGCCATTGAATGTCGAGGGGAGATGGTGAAATTCTCTCTTGCCGGACATGGTCATTGCCTGCCACTTGTGTGGTATGAATGTTAATTGGCCACTTGTCGGCTCAAGGCCAGATAGTGCCCAGGTTTTGGTAATAGACTGCTCATTGTGGAGGGATGCACAGAAGCCAGGACTAGAGGATATCTCAGAAAGGTGTCAGGCTGCAGATGATTGCAAAGATATAGAGGGGCAAAGCTATGGAGGGATTTGAAAACAAGACAACACTAGGTTCATCACAAACTCTATGCAAGAGTTCTTCACTCAGAAACCTGGCTAGGTATTTAGTTTAGTTGTAGACCAGAGGGCATTAACTAGTTGGTTAGCTAACCCTGGCTTGAAGGCATGAGAAAGCCTCAGAATTCCGCAATGGTTCACTGGGCTCAGTTGAGTTTTCCAAGGAGCTGCAATCCTCTTCCTTCCACCTTTCTCTTCTTAATTACTGCTAATTGTGATCCTGACCCGGTGCTGGGGTTTGATATCGACTCTCTGTTCTTTCTCCAGGGGAAGATTGGTCCCCGAGGGCTGCCTGGAGTTGGGGGACACAAGGGCGAGCTGGTAAGTGCCTCATTCCCACACACGTGCTCAGTGTTGCTCCCGGTTGTATTTGTTTCCCTTACGTAGTGGCTGGAGGTCAGGAACAGGTTAAAGGTTCACATTCAAATGCCGACTGATTTTTTATTCTGAACTCACAGGGGAGGAGTTAAACCCCAAAAACAGTGGCTTTGAGTAAGGGCTGGTAGGGGACACTTTGGCTGGGATTTGGAGCTAGAGTAGGGACGAAGCAGGGTTAGAGGGAAGGGAACCTGCCATTGAGCCTCAGGCTTGATAGAATACAATGGGACTTCCTCTAACTTCTATTAAAAGTCAAACCTGTCTCTTTCTGAAGAACAAAGTGGGTTAAGGTCCTCTCCTCAGATCCTATTACTCTCCCTTTGGTTAGCTGATGAATATATTTTGAGTATCCTTACCAGCAGAAAATGTTGGGATACAAACACATCAATCATCATTAACCCACCTGGACTAAATATCCCTCAAAACATCAGTGAGGAAAGGTTTGCATGGAAAATAGGGTGAGACAGCAGCAGAATGGCACTGGGGGTCAGTATAGGTTAATAGGGGAATGGGGGGTTTGATATGGGACAGAATACAGCACCAGATATAACTAAGTATTTTATAGCATCTACAGACACCGGCACTTTAACCCAAAGGTTTATCTTCCATCCTCTCACCCCACCTTCACCACCTCCATTTCCCCCTTCTTCAGTCAAGTGTTTGTATATTCTCCTTAAATTTATTAAGAATATCCACCTCCACCACCCCACAGTGGGAGTGAGTTCCAGACTCACTACTCTCTGGGTGAAGAAGTTTCTCCTGAATTCCCTGGCGGATTTATGAGTAAATTTGGTCCCGTATCCCAGCCTCTCTCACAAGTGGAAGAATGAAAATGTGAATGAACTGATTCAAGGGTTTAAACAGTGAAAACCTTTATTTCAGCCATTGGGCAGTATTAACATTGAGGGAGAATATTTTTAATGCTTTTAACGCACTGAAAATGATGAAAGATGTTACAGTACATGGAAAGAATGTACGTTTGTTCAGTACGAGCTCCCACTTGCTGCAGAATCTCACTCCACTTGTTGCTGTAAGGCTGGAATCTTATCACAGTTCACACCAATGGGGTTTTCCCGTCTCGCAGCAGTGAATGGAGATTTGACTGGCCGCCAAATTCTCCGACCGCGCTGCAACGGAACGGCAGGAAGGATCACGGCCGCAGTCCCTGCGAACTATTTCCTTTTGCTTCCTAATATAATGTGGTCACTGTTCTTAAGTGACTAGACAGTCTTGCACCTGTGCAATGCCCTAACAATAGAGCACATAGTGATAAACATTTCACAGTAACTTCATTGCAGTGTTAATGTAAGCCTTACTTGTGACTAATAAATAAACTTTTAACTTTATAATATAAGCCCCCAGGCTAGTCAGTCATTAACACCTTTCCCTGCGTTCATTGACTGAGAGACTTTAAGTCCTCACACACTTAAAATTAGGTCTAATTTTGAGTTGAGACGGTTCTGGATTTTTAAAAAATGTGCTGAAATATTTCAGGGAATTCCAGGCCGGGATGGACGAGACGGAAATCCAGGAATCAATGGTGAAAAGGTGAATGGACAATTTTCAATCTAAAAAAATCAACGTCCTCGATGCTAATTTCACAAAAAAGATCATTTAAAATACAACAGGAGGCGATGGAGTTCGTTCACCGAATTGTTTCTCTTGTATCACAGGGTGAGCCTGGGCGACACGGAGCCCCTGGTGAGAAAGGTCCAGTTGGGCAGCCTGTAAGTATTCTACCCCCGTCACCCCGCACTGCCCCCTCCTGCCCCCCCCACCCCCACCCCCACCCGCTACCCACTCTCTGATCAATGGCGGAATGTGCAATTTTGTTTTATTCATTCATGAGATGTGGGGGAGAGGTTGTGATGATGTGGGAGATGGCCGCGCTGGGCTGGGGTAAGCACATTAGAGAGGTTGTGCACAGTGATAGCTGCTCCCGATCTGAGTCCAATGTCTTGTTGGCCGCTGAAGAAGTGTTTCTGACAAGGTTCAACGGGCTGAGAAAGAGCTCAGAAATCCTTCCCCTACTTCCCCCACTATTTCTCAAAGGGTAAAAAGAGTGGTTTTATTTTTATTCATCTGTGGGACATGGGTATCGCTGGCTGGGCCAGCATTTATTACCCATCCCTAGTTGCCCTTGAGAAGGTGATGGTGAGCTGCCTTCTTGAATTGCTGCAGTCCATGTTCTGTGGGTTGACTCACAATGCTGTTAGGGATGGAATTCCAGGATTTTGACCCAGTGACTGTGAAGGAATGGCAATCTATTTCCAAGTCAGGATGGTGATTGGCTTGGAGGGAAACTTGCAGGTTCCCATGTATCTGCCGCCCTTGTCCTTCTAGATGGAAGTGGTTGTGGGTTTGGAAGGTGCTGCCTAAGGACCTTTGGTGCTGTGCATCTTATAGATAGTACACACTGCTGCTACTGAGAGTCGGTGGTGGAGAGAGTGAATGTTTATAGATTTGGTGCCAATCAAGTGGGCTGCTTTGTCCTGGATGGTGTCAAACTTCTTCAGTGATGTTGGCGTTGTACCCATCCGGGCATGAGGGGAACATTCCATCACACCCCTGACTTGTCCCTTGTAGATGGTGGAAAGGCTCTGGGGATTCAGGAAATGAGTTACTCACCACAGTATTCCCAGCCTCTGACCTGCTCTTGTAGTCACTGTGTTTATGTGGTGTGTCCACATTTTTGGGTCAATGGTAACCCCAAGGATGTTGACAATGGGGGAATCAGTGATGGTAACATCATTGAATGTCAAGGGGCGGTGGTTAGACTTTCTCTTATTTGTGGTGGTCATTGCCTGGCATTTATGCAGTGAGAATGTTATTTGCCATTTGTCAGCCCAAACCTGGGTATTGTCCAGATCTTGTATTTGAACACGGACTGCTTCAGTATCTGAGGAGTTGCGAACGGTGCTGAGTATTGTGCAATCATCGGTGAACATCCCCACTTCTGACCTTATGACAGAGGGAAGGTCATTGATGAAGCAGCTGAAGATTGTTGACCCCAGGACACTACCTGAGGGACTCCTGTGGAGATGTCCTGGAGCTGAGGTGACTGACCCTCCACAACCGCAACCAACTTCCTATCTACCAGGTATGACTCCACCCAGTGGAGAGTTTGACCCTGATACCCATTGATGCCAGTTTTACCTGGGCTCCTTGATGCCACACTCAGTTGAATGTAGCCCTGATGTCGAGGGCTGTCACTCTCACCTCACCTCTACAATTCAGCTCTTTTGTCCATGTTTGAACCAAGGTTGGAATGAGGTCAGGAGCTGAGTGACCCCCTGGTGAAACCCAAACTGGGCATCACTGAGCAGGGGCTGTTTGATAGCGCTGTCAATGACCCCTTCCATCACTTTACTGATGATTCAAAGTAGACTGAATTGGTTGGGTTGGATTTCATAGAAAACCTACAGTGCAGAAAGAGGCCATTCGGCCCATCGAGTCTGCACTGACCACAATCCCACCCAGGCCCTACTCCCATATCCCTACACATTTGCCCACTAATCCCTTTAACCTACGCATCTCAGGAGACTAATGGGCAATTTTAGCATCGCCAATCAACCTAACCTGCGCATCTTTGGACTGTGGGAAGAAACCAGAGCACCTGGAGGAAACCCATGCAGACACGAGGAGAATGTGCAAAATCCACACAGACAGTGACCCGAGCCGGGAATCGAACCCAGGTCCCTGGAGCTGTGAGGCAGCAGCGCTAACCACTGTGCTACCGTAATAAGAACATAAGAAATAGGAGCAGGAGTCGGCCATCCAGCCCCTCGAGCCTGCCCCGCCATTCAATAAGATCATGGCTGATCTGAAGTGGCTCAGTTCCACTTTCCCACTTTTTCCCCATAACCTTTAATTCTGTACTGCCCCACACCCCATTTGTCCTGCTTTTTGTGTACAGGACATATCTGGGCAATTGTCCTCATTATTGGGTAGATGCCAGTGTTGTATCTGTGCTGGAGGAGCTTGGCTAGGGGAGCAGCAAGTTCTGGAAGACGAGTCTTCAGTGCTATTGCCGGAATGTTATCAGAGCCTATTTCCTTTGCTGTATCCAGTGGCTCCAACCATTTCTTGATATCACATGGAGTGAATCAAATTGACTGGAGACTGGGATCTGAGATGTTGGGGGCTACTAGAGAAGTCCGAGATGGATCATCTACTTGGCACTTTGGGCTGAAGATTGCTGCGAGTACTCCAGCCTTAACTTTTGCACTGATGTGCTGGGCTCCTCCATCATTGAGGACGGGGATATTTGTTGACCTGCATCCTCCAGTGAGCTGTTTAATTGTCCATCACCATTCACGATTGGGTGTGGCAGGACTGCAGAGCTTAGGTCTGATCTGTTGGTTGTGGGATCGCTTAGCTCCATCACTTCCTGTTTATGCTGTTTGATTTGCAAGTAATCCTGTGTGGCAGCTTCACCAGGTTGGCAGCTCATTTGTAGGTCTGCTTGGTGCTGCTCCTGGCATGCCCTCCTGTATTCTCCGTTGAACCAGGGTTGATCCCCTGGTAATGATTGAGTGGGGGATATGCCAGGCCATGAGGTTGCAGATTGTGTTGCAGTACAATCCCACTGCTGTTCTTGGCCCACAGCGCCTCATGGAGGCCCAGTCTCGAGTTGCTAGCTCGGTTTGAATTCTGTCCCATTTAGCATGGTGATAGTGCCATACAACACTATGGAAGTTATTCTCAATGTGAAGACGGGACTTCATCTCCATAAGGACTGTGCGCTGGTCACTCTTACTGGTACTGTCACGGACAGACGCATCTGCAGCCAGCAGGTTGGTCAGAATGAGATCAGGTATATTTTTGCCTCTTGCTGGTTTCTCCACCACCTGTTGCAGGTCCAATCTAACAGTTATATGCTTCAGGACACAACCAGCTCGATCAGTAATGCTGCTGCTGAGCTACTGTTGGTGGTGGACATTGAAGTCCTCCATCTAGAATACATTTTGCGCCCTTGCCATCCTCGGTGCTTCCTCCAAGTGTTGTTCAACACGGAGGAATCCTGATTCATCAGCAGAAGGAGGATGATACGTGGTAACCAGTAAGATGTTTCCTTGTCCATGTTTAACCTGAAGCCATGAGACTTCATGGAGTCTGGAGTCAATGTTAAGGACTCCCAGGGCAACTCCCTCCCACAGTGTATACCACTGTGCCACCTCCTCTGCAGGGTCTGTCCAGCCGGTGGGACAGGACATATCCAGGGATGGTAATGGTGGTGTCTGGGGTGTTACCTGTAAGGTTTTATTCCGTGAGAATGACTATGTCAGGCTGTTGCTTGACTAGTCTGTGAGACAACTCTCCCAATTTTGGCATGAGCCCCCAGATGTTAGTAAGGAGGACTTTACAGGGTAGACAGGGCTGCTTGTCTTTTCCAGTGCTGAGGTTGATGGCAGGTGGTCCGTCCAGTTTCACTTCTTTAAGGATGGGAGTAGCTGGCAATGCCAGCATTTATTGCCCATCTCTAACTGCCCTTGAGAAGGTGGTAGTGAGCTGCTTTCTTGAACCTCCGCAGTCCCTGCGGTGTTGGTACACCCACAGTGCTGTTAGGGAGGGGGTTCCTGGATTTTTACTCCAATAACAGTGAAGGAATGATGGTGTATTTCCAACTCAGGATAGTGAGTAGAAACCAAACAAAACAGATTGGGCTGTTCAACTGACAGATGAAATATCCAACATCATTGAACCCAAGGTCAGGACTTGCATCCCTGTGTTCTGTATTCACGGTGTTTATAAGGAGGCTGCCCCTGAACATGTTCGATTTAATGAAGTGTTTTCCTCCCATGTTTTAGGGATTGCCCGGGAAGCCAGGACCAGAAGGAGCCGGTGGTCAACAGGTAAGTAGCCCCATCGAGCACAGTCATTGGTTGGATACAGCACAGGCTCCTATCCCATTTAATGTTGTCATTAAACCCCAGACACAATGCGCTGGTCACTGAGCGATATACACAGCATTAACTGCTGGGGTCAATCTTCAACTAATCAGCTAGGAATGGAACTGGGTTGTGGGTTGGTTTGGTGACATTCCTTTTCTAACTGTGCTCTTGTCCTGTAAATATAAAGGGCAGAATCCCATTCAGCTTTTTGATTATTTACTGCACCAGATCATGATGTTCTAATGATCTACGTACCATACCCACCCCCTTACACCTCCCCCACCACCCCACCCCACCCCACCCCACCCCACCCACGATCTCCCCCCAAATCTCCTCGGACGTCTCCTGTTTTTAGCTTTTCATCATTCAGAGGCAGAAGACCATAAGATGTGGGAGCAGCAGCAGGCCACTCGGCCCATTGAGTCTGGTCTGTCATTCAGTGAGATCGTGACAGATCTGATATTGATCCTCAACACTTTACCCCCATAACCCTGGATCCCCTTACTGATTACAAATCTGTCTGTCTCAGCTTTGAACATAACTAACAACGCAGCCTCTACAGCCCTCTGCAGTAAAGAATTCCACAGATTCACTCCCCTCAGAGAGAGGAAACTCCTCCTCATCTGTCTTAAGTGAGCAACCACTAACTCTGAGATTCTGCCCTCTGGTCCTAGACTTTCCCACAAGGGGAAACAACCTCTCAGCATCAACCCTATCAAACCCCTGAGAATCCCAAATGCCTCAATGAGATTGCCTCTCATTCTCCTAAACTCCAATGAGTACAGGCCCACCCTCCTCAATCTCTCCTCCTAAGGAACTCCCTCCACACCCGGGATCAGCCTAGTGAACCTTCTCTGGACTGCCTCCAATGCCAGGATATCTTTCTTTAGATAAAGTGACCAAAGTCATTGATTGGATACAGCAATGATATGGTGTAACCGGGGCTTTTTTTTATTGTTTTATCAAGACTTCCCTACTTTTATCCTCCATTCCCCCTGAAATAAAGGCTAACATTTCATTTCCCTTCCCTATCACCTGCTGAATTTGGATGCTAGCCTTTTGTAATTTATATATGAGGACCCCCAAATCCCTCTGAGCCACAGCTTTCTGCAGCCTTTCTCCATTTAAATAAAATTCAGTTCCTTTATCCTTCCCACCAAACTGTAGAATTTCATATTTTCCTTCATTATATTCCAGGTGCCAAATTTTTGCCCATTCACCTAACCTGTCCGTAGCCCTCTATAGACTGGCCGGAATTTTACCAGCCCATCCGTTACGGGAATCGGAGCGGGCGAGGGGTGGAGAATGGGAAGGTCCGTTGACCTCGGGTGGGATTTTATGGATCTGTGACGAGCAAGGCTGTAAAATCCCAGCCTGTGGGTCTGATCTTACCATTTTGATTCTAACTGCTGGACCTGGGCGCAGTTCAGATCCGAGCTGGAGATCCTGCTCTCAGCCGCCCCCATACGCACTCAGCCTGAAAAAACAACGCGAACCTGAATCGCGCTGTGGGCGGGGCTTCACACGCCCGAAATGATTGGAGATCTGAACTGCACATGCTCAGTGAGAAAGAAAAATGAGAAACCCGCCCCCGTCACATCGCTCCCGAGTCGCAAAAAGCAAATAAAGCAGCTGGGGAGCAAAAAGTGGGAGCGATGACCCCCACAGACATCGTCCCACCCCCCCCCCCAGGACATAACTGTCCCTCTTATCCATCCCACTCCATCCAGACCATCGCAAACCCCTGCCCCCTTGCCCCTCTCACCGATCACTGCAGAGTGGCAGCAGAGCCCCCCTGACCTCAACCCCCCACCCTCCATCACCCCCACCAGACAACAATCTGGCCTCCGTCCTCCCTCCTCCCCCTCACCAGAGAATAATCTGGCTTGTCTCCTCCCCCCCAGACCCGAGAGAATGACCGGGTCACCCCCTCACCACCCCCCCCCCCCACAACCAGCCAACAACCTGGCCTCCCTCTGCCCCTTTCCTCCCCCCCCTCACCCACCAAACCAGACAACGACCTGGCCTCTCCCCTCCCTCCCCCACCTCCCCCCTTCCCCACCAAAGAACGATCAGGCCTCCCTCCGCCCGCCCCACCCAACCAGAGAATGGTTTGCCCCCCCCCCGATCTGAGTCAGAAAGCTCTGAACTTTCCTCTTCAGAAGCTGGAGCGCCCACAACAGACTTTGGTTGAGCCGAATCTGTTTTGTGCCGGATCGGGACAGGCGAACGCGATGGTAAAGAGGGAACTGCTGGTAAAGTTGGGGAGGCAGCCCATTAATTCAATTTAAATACTGTTGCACCCACTTCACGCGCGAATCAGATCACGGCCATTGTTGGGTAAACTGGATGTCTGCGCGGACGCAGGCGTAGATCACGTTAATGGCCTCACGCCCAACTTTACCACATTTTGGCATGACGCAGTGGTAAAATCGGACCCTGTGTGCCATCCTAACATGGTGGCTCGGTGGTAATATCACTGGACGAGTCATCCTGTATCCTGGGTTAATGCTCTGGGGATGTGGATTCAAATCCCACCAGGGCAGCTGGTGAAATTTAGATTCAATGAATCTGGAATTGGAAGTTGGTCTCAGTTATAGTGACCGTGAAACCATTATTGATTATTGCAAAAACCCATCTGGTTCATTAATGTCCTTTCGGGAAGGAAATCTGCTGTCCTTACCTGCACGTGCCCCCAGGTACACAGTCATGACTCTGAATGTGGTCTCTGAAATGGCCCAGCAAGGCACTCAGTTCAGGGGCAATTAGAGACGGGCAATAAATGTTGACCTTACCAGCAATGCCCACATCCCATGAAAAAATACGTTTAACAAAATGTTTAAAGAAGGTATCATACTTGCCTATGTTGACATCCATTTGTCACGGTTTTGTCCATTCACTTCTATAATTTGACGGTTCTATCTACACTGCTCACAACGCTGCCTATCTTTACATCAATGACAAATTGAATAAGAGGCTTTCCATCTCATCAACTAAATCATCAATAAATTGGTGAATATTTGAGCACTGACACAGATCCCTGCAAGACACCACTATTCACGTCCCACCAATGAGAGTACATTATCCCAGCTCTGAATAAACAGCCAGAGCCAATTTCCTAATCAGTTCAATAATTTACCTTAAATTCCACTGGCTTTACCTTTAGCTGAGAGTCTCTGAAAAAGGACTTTACCAAATGCCGTCTGCAAAACAATATAAATAATCTCCATAGGAATCCCCCTGTCTTCTATCTGTCAAAAAATTATGAATGTCCTGCTGAGATAATTGTAGCTTTTGAAACACTGCCAAACATTCATAATGACAACATAGTAACCTGAGTGTTGCTGAAAAAAGAGACTCTTTTGTCAAAGCTTTTCATCTTCTACTCATTAGGACATTTCGCAACAATTCCCATCAAGGGGTATAATAAATTGAAACTGTTAGATAAGAGTGATGATTGGTTGGCCAGTTGACTCTGATTGGTAGAGGTGTTGCCATGGAGAATGCACCAAATGATGATGACTGGCGGTTAACTGCCGAACAATACAGCTTGACTCTGATTGGTCAAGGTGTTGCCTTGAGGAATAAACCAGCAAACGGCTGTCACTTAATTAGTTTAGCTAAAACAAAAATGTGCACACATTGAGCTTATTCCAGCTAAACAAAATAACCAGGGTCAAGTAAAAAAAGTTTCCTTTTTCAGTCCTTGAAAAATGTCAACAAAGGAATCTACTGAAACTGTATGACCAGAGAATACTGTTCTTTCCCTGAGCTGCACCAGAAGGTCTGCCAATCAAAGCAATCTGAGTAAGTCTCACAACATCAGGTTAAAGTCCAACAGGTTTATCTGGTAACACAAGCCACTAGCTTTCAGAGCACTCGCTGCTCCTTCATCAGGTGAGTGGGAGTTTGATTCACAAACAGGGCATATAAAGACACAAACTCAATTTACAACATAATGTTTACAGGTAATTAAGTTTTAAAAGGACAGACAGTGTGAGTGGAGAGTGGGTTAAGCACAGATTAAAGAGATGTGTATTGTCTTAGTGAGATTTTGCCCAGGCAAGTCATGGGGGTTACAGATAGTGTGACATGAACTCAAGATCATGGTTGAGGCCGTCCTCATGTGTGCGGAACTTGGCTATCAGTCTCTGCTCAGTGACTCTGTGCTGTCGTATGTTGTGAAGGCCGCCTTGGAGAATGTTTACCCGAAGATCAGAGGCCGAATGCCCGTGACCACTGCAGTGTTTCCCAACAGGAAGGGAACGGTCTTGCCTGGTGATCGTCGAGCAGTGTTCATTCATCCGTTGTTGTAGTGTCTGCATGGTCTCCCCAATGTACCATGCCGTGGGACATCCTTTCCTGCAGAGTATCAGGTAGACAACGTTGGCCAAGTTGCAAGAGTATGTACCGTGTACCTGCTGGATGATGTTCTTACGTGAGATGATGGCATCCATGTCGATGATCCGGCATGTCTTACAGAGGTTGCTGTGGCAGGGTTGTGTGGTGTCGTGGTCACTGTTCTCCTGAAGGCTGGGTAGTTTGCTGCGGACAATGGTCTGTTTGAGGTTGCGTGGTTGTCTGATGGCAAGAAGTAGGGGTGTGGGGATGGCCTTGGCGAGATGTTCGTCTTCATCAATGACACGTTGAAGACTGGAGAAGATGTCGTAGCTTCTCCGCTCCGGGGAAATACTGGACGACGAAGGGTACTCTGTCCACCATGTCCCGTGTTTGTCTTCTGAGGAGGTCGGTGAGGTTTTTCACTGTGGTGCGTCAGAACTGTCGATCGATGAGTCGAACGCCATGTCCTGTTCTTGTGAGGGCACCTTTCAGCATCTGGAGGTGTCAGTTGCGATTCTCCTCATCTGAGCAGATCCTGTGTATACGGAGGGCTTGTCCATAGGGGATGGCTTCTTTAACGTGTTTAGTGTGGAAGCTGGAGAAGTGGAGCATTGTGAGATTATCCATGGGCTTACGGTACAGTGAGGTGCTGAGATGGAGATGCGTGTGTCCAAAAATGCAACCAATTCCGGAGAGTAGTCCATGGTGAGTCTGAAAGTGGGATGGAGCTTGTTGATGTCATCATATAGCCGTTCCAATGATACTTTTCCATGAGTCCAAAGGAAGAAAATGCCATCGATGTATCTAGTGCATCGGTAGAAGGCCCTATGTGGTGAAGAAGTCTTGTTTGAACCTGTGCATGAAGATGTTGGCATATTGAGATGTGAATTTGGTCCCCATGGCTGTCCTGTGTGTCTGGATGAAGAACTGGTTGTTGAAGGTGAAGACGTTGTGGTCCAGGATGAAGTGGATGAGTTGTAAAGTTGCATCTGGAGACTGGCAGTTGTCGGTGTTGAGTACTGAGGCAGTCGCAGCAATGCCATTGTTGTGGGGGATGTTGGTGTAGAGCGCTGAGACATCCATTGTGACGAGGAGTGTCCCTGGTTCAACTGCTCCGTGTGTGCTGAGTTTCTGTAGGAAGTCCGTAGTGTTGCGACAGAAGCTGAGGGTTCTTTGTACAATGGGTTTCAGGATGCCCTCGACATAGTTGGAGAGGTTCTCACACAGGGTCCCATCGCCCGATACGATGGGACGGCCATGTATGTTTACCTTGTGCATCCTCGGGAGGCAGTAGAGATGTCCAATGCGGGGCCTATGTGGATGAGAGCACGGAGGGTGGCTCTAAGGTCCGGATCAAAGGTCTTGATCAGTCTGTTGAGTTGATGGGTGTGTTCCTTGGGCAGATCTGTCTGTATGTTCCTTGTTGTTCAGTTGTTGGTACACTTCTTTGCAGCAATCCGTTCTGTTTAATCAAAGCAATCCACAGAGATTTTTTACCATCAGTTATCGGACAGGCCTTCCGCATCCGCCCTCATTTTTAAGCGTTCACGGAACCAAATCCTGCAAAAATGCAGCTCAAAATCTGGCCACCCGAGGTGACTTCTTGCAAGCTGTGCTCAGTTTACCTTCTAGTTCCATATTTCACCCTCGTTCGATGTTTCTAAAACTTCATTCTAACTCTTTTAAACTCTCTAGCAATCTCTAACTCAATCTCTCTACACCCCAGCAATGACTGTAACACTATATTCTGCACTCTTTCCTTGCCTTCTCTATGAACAGTATGCTTTTGTCTGTATAACCTGCAAGAAACAATACTTTTCACTGTATGTTAATACATGTGACAATAATAAATCAAATCAAATTCAAATATATCTTCAGATCCATGGCAACAACCTAATTAAAGTCACAGAGTAACGGAAGGTTTACATGCCAGAATCCCTTGGTATTTGATATTAACCTCTTTTAGCAGCCTTGGATACTCTATCAACCACAACCACATGTTATCATAGAATCCTTGAATGGTTACAGCACACAAAGAGGCCATTCAGTGCTTCTTGTCTGTGCCAGCTCTCTGCAACGACAACTCAGCTACATTCACTTCCCCACCTTTCCTCGCACCTCTCCAATCTTTTTCTTTTCAGTTAACAATCCAATTCCCCCTAGAAAGTCACAATTCAATCAACATCCCCCACACTCTCAGACAGTACATTCCAGATCCTAACCACTCGCTGTGTGAATCTGTCTCCACCATACTCTCAGACAGTGCATTCCAGATCCTAACCACTCACTGTGTGAATCTGTCTCTACCACACTCTCAGACAGTACATTCCAGATCCTAACCACTCGCTGTGTGAATCTGTCTCTACCACACTCTCAGACAGTACATTCCAGATCCTAACCACTCGCTGTGTGAATCTGTCTCCACCATACTCTCAGACAGTGCATTCCAGATCCTAACCACTCACTGTGTGAATCTGTCTCCACCACACTCTCAGACAGTGCATTCTAGATCCTAACCACTTGCTGTGTGAATCTGTCTCCACCACACTCTCAGACAGTACATTCCAGATCCTAACCACTCGCTGTGTGAATCTGTCTCCACCACACTCTCAGACAGTGCATTCCAGATCCTAACCACTCGCTGTGTGAATCTGTCTCCACCACACTCTCAGACAGTGCATTCCAGATCCTAACCACTCGCTGTGTGAATCTGTCATAACATAAGAACATAAGAAATAGGAGCAGGAGTAGGCCATCTAGCCCTTCGAGCCTGCCCCGCCATTCAATAAGATCATGGCTGATCTGTCGTGGCTCAGTTCCACTTACCCGCCCTCTCCCCATAACCCTTAATCCCCTCTCTTATCAAGAACCCATCAACCCATGTCTTAAAAATATTTAGCGAGGCAGCCTCCACCACTTCAACGGGCAGAGAATTCCAGAGATTCGCCACCCTTTGAGTGAAGAAGTTCCTCCTCAACTCTGTTCTAAACCGCCTCCCCTTTATCTTGCTCCACCACACTCTCAGACAGTACATTCCAGATCCTAACCACTCGCTGTGTGAATCTGTCTCCACCACACTCTCACACAGTACATTCCACACCCTAACTACTCGCTGTGTGAATCTGTCTCCACCACACTCTCAGACAGTGCATTCCAGATCCTAACCACTCACTGTGTGAATCTGTCTCCACCACACTCTCAGACAGTGCATTCCACACCCTAACCACTCACTGTGTGAACCTGTCTCCACCAAGATAATGGTTGGAATGAGAGACTTTTCAGGTAATCAAATCTTTACAGGTCCTGAGGAGACTCACATTTCAACCATTATCTTGCAATTGAGTCTGTGTTTATATATGCCGTGTTTGTGAAACCTCACCTGCTAAAGGAGCAGCGCTTTGAAAGCTCGTGATTCCAAATAGATCTGTTGGACTTTAACCCGGCATTGTGAGATTTCTTACTGTGCCCGCCCCAGTCCAACACTGGCATCTCCACGTCAAAGTTAGAACCAAATATAACAACAGAAAATGCTGGAAACACTTAGCACTTCAGGGCATCAGATGTGGAGAAAGAGACAGGATGAATGCTTCAGTGACCTTTTATCAGAAATTTTCATTTGCTGTTTGGTCAGCTCCCTTGCTCTTTCCACAGGTGCTGAATATTTCCAATTTTATTCCAATTTTTTTATGCCTGTTAGATCCAGTTGCCTATCCATATGCGAGACCCAACACAACCTAGTAATTTAAAACCCCAAACTGATCTTTTATACAACCTGATAAAATCCATGGAATGACCATCTGTAATCGCTCAAATTCTCACCACGTTCCACAGACGTTTAAGAAATCACCTTTCTCATAAATTTCATCCAAGGAATCTAATTGGATGACCAAGC
Source organism: Carcharhinus amblyrhynchos (assembly GCF_965287045.1). Lineage (NCBI taxonomy): Eukaryota > Metazoa > Chordata > Chondrichthyes > Carcharhiniformes > Carcharhinidae > Carcharhinus > Carcharhinus amblyrhynchos. The sequence continues at coordinate 3,442,961 of NC_137339.1, forward strand.
CTTCCAATCGGGTGGAAGTCCTTGTGTATGAGTCGCAAAAACCCAGCTTGCAGATGCAGCAGGTGGTCAGGAAGGCGAATGGGATGCTGGCCTTCATCGCGAGGGGGATTGAAAATAAAAGCAGGGAGGTCTTGCTGCAGCTGTATAGGGCATTGGTAAGGCCGCAGCTGGAGTAGTGTGTGCAGTTTTGGGCGCCGTACTTACGCAAGGATATTTTGGCCTTGGAGGGAGTGCAGAGGAGGTTTACTAGGCTGATACGGAGTTGAGGGGGTTGAGCTATGAGGAGAGGCTGAATAAACTAGGCTTGTACTCGTTAGAGTTTAGAAGAATGAGGGGGGATCTCACTGAGACGTATAAGATGATGAATGGGATGGATAGGATAGAGGTGGAGAGACTCTTCCCGCTCAGAAAGGACAGTAGGACTAGGGGGCACAGCCTCAAGATAAAGGGGGGGCGGTTTAGAACGGAGTTGAGGAGGAACTTCTTCACTCAAAGGGTGGTGAATCTCTGGAATTCTCTGCCCGTTGAAGTGGTGGAGGCTGCGTCACTAAATATTTTTAAGACGAGGGTTGATGGGTTTTTGATAAGAGAGGGGATTAAGGGTTATGGGGAGAGGGCGAGAATGTGGAACTGAGCCACGACAGATCAGCCATGATCTTATTGAATGGTGGGGCAGGCTCGAAGGGCTAGATGGCCTCCTCCTGCTCCTATTTCTTATGTTCTTATGACATCCACTTTATCAAATATTTCCTTGGAGGAAAGCCCCGGCTGTATCCGCAGTGGAATTTTATAATTTCTTTTACATTATTAACATGTACCTCCTAATGGCACACTCACAGCTTCTGTCAGTTCCTGTTGTCGAGGGCAAATAAATCCACAGTTAATGCCCACCAACGGTCCATAATTAAACACAATTAACATTTAATTAACATTTTGTTCTCGCCAAATAGAACCTCTTGTCTACAGTGGTTAGCACTGCAGCTTCACAGTGCCAGGGTCCCAGGTTCAATTCTGGCCTTGGGTCACTGTCTGTGTGGAGTTTGCATGTTCTCCCTGTGTCTGCGTGGGTTTCCTCCAGGTGCTATGGTTCCCCAACACAGTCCAAAGACATGCAGCTTAGGAGGATTGGCCAGGCTAAATTGCCCCTTAGTGCCCAAAAATGTGTGTCTTGGGAGATTAACGAGGTTACAGAGATAGGTTCTAACTAAGATGCTCTGTCAGAGTGTCAATGCAGACTCAATGGGTGGAACGATCTCCTTCTGCATTTTAGGGCTTCAATGATTCTCTACATTGTTAGTCCCAACATGAACCACAGTAGCTGGATCCTCCTCGTCCCTCTCAAAATATCCTTTCAAACCAGTTTAGGTCTACCTCACCTCAGCACCAGGCAGGCAATGCCACGTGGGACTCTCAATTCTGCTCACAAATAGCAGATGGAGTTTAATCCAGACAAATGCGAGGTGATGTATTTTGGAGGATCAAATTTCAGTAAGAAATATATTGTACATGGCAGAACCCTTAGGAACATTAACATATAGAGGAATCTGGGTGTGCAGGTCCACAGTTCCCTAAAAGTGGCCACACGGGTGGCCAAAGTGATTAAGAAAGCATATGGCACGCTTACCTTCATCAGCTGGAGCACTGAGTGTAAGAGTTGGAAAATCATGTTGCAGTAGCCTTGGTTGCCCTGCATTTAGAATATTGCTACAGTTCTGGTCAACACACAGGAGGCGGAAGCTTTGGAGAGAGTGCAATGAAGGTTCACCAGGATGTTGCCTGGTCTCCAGGGTGTTCCTGTGCTGTACTGTTCTTTGTTCTTTCTTAAATCTGTAAATCTAATTACTCAATAACCCTATAACTGCTGACATTACAATCCCCTTCTTCCCTCTTTGAATAACTTCCTTCTCCAAGTTTCCATTGTCCATATTCTGGTTGTGTTCATCCTTATTCTCACGGACACTCGTTACCTTAACAGCAAGTACAGTGCAGTTATTGAATAGCATCAATTTCTGCAGATCCTCACTGTCCAAGGTTCCCCTTACGCTGCACACTATTGGTCAAACCAGCCCCGTTCTGAGCCTGTCCCTCTTTACAAGGTGTGGCCTAATTTTACAGGAAAACAATCCAGGACTGCCCCTGTTCTCTTATCTATGAGACATGCTCCGAATTGTACTCCAGTTCAGTGACAGAGCGAGAGAGATTTGAGATGGAGATAACACCCGTGGGTTGTTGAGGATAATCTCAAACTCCCACATCCTGCAGTCCCGATCCAGCCTGCATTGTCATATCTGGATTAGTTCAGATTGTTGCAACCATTTTCTCATTTCCCACATTAAATTGTACTAAGAACTAAAAACGAGAAATAATTTTAAATACTTGTGTGAACAATAACAAGTGGTGGCAAAAAAAAAGCACCTTCTTTTCCCTCTGTACAGAATTCTCACTCTTGCCAAGTTCCTATCTGTTACACTCTGTGAACAATGCACTCTGCTCTGCAATTATTAAATCCCATTCATAACTTTAAAGATCTCTATCAGGACCTGTCATTCCTAACAAATCAGTCCTAACCTGTACAATCCTCTCCTGATGGCGTTTCAGGAAATCATAAAGTGGTGCGTGTGCCACCTGCCAACTGAGGGAGAAATTAGGTGGAAGGTTTGGGATGAGATCTTCTCCAACTTTGCGTTATGTGTTCAAGCTCTTTACTTTCCTTGCAGGGAGATCAAGGACCAATGGGAGGTCCAGGACCCCAAGGACCACCTGGGAGTGTGGTAAGTCCCTCCAGATTCCCTTGTTAAAGTTTGGTCTCCAGCACTCTGAACTTTGCTAATGATCCCTCGCAAAACACAATATTCCACAACTGATTTGGATATCCTGGGTACACCTACACTACCTGGTTACCTGAGCTGTTCATTGGCAGGAATACCGTACAGATTTATTGCCTAATTTACCGATACAGATTCACTGCAGGCATTTCGCTGAGCTGTCAGGAGGATGTAGACATACTTCAGTGTAATTTGGACAGAGTCAGTGGATATATGGATGGCAGGCATAGTGTAATGTGGATTAATGTGAGGTTATCCACTTTGGTAGCAAAAATAGGAAGGCAGATTATTACTTGAATGGGTGTATATTGAGAGAGGTGGATACTCAGCGAGACCTTGGAGTCCTTGTGCATCAGTCGCTGAAAGTAAGCGTGCAGGTACAGCAGGCAGTAAAGAAGGCAAATGGTCTGTTTGCCTTCATAGCGAGAGGATCGGAATATAGGGATCGAGATCAAAAACAAAAGGTGCTGGAAAATCTCAACAGGTCTGACAGCATTTGTGGAGAGAGAATCAAGCCAATGTTTCAAGTCTGGCTGACCCTTCATCAGAGCTGGAATAGGGATGTTTTACTGCAATAGTATAGGGCAGTCGGTGAGGCCACAGCTGGAGTATTGTGTGTAATATTAGTGTCCTTATCTGAGGGAGGATGCAGCAAAGGTTTATCAGTCTGATTCCTGGGGTGGCAGCTCTGTCATATGAGGAGAAACTAAGTCGGTTAGGATTATATTCACTGGAGTTTAGAAGAGTGAGAGGGGATCTCATTGGAACTTAAAAAACTCTAACAGGATTAGAGAAGATAGATTCAGAAAGAATGTTCCCGATGGTGGGGGAATCTAGAACTAGGGGTCACAGTTTGAGGATGAGGGGTAAACCTTTCAGAAGTGAGGTGAGGACAAGTTTCTTCACCCAGAGGGTGGGGAATGTGTGGAAATCACTCCCACAGAAAGTAGTTGATGCCAAAACATTGTCTGATTTCAAAAAGAAATTAGATTTCACTCTTGGGGCTAAAGGGATCAAGGGATATGGGGGGGAGGGGAACCAGGATATGGGGGGGAGGGGAACCAGGATATTGAATTTGATGATCAGCCATGATCAGAATGAATGGTGGAACAGGCTGGAAGGGCTGAATGGCCTCCTCCAATTTCTATGTATATTTCTATTTGTACAGATTCACAGTTGGGTTTAACCCGAATTAATTCAATGCCTTTTCTTCCTGAACTGATTGTTTGCTTGTCTGGTCTAATTGTTTGATCTTTATTTCACAGGGACCTCTGGGAGACTCTGGGATGATGGGAGAACGTGGACCAAGAGGAGTTGATGTAAGTGAATGTTATAAATATTTAGTCTCAAAGCTAAAAGAGACCCGGGGATGAACTTTCCCATTCTGCCCTCCACGGGGATTGTAGTGGGTGAGGGCCAGACCATGGAAAGATCTGTTGGCCTCGGGTGGGATTTTCCGGTTTTGGGGCAAGTGCCCACAGAAAATCCCGCGCTGGGTGTCGAACTTGCTGTTCACTCTGTGAGCCTGCAATTACCAACAACGCTTTGTTTCTCACAGATTAATTAACCAATTGATTTTGAGGATATTGAGAAGCTTTTCCTGACCTTTCCTGCTGGAATCATCAGGCCAGAGATTTTGGAGTTGCTGTACATTTAATATCTGTCCCCTCCCGCAGGGTTTCAGAGGACTTGTCTGAGGAATAGATTTGGATGTGTGCCTATTGTGAAGATAAGCTCAATGTGTCAGTGATAATAATTGACAAGGTGTTCTTATCTCCTCCTGAACAACCTGCCATCGTACCTCTGGCACTGCCCAATGTGCTGGAGATGGATGTGGTACAGGGCTCCCATTGGACAGTTAGAGAGAACCTAAAGCAAAATATCGATATTCCTGGGAAAACATGAAAGAAAGTTCTGGAAATGCTCTGCAGGTGAGACAACTTCAAGGAGGGAGAATCAGAGTGACCATTTCAGCTCACCTTTCATCAAAACTAGGGATAGAAAATGTTTAAGTAACGATAGAAGCAGGAGAAGGAGCAGGAGGGAAGGTTAAATGATGAAGGGGATTATGGGACAAAGCAAAAGGAGATGGTCATGGGATAAGTATAAAACAAAGGAGATGTGAAGGGCAACAGCAGAATCCTGTAAATCAGTGTACATATCAGTGTCTGTGTGTGCATTAAGGTGGACAAGTCCCCAGGGCCGGATGGGATCTATCCCAGGTTACTGTGGGAGGCAAGGGAAGAAATGGCTGGGGCCTTAACAGATATCTTCACATCCTCTTTGACCACAGGAGATGTTCCAGAGGACTGGAGAATAGACAACGTTGTTCCCTTGTTTAAGAAAGGAAGCAGGAATAATCCAGAGAATTATAGGTTAGTGAGCCAGATGTCAGTGGTGGGGAAGCTTTTCGAGAAGATACTGACGGACAGGGTATAAGCACATTTGGAGGAAAGTGGACTAGTTAGTGACAGGCAACATAGTTTTGTATGGGGAAGGTCATGTCTCACCAACTTGATTGAGTTTGTTGAAGAAGTGATAAAGATAATTGATGACGGAAAGGCTATGGATGTAGTTTATATGCACTTTAATTAGGCATTTGAGAAGATCTCACATGGGAGGCTGGTACAGAAACTAACATCACATGGGATTCGGGGTGGACTGGCTAGATAGATATAGAACTGGCTTGACTCACTTGATGAAGGGGCAGAGCTCTGAAAGCTATTGGTGTTTGCTACCAAATAAACCTGTTGGACTTTAACCTGGTGTTGTGAGACTTCTTACTGTGTTTACCCCAGTCCAACACCGGCATCTCCACATCTTGGTTATAAAAAACAGAGATTAGCAGTGGAAAGGTGTTTTTCAGAATGGAAATCTGTAGCTAGGGGTGTTCTGCAGTGATCAGTGCTGGGACCTCTGTTTGTAGTATATATAAATGATCTGGAGAAAAATGTAGGGAGATTGATTAAAAAGTTTATGGATGACACGAAGATTGGTGGAGTTGCTGATAGTGCCAGGGATTGTCAGAGGATACAACAGGATATAGATAGATTGGAGACTTGGACACAGAAATGGCAGATAGAGTTTAATTTGGACAAATGAGAGGTGATCCATTTTGGAGGATGAAATTTTGGTGTGAATTATACTGTAAATGGCAGAACTCAAAGCAACATTAACATAGAGAGATCTGGGCCTGGAGGTCCATAGTTCCCGAAAAGTGGCAACACAGGTGGCCAAGGTGCTTAAGAAGGCATATGGCTTGCTTGCCTTCAACAAAAGTTGGGAAGTCATACTGCAGTTATATAAAACCTTAGTTATGCCACATTTGGAATATTGCATGCAGTTTTGGTCACCACACTACTGGAAGGACATGGAAGCTTAGGAGAGAGTGCAAAGAAGATTCACCAGGATGTTGCCTGGTCTCAAGGGTGTTGGTTATGAGGAGAGGTTGAATAAATTAGGATTGTTTTCACTGGAAAGACAGAGGCAGTTGTCTACCTGGGAAAAAGCCTCTGACTGTCCACACTGTCTATGCCTCCATAGATTTGTAGACCTGAAGGGAGATCTGATAGAGGTCTACAAAATCATGAGAGGCATAAACAGGGTGGATGGTCAGAGGCTTTTTCCCAGGGTTGAAGTGTCAATTACAAGGGGGAGCAGGTTCAAGGTGAGAGGGGGAAAGTTTAAGGGAGATGTGTGGGGGGGGGTTTTCACACAGAGAGGGGTGGGTGCCTGGAACGGGCTGCCAGAGGAGGTGGTGGAAGCAGGCACATTAGCAACATTTAAGAGGCATCTGGATGGGTACGTGAATAAGGAGGGAATAGAGGGATATGGACCGAGTAAGGGCAGAAGATTTTTTTTGGTTTAGTTCAGGCATCATGATTGGCACAGGCTCGGAGGGCCAAAGGGCCTGTTCCTGTGCTGGACTTTGTTCTTTGTTTTTATTATTGCATGTATGAGTGTGAGTGTGTGTGCGTGTATTTACAGATTTATTTTTCATTCACAAGGTGTGGGCATTGCTGGCTGGGCCAGTGTTTGGAACATAAGAACTAGGAGCAGGAGTCGGCCATCTGGCCCCTCAAGCCTGCTCCGCCATTCAATAAGATCATGGCTGATCTTTTCATGGACTCAGCTCCACTTACCCGCCCGCTCACCATAACCCTTAACTCCTTTACTGTCCAAAAATGTATCTATCCTTGCCTTAAAAACATTCAATGAGGGAGCCTCAACTGCTTCACTGGGCAGGGAATTCCACAGATTCACAACCCTTTGTGTGAAGAAGTTCCTCCTCAACTCAGTCCGAAATCTGCTTCCCCTTATTTTGAGGCTATGCCCCCTAGTTCTAGTTTCACCTGCCAATGGAAACAACTTCCCTGCTTCTATCTTATCTATTCCCTTCATAATCTTATATGTTTCTATAAGATCTCCCCTCATTCTCCTGAATTCCAATGAGTATATCCCCAGTCTACTCAGTCTCTCCTCATAAGCCAACCCTCTGAACTCTGGAATCAACCTAGTGAATCTCCTCTGCACCCCCTCCAGTGCCAGTATATCCTTTCTCAAGTAAGGAGACCAAAACTGTCCACAGTACTCCAGGTGTGGCCTCACCAGCACCTTATACAGCTGCAACATAACCTCGCTGTTTTTAAACTCCATCCCTCTAGCAATGAAGGACAAAATTCCATTTGCCTTCTTCATTACCTGCTGCACCTGCAAACCAACTCTTTGAGATTCCTGCACAAGGACACCCAGGTCCCTCTGCACAGCAGAATGCTGCAATTTTTTAATAATTGTCCATTTTGTTGTTATTCCTACAAAAATGGATGACCTCACATTTACCAACATTGTACTCCATCTGCTAGACCCTCACCCACTCACTTAGATTATCTACATCCCTTTGCAGACTTCCAGTGTCCTCTGCACACTTTGCTCTTCCACCCATCTTAGTGTCACGTGCGAATTTTGACACATACACTTGGTCCCCATCTCCAAATCATCTATGTAAATCATAAAGAATTGCAGTCCTAACACTGATCCCTGACACACACCACTAGTCACTGATCGCCAACCACAAAAACACCCAGTTACCCCCACTCTTTGCTTTCTGTTAGTTAACCAATCCTCTATCCATGGTATTACATTACCAGTAACACTGTGCACCTTTACCTTATGTAGCAGTCTTTGATGCGGCACCTTGTCAAATACCTTCTGGAAATCCAGATACACCACATCCACAGGTTCCCCATTGTCCACTGCACATGTAATGTTCTCAAAGAATTCCACCAAATTAGTCAAACACGACCAGCCCTTCATGAACCCATGCTGCATCTTTCCAATGGGACAATTTATATCCAGATATTTTGTTATTTATTCCTTGATGATGGATGATAGTTTGTTGCCCATCTCTGATTGCCCTTGAGTTGACTGTCTTGTCGTGCCAATTCAGAGGGCAGTTAAGAGTCACCCACTTTGCTGTGGCTCTGGGATCACATGTAGGTCAGATCGGGTAAAGATGGCAGATTTCCTTCCCTAAAGGACATTAGTGGTCAGGTAGCTTATTATTGATAAGTTTTCATTCCCAATTTATTTAATTGATTGAAGTTAAAATTCTCAGCTGCCCTGTTGGGATTTTCCTTCAATTCTCTGAATTATTCATCCACACATTACTAGTCTATAAATCTAATCACTATGTGACCATATCCCCGAACTGTTTATTGTCAATTAAATACTTTTTAAGTGTAGTCACTGTTGGAATTTAGAAAATGTAGCAGTCTGGTTAACAGATCAGCCGAACAACAGTGTAGGACTCTCTCAGTAGGAGTGTTGGGAATGACCGCCTGGATTTTAAACTCTCGTCTTTGGAGCAGGACTTGAACTCACGGCCAGCGTGTTCTGTACTGAGCCGTGACTGATAGATGCTCATCACAGATGTTCCCAGGTTGGAACCATTTACACAGCAGACACGAGGACTCGGCCTTGTCACGTTGTCATTGCTGCCGCTTGTCCTCGTGACTCTGACTGGGACTTAAGTAGTTTTCTGTGGAATGCCTGTCTCTCTCCTCCTACGCCTTCCCTTTCTTTTCTGTCCCTGTCCTTTCCTCCTGTTTAACTCCCCCTCTCTCTCTCTCTGTCTTCATCGCTTCCCCTCCCATCATCAATCTTTTCCTCTCACCCCCTCACTTTCTCTTTCCATCGCTGTGATCTCTCCTCCATGAGAGTGGCAGAGAGGAGAATTCACTTCACACATCTCCTCATCCATGGCCTCTTCCTACTCCTCCTCCTTTCTGTCTTCTCTGTCACTTTGTCACATCTTTCTCATGTTCTCCTCCTTCTCTCCCTCTCTCATTCCCTCTCTCACAATACACTCCCCTTCCCTCAAACCATCCTGTTCTCTTTTGTCCTTCCTCTTGTTCTGCTTTCATCCTCACTTCTCTCCTTTGTTTTCTCTTCTTTTCCATCTCTCTTTCTCTCAATCTCTCCCCACTCTCTATCCACTTTTCTTCACCATTCTTCTCTCTCTAACTCTCATCCCATTTAATCTCTTTCCTCCTTTCTCCTTTCTCTCCCTCCCTCCTTCACCCTCTCTTACTTGTTCTCCGTCTCTTCCTTTCTCCCATTCCACCTTTTCTCATTCTCTTCCATTCCTTCTGAGTGAGGCAGCACAGTAGCACAGTGGGTTAGCACTGCTGCCTCACAGCACCAGGGACCCAGGTTCGATTCCCGGCTCGGGTCACTGTCTGTGTGGAGTCTGCACATTCTCCCTGTGTCTGCGTGGGTTTCCTCCTGTTTCCTCCCACAGTCCAAAGATGTGCGGGTTAGGTTGATTGGCCGTGCTAAATTGACCGTAGTGTCAGGAAGATGAGCAGAGTACATACTTTGGGTTACGGGGATAAGGCCTGGGTGGGATTGCAGTCGGTGCAGACTTGATGGGCCGAATGGCCTCCTTCTGCACTGTAGGAATTTTATGATTCTAACTCCCTCTCTCTTTGCTTTCTCTCTCTTCCTTCTCTCCTCCACATTTCTTTATCTCATTCCCCCTTTCTCAACCTCCCTTGCTCTCTTTTCCGCATTCATGCTATCCTCCTTTACCTCTTCCATTCTGCTCAGTTTATTCTCTCTTTCTCACCCATGTGCTATCCCACTCTCTACCTCTCCCATTCTCTTTGCTTCACTAATTCTCCCTCTCACTTTTCTCTCTCCCTACTTCGGAATTCTTTCCCCATCCTTCATTTCTCCAATCTTTATCCACTCGCCTCTTCCTGTGCTCGCTCTCATTTGCTCCCATTAAATATTGCAGGAGGAGACCATTCGGCCCATCAGGCTTGTGTCTGCTCTTTAGAAGTGCTATCCAGTTAGTCTCATTCCCCGTATCCCAGCAAATGTTTTCTGTTTCAAGTATTTACCTATTTCTCCTTTTACAGGTTCCTATTTCAGGCTGTGCATTCGAGTTCATAACTGCTTTCCTTTCAATCTTTCCTTGAATCTCGTTTTCTCTCTCCATCCTGTCTTTAGTGGGATTGAGCCAGGATTGCTGTCCCAGGTTAGGCTCTTATGCTACATGCTTAGTGGAGAATTCCTGAACCAGGGGACAGAGATTCAAGATAAGTGGCAGTAGGTGTAGAGGGGACATGAGGAAGAACATTTTTAACTCAGAAGGTCGTGGGTGTCTGGAATTTGCTGTCTGAGTTGGTGGTGGAGGCAGAGATCCTAAACTCTTTTAAAAAGTACCTGGATCTGCACCCGCAGTGCTATAAGCTACAGGGCTATGGGCTGTGGGCAGGAAGGTGGGATTACAAAGGGCACCTAGCTGTTCTCAGGCTGGCATGGGCAAGATGGGCCAAATGGCCTCCTCCTGTGCTGTAAGCTTTCTATGGTTGTGTGGTTTTGTGGTGAATAAGCTCCACGTAGAAACTGGCACCCCGCCTGAAATAAATGTTGCTACATTTTGCAGCAAGTTAATCCAGGATATTAACCTTTCAGTCTGGTCTGCTCGAGTTCTCAAAGGCTCATTGTCTGCCTTGTGTACACAAGACTCAGTCATTCCCTGGAAAATACTGGGGACTGATACTTGGACAGTTGTAGTGTGGGGGCCGGTTTCTTGCCAGAATACAAGGGTCGCAGTGAGCAGTGAAAGACAGACTCCACTCAGTGCCTGGGATCCTGCTGGATTCGACTGGGGAAACCAGCACAGGAGGTGCAGCAGAGGAGAGTTCCTTGCAGAATCCAGGGATAAATCCCAGAAACCCGGTCCCGATTCACGCAAACTAGTCTGCTGACCTTTACGACGGGCCCGTCCTGTAGAACAAAACCTGTTTGCATTTACGTAGCACCTTTGGTAGTATTCGATAATAGTGAAACGCCTGAGAGGAGAGTTATCGAACAACGTTTGACACCGAGACACGTGGGGATCAGACGTTTCGTCAAGGAGAGCAGCCGTAAAGAGGATGTTAAAAGAGGAAGTATGATGGAGAGGGTTAGGGAGGGAATTCCAGGCCTGGGGCCTCAGGCTGCTGAAGGCACCGCTGCCAATCAGGCAGTGATTCAAAAAAGGGGGTGCACGAGAGGCAGGAATTGATGGAAAACTGAGGTGTCAGAGGGTGATAACACTGGGCCTTCAGGCACCGTCCCTCAGTAACACCAGTGCCAACACAGCAGCAATGGCACAGGTTTAGTTACGGTGGGCACTCGCTGAACGAGAAGACGTTTCCCAAATTAGGCCCAACCCCCCAAAAAAGCTTATTGGCAGAGTGAAGCTGGGAACTCCCAGTGACGAGTTTCTCTTCTGGCCTTCACACTGGGTCCTCAGGCAGTTTCTCATTAACATGGTCTGATTAAAAATCGACCCTGTTCACAGCCGGCCCCACAGTGACACGGGTGAGAAGGTTACCAAAGGGAGATGAAACTTTGGTGTTTTCCAACCTGAATTATGACATTTTAATCGGACACGCATGGAAAACAAGCCAGGGAAGAAAAGGTCCGTTTCCCTCCAGGAATTCCCCCTGTGAATGATGGCAGACACTGAATGTGATCACCCCAATATGAGTGGGTATATTCAAAGAAGTCAGTGTATTTGTTATATTAACTGTGTACATGGAAGTGAAAAGCCCTGCTATATTTGGAAATGATGGTCAGAATTCTCCGACCTCACCCGCGGCTGGGATTCTCCAGTCCCGCGGCTGGGATTCTCCAGTCCCGCGGCTGGGATTCTCCAGTCCCGCGGCTGGGATTCTCCAGTCCCGCGGCTGGGATTCTCCAGTCCCGCGGCTGGGATTCTCCAGTCCCGCGGCTGGGATTCTCCAGTCCCGCGGCTGGGATTCTCCAGTCCCGCGGCAGCGAATGGAGCTTTGGCTGAATGACAGATTCTCCGTTCTGGCTGACAGTGATAGTGGGGCATGCGAGACTGGAGAATTCTGCCCTATATCTCCTCTCATATTTCTGATACTGTCACTGTTGTGATGTTGGAGACACAGCCATCAATTTGTGCACAGCAAGCTCCCACTAACAGCAATAGGATAATCACCTGTTTTTGTGATGTTGACTGAGGGATGAATATTGTGCAGGAGTGCCGGGGGAGATACCCTGCTCTTTAACCAGTGTCACGGGATCTCTTACATTCACCTGAGAGGTCAAACAGGGCCTCGCTTTAATGTCTCCTCTAAAGATAATCACCTCTGACAGTGCGGCACTCCCTCAGCGCTGACCCTCTGACAGTGCGGCACTCCCTCGGCACTGACCCTCTGACAGTGCGGCACTCCCTCGGCACTGACCCTCTGACAGTGCGGCACTCCCTCGGCACTGACCCTCTGACAGTGCGGCACTCCCTCGGCACTGACCCTCTGACAGTGCGGCACTCCCTCGGCACTGACCCTCTGACAGTGCGGCGCTCCCTCAGCACTGACCCTCTGACAGTGCGGCACTCCCTCAGCACTGACCCTCTGACAGTGTGGCGCTCCCTCAGCACTGACCCTCTGACAGTGCGGCACTCCCTCAGCACTGACCCTCTGACAGTGCGGCACTCCCTTAGCACTGACCCTCTGACAGTGCGGCGCTCCCTCAGCACTGACCCTCTGACAGTGCGGCGCTCCCTCAGCGCTGACCCTCTGACAGTGCGGCGCTCCCTCAGCACTGACCCTCTGACAGTGCGGCACTCCCTCAGTACCAGCACTGGGGTGTCAGCCTAGATTGTTGTGCCTATGGACATGAGAAGACTTTGGCTGATAGGATTAAGGAGAATCCTAAGGCGTTCTATAGATATGTTAAGAACAGAAGGTTGGTTAGGGCAAGATTAGGGCCAGTTATAGACAGCAGTGGGAATTTATGTGTGGAACCGGAAGAGATTGGAGAGGCATTGAACCAATATTTCTCTTCGGTGTTCACGCAGGGGGACATAAATGTAGCTGTGGAGAACACTGGGTTACAGGGTTGTAAACTGGACAGTATTGCAGTTGATAAGGGGGATGTGCTAGTTATTCTTGAGGGTTTGAAAATAGATAAGTCCCCTGGGCCGGACAGGATTTACCCTAGGATTCTCTGGGAGGCAAGGGAGGAGATTGCAGAGCCTCTGGCTCTGATCTTCAGGTCGTCGTTGGTCACCGGTATAGTGCCAGAAGATTGGAGGTTAGCGAATGTTGTCCCATTGTTTAAGAAGGGGAACAGAGACTTCCCCGGGAATTATAGACCGGTGAGTCTTACTTCTGTTGTGGGCAAGGTTTTAGAAAAAATTATTAGGGATAGGATTTATAGTTATTTGGGGAGTAATGAATTGATTAGAGATAGTCAGCATGGTTTTGTGAAGGGTAGGTCGTGCCTTACTAACCTTATTGAGTTTTTTGAGAAAGTGACCAAAGAGGTGGATGGGGGTAAGGCAGTTGACGTGGTATATATGGACTTTAGTAAGGCGTTTGATAAGGTTCACCATGGAAGCCTTCTGCAGAAATTGCAGATGTATGGGATTGGGGGTGATTTAGGAAATTGGATTAGGAATTGGCTGGCGGATAGGAGACAGAGGGTGGTGGTTGATGGTAAGTATTCAACATGGAGTTCAGTTACGAGTGGTGTGCCTCAGGGATCTGTTTTGGGGCCACTGCTGTTTGTAATTTTTATTAATGATCTGGATGAGGGTATAGCTGGGTGGATTAGTAAATTTGCTGATGACACCAAAGTCGGAGGTGTGGTAGATTGTGAGGAAGGGTGTCTTAGTCTACAGGGAGACTTGGACAAGTTGCAGAGCTGGGCTGAGAGGTGGAGGATGGAGTTTAATGCGGAAAAGTGTGAGGTAATTCACTTTGGCAGGAATAATGGATGTGTAGAGTATAGGGCTAACGGTAGGACTCTGAATAGTGTGGATGAACAGAGGGATCTAGGTGTATGTGTACATAGATCCCTAAAAGTTGGGAATCAAGTAGATAGGGTTGTTAGGAAGGCATACGGTGTCTTGGCGTTTATTGGTAGGGGGATTGAATTTAGGAGCCGCAGCGTCATGTTGCAACTGTACAAAACTCTAGTGCGTCCGCACTTGGAGTATTGTGTGCAGTTCTGGTCCCCACATTATAGGAAGGATGTAGAGGCTTTGGAGAGGGTGCAGAGGAGGTTTACCAGGATGTTGCCTGGTATGGAGGGGAGGTCCTATGAGGAGAGACTGAGGGATTTGAGGTTGTTTTCGTTAGAAAGAAGGCGGCTATGAGGGGACCTTATTGAAACATATAAGATGATTAGAGGTTTAGATAGGGTGGATAGTGATAGCCTTTTTCCTCGGATGGAGAAAGCTAGCACGAGGGGGCATAGCTTTAAATTAAGGGGTGGTAGTTATAGGAAGGATGTCAGGGGTAGGTTCTTTACCCAGAGGGTGGTGAGGGATTGGAATGCCCTGCCTGCTGCAGTTGTAGATGCGCCTAGTTTGGGGGCGTTTAAGAGATCCGTGGATAGGTTTATGGGTGGAAAGGGTTTGGTTTAGGTTAGGGGGTCATTGTTTTTTAACTGGTTGGCACAACATCATGGGCCGAAGGGCCTGTTCTGCGCTGTAATGTTCTATGTTCTATAGTGTTCTATATCTTAGAATTGACTTGATGCTCCAATCCTGTGTTCTCAGTCAACGGTGTTACAAACTGACAGTTTTTCTGCAATGGAACTGAGTGTTCATGTGCATGTCCTCATGTGTACCTGTGCTTCTACCTGTGTGTATCCCATGGGTGTACCTGCGTGTATTCCTGTGAGTATGCCTGTGCATGTATCTGTGTGTGTACCTGTGCGTACCCGTGTATACATCTGCATCAGCTGCAGTCGGTTTTATGCCTCCTTTTTCTGGATTTGTGCAGGGGGAAATGGGACCAGGCGGTGAACGTGGAATCCGGGGGCGTCGAGGCTTCCAGGTAAGGAGCAGTCTTCTTGCGTTTACACCCCAGACTAACCAATTCACTGGATTGGATTATTTTTGAACTGTCGGTAATTTTACAGAAGAACTGGATATCACACTGCCAGTCCAAATTGCAGAATGGGCAACACCCATTGTGCCTGTGGCAAAACCAGATAAAACAGTCCACGAGGCTATAAATTGACAGTAAACCAGGCAGCAAAGCTGGATAAATACCCAATCCCAAAGACCGAGGATTTATATGCAAGATTGGCTGGAGGACAATAATTAGATATGAGCCATACATATCAACAGTTGGAATTGGTTGATGCTTCCAGAGGCTTTATGGGTGACTATTAACACTCCTAAAGGATTATATCAGTAGATATGCCTACTTTTGGCATCTCATCAGCTTGCTGTGTGTTTCAGAGAACCATGGAGAGTTTATTACACAGCTTGCTGCGTGTTGGTTTGTATTTGGATGACTTATCGATTTCTGATGCAACAGAAGAACACTTGGTGAATTTAGAGGGTGTACTGAGGAGATAGCAGGAGGCGGGGGGGACCTAAAAAGAGGAAAATGCACTTTCCAGGTGGGTGAAACAGTTTACCTCGGCTCCTGTATGGATGCCCAGGGATTGCATCCTGTGGAGGACAAAGTACAGGCATGAAGGAGGCACCGGCTCCTAGAAATGTCTTGGAGCTTCAATCCTTCCGGGTGATGTTTATCATTCCGGACATTTCCTTCCAAACTGATCAACACTCTTGGTTCTTTTACTGGTGTTAATGAAAAAGCACCAGAGATGGTTCTGGAAGGCACCACAGAAAGAAGCATTTAATAAGGTCAAGAAAATATTACACTCATCTTGCCTACTGATACATTTCCATCCAGGATGTTAGTGCTGATGTGTAACGCCTCCCCAAATTGTGTTGGGGCAGTTTTGTCTCACAAGAGACAAAGAGTCTGAAAGGCCAATTGCACCTGTTGCGAACACTCTCAGAAGCTGAGAGAAGTTATTCACAATAGAAAAAGGGTGGTCTTTCATGCGCAGAGTGAGAAAATTCCACCAGTGTATCTACGGAAGACAGTTTACTGTTGTGACTGACCACAAAACACTGCTCCGTCTATTCAGAGAGGTCAAAGCTATTCCACTGACTGCATTGGCCAGGATTACTGGACCAACTGATGGGCAACACGACAGCTCAGGGATTAGCATTGTTTGTGCAGATACAGAGACCCGGGTCGGATCTCTGACTTGGGTCGGTGTCTGTGGGAGTTTGCACATTCTCCCCGTGCTTGCATGGGTTTTCCCCGGGTGCTCCGGTTTCCTCCCACACCCCAAAAACGTGCTTTTAGGCTGATTGGTGTTAACAAATTGTCCCTAAATTAGACCTCCCCAAATCTGGCGTAGAGAAAAGTCATAGGTAGAAGAAGATAGATGAAGCATTCACTGAATGTTAAAATGGCAGCACGGGCTTGTTGGGCCGAAGGGCCTGTTTCCTGTGCTTTGTTGTTCTTTGTTTGTTTGATTCACCAGTGATTCTATTAACTACAAATATACACTTGAACACCGACCAGGGACACAAACATCCAGCACTTCTGCCCTTAGTCGCCTTCTGGAGGGGACACCATCGTACCCCCCACCCCCACCTCCCTTGCCCCACCCTTATGAGTGTTGCTAGAGATTGTGGTGGCAGCAGATTTCCTCGACACTTTGCCAGCATCAGCACAACAAATAAAATTTTGGAGCGTCAAAGACGCGCTATTGTCAAAAATAAGGCACAAAATATTGGCAGGTTGGCAGAATGAAATGATTTCCAAAGACAGGAAATTCACCAAGCAGATGAAGCTCACCACCACCTTCTCCAGGGTTATTAGGGATGGATAATAAATGTCGGACTTTCCAGCAGAGCTCATGTCCTCTGAAAGAATCAATAAAAAAGAACAAGGGGCGCTCTCTCCCTGAAGCTGCATTACCATGTTGTACAGACAGGGGGCGCTCTCCCCTGACGCTGCAAGGCTGTGGTATACAGACAGGGGGCGCTCTCTCCCTGAAGCTGCATTACCATGTTGTACAGACAGGGGGCGCTCTCTCCCTGAAGCTGCATTACCATGTTGTACAGACAGGGGGCGCTCTCTCCCTGAAGCTGCATTACCATGTTGTACAGACAGGGGGCGCTCTCTCCCTGAAGCTGCATTACCATGTTGTACAGACAGGGGGCGCTCTCTCCCTGAAGCTGCATTACCATGTTGTACAGACAGGGGGCGCTCTCTCCCTGAAGCTGCATTACCATGTTGTACTGACAGGGGGCGCTCTCTCCCTGAAGCTGCATTACCATGTTGTACAGACAGGGGGCGCTCTGTCCCTGAAGCTGCATTACCATGTTGTACAGACAGGGGGCGCTCTCTCCCTGAAGCTGCATTACCATGTTGTACAGACAGGGGGCGCTCTCTCCCTGAAGCTGCATTACCATGTTGTACAGACAGGGGGGGGGTGCTCCCCAGAAGGCCTGTTGCCATGGTGATGGTTTCTTTCCCATGAATCCCTCCGATAAACCCAGCCGGCCCAGGGAGATCACTGTTTGACAAGTTGTATGAGTGTTAACAGTGATCACATGGCTGTTATTTAAATATAATTATAACTCTGTTGAGTTAAAGTATTTTTTTCAAACCTTTTGGTGACCATCTTTCTCTGTGCTTTGAAATATTGTCTCACATTCATTCCTTGTTTTCCTGCCATCTCTTCAGCTCCTCTTATTCACCTGGACTCTTTTTCCCATCCTCATTTCCTCTCTCCTATCCCTCTTAATTCCAATTCTCTTCCCTCCATCCTCTTCACTTTCTCTCCCCTTCCCCACATCCACTATCTATCAACTTTTATCTCATCTCCCTCCTTCCATTTCTATCTCTCTTTCTAATCATTTTCTTTCCCAACCTTGCTCTTGTTCCTTCCACTCTCCTCCTCTCACTATTCTTCCTCTCACCTCACTTCTACCTTCTCTATCGTTGGCTGCCTCCTCTGCATCTCCTCCTTCACCCCGCTCACCTTCAAATGTTTCTCTCCTTCTCTTCCTTTCCCCATTCCCATCTTTCTCCCTCCCCCCTCAGGCTCTGCTTTCTACATCTGTTTCCTCCTCCTGTTCTGTTCAGTTCTCCTCCTTTACTTTGGCCTTTTTTCCACCTTCCTCCTCGTCTCCCATCTTCCTTCCTCATCTTTCCATTACCTCTTCTCCTAGTTCCCATTACACTTCCCACTCTGTTCTCCATCTTGCTTTACTTCTCTCCATCTTTCATCTTCTCCATTTCCATCTTCCTTTTCCACCCTGTACTCTCTCACCTTCCTTCTTGCCTTCCCTTTCTCTCCCTCGCTTCCTCTTTCTTCCTCTCCTAAATCTTCTTCCACTTCTCTCTTCCTTCAGCTCTTCTCGCTCTCCTCACCTGCTCTCTCTCTCTCTTCCACCTTTCCTCCTTGCTTTTTCCCCCCACACTCCCCCGTTCCGTCCCTCCTGCCCTTCCGTTTCCACATTAAGATAACTCCACTGTGTGTTTTTTCCTACAGGGTCGGAAAGGCGAGAGTGGTGAGCCTGGTGTCCCGGGACCTACAGGAATCCGTGGGGATTTTGGGGAAAGGGTGAGTGTTGTTTCATTGTTAGTGAAGAAATGAAGTTAGTTATTGAGATGGCTGTTTATTACAAAGCCATCCTGATAGCCATTGGCCCTATCAATGATTGGCTACATTAAGACTATGAGATTTTGTTCATCTTCTGACCAACTACATTGAAGTATCATAGACTCTTACAATGTAAAAGGAGGAATTCGGCCCATCGTGTCTGTGCCAGCTCTTTGAAAGAGCGAATCCATTGGCCTCACTCTGTGGTTCCTTTCACAGAGCCCTGCAATATTTCTCTTTCCAAATATTTATCCAATTCCCTTTTGATAGTTACTATTGATAGTAGTTAGTTAGTCATGATTAGCACTGCTGCCTCACAGTGCCCAGGTTCAATTCCAGCCTTGGGTCACTGTCTGTGTGGAGTCTGCACATTCACCCCGTGTCTGTGTGGGTTCCCTTTGGGTGCTCCGGTTTCCATCCACGCTCCAAAGATGTGCAGGTCAGGTGGATTGGCCATGCTAAGTTGCCTCTTAGTGTCCAGAAATGTTTAGGTTAGAGGGATTAGTGGGGTAAATGTGTGGGGTCACGGGAATAGGGCCTGGGGGCGATGCTGTGTCAAGGAGCCGGTGCAGTCTCAATGGGCTGAGAGGGCTCCTCCTGTATTGTATGATAAAAGGAGCGATCTAATAACTGCTAGCAATAAGGAGGAGCTTTCTTCTCCAGAAATAAATGATTGCGATGCAGGGACAGAGAAATTTCAAAATAAATGAAGAACATAATTATGTTCATTATTGGAATATGACACCATTGACAAGATTGCTATTAATTGCACATCCTCTGCTATCCTGAGGAAATGATGGTGAGACATCATACAGTCTTAGCAACTTAGTAACCACATTGTTAATAATAGCCTTGTGCTGGTCTCTGCTGCGGTGAAACCCAACAGCAGCAATTGTAAATCCCACCATCATTTTAGAACATAAGAAATAGGAGCAGGAGTAGGCCATCTAGCCCTTCGAGCCTGCCCCGCCATTCAATAAGATCATGGCTGATCTGTCGTGGCTCAGTTCCACATTCCCGCCCTCTCCCCATAACCCTTAATCCCCTCTCTTATCAAAAACCCATCAACCCGTGTCTTAAAAATATTTAGCGAGGTAGCCTCCACCACTTCAATGGGCAGAGAATTCCAGAGATTCACCACCCTTTGAGTGAAGAAGTTCTTCCTCAACTCCGTTCTAAACCGCCCCCCCTTTATCTTGAGGCTGTGCCCCCTAGTCCTACTGTCCTTTCTGAGCGGGAAGAGTCTCTCCATCTCTATCCTATCCATCCCATTCATCATCTTATATGTCTCAATGAGATCTCCCCTCATTCTTCTAAACTCTAACGAGTACAAGCCTAGTTTATTCAGCCTCTCCTCATAGCTCAACCCCCTCAACTCCGGCATCAGCCTAGTAAACCTCCTCTGCACTCCCTCCAAGGCCAAAATATCCTTGCGTAAGTACGGTGCCCAAAACTGCACACAGTACTCCAGCTGCGGCCTCACCAATGCCCTATACAGCTGCAGCAAGACCTCCCTACTTTTATATTCAATCCCCCTCGCGATGAAGGCCAGCATCCCATTCACCTTCCTGATCACCTGCTGCAGCTGCAGGCTGGGTTTTTGCGACTCATGCACAAGGACCCCGAGGTCCCTCTGCACCGTCGCCTGCTGCAGTTTTTCACCATGTAAGTAATAATCCTTCCTACCATTATTCCTACCAAAGTGGACCACCTCGCACTTGCCATGCGAAATCTTGCCAACAGATTTTAATCTGTTATGTTCAATTTAACACAGTACCTCAATGAGACCAGAGATTAAAATAAGAATATAAAAACTAGGAGCAGGAGTAGGCCATCTGGCCCCTCAAGCCTGCTCCGCCATTCAATAAGATCGTGGCTGATCTTTTTAGCTCCACTTACCTGCCCGCTCACCATAACCCTTAATTCCTTTACTGCTCAAAAATTTATCTATTTTTGCCTTAAAAACATTCAATGAGGGAGCCGCAACTGCTTCACTGGGCAGGGAATTCCACAGATTCACAACCCTTTGTGTGAAGAAGTTCCTCCTCAGCTCAGTCCAAAATCTGCTTCTCCTTATTTTGAGGCCATGCCCCCTAGTTCTAGTTTCACCCGCCAGTGGAAACAATTTCCCTGCTTCTATCTTATCTATTCCATTCATAATCTTATATGTTTCTATAAGATCTCCCCTCATTCTCCTGAATTCCAATGAGTATAGTCCCAGTCTATTCAGTCTTTCCTCATACGCCAACCCTCTCAACCCCAGAATCAACCCAGTGAATCTCCTCTGCACCCCCTCCAGAGACAGTTTATCCTTTCTCAAGTAAGGAGACCAAAACTGTACACAGTACTCCAGGTGTGGCCTCACCAGCACCTTATACAGCTGCAACATAGCCTCACTGTTTTTAAACTCCATCCCTCCGGCAATGAAGGACAAAATTCCATTTGCTTTCTTAATCACCTGCTGCACCTGCAAACCAACTCCTTGAAATTCCTGCACAAGGACACCCAGGTCCCTCTGCACAGCAGCATGCTGCAATTTTTTACCACTTAGATAATTATCCATTTTGTTGTTATTCCTACCAAAATGGATGACCTCACATTTACCAATATTATACTCCATCTGCCAGACCCTCACCCGCTCACTTAGACTATCTATATCCCTTTGCAGACTTTCAGCATCCTCTGCGTGCTTTACTCTGCCACTCATCCTGTTGTCATCTGTGAACTTTGATGCACTATGCACCTGACACATTGAAGAGAATGATATTTTCAGTTGTACTTGCTAAGCCAACACTGAACTGGCTGTAGTATTTTCCTTTCTTGTAAGTTGAGTTAAACATTTAATTTATTTCTTTTCTTCCTTCCTCAGGGTCCTGTTGGAGCTTCTGGTCCCAAAGGGAATCAGGTAAGAAAATTTCTGCATCCACTCTTTTCAGCTGTTGAACCCCTGGGTCAAGCATCGCTGCCCACTCTGAGTGAGCAGAGTCCTGGTGAACTTCTGACCACCCCATCCCCATACTCACACCATTGGTCCCCAACATGTCCATCCTATTGGTGTCCCGCATACCGAGGACATTTCCGTCAAACTCCAATTTGTAGCTAATAAGCTACAGCGTTGAAAGAAGTATTTTGTTCTATATGTGATTATTCTCCTGGGTTATTCTCAACAGTATCCACTGTTCCTGGAGACTCCAGGACAATCCTGGAGGGTTGGCAACCTCAAAGTTTTTATTTATTTATTAGTCACAAGTAAGGCTTACATTAACACTGCATTGAAGTTACTGTGAAATTCCTCCAGTCGCCACACTCTGTCACCTGTTTGGGTCAATGCACCCTAACCAGCACACCTTCCAGACTGTGGGTGGAAACAGGAGCACCCAGAGGAAACCCATGCAGACACAGGGAGAACATGCAGATTCCACACAGACAGTGACTGGAGGCCGGGAATCGAATCCGGGTCCCTGCCGCTGTTGGGCAGCAGTGCTAACCACACTGTGCCACCCACTGCCACCGTAGGGTTTCAATCTCAGAAGGTTCTCAATGATATTTGGGGTCGCTGTGGGAACACATTCCCTCTGCTTGAAACAAAACATGCAAACCTTCTCAGAGAGAGGCTCGGTGAAATGTATTCATGTTTCTGGAGGTTAAGGTTTTTGTTCACTGTTCTGAGTTCTGTGCATTAATTATTTATAAATTCTAGTAGAGAATGGCACCAAGATGTGATTAAAATGTGATGAAGAGATTTCACAAAAGATGTATTTTGTGGCACTTTGAAGATGAACAGGTGATTTGATTGAAGTTTTCAAGATACTAAAGGGAACTGATAGGCTAGATAGAGAGAAACTATTTCTGCTGACTGGGGATCCATATCTCTGGAGCATTTGAAACAAATATTTCAGGTAACTATCAGCCAGTTAGCTCAACATCTGCCATTAGGAAAATGTTAGAGTTCATGAAAAAGAATGTAATAGTAGAGCATTTAGAAATACGGAATATAATTAACGAGAGTCAGCACAGCTTCATGACAAATCTTCTTCGAGATGGTAATGAGCAGGATAGATAAAGGAGACCCAGTAACTGTAATATACTTGGATTTCCAGAAGGAGTTACTGATAAAAAAGGGTAGTTAATAAGAGCCCATAGTATTGGGGTAATATATTGGCATGGATAGACTGAGATTTGGGATAAAGAGGCATTTTCAGGATGGCAGTGTGTAACTAGTTGAGTGCCACAGTGCTGGGACCACAATTATTTACTATATATTAATGATTTGGACGAGGGAAGTGAATGTACTATTGCCAAGATTGCAGCTGACACAAAAATAGGTGGGAAGGCAAGAGGTGAGGAAGGCAGAATCTACAGAGAGATATAGATTGATTAAGTGAGTGGGCAAAAACTTGGCAGGTGGGATATAATGTAGGAAAATATAAAGTTCTGCACTTTGGTAGGAAGAATAAAGGAGCTGAATATAATTTCCATTAATTATGGAGAAAGGCTGCAGAGAGTCCTTGTGCATAAATCATAAAAAGCTAGCATGCAAGTTCAGTAGGTGATACAGAAAGCAAATAGAATGTTGGCCTTCATTTCAAAGGGAATAGAGTATAAAAATAGGGAAGTCTTGCTAACATTATACAAGGCACTATTAGGCCATGTGTGGAATACTGTGAACAGTGTTGGTCTCCTTACCTAAGGAAAGATATCCTGGCATTGGAGATAGTCCAGAAAAGGTTCACTAGGCTGATCCTGGGCATGGAGGGATTTTCTTATGAGGAGAGGTTGAGTAGGTTGGGCCCGTACTTATTGGAGTTTAGAAGAAAGGGCGGAGATCCTTGTCAATCTGTTTAATGACCAGTTGGGGTCCTGTGACCCCCTCTGCTGTAATGTCCTAAGTATGTTAGGAGTTGTCATTTCTAAACAAACAGAAAAAGAACTTGCATACGTAGATTCAAAGTAACACACGGCTGATTTATTGAAAGAGATGTTCTCTGCATAGAACAGGAACTGAAGCAAAGACAAAAGCCTGTGAAACACCCCAATGACCTCATGATCAAGTCCTGTGACCTGCTCTTAATGCAATCATTAATGCAGCCACTTTTATATATAACATTTGTAAGTGGGGCTGGTTTCCACCACAGCTTTGGCAGTGTCATACTTTATAAACAAGGCAGGAATTGGAAAGAGAAGGAATCTGCTCCTTCAGCTCACTGCTCAGAAGTGGTAAAGATCGACAACATCCAGAGAGCAAAGCAACTGGTTTGATTGGCACCCCATTTAATTTAAACATTCACTCCCTCCACAATCAACATGTAGTGGCGGCCGTATGTTCCAAATACAAGATGCATTACAGGAACTCACCAAGGCTGCTTCCACCACCCTTTTGAAAATTTCTGACTTCTAACCACTTAGAAGGGCAGCAGATACCTGGGAACACCACCACCAGGAAGTTCCCCTCCAAGTCAGGAAGGTTTTTTGACTCAGTATGTAGATAGGCCAACTAGAGGTGAGGCTATATTGGATTTGGTGCTGGGAAATGAGCCAGACCAGGTGCTAGACTTGGAAGTTGGTGTGCATTTTGGTGATAGTGACCACAATTCGGTTACGTTCACCTTAGTGATGGGAAGGGATAGGCATGAACCTCGGGTCAGTAGTTTTAGCTGGGGTAAGGGTAATTATGAGGCTATTAGGAGTGAATTAGGAAGCATAGATTGGACAAGGAGATTACAGGGACTGGGAACGTCCGAAAAGTGGAGTTTTTTCAAGGAGCAGCTACTGCGAGTCCTTGATAGGTATGTCCCTGTCAGGCATGGAGGAATTGGTAGATCTAGGGAACCGTGGTGCACTAAAAGAGTTGAGTCGATGGTTAAAAAGAAAAAGGAGGCTTATGTTCGGATGAGATTTGAGGGCTCAGGTAGTGCACTAGAAAGCTTTAGATTGGCTAGGAGGGAGTTGAAGAGTGAGTTAAGAAGGGCTAAAAGAGGACATGAGAAGACTTTGGCTGATAGGATTAAGGAGAATCCTAAGGCGTTCTATAGGTATGTCAGGGCAAGATTAGGGCCAGTTACAGACAGCAGAGGGAAGTTGTGTGTGGAACCGGAGGAGATTGGAGAAGCATTGAACCAATATTTCTCTTTGGTGTTCACGCAGGGGGACATGAATATAACTGAGGAGGACACTGGGTTGCAGGGGTATAAAATTGACAGTATTACGGTTGATAAGGGGGATGTGCTGGATATTCTTGAGGGGCTGAAAATAGATAAGTCCCCTGGTCCGGATGGGATCTACCCTAGGATTCTCTGGGAGGCTAGAGAGGTGATTGCAGACCCTCTGGCTCTGATCTTCAGGTCGTCATTGGTCTCTGGTGTAGTCCCGGAGGTTTGGAGGATAGCGAATGTTGTCCCATTGTTTAAGAAGGGGAACAGAGACTTTGCCGGGAATTATAGACCGGTGAGTCTTACTTCTGTTGTGGGCAAGGTTTTAGAAAAAATTATTAGGGATAGGATTTATAGTTACTTGGAGTGTAATGAATTGATTAGAAATAGTCAGCATGGTTTTGTAGCGGGTAGGTCGTGCCTTACTAACCTTATTGAGTTTTTTGAGAAGGTGACCAAAGAGGTGGATGGGGGCAAGGCAGTTGACGTGGTATATATGGATTTTAGTAAGGCGTTCGATAAGGTTCACCATGGTAGGCTTCTGCAGAAAATGCAGATGTATGGGATTGTGGGTAATCTAGGAAGTTGGATCAGGAATTGGCTAGCAGATAGGAGACAGAGGGTGGTGGTTGATGGTAAATATTCATCATGGAGTTCGGTTACGAGTGGTGTGCCTCAGGGATCTGTTTTGGGGCCACTGTTGTTTGTAATCTTTATTAATGATCTGGATGAGGGTATAGTTGGGTGGATTAGTAAATTTGCTGATGACACCAAAGTCGGAGGTGTGGTAGATTGTGAGGAAGGGTGTCATAGTCTGCAGGGAGACTTAGATAGGTTGCAGAGCTGGGCCGAGAGGTGGCGGATGGAATTTAATGCGGAGAAGTGTGAGGTAATTCACTTTGGTAGGAGCAACAGATGTGTCGAGTATAGGGCTAACGGGAGGACTTTGAATAGTGTGGATGAACAGAGGGATCTAGGTGTATGTGTACATAGATCCCTGAAAGTTGGGAATCAAGTAGATAAGGTTGTTAAGAAGGCGTACGGTGTCTTGGCGTTTATTGGCAGGGGGATTGAATTTAGGAGTCGCAGCGTCATGTTGCAACTGTACACTACTCTGGTGCGGCCGCACTTGGAGTACTGTGTGCAGTTCTGGTCCCCACATTACAAGAAGGATGTGGAGGCTTTGGAGAGGGTGCAGAGGAGGTTTAGTAGGATGTTGCCTGGTATGGTGGGGAGGTCCTATGAGGAGAGACTGAGGGATTTAGGGTTGTTTTCGTTGGAAAGAAGGCGGCTAAGAGGGGATCTTATTGAAACAGAGAAGATGATTAGAGGTTTAGATAGGGTGGATAGTGATAGCCTTTTCCTCGGATGGAGAAAGCTAGCACGAGGGGGCATGGCTTTAAATTAAGGGGGGGTAGTTATAGGACGGATGTCAGGGGTAGGTTCTTTACCCAGAGGGTGGTGAGGGATTGGAATGCCCCGCCTGCTGCAGTTGTAAATGCGCCTAGTTTGGGGGCGTTTAAGAGATCTATGGATAGGTTTATGGACGAAAAGGGATTGGTTTAGGTTAGTGGGTCATTGTTTTTGTAACTGGTCGGCACAACATCGTGGGCCGAAGGGCCTGTTCTGCGCTGTAATGTTCTATGTTCTAAGTCACTCACCATCCTGACTTGGGAATATATTGCCATTCCTTCACTGTCACTAGGTCAAAATCTTGGAACACCCTCCCTAACAGTTTCTGCACATACAATACACAAACTGCAGGGGTTTAAGAGGGCAGCTTGCCACCACCTTGTCAAAAGCATTTAGGGATGGACAGGTAAAGCGGGCCCAGCCAGCGCTGCCCAGATCCTGTGAATGAATAAATAAGAAAGAATCTGTCTCTTATTGCACTTTGTGAATGAAACACATTTTCTGTTGTTTGAGTCGATGCTAACTCCTGTTGTGTTTACTGCTTTACAGGGACTTGCTGGGTCTGATGGGCTGCCAGGAGATAAAGGAGATATGGTGAGTTCGGCATTATGCAATCACTGATGTGGCAATTGCTGTTACTCATAACTATTCATCATAACTAACTACACAGTTAGCAATAAAGCATCAAGTAACTATCATCTGTCGCATAGAAATCTTATAGATTCATCTGCCTGTCCAGTCTTAATGAGAGACTGATTATGATATAAACTGTTAATTGTATTATGATGTAATGCTGCTTTCAGTGTGATAATGAGATGTTCATTGCGATATAATGATGAGCTACGTGTTGTAAGCTGTGTGTTGACTGTAATATGATTGTGATATGCTGGTTGTTTTATGATGATATGGTAATGAGCTACCGCTTGTAATCATAAAAGTCAGTTCAAGGGGCAGTTGAGATTCAGCCACATTGCTGTGGCTCTGGAGTCACATGTAGGCCAGACCAGGTAAGGATGGCAGATTTACTTGTCTAAAGGATATTAGTGAACGAGATGGGTTTCTATGACAATCCATGGTAATTTCATGATCACCATTACTAAGCCCAACTTTATTGATGGTGTTCAAATTCCACCAGCGATCATGGCTGGATTTGAACCCATGTCCTCAGAGCATTAGCCTCTGGATTACTAATCCAGTGACATGACGACTCTGCCAACATCTTCCCAAATAGGTATGGGTTGTAATATGATAATAAACTGCTATTGTAATAGGATGAGTTGTTGTTGTAATACGATAATGAGCTGTTGTAATACGATAACGGTTGCCGTTGTAATGCAACGAGCAGATGTAATATGAGTTGTTGTTGTAATATGGTAATCAGCTGCTGTTGTAATATGAAGAGATGCTGTTGTAATATAACAAGTTGCAGTTGTAATATTGTAATGACTAGCTGTTATAATATGGTAATGAGTTTTTGTTATACTTTGATAATGAGTTGTCTTGTAATATGGTAGTGAGTTGAATATAAAAGTAGGGAGGTCTTGCTGCAGCTGTATAGGGCATTGGTGAGGCCGCAGCTGGAGTACTGTGTGCAGTTTTGGGCGCCGCACCTGCGCAAGGATATTTTGGCCTTGGAGGGAGTGCAGAGGAGGTTTACTAGGCTGATACCGGAGTTGAGGGGGTTGAGCTATGAGGAGAGGCTGAATAAACTAGGCTTGTACTCGTTAGAGTTTAGAAGAATGAGGGGAGATCTCATTGAGACGTATAAGATGATGAATGGGATGGATAGGATAGAGGTGGAAAGACTCTTCCCGCTCAAAAAAGACAGTAGGACTAGGGGGCACAGCCTCAAGATAAAGGGGGGGCGGTTCAGAACGGAGTTGAGGAGGAACTTCTTCACTCAAAGGGTGGTGAATCTCTGGAATTCTCTGCCCGTTGAAGTGGTGGAGGCTGCCTCGCTAAATATTTTTAAGAAGCGGGTTGATGGGTTTTTGATAAGAGAGGGGATTAAGGGTTATGGGGAGAGGGCGGGAAAGTGGAACTGAGCCACGACAGATCAGCCATGATCTTATTGAATGGCGGGGCAGGCTCGAAGGGCCAGATGGCCTACTCCTGCTCCTATTTCTTATGTTCTTATGTTCTTATGTTTTGTTGCAATATGATAATGAGCTGTTATAAATAATGAGGGTTGGTTAGAATATGATAATGAGTTATAAAAATGAGTTGTTGTTGTAACATGATACTGAACTGCTGTTGTAATTTGATAGAGATGTAATATGATAACAAGTTACAGTAGTAATAAGAACATAAGAACATAAGAAATAGGAGCAGGAGTAGGCCATCTAGCCCTTCGAGCCTGCCCCGCCATTCAATAAGATCATGGCTGATCTGTCGCTGCTCAGTTCCACTTTCCCGCCCTCTCCCCATAACCCTTAATCCCCTCTCTTATCAAGAACCCATCAACCCGCGTCTTAAAAATATTTAGCGAGGCAGCCTCCACCACTTCAACGGGCAGAGAATTCCAGAGATTCACCACCCTTTGAGTGAAGAAGTTCCTCCTCAACTCCGTTCTAAACCGTCCCCCCTTTATCTTGAGGCTGTGCCCCCTAGTCCTACTGTCTTTTTTGAGCGGGAAGAGTCTCTCCACCTCTATCCTATCCATCCCATTCATCATCTTAAACGTCTCAATGAGATCTCCCCTCATTCTTCTAAACTCTAACGAGTACAAGCCCAGTTTATTCAGCCTCTCCTCATAGCTCAACCCCCTCAACTCCGGTATCAGCCTAGTAAACCTCCTCTGCACTCCCTCCAAGGCCAAAATATCTTTGCGCAGGTGCGGCGCCCAAAACTGCACACAGTACTCCAGCTGCGGCCTCACCAATGCCCTATACAGCTGCAGCAAGACCTCCCTACTTTTATATTCAATCCCCCTCACTATGAAGGCCAGCATCCCATTCGCCTTCCTGACCACCTGCTGCACTCTGCACCGTCGCCTGCTGCAGTTTTTCACCCCGTAAGTAATAATCCTTCCTACCATTCTTCCTACCAAAGTGGACCACCTCACACTTGCCAACATTAAATTCCATTTGCCATTTCCTGGCCCATTCGCCCAGCCTATATCTAGATCCTTCTGCAGACTCTCCACACCCTCCGCACAATTTGCCGTTCCCCCAATCTTGGTGTCATCAGCAAATTTCGACACCCTACGCTCGGTTCCCTCCTCCAGATCATCTATATCATCTAATATGGTCATGCATTGTTGCTGCAATATGGTAATGAATTGCTGTTGTAATATGATAATGAGCAGCTGGTGTAATGTGGTGGAGTTGTTGCTGTAATATGATAATGAACAGTTGTTGTAGTATGGTGAGTTGTTGCTGTAATATGATAATGAACAGTTGTTGTGGTATGGTGAGTTGTTGCTGTAATATGATAATGAACAGTTGTTGTAGTATGGTGATGGGTTGTGATGTAATATGATAGTGAGCAGTTGTTGTAATATGATAATGAGTTGTGATGTAATAGGATAATTAGCTGTTGAGGGCAGTATCCTGGAATTGGTGCAAACAACACCAAATAGACCCTGCCTAAAATTGGAGAGTAAGAGCAGGAATTCCCAGTGCTGGTTTTCCTCATTAGATTTCCACAGCACCAACATTGGAAATCCCTGGAGGATGGGAGGTCAGGTTGTGTTGCTGGCTCCTTTACCATGGCCTCCTCCCACCTCCAGCTCAATGGGCCAATGTTTTGAGAGGCTGTACTTGAGGAGAAGGGGCACAGTGGTGTTGTGTTGAATACAAACATCCAATGCCAGCAGAGATGAACATTCAGATGGCCCAGGTACAGACTGCACCACATTGGCATGCAACTGGGAAGCCTGGCACAATCTGTAGAGAATATTGAGAGAGTCAGCATGCTCATCTGCATGGCTAGCAATGACTGATACACCTCTGGGCATCTCCTGTGCGTGAAGTTAATTAATATGTGGACATAATTATCAGACTCATATGCAGACTTCCATCATCCCCACCCACTGAAAGAACAGAAGAACTCGCAGCTGGAGTAGAACGTGTTACGTTCATAGAATCTCTACGGTGCAGAAGGCGGCTATTTGGCCCATCAATTCTGCACCGACACTCTGACAGAGTCTCTTACCCAGGCCCACACCCCCTGTCCTATCCCCATAACCCCAACCATTTACCCCACTGATCCCCATGACCTACATATCTTTGGACATTAAGGGGAAATTTGGCATGGCCAATTCACCTAATGTATACATCTTTGAACCATGGGAGGAAACCGGAGCACCCGGAGGAAATCCCTGCAGAGATGGGGAGAACGTGCAGACTCTGCACAGTCACCCAAGGCTGGAATCGGGCCCAGATCCCTGGCGCTGTGAGGCAGCAGTGCTAACCACTGTGCCACTCCTAAATTCGGGCCCTTCAATCCAGCTCTGCCAACGATGGAGTATCCTCTGGGATAGAGAGTTCCAAAGATTCATAACCCTCCGAATGAAAGAATTTCTCCACAACCCCAATGCGAAGTGAACAACACCCTAGTCTGAGATTCGTGTCCCTGTGTTCTCCAGCATTTACCCTGTCATGTGCCTGAAGGATTTTATATGTTTCAATGGGATTGTTTCTCAGTCTTCCGATTTCCAGGAATACAGATCGAGTTAACTCAATGTTTCCTCACAGGACAATCCCTCATCCCAAGAACCTGTCCAGTGAATCTTCTTTACCATGCAAGCCAGCATTTGACAGGAACGAAAACATTGAGTGTCTAGCACATGGTGGGATTCTCTCTGCCTCACTGGTGGAACTTGAGAGTTGTTTTTTGGTACTTGTCTCATGCCTAGGGAAAGATTTAGGGGTTTGGTTGCCTCAACATTTGGTTGTTATTGAATTGTTGGAGCTGGTACCCTTTCAGCCTGGCGCAGTCAACGTGATCTGTGTTACTGAACTCTCAGTGATGTAAGACCTGCGCTGAATAAATCTCTAATCACCTTTGTCTTGTTTTCATTAGGGTCAGCCAGGACCACAGGGGCAGAAGGGAGAGGTAAGTGTCATCAGAGAAATACCACTGATTGAGGGTTTTGGGAAGCATCGGTCTGTACGCACCTTTCCCCTGCACTAACCACATTTGTCTCAACTGACTCGGATACTGTATCCCAATTGTTTTGGAATGAAGTATTAGGTGACCAAGCACCTTGCTCATCAAAGCCCACCCAACAGTTGCACTGAGGTGGTCTTGACGAAAGTCCCAGTTGCTTCTGTCCTCCCCGAAACCCATTGTCGTTGACATTTTTCTCGGCCAGAGGCCTTGTACAAGAACTTGAGAGATGGCAGTATTCTGAGAAGGGGAAGGAAGGAGCAGAAAGTAATAAATCCATTATCTTTGCATTATTAAAGTATTTACTATTGTATCTCCCGTAAAATAATTCCGCTTGCAGCTGTGAGTTATTTCACACGACCTCAGTTTCTGAATTAACACCATGTTGCAGAACTCTAGCCCATCTTCAATGAATCCTCTTTTACCTTTTCTCTGTTTTCAGGCAGGAGTTCGCGGTGAGGTGGGACCCAAAGGTAACCCTGGTCCAGCCGGCGTTCCCGGAACAGATGGAGTTCCTGGTCCTCCTGGGCTGATAGGTGTGGTTGGGGAGCGTGGCATGCCCGGGGTTACTGGGAAAACAGGTCCTCCTGTGAGTAACTTGTTCAAAAGTCCTGTGGATTGCGGCGGAGATTGCTTTACTTGAACTTTCTGTTTTGGTCTTTACATAATGAATAATAAACCTGAGCCACTTCATACAATAACTCCCAGCACCACACCGTGCCTGGCATGAGACAGATTCAGAACCCCTTAGGCATGAAGGCTGTAATCCCATAAAATCGTCCAAGACCAAAGGAGGCCATTCGGTCCATCATCACATTGTGACTGGCTCTCTAGAAGAGCTATTCAGTTAGTCCAATTCTCCCTTATCTCCTCCTGTCACTGTGAAAATTTCTCATATGAACATATATGAACATATGAAATAGGAGCAGGAGTAGGCCATCTAGCCCTTCGAGCCTGCCCCACCATTCAATAAGATCATGGCTGATCTGTCGTGTCTCAGTTCCACATTCCCGCCCTCTCCCCATAACCCTTAATCCCCTCTCTTATCAAAAACCCATCAACCCGCGTCTTAAAAATATTTAGCGAGGGAGCCTCCACCACCTCAACGGGCAGAGAATTCCAGAGATTCACCACCCTTTGAGTGAAGAAGTTCTTCCTCAACTCCGTTCTAAACCGCCTCCCCTTTATCTTGAGGCTGTGCCCCCTAGTCCTACTGTCCTTTCTGAGCGGGAAGAGTCTCTCCACCTCTATCCTATCCATCCCATTCATCATCTTATACGTCTCAATGAGATCTCCCCTCATTCTTGTAAACTCTAACAAGTACAAGCCTAGTTTATTCAGCCTCTCCTCATAGCTCAACCCCCTCAACTCCGGTATCAGCCTAGTAAACCTCCTCTGCACTCCCTCCAAGGCCAAAATATCCTTGCGTAAGTACGGTGCCCAAAACTGCACAGTACTCCAGCTGCGGCCTCACCAGTGCCCTATACAGCTGCAGCAAGACCTCCCTACTTTTATATTCAATCCCCCTCGCTATGAAGGCCAGCATCCCATTCGCCTTCCTGACCACCTGCTGCACCTGCAAGCTGGGTTTTTGCGACTCATGCACAAGGACCCCGAGGTCCCTCTGCACCGTCGCCTGCTGCAGTTTTTCGCCACGTAAGTAATATTCCTTCCTACCATTATTCCTACCAAAGTGGACCACCTCGCACTTGCCAACATTAAATTCCATTTGCCATTTCCTGGCCCATTCGCCCAGCCTATCTAGATCCTTCTGCAGACTCTCCACACCCTCCGCACAATTTGCCGTTCCACCAATCTTGGTGTCATCAGCAAATTTCGACACCATACACTCGGTTCCCTCCTCCAGATCATCTATATAAATGGTAAATAGCTGAGGCCCCAGCACAGACCCCTGGGGCACTCCACTAGTCACCAACCGCCAATCCGAATAGCACCCATTGACCCCCACTCTCTGCCTCCTATTTGACAACCAATCCTCTATCCACACTAACACCCTACCCCCAACTCCATGTCCCCTGACCTTCTGTAATAACCTCTTGTGAGGTACCTTGTCGAACGCCTTCTGAAAATCAAGAAAGACCACATCCACCGGCTCTCCTCTATCCACCGCCCTAGACACATCCTCATAGAACTCCAGTAAATTTGTCAGACACGACTTCCCCTTAACGAAACCGTGCTGCGTCTGCTCTATCAAGCAATTCCCCTCAAGATGCCTCGCTATTTCCTCCTTGATGACGGATTCTAACATTTTACCTACAACAGACGTTAAACTAACCGGCCTATAATTCCCTGCCTTTTGCCTGCCACCCTTCTTAAACAACGGCGTAACATTAGCCGTTTTCCAATCTTCCGGCATTTCCCCGGAATCCAGCAATGTTTGGAAAATAACCACCAAGGCATCCACTATCACCTCTGCCATTTCTTTCTCCTTTTCACTTTTATTCTAAACTTCATTGTTTCCAAATTGTCCTTTTGTGTTCCAATGCTGTGAAATCTCCTGTGCTCCTCCAATTCCGGCCTCTTGTGCATCTCCGATTTTAACCACTCTGCCGTTGGCAGCCAGCTGCTGAGACCCTGAGTCCCTCCACCTCTCTAATTCTGCCCGCTGCCAGTCACTTATTAAATGCCTGCCTTTTTCCACCATTCCTAGTATCTCCATATGTGGGTTCAGTCCCCAATTTCTCTTTTGATAGAGTTCCAAGTATTTATCCAATTCTTTTTTAAAATTGGTATTGAAAGTACCCCCGGCAGTATTTCAATTGGTGAATTCTAGATCACAACTCCCCATGTAGAAAAATTCCCTCTCTGATTTGTTTGCTAACTATCTTGGTGGCCCACCTGAAGGAACAGTATGTAAGCAATACTGGCGACCTGCTCTAAACCCATCAATTCCGAGATTATTGTCTGATGTCAGATGCTTCTGCCCCAGGAGATGCCAATGGGGAACCACAGACTCTGCATCCCAGCTGAATTTTTGATTTAAAAATGATTTGATTTATTATTGTCACATGTATTAGCATACAGTGAGAAGTATTGTTTCTTGCGTGCTTTACAGACAAAACATACCATTCGTAGAGAAGGCAAGGAGACAGTACAGAATGTAGCGTTACAGTCATAGCTATGGTGTAGAGAAAGATCAACTTAATATGAATGTAAGAGATTGAATTAAAGCATTGTTACAGGATTTATACAAGTTAAAATAGAGTTTCAAAAGCATAGAATGAGAGTAAAATTAGAGGGTATGCTGGGCACAGCTTGTAAGAAGTCACCTCGCTCTGTCACCATCTTGTCCATGAACTTAGATGGTTTTGTGAAATTGAGATGAATTTGCATCATTATAAATATTCCTACTCTTTCCAGGTTAATAGCCAACTGACGCTGACATGTTCTCTTGAAACTAGACCATGATCCATACACACAGACCCTTTGATGCTTCTGAAACTGTATTAAAGAAGTCAACATTTTCTGCATATTTAGCTTCACAGCAGAACCCTGATGGTGTGATCTAAAGCTGAGTAATACTCAGATTATTTTCACTGTCCATCCATAATTGCCCATCATAAGGGCAGCACGGTGGCAATGGTTGGTACAGCACCAGGGACCAGGATTCAATTCCGACCTTGAGTGGCTGTCTGTGTGGAGTTTGCATGTTCTCCCTGTGTCTGCATGGGTTTCCTCTGGGTGCTTCAGTTTCCTCCAACACTCGAAAGATGTGCAGGATAGGTGGATTGGCCGTGCTAGGTTACCCCTTAGTCAGGGGAATATGTAGGGTTAGAGGGATGGGGCGTGGGTGGGATTGTTGTCTGTGCAGACTCAGTGGCCGAATAGCCACCTCCTCCTGTGCTGTGGGAATTCTATTCTGTAAGATAGTAAGAAATCTCACAACGTCAAGCTGAAGTCCAACAGGTTTATTTGGAATCATGAACTTTCAGAGTACTGCTCCTTCATCAGGTGAGTCTTGAGACTCATGGTGGCACAGTGGTTAGCACTGCTGCCTCACAGCGACAGGGACCCGCGTTCGAATCCTGGCTTGGGTCACTGTCTGTCTGGAGTTTACACATTCTCCCCGTGTCTGTGGATTTTCTCCAGATGCTCCTGTTTCCTTCCACAGTTCAAAGATGTGTGGGTTAGGTGGATTGGCCATGCTAAATTGCCCTTAGTTTCAGAGGGTAAATGCATGGTGTTCTGGGGATAGGACCTGGAATTGTGGTCGGTGCAGACTCGATAGGCCAAATGGCCTCCTTCTGCCCTGTAGATTCCATGAAACTTGTTGGACTTAAACCTGGTGTTGTGGGACTTCTTACTGTGCCCACCACAGTCCAACACCGGCATCTCCACATCATTCTGTAATACGGAAGAATATTAATATGGATGTCTGTATTGTCAAGTCATGTATTCATCATTTCTTCCCAGGTGTTTATATCGCATTAAGCCCACATGATATTGCTTGTTTATCCGGTTCCTGTCTTCTGTCTGCTCTGCCCACATATTATTGATATCCGCTGGTTAAATTACGCACCTTTCTCTTACTCACCCACAGGGAAAACTGGCAAGTGAGCAGCGAATCCGGGAACTCTGTCACGGTTTGATCAACGGTGAGTTTAACCTTGTACAGCGAGCATCCGCCATTCTTTATTCAGTCCCAAGACATTCATTGCTGTTTCACCAAAAGCTGCATCAACTCAAGACTGCCCAAAGGCTTTGAATAAAAACAGAGTGGGGTAACCCGTTACCAGAGGTGTGAGAAGAACCTCTTCACCCAGAGAGCGGTTCAAATGTGGAACTCTCTACCAGATGGACTGGTTGAAGTAAATAAGCAAGACGAACACTAGAGGGAGAAAGGAATAGTAGTTGTGCTGATCGGGTGAGATAGAATAATCTGGGAGGAAGTTTGAATGGGAAATAAATGCCACCACAGAAAAGGTGAGCAGGCTGTTTCTGTCCTATAAATTCACCCTCATATCTAACAGATAAAGGAGT
Organism: Carcharhinus amblyrhynchos; assembly: GCF_965287045.1. NCBI lineage: Eukaryota > Metazoa > Chordata > Chondrichthyes > Carcharhiniformes > Carcharhinidae > Carcharhinus > Carcharhinus amblyrhynchos. The sequence goes on from NC_137339.1 coordinate 3,479,481, forward strand.
CATTCTCTTCAGCTGTTCATTAATCATCTTATCCTTAGCTGGATAATTACATAGGAGCACTTACTAAAATAAATGTTGGGTGGGGTAATGACATTGATCTCCACCAGTTGTCAGGAAATCAATTTCACTCCCAAATTGGGTGGAATTCTCTGTTTCTGAGACCGTGCAGTGACGGGAGGCCGTACCGGTGCCTTTTCCACTGGACAGAATGGCAGGATCCTACACCAGACTTTGATTTGATTTATTATTGTCACATGTATTGGGATACAGTGAAAAGTATTGTTTCTTGCATGCTATACAGGCACAGCATACCATTCATAGAGAAGGAAAGGAGAAGGTGCAGAATGTAGTGTTACAGTCGCAGCTAGGGTGTAGAGAAAGATCAACTTAATATTTGATTTGATTTATTATTGTCACATGTATTGGGATACAGTGAAAAGTATTGTATCTTGCGTGCTATTCAGACAAAGCATACTGTTCATAGAGAAGGAAAGGAGAGAATGCAGATTGTAGTGTTACAGTCGTAGCTAGGGTGTAGAGAAAGAGCAACTGAATAGATCCATTCAAAAGACTGAGTGCAGGAGGGAAGCAGCTGTTCTTGAGTCAGGTGGTGAAAACTCAGCAGATCTGGTAGCATCTGTGGAGACAGAAGCAGAATGGGCAGCATGGTGGCACAGCACTGCGGCCTCACAGTGCCAGGGGCCGGGGTTCACTTCCTGGCTTGGGTCACTGTCTGTGTGGAGAATGTCCGGGGTGTGTGGGGTCCTTAATTATGCTGGCTGCTTTGCCGAGGCAGTGGGAAGTGTAGACAGAGTCAACAGATGGGAGGCTGGATTATGAAATAACAAGAGCGCGTTTTTCCATCTTGTTTTGTAAAACTACGAGGTGAAGATTCCAAATACTAAAATATCCTGTCATGTACCAATGTCTGAAATCACACAGTAAGAGGAATTTGACTTAAATCTCCAATAAGAATAAAAATCTAAAAGCCAAGCTGAACTTTCCTTTTTTTTATTTCCTCCTCTAGATCAAATTTCATTGTTAGCAAATAGCCTGAGGCGGCCAATGGCCCCTGGAATGATTGGACGGCGAGGTCCTCCAGGGCCTCCAGGCCCACCAGGGTCAAAGGGTGGAGTTGGTCACCCGGGCAGACGAGGCCCACCAGGATTAACTGGACCATCAGGAGATCTTGGCGACACAGGCCCGCGAGGTAAGAGCGAGTTGAAGCATTTGAATGTGATGTAGGATTTAACCCGTGAACTAATATTTAACCCCGAGAGTACTCAGAACTTTTGTGGGTTTTCTTCTTAAACCTGAGGTGGCTATTGTGCTGTGGGTGCAATCTTCCATGAGTTTGTCTTTGGGATGTGAGGGTTGTTGGATTTGTCAGTGTTTATTACCCAGTCTTGTGGGTCTTCAGAAGGTTGTGCTGAGCCGCCTTCTTAAACCTTTACAGTGATAGTGTCCCCAGAATGGAGTTGGGCAATGAATTCTAGGGTATTAATTTACAGAATTTCAAGGAACAATGTTTTCTGTCCAGTTCAGGGTGGTCTATGACAGAGGTGGTGATCTCGTGACATTGCTGCTCTTGTAAGACTGTAAGAACATAAGAGCAGCATGATGGCACAATGGTTAGCACCGCTGCCTCACAGAGCCAGGGACCTGGGTTCAATTCCCAACCTCAGGTCACAGTCTGTGTGGAGTTTGCACATTCTCCTCGTATCTGCATGGGTTTCCTCCGGGTGCTCTGATTTCTTTCCCACAATCTAAAGATGTGCAGATTAGGTGAATTGGCCATGCTTGATTGCCCGTTAGTGTCATGGGGACCAGCTAGGGTACATGAATGCGATTATAGGGAAAAGGCCTGGATGGTCTTGTGGTTGGTGCAGACTCGATGGGCCAAACAGCCTCCTTCTGCACAGTAGGATTCTATGAAATAGACACAGGAGTAGATCACACAGCCCATCAAGCCTTCTCCATCATTCAATACAGTCATGGTCGATCTTCAGAACCTACTTCCCTTTATTCCCTCACAGACCATAATCTGTCATTCCCAGTCTTAAATATATTGAATGACACAGAATCCGCAGTCCTCTGGGGTAAAGAATTCCAAAGACTCATAACCCAGTGAATGAAGCATTCTCTTCTCATCTCAAATTTACAAGATTGTCCCTTTATCCTGAGACTGTTCCCCTGAATTCCAGATTCCCATGTCACAACCTTTTAGAATCCTGTAGGTTTCTTGGTGATAAACATTGTAGGACATGGAGGTAGTGTGGAGGAAATCTGGTGAGTTCCAGGAGGAGGAAGTTCAATCAAATCAACTGCTTCCCACCATCCAGAAACTCAGAGTTTAAATTCCTCTTCAGCGAAGAACTGAGATCCAGTGTCCTGTCCAGTGGTAGAGAAGCACCCAATTACCATGTGACTAGTTATATTGATGGCCAGTTGGGACAGAGATAATATAATGGTCTTTAGTACAGTTTAATGTGCCAGCTGGTCAGGTAAAGTCAGAGGAATCAGGGAAGGTTTGGCCACATTGAATATTGTTGAAGAATCTTGACTAATCCAACTTTAGACGTCGATGAGGCCTACCTCCAAGTTTGGTTGTTTGAGCTGAAGGTTTTTATATACTGTGCAAAAGGATGGCCATTTGACCCAACATTCCTGTGCCAGCGTTTCATTGAAGCTGTTAATTAATCCTTCTTCTCTGTCAGTTTCCCATAGACTTCTTTTCTCTTCAGAATTTATCCAATTTGCTTTTGAAGATTGCTGTTTAAACTGTTTCAACTGCCTTTCTGATCATAACAACACCTTGTTTTGATGTTGTCTCCCTTTGCGAGAGCCACATTTCCTGCTCAGAGTGATGGTGGTCACAGCTTTCACTCTGTTCTATGGAGTTTATAGACAGAAGCAAAAGAAATCTTTTTCTGAGAAAATGACAAGAGCATTGGTTTACACATTGCAAAGGGATAAGAACATAAGAACATAAGAAATAGGAGCAGGAGTAGGCCATCTAGCCCTTCAAGCCTGCCCCACCATTCAATAAGATCATGGCTGATCTGAAGTGGATCAGTTCCACTTTCCCGCTTTCTCCCCATAACCCTTAATCCCCTTGCCTACCAAAAACCTTTCTACCCACGTCTTAAATATATTTAGCGAGGCAGCCTCCACCACTTCAACAGGCAGAGAATTCCAGAGATTCACCACCCTTTGAGTGAAGAAGTTCCTCCTCAACTCTGTTCTAAACTGCTCCCCCCCCTTATCTTGAGGCTATGCCCTCTAGTCCTGCTGTCCTTTCTGAGCGGGAAGAACCTCTCCACCTCTACCCTATCCATCCCCTTCATCATCTTATACGTCTCAATAAGATCCCCCCTCGTTCTTCTAAACTGTACAAATCTGGAGCTAGCTGAGAAGTTCTCCAGTGACAGCTCTACCAGGTTCCAGCAATGAGCCAGTTTGGCTAGTTGATCATCAACAAGAGTCCTATTACACTGCCTCAGGTATTAGCTATGTAGAATACTAGAGAGAGTTCATTTAGTTCCACACATTTCTTCATCAGGCATCTCATCTTGAAACCTCCTTAAGCCCAAAGAGTCTCTGTATACAACTTATACAGATAATTGTGGATTCGGCTCTGATCTGTGCTGATCTTAGGGTCATAGTCATAAAAGTTTACAGCATGGAAACAAACCCTTCAGCCCAGCTTGTCCATGCCGCCCAGTTTTTACCACTAAGCTACTCCCAATTGCCCGCATTTGGCCCATGTCCCTCTACACCCATCTACCCACGTAACTGTCTGAATGCTTTTAAAAGACAAAATTGTACCTGCTTCTACTATTGCCTCTGGTAGCTTGTTCTAGACACTCATCAACCTCTGTGTGAACAAATTGCCCCTCTAGACCCTTTTGTATCTCTTCCCCTCTCACCTTAAACCTATGCTCTCTAGTTTTAAACTCCCCTATCTTTGGGAAAGGGTCTATGCCCCTCATTATTTTATAGACCTCTATAAGATCATCTCTCAGTCTTCTATGGTCCAGAGAAGAAAAGTTCCAGTCCAACCAGCCTCTCCTTATAACTCAAACCATCAAGTCTCAGTATCATCTGAGTAAATCTTTTCTGCACTCTTTGTAGTTTAATAATATTATTTCTATAATAGAGTGACCAGAACTGTACACAGTATACCAAGTGTGGCTTTACCACAACGTCAACAAGATGTCCCAACTCCTATTTTCAGTTCTGACCAATGAAATCAAGCATGCCAATTGCCTTCTTCACCACTCTGCCTGTAACTTCACTTTCAAGGAGCTATGAACATGTACCCCTAGATCTCTTTGTTTTATAACTCTCCCCAAAACCTACCATTAACTGAGTAGTCCTGCCCTTATTCGATCTATCAAAATGCATCACCTCACATTTATCTAAATTAAACTCCATCAGCTATTCATCAGCCCACTGGCCCAGTTGATCAAGATCCCATTTCAATCTTAGATAACCTTCTTCATTGTCCACTAGGCCACCAATCTTGGGGTCATTTGCAAATTTACTAACCATGCATCCTAAATTCTCATCCAAGTCATTAATATAAATGACAACTAACAGTGGGCCCAGCACTGATCTCTGACCACACCACTGGTCACAGGTCTCCAGTTTGAAAAACAACCCTCTACAATCACCTTCTGTCAATTTTGTATCCAATTGGCTACCTCACCCTGGGTCCATGAGATTCAATCTTATGCAACAACCTATCATGCGGTACCTCGTCAAAGGCCTTGCTAAGGTCCATGTAGACAACACTGACTTTACTGCCCTCATCTACCTTCTTGGCTACCCCTTCAAAAAACTCAATCAAATTTGTAAGACATGATTTTCCACTCACAAAACCATGCTGACTGTCCCTAATCAGTACTTGCATCCCTAAAATGTCTGTAGATCCTATCTTTCAAAATATCTTCCAACAATTTACCCGCCACAAATGTGAGGCTCACCGGCCTGTAATTCTCAGGCTTTTCCCTGCTGCCCTTCTTAGACAAAAGCACAACATTTGCCACCTTCCAATTTTCAGGCATCTCATCTGTGACTATCGATGATTCAAATATCCCTGCCAGGGGACCTGCAATTTCCTCCCTAGCCTCCCACAATGTCCTGGGATGACTTCATCAGGTCCCAGGGATTCATCTGCCTTGATGTGCTTTAAGATTTCCAGCACCTCCTTCTCTGTAATATGTACCCTCCTCAAGACATCACTATTTATTTCCCCAAGTTCCCTAAGATCCATCATAATGCTCTCAAACCCCACTTCATTGTACTTGATCATCAGATCCTTTTATTTCTTTCTCCCTCATGTACTTGTCTAATTTCCCCTTAAATACACATGTTATTTGCTTCAACTACTCTAGCATGGAGTGGCATTTTCTTCCAGCTTCTTTATTGCAATTATTAATAACTGTCTTGTATCTTTGGCCTCTAGTTTTGGTCTCCCCCAGGATTAGAAACAATTCTCCATGTTTACCTCATAAAACCTCTTCTTAATTTTAAAGACCTCTATCAGGTCAACCCCTCAACCATCTCATTTCTAGAGGCAAGAGCCCCAGGCTGCTCTATCTAGCAGAAAACATGTCTAGGTTGGAATATTCTGCTAGAATTGTACCTTCTGGTTGTTAACGTCACATGAGTTTTGAGAGCAGAGAACTGCAGGACATCAGCCACTGTAGCTGGGGGCTCACTTTAGCTCAGTTGACTGGACAGTTGGTTTGTAAAGTTGGGCCGAAGGGCCTGTTTCCTGTGCTGTGTTGTTCTTTGTTCTTTGTAAAGCAGCAACGCCAGCAGCATGGGTTCGACTCCCATATCAGCTGAGGTTATTCATGAAGCCCTGCCTTCTCAATTTTGCCCTTCGCCTGAGGCATGGCGATTCTCAGGTTAAATCACCACCAGCCAGCTCTCTCCCTCAAAGGAGACGACAGCCGATGGTCGTCTGGGTCTACGGTAACTTTGCAGTGGGGAATGAACAAAATATAATTATTTCAAAATCAGGTAAAACAGAATTCTAGCAAACTGGTGAAAAATCTGGGGCTGAAAATCATTATTCAGTTACGATTATCTGCATTGTATGTTGAAGAGAAAGTTGGCAAAGAATGAATAAACCTAAATCACTGAAGACTAATTGATTGAAGATTGTGTGGATTAGTATGAAAATAAAGAACATATTACTGAAAGCTGCTGACATTGTTCTCAGCACTCTGCTGAGTAGTGCTGTGCTCACTCTGAAACTGATCCCTTTGTTTGACTCAAGGTGACCCTGGTGTAAAGGGAGACAAAGGCATTCTCGGCAAAGCAGTTGATGGTTTAGTCGGACCTCAAGGGCCTCCAGGTATGCTAATTGTACAAACTTGTAAATCCACCAAGCCTATTTCACCTCCCCAACAAGGGTTTGGAGTTTTACATCTGGAGCCTCTGTGACTCTTTTTCATTGACTCTTGCATGAAAAAATGTGGAGCTTAGTGAGAATATGTGATAGATCTTTAAGATATCTAATTTAAAACAAAATAAGTATTGGTGTACAAAATAAAAACACTTTGGGTCAGAGATATCTACTCTGGAATTCTCCAATATCCTATGACCTCCTGCCAGGGAGAATGGAGAAGATGGCGCTCAGTCAGAACTCCATTCACTGCAGCAGGATTGGAGAATCCCAGCCAGAGGCGAGAGAGGTCAGGCAACTCATGAACACAACAGAAAGATAACGATGGTGTAAAATGGCCTCAGATACTAAGTCAGGCACCTGGTGCTAGCTGCTGTCTCAAATTTCACAAAAATACAAATGAAAACAAACTTTGATTTGTGGTGTGGCAAATTCACCAGTTGCACACAGGACACTCAACTGGCTTCACCTGGAGAAGAGGATTGACAATCCCGATATATACCAGCCAGTCTATTTAACAAGCTCCTTAATGAGTTTAAAGAGCCGTGAATGGGAGCATGTGGGTTTCCAGTTCCTTGCCTCCATTTGCCCTTTGAAGATTGCAAACTATCTCAGAAATAGTGGGATAAAGTGTCACCACCCAGGAACAGAATTTTCAAACTGTGCAGCACCCATTCGCACCCCCACTGGCAACTGAAAATCCAGCCCCAAAATCCAACAGCCTGTGCCATGAATCTCCTCAATGATTACACACTGAGCTACCTTCACTGAGTCCCAGGCGCGGCATTGCAGTGCCTCTTCCGGCTACTGCAAGCATGGGCTGGATAGCTGTCGGCCAATCTGATTAATGGGAATTCCTTCTAAGTGTGATCGGAGTCCCACATGCTTCCATGGCAGTGGGAAGCTCACTTAATGAAGGGGCAGCACTTTGAAAGCTCATGCTATCAAATAAACCTGTTGAACTTTAACCTGGTGTTGTGAGACTTCTTACTCTGCCTATCCCAGTCCAACGCCGGTATCTTCACATCATTGATAGTGAGCCTTCTGCTCCTCAGGGTCGGGAAGTAGCACCTTGGAGTGCGAGTGGCCAATCTGATTAGCTGGAGCTCTGTAGTCACAGCAGTGCCAGAACACCCTGGTGGCCACTGCTGATCAGTTGATCACTTCCCCAGCCCAAAATAATATAGTAACCGAGACAGATTGAGGCTCTTAAGTATTTGTTAGTTGATCACTTAGGGCCTCAATAAGACTAACCAGCAGGCTGTCTAATGGCTTATCTAAGGGATGGCATGATGGCACAGTGGTTAGCACTGCTGTCTCACAGCGCCAGGGACTTGGGTTCGATTCCCGGAATGGGTCACTGTCTGTGTGGAGTCTGCATGTTCTCCCCGTGTCTGCTTGGGTTTCCTCTGGTTGCTCTGGTTTCCTCCTATAGTCCAAAAGACATGCTGATTAGGTGAATTGGCCATGCTAAATTCTCAGTGTACCCGAGCACACACTAGAGTGGGAGTGGCAAGGTGCCGATTTTCACAGTAACTTCATTACCGTGTTAATGTAAGCTTACTTGCGACATGAATAAATAAACTTTAAAAGATTGTCCTTGTCCATCAAGCCTTTGGTCACCTGCCCTAAAATGCCCTTTGTCTCGGGTGTGGATTTGTGGTTGTTTGTCTGTGTGAAATGTTTTAGGGTGTTTTCCTGTTTGAAGGGATGGTGTATGGTGTTGGTATTACCTATTTGCATCTTGACTTGTAAATCTGTACACAAAGGTCCCTCTATTCTATTGTCTTGAGGCAACACAGTGGCACAGTGGTTAGCACTGCTGCCTCACAGCGCCAAGGACCTGGGTTCAATTTTCCCACTTGGTCACTGTGCGAAGTTTGCACATTCTCCCCCGTGTCTGTGTGGGTTTCCTCTGGGTGCTCCAGTTTCCTCCCACAGTCTGAAAAATGTGCTGGCTAGATGCATTGACCCAAACAGGTGCCGGACTGTGGCGACTAGGGGAATTTCACCATAACTTCATTACGGTATTAATGTAAGCCTTACTTGTGACTAATAAATAAACTGTTTTTACTTTACTGCATAAGGTTTTAATTTTGTGGAGGTGCCGGCGTTGGATTGGGGTAAACACAATAAGAAGTCTCACAACACCTTGTTAAAGTCCAACAGAACTCCCACCCAACTGACGAAGGAACAGCCAGTTCCGAAAGCTAGTGGCATTTGTTACAAATAAACCTGTTGGACTTTAACCAGGCGTTGTGAGACTTCTTACTAAGATTTTAATTGCCATCGTCGCTTTCTCTGACACTTTCTGTATGTTTCCTGTCTGTAGGGCCCCCAGGAGTCATGGGAATTAGTAAGAATGGACGAGACGGGGCACAAGGAGACCCAGGCCCTCCAGGAGAGCCTGGGCGAGCTGGGAGAAATGGCGCTATGGGCACACCAGGAATCTGTGACACCTCTGCTTGCCAGGGGGCTGTTTCGGCAGTAAAATCAGGATCTCCCAAAAAGTCATGAAGGCTAAGAGCACAGAAGGAAGTAAGAAGATAACTTGAAGTAAAGCCCAGTTCCTCCTGAGATTGAGTGAATAGAAAGAGACAACAAAAACAAGGACAACTGATCAATGTTTTGGCTCCTGGTACCAAAGTGTCTTATAAATATGTTCAAGAGAAGGTGCAAAAAACAGACATGTTGCTTTTAATCATGTGTTCCCTCATCATTTTTCAATTCTGTTTGAGATCTGTAAAGATTATCACACTCAGTCTTCTTTGGTTAGAATGTTCCATTTTTTAAACACATTTCTTTATTTTTTCTACTCCACTTTGTCTCATTGCCTCTTAATACTATCAATTATTAATGCTTACCTCAATAAGAAGCACCATATTGTAATTATTGATTTTACAGTATCTGAACTGTGTGGGGTTACACTGTACATATGATATAAATTTAACGGTCATAATGTTTTGTATAGTACCCTAAATTCAGAAACATTAACAACTCCCAAATTCAGACCCTTTACAAAACTGATGGTTACAAGCAAAGGAGATTTACACCATTTGTGTGTTTTTCCCCCTGAATGTGCGCTTCTCCTAGTCTAACATGTTTTGTGTGGAAACTGCAAACGTTTGTGAATTCTAAGTAACAATTTGTGGCTTGTTGTTACTATATTCCATCCCATTTTGTAACATTTTCCATAAATTAATAAATCCCTGTCAAAATCCTGCATCCACTACAAACTGTAACCAGTCAGTATCCTTGACTTAAAATAGTATTTATTTGTGGGTGCCTGTTGTCTGTAAAATAAAGCTGTTGCCACCATCTGTTGTAAGATAATGAATAAAGCCACTTTTCAGAAAAAAGGAACACTTAACTCAGTCCCAGCAATTGCCAATCTGAAGTGAAGTTCCAGCTGAGACAAGAAAGCAGTGCTGTGTAGTGACAAGCACCAGCTTGTGTCTGATGTCAAGGGCATGATGAGATTTTTATTTTAAATGTAGCGAGTTATGATTTGGAGTCTGTAGTACTGTGGGAGAGAAGGCAGGGGAGTGGGATTAATTGGATAACTTTTATAAAGAGCCAGCATAGGCCTCCGTCTGTGCTGTGATTTTAAAACTGGATAAAGCCATATAAACATTTTCCATTTCTGCAAAGGGATATTAGCACAACACATAGTTGATAGCCTGAAACTGTGTACTGGATAAAAAGAAAACAGTGATGTCAAGTATTGTGTCATACAGTTAGTGTACGTGTTATTGTTAGTTGCTGCATACACTTTCAGGAAGGTGTTGATTTTGTATATGTCCATAGGACTGACTTTTTGACAGCAAGGTGGCACGCAGTGAAGGAACCTGTCTACCAAAAAAAAGGCTGGAGTCGCATGTGGGACGGGGTTTTGCGGCCTCACTCGTCCAGAAACCATAAAATCTCACCCAAGGTCAATGGACTTTTTCATTTCTCGCCCCTCACCTGCTCTGAGTCCTGTGGCGGGCCAGGCGGTAACATTCAGGCAGTGAAGTCTAAACTAGGCTTGAGTTGTCAAGGCACTCTCTATGGGTACCATCAAACAGATTACTTGGCTTAGCTAAGTTGGTACAACACTTCCTGAATAAGAGGGTTGTACCTTCATTTTCGGCCCTGCTCTGGGCAGCAAGATGAGTTGGAAGCTAAATACAAAAGCAAAATGCTAGAAATATGAAAGCCGAAGATGCTAGGAACACACAATGGGTCTGGTAGCATCTATACAGTTAATGTTTTAGTTTAGGTTGGAAACTAACCAACTACTGCAGAAATCAAGTCTGGGCTATTTTAATTCTCAGGCCTCAATAATGGACCTTTGGTCCATTTGCTGTCCAAAATGAGGGGGTGGGTGGGAAAGATGGGAATTCCAGCACAGAAGAGGTCTAAATCCTCTTTGTGGGAATCAGAGAAGCCATCCTGTCCCAAAAATGGAAACTTGGTTTTCAGGGTCATCTCACATGCAGATCTCGATCTGATTTAACCAATTTGAAAAGTTGCAGTGACTTTCCCATTCAGACCACATTATAATTGCAATCAGGACCTGATTTCATGAAGAGATGAAAAACCATCACCAGAGCTTAAGGACTCTGCTGGCTTAGCTGTCCATTCAAATACCTAACTAAAAACTATGCTCAGAAATCCAAGCAGCTTGGATGTAAGTCACGTGGGTGATTTTAACTGCCCACTCAGCTACTTGCTGCCAGATAGATATAGTTAAATTCACCCCCATAAGATTTCAATGCCAGCTTGCCACAAGTTAGACAACTGAGGCAAAAATGTCATTGGAGATGTTAGGGTAGTGGTTATAAAATTGGTAATAAAATTAGCACTCTGTCCACCGCCTATTCCCCTCACCAACACACAGTGGCAGCAATGTGTTTGATATACAAGATGCACAGCAAAAACTCACTTCAAACAGCACCTTCCATACTTCTGACCTCCACCATCTAGGACAAGGGCAGCAGATGCATGGGAACACCACTACCTACATGTCCCGCTCTAAATCACACACCATTCTGACCTGGAATTGAATCCCAGAATTTCCTTCCTAAAAGCATGATGTATGTAACTGCACGCAGCGGTTCAAGGCAGCTCACCACCACCATCTCAAGGTCAACTGAGGTGGACAATGTTGGTCTAGCCAGCAATGCTAGATAAAATATATGTAATTGAGAGGATGCAACTTCAAATCACATCAAGGCTGTTTGAGTATTTGAATTAATTTAATTTAAGAGATCTGGTAACAGTAAACATGACCTTGTAGCTGTCAGATTATTATAAGACCCAAGAAAGGAAGGAAACCTGCTGGTTTGAGTAGGTCTGGGGCTATGTACATGGCCTCTGTTTCACTCCAACATGAATGACTTTTAACTGTCCTCCAAAGTGGACTAACAAGCCACTCAGTTGTATCAGCACCTTCTCAGGCAATCAGGGGTGAGCAATAAATGCCTATCTAAACACAGTTCATGTTTCAAGAATGAATTACAAGACTGGTAGTGCATATAAATCAGATTACAATAGTACAATAGATACTAACCAGATTAGAATATGGATAAAGAGACATAATTGAGCAGACTGCAGCGAAGTACGTTGGAGACTGGAATAGCATTCATACAAATACAGCCTACTTCCATATCAAATTTTTTTTGGAAAATACAAATGATCTAATAATTTGTGGTGAAAATAATGCAAGAAACAAATAATTTTTTTAAAATCTATTATTTTGATGAAACAATTTTGAATTAGTAGACTACACCAACCAAGCTGTAACTATAGTAGATGACAAAATTACATTTATTTTGGAGGCAATATTCTTCTGTCATGTACACAAATTAACACAGCTCTGCTTTGTACTACAGCTAACGTAAAATAGTGTGTAAAATTAGTTACTATTGCTTTATGCCCAGAGGCAACTGGTTAGACTGATTTGAATATATTTTACTCACTCCTTCATATTGAACTTTTGTCTAATTGAGTCACGTCATGGTGCAATTCCTTTCCAGGTGGGCAGGATGGTCTTGGCTATTCACATCAGTATGTTGTCTGTAGTAGATCATCATAGTCAAGGCTTGGAATGGTCAACTGCACAGTCAATTAATTTTTATCCCTAATTTGGAATGCCTCATTTCGGTACATGATCACATTCAATGGTTGTCTGAGGATTTACTGCTTTCAATTTTGGAAATAGCGAATGCAGAAATAATCTGCCTATTTATCTGTTGGCTAATTGCTTTCAGAATTATCATAGAACATTGAAGACGGCCACTTGGTTCACCAGGCCGACCCTATTAATTTTGGCCAATCCCGTTCTCTTTCCCATAGTGCTGCAAAAATTATATTCAAATATTTATCCAATTCTACTTTGAAATTACTGTCAGTGTTTTTAATCACAAAAATGAGGTTGGTTTTCCCTTTATGGTGTGTGTGTGTGTGTGTGTGGGTGGAAACCAAGCATTATGCATAGGTTGCCAAACCAAGCTATGAAACAATGAATGCAGGTAGTGTTGTGTGACATGGAGCACACTAAACTTAAATACAGTATTGGTACCAGTTGTTAAGAGCTGAAGTTTAAGGCTTACAGAGTTGCGTAAAGGTGCTGCTGGAATTTAACCAGTTTAAATCACTTATCTTGCCAGCACAAATTGGTGATATACTTCTCAGTGATTCTTTGGTCAAGGACGCCGGCATGTAGGATTATTAGGAGATGCGGGGAAGAATCGTAATCCTTTGTGATCAGTTCATCCCTCTCATTCCCACTAATGAGCGAGGCTACCAATAGTGCCTGATAGTATAATGGATCTTCCTGGCTTGGGTCATTGTTGAGATGTCTTTAATATCCCACCAGAACTGACGTCGTTGGTCAATGGGCCTGTCAAAGACTGCAGAGCAGTCAAGAAAAGATAGTATGCACATTGACCACAGTTTCAAAAGCATGTAATTTGTTACTGGGTGCAGTTTAGTGTTGTGGCAGAACTGGAAATATTGCTGAAGAAACCTGATAAAATGTGGAGAAAGATGGGGACAGATATGGGAGATATGATTATTGTTAAATCAAAAGTTAGCAACAGGGTAATCCCCATAATTCCTTGAGTACTGCTCTGTCTAGGACAGGATTAGTTATCTAAGTTGATCTACATTATTTCTTTGGTATCCAGGACTATTTAGCTCTAAAGTAGGATTCTGCATTTTAGGTCAGGTCAGATGCAGGTTCCAATGCCACATTGTTGGGAACCAGTCACTCAACAGTGATTTTGGCCACCAACTCATACCCAGAGGCCATGCTTGCTGTCCAATGGAGGATGGTGGGCAGGCTATTGAAATAGGATAGCCAATAGAAGCTGCAGCCTGCTGTCTCAGGTAAGGAAAAGAGAAAGTGTTTCCATCTGGAAGTGCCCTCTCAACAACCTAGACAACAAGGTGCCTCAAAGGCTGTCAGGACTGCTGCAGGCCACCTCCAGACAATTGCAACTTCCAATCCCATGGCAGAAAGGAGGAAGCTGTCAGTAGGTCCACTGGAAAATTTCAGTCAGCTGCTATAATTGGCTTAGGAATAATTAGATACTCATGCTTGCGGGCAGCTAGTCATTCTGCCCCAATCGGGTCTCCCAGACAATGGCTTGGGGTTGGCTGGATGCCAGCGAGCCGGCTCCAAAGCTGAACTAAACTGTTTGCAATTTGGCATTCTTTTCAACCCAAACTGAATTCCCAATGCTATATCACCTATTTCTATCTGTTAACATTACCTGCCTCTGATTCTCCATCCACTATCTAAACACTCATTCATTCCAGGCTCAACTATTCCAATTGTTTCAATGATCTCCTGACTGGCATTCCTTTTGCTGCCCTCCATAAACTTCAGCTCACTCAGATGTCTGCCGTGTGTACCATATCCAATACCAGGTCTCACGTGCTCATCACACCTGTACTCATTAATCTACATTGGTTCCCAGGTGTCCCAAATGTGTCAGCATTTTTGTCTCCCTTTCTCTCCCATCACTCACTAGCCTTTCCCAGTCACAAATGCTGTGACTATGCTTATTTAAATGGTGACTACACTTTGATTTTCTACGGTTCAATCAATAACTTAATGTTTTACATTTTTTCTGGCTGATTTTGCTTAATTTTCTTTTTGCTATCACGGAATTCCTTCCTAACTTACTGATACAATCTATGGGTGGCATAGATTTCTTTTCATTTATTCACTGGACGTGGGCATTCTTTCCTAGCCCTAATTGCCTCTGAGAAGGTGAGTCGCCTTCTTACAGTTCATTAGCAATTTCTGATCCTACTAAGTGACTTGTTTGGCCATTTCGAGGGCAATTAAGAATCAGCCACAGTGCCGTTGACCTATAATCACAGAGGCCAGACTGGGGAAGATTTTCTTTCAGGCTGCTGAGAGGACACCTCAAGATGGAGACATCGTCAATCTTCCTTACCTGATGTTCTTTCCTAAAGGATAATAGTTGCATTTTTATGACAATCCGGTAGTTTTAGGTCATCATTACTGATACTAGCATTTTACTCCAGATTTAATTAAATGAACTTAAATTTCCCAAATGCTGTGATGGGATTTGAACTCACGTCTGTTGGATTGTTAGTTGAAGTCCCTAGATTGCTTATCCACAAACACTATGCTACTGGACTTGGCATTGTTACTGACCAGATTTCCTTTCTTTCATGTGGATTGAATGGTGTACATTCTGAACTGAAGTTTCACTTAAACATAATCAAGTTTAGCACAATGTATAAAACACGTCTTTCTGATCTATCTTTCTGGACTTCATCACTCAGTAAAATCTGTATTTGTGAAAGCTGGTCTCTGAGGGAGGTCAACAGCCTTATTATCTGCTCATTAAGTTGCTAAATGGGGGCCTGCTGTGATTTGCTCAAAACAAATCTGTTATAGCTGAGGATGAGTAAGCAACACAGAAATAAAGTTGCATTTTACACAAATACCTTGGTTAAAGATTGTGTAGATTGTAGGATAGCATCATTTTACATAATTACCGCATAGAGAATGTTTGAAATAGTCTGGGGTCACACCAGGGTGTGACAACATACATTTCTCTTCAGGGAAAAAGTAAATACAACACATTTATTGCAGTTTTTAATAAGTTACATCCTTTCTATGAAGATTAAAACTAATAACAATTGATATTTTTACACCCAGCTGATAACTATAGTGAATAAAATTTACTTCAATAATGCAATAATTAGAATAATTTCTTTTTTGATGCCGGTAAAATTACTGGTTTGTTTCACAATTGCCTACATTACAGTTAAGTGACAGATTCAATAACAAAAGATTGTTTGATGAATACCTTTATTCATTCAAAAGATAAAATACAAATAATTTGATTTAATGTAAATGATAGATCTTCTGTATATCTGAATTTAAGATACTGTGAAACATCCCATTAATACATTTGCTTTGTCATTTACACACTATTTAAGTTGACAGAGAACCCTTCAAGGGTTTACTGTTTATATTTATTTTGAACATATTAACTAAAAGCTATGCAGTATAACCTAAATAAATATTAAATATACTTAAATGATATAGCAGTGTACATTGTATGGTTTAATTTAGGAAACAAGCTTATTTTAAATGATTTGGTCATCCTTTATTTTACAGATCAATAGTACCTCCAACAATTAACTGGTCATTGAAATAAAACTGCAAACAGATTTCACTTAATGAATAAAACCTCTTTATAGATTAAGGAATCATTTGTGTTGCTGTTAAAGTTTATAAATATCTTGTAATTTAAATATACTGCATAAATTTTAAAGCCTATATCGCAGTTAACTCGCAATTTACATCAAAAGTACAGCATTCTTTTGATTTTCTTGCCCTTTAGAGTGGCAAAACTTAACAACCCTCCTAGCATGCTTTAATTAAAGTGCTTCAGTCTTGTGAAAAAGTGTTTTATATTTTTCCCCCAAACTATTGATTCATATACTGATACAAAACTTTTTGGTACAGTAAAACATGAACATTTCTGCACTTCTGCTATTCGACTTACTACTTTTCACCAAGTAACATTGCAGTTCCGTATATTTGATTGTTTATTGGGAACGGAAACTGTCTCATTAACTGTACTTTCACTTTAATAGCAGCATTTAGGTGTGGAGTTTTCAATGTTAGTTACGATTGGCAACAGTTTCCAGCTAACAAACCAAAAGTTTATTCACACAAAATTCAGACACTATACCATTGCTGAGATTATCCAACACCTCTGCTCTAACTGCATTCAAATTAAATACCAAAGATAGATAGGGAAAATGTGACTCTTCTGTGATTTTCATATAAGTATATTAAAACATTTATATATTATGTGTAATGTGCATTAAAACATTTGGAATTGTTTTATGTGTGTGGCTTAGTTAGGATGATAACACTGTTGAACCTTCAACTAAGCCAACCTTAACTGTTGTTGATGATTGACATTCACATTTGGGTTTTGTCTAATGGGCATCCTTATAAGTTTCAACCAGAAAAGCAGGATCTCTGAGCATGGAAAACATCTTTCCACCACAAGCATACATCACCCTGGTTGTTAAATGACCTGCTCATTGCCTCCAACAAAAATATTGAAGGAGGTAAAATAAAGTACAAATAAAAGATTACAGACTAAATTAGACAGAACTTCCTTCAGGGATTGGGGGAAACACAAACAGGTATATGGCATAAATCATAGCGGATTCAACTTTTCTGTCACATCTTTGATTTTACAGTGCAATCTTATAGTTTTGAGCATTGTTAGAGATAAATATCACCTATCCATTATGCTGGGATAACCATGGGTTTATAGTTCTGTGCTTGGCTACACTTTTCCATTTCCCAACCCTGAGTTTTGACACGGTGAATTAGGAAGATAAATCTAACCTGTGCCTCTCGGAGCTGCAAATTCACTCAAACTGGAGTTCATTTACCTTCCATCACACCATGATTGTGTAGACTGGTACTTATTGAGTGATCGACTGGTGCTTCCACTCTTGGTTGCTTCAGCCGTCTGCCAGTTTTTCCACAGAAGACACTCTCAAATTCCTTGAAGATAAAGAATATTCAACTATTTGCCATTTTCTCCATCAACATTACTTGTGTATATATGTTACTTGCTACTAAGATAAATTAACTTTTATGTCTTATTTTATATAATTGTTTTTCTACTCCTACTCCTAAATCCAATGTTCCTTCTAAATCACACACAACTTCAATTAATTTGGCTGATCTAGCTCATTTGTGGAAGTCTGAGGCAAACACAATTAGTCCTGTAGCCAGACATTATGAGGTACTAAGACTTGACAAGATGTGGACCTTCTGCAAAGAAGCATTTCGGTCTTTGCTTGAAGGTTTCCTTTTTTGTGTGGCACAGATGGTGAAGTGATCAAGTCTCTATATTGTTGAGTGTTGAGGCCAGGACTGGATTTTTATTCTTTTGAACTGCTGATGGTGAGCTTTGAGACTCATAGATGGGCCATTGTGTAAGCTGGTATTCCTATTGTCCCTATAATACCCGCATTACAAATTCAGGCAACAACTTGTCTGGTACAGACTTCATACATACTTTTCTCACATGGGGTTGAACTGCTTGTATTACGCAAGATGCTGTGTGAAAATAAAGTAAATTGAAATGGATATGTGAAAATGTGGAGATATAGATTGGGAAACTAACTGTCACTGGTTTTGGATGAAAGATCTCTTAGAAGGACATGTGTCCCAGTGATTTTTATTTTCCCTGATACACATCTTCTCTTTTCTATTGCCGAGACTTTCCAGCCCCACCATGGTGGGTTTTCCCGCCACGGATGTGGTGATCCATTGCTGATTTTGGCCAGATCAGAAGATCCCACCAGCGAGCGAAGCTGGAAAATACCACCCAATGGTTTGTGAGTCTTAACCAAATGAAAAATTTAATTTTCTCTTCAATTAAAAAATAATTATTGCACAACAATTTTACATTCAAGTACATGAATTATTTTACTAAAATGGCAAAGGATGATTTCAATAAATAAAGCAACCAACTTTATATAGGAATTATATGGCGCTGATCTTAATCAGGAATGTTTTCCCATAGCTTAAAACAATTACTAAATAACTGGAGAACTCTTTCCCCATCTCCTCAAGTATCAACAGGCTTTAATTAAGGAAAGACATCTGAGGATGAGGCAGAACATCGACTAGATGCAGATGTCATGGTAGTTTTACATGCTTTCCGAAGCTAACTGATGAAAATTTAATTTAAATAGTGTTGAGAGAGTCACTATCAGGCACCTTCTGAAAAATAACCAACAAAACAAACTGAAATAACCAGTATTCTGTTATTATTTCTGACATTTTAAAAACTCATTGTAACATGAATCATTATAACAGAATGTATTATAATGTTATCACATCATTAGAAGGAAAGGCTTTTGTTGTTGCCAAATGCCTCTTACTGACCGAAGTGCTCAGAGGGAACTGGAACTGGACCCCAAAGATGTTAAGATGCTGGATTAGAATACAGAAAGTTGAAATAGAAACAACCTAGCTTAATTATAACCAAAAAAAAGACACCAGAAACAACAACAGCAATCTCAGCCCTGTTGGCCAGGCAAAGTCCTCCATACTAACATCAGGGAGATTGTGCAAAAATTAGAAGAGCTACCCCATTGATTAGCCAAGCAAAAACTTGACATAGTCATATTTAAAGAATAATACCTTATATGAAATATCCAAAACAGCAATCATTCCTGGGTATGCCCTCTGTCATCAGAGGTAGAGGCCAATGGTATACTGGCAGGAAGGAGTTGTCCTTGGATTCCTCAATGTGGATTCTAGATCCATGATTTTTTTTGGGCATCAGGTCAAATATGAGCAAGGAAACCTTTTGCCAATTACCAAATATCACCCACTCCATAGCTGATGAATCAGTACACCTCCCTGTTGAACATCATTTAGAAGAAGTTCTGAGGAAGGCAAGAACACAGCATGTACTCTGGGTAGGTGACTTCAATGTCTATCACCAAACTGACCAGGTAACACCACTACTGCCTGAGCTGGCCAAGTCCTAAAGGGCATAGCTGCTAGATTGGGTTTGCAGCAGGTAGTGAGGAAACTGATGAGAGAAAAACCTACTTTATCTTGTTTTCACTAATGTACTTGTCCATCCATTTCATGGTAGATACCATCCTGCGTGTTGTGTGCCTCGACTGTACTAAATGACAGCCACAGGTGAGGTGCCTAAAGATTGGAGGGTGGCAAATGTTGTGCCTTTGGGTAAAAGGGTTGCAGGGAAAAGCCTGGAAACTATAAGCCAGTAAGCCTCACATCTGTAGTGAGTAAACTGTCAAAAGGTATTCTGAAAGACAGGAACTACGGGCATTTAGAGATGCAAGGACTGATTAGGGACAGTCAGCATGGCTTTGTGAGTGGAAAATCATGTCTCACAAATTTGATTGAGTTTTTTGAAGGAGTAACCAAGAAGATAGACAAGGGCAATGCAGTTGATATTGTCTACATGGACTTTAGCGAGGCCTTTGACAAGATATCGCACCGTAGGTTGTTGCATAAGATTAAATCTCACGGGATCCAGAGTGAGGTAGCCAAATGGATATAAAATTTGCTTGATGACAGAAGTCGGAGGGTGGTTGTAGAGGGTTGTTTTTCAAACTGGAGGCCTGTGACCAGTAGTGTGCCTTGGGCACAGTGCTGGATCCACTGTTATTTGTCTTTTATATATGATTTGGATGAAAATTTAGGAGGCATAGTAGTAATTTTGCAGATGGCACCAAGCTTGGTGGCATAATGGACAGTGAAGAAGGTTATCTCGGACTGCAAAGGAATCTTGATCAATTGGGCCAGTGGGCTGACAATTAGCAGATGGAGTTTAATTTAGAAAAATGCGAGGTGATGCATTTTGGCAGATCGAACCAGGGTAGGACTTACTCAGTTAATGATAGGACACTGGGAAGAGTTATAGAGCAAAGAGATCTAGGGGTACATGTTCACAGCTCATTGAAAGTGGAGTCACAGGTGGACAGGATGGTGAAGAAGGCATTCGGCATGCTTGGTTGCATTGGTCAGAACACAGAATACAGGAGTTGGGACATCTTGTTGAAGTTGTACAAGACATTGATAAGGCCACCCTTGGAAAACTGTATATAATTCTGGTCACCCTATTACAGAAAGAATATTATTAAACTAGAAAGAGCGCAAAAAAGATTTACTAGGATGCTGCCAGGACTTGACAGTTTGAGTTATAAGAAAAGGCTGGATAGACTGCGACTTTTTCCGCTGAAGCACAGGAGGATTAGGGGTGATCTTATTGAAGTCTTTAAAATAATGAGGGGCATAGCTCAGCTTGATAGCCAATATCTTTTCCCAAAGGTAGGGGAGTCTAAAACTAGCGGGCATAGGTTTAAGGTGAGAGGGAGAGAGATATAAAAGGGTCCAGAGGGGCAGTTTTTTTTTTACACGGAGGGTGGTGAGTGTCTGGAACAAGCTGCCAGAGGTATTAGTAGAGGCAGATACAATTTTGTCTTTTAAAAAGCATTTAGACAGTTACATGGGTAAGATGGATATAGAGGGGTATGGGCCAAACGCTGGCAATTGGGACTAGCTTAGCCATTAGAAGAAAAGGGCGGCATGGATAAGTTGGGCCGAAGGGTCTGTTGCCATGCTATAAACCTCTATGACAATGGGATAGATTCAAATAGAATGAGGAAATTCAAAACTCAGCATCTATGACGCACTGTGGGACACCAGCAGTAGCAGAATTGTATTCAGCCGCAATCTGTAATCACATGGTCCTAGATACCCACTTTCTTTCATTCGAAGCTCTGCTGTCCTGTCACATCAGCTATAAATAGTGATGGACAATTAAACAACTCACTGGAGGAGGAGGCTCCACAAATATCCCCATCCTCAATGATGGGGGAGCCCAACATACCTGTGCAAACAACAAAACTGAAGCATTTGAAACCATCTTTAGTCAGAATTGCCAGGTGAATGATTAATCTCTGCTTTCTTATGAGGATCCCAGAATCACAAATGCCAACCTTCAGCCAATTTGATTTACTCCATGTGATATCAAGAAATGGTTGGACGCACTGGACACTGTAAAAGTTATGGGCCCTGACAATATTCCAATATAGTACTGAAGACTTGCGCTCCAGAATGAGCTGCGCCTCCAGCCAAGCCACTCCAGTATAGCTACAACTCTGGCATTTACCTGTCAATATAGAATACTGCCCACACATGTCCACAAAAAACAGGACAAATGCAACCCACCCAATTGCTGCCACATCAGTCTACTCTCAATCAGCAAAGTGATGGGAGGTGCCACCGACATTGCTATTAAGTGGCACTTAGTGCGATATCAAAGAGTGTTAGGAAAATTGAAATCAATGAGAATCAAGGGGAGAATTCTCTATCTATTAGAGCCATAGCTAGCACAAAGAAAGATGGCTGTGGTTGTTGGAGGTTAAATCTTATCAAACCAAGGACATTGTTGCAGGAGTTTCTTCGGGTAATGTCTTAGTCCTAGTCCCTTCTGCAGCTGTTTCATACATACAGACATATAAATGAGTATAGGCGAAGGTAACCCTTTGGGGTAGTAGAATTCAGCTCAGTGCAGCCAAAGGGTTGAAGTTTTGCTTATGAGTTGAAATCCAGGGGAACAAAGTCTTTGGAGATGAGATTGAAATGCTGAGAGGTGAATCATCATCTCTCCCTCCGTCTCCCTCCGACATGCATCTTCCCCCATCCTCTCTCTCCACCAACATCATCACCTGCATCTTCCCCCACCCTCTCTCTCTCTCCACCAACATCATCACCTGCACCTTCCCCCACCCTCTCTCTCTCTCTCTCTCCACCAACATCATCAACTGAACCTTCCCCCACTCTCTCTCTCTCTTTCTCTTCACCAACAGTCATCATTGGCATCTTCCCCTGCACTCTCTCTCTCTCTCCAACAGTCATCATTGGCATCTCCCACTCTCCCTCCCCACAACACACATATACCCCTCCACCTCTCCCCAATGAGTCTCCCACGAGGAACTGCCCCATTACTGCACCCTGGCACAGGTTGTCAACATGCCCCTGTATGTCCCTCTCCCCCTGGGGCTATAATCACTTTTACACTCCTGGTGGGATCCCCACCACAGGTGCACATCTGGGTAAACCTGTTACACTCATAAATTGTAAGAAATGAAAACATGGTGGGGAGGGTAGTTAATGATATTAAAATACATTGAAATGAGGTTATCGCCTTGTGGTCGTGAACTTTGTTCCATCCCTGTTGAAGGGTGGGGAAAATTACAGAACGGGATTTCTCGGGACAGAATCGCATTTCCCGATTCTCTCCGCATTTTCACCCTGCTTCGTTGTTCTGACAGTGAACGCAGGCTGAAAATTGCCCCCCATACATTCTTCATTAATCCTACCCATGTTTTATTTGGAGAACCTGAATTGAATATTCTCTTAAACTGCGCTTTTCAGTGGATAATACCAGTATCTCAAATTCCTTCTGATATCATTTATGTTGGCAGACTATAATTGTGATCCATGATGATAACTTGCATGTTAATAACTTCTATAATTCTAGAAATTAAGGATGCAAATATAATAGGAAGCTGGCAGGCAGTTACAGGAGTCCAATTCCCTGCGTCTGTGTGGGTTTCCTCTGGGTGCTCCGGTTTCCTCCCACAGACCAGACGTGCAGGACAGGTGGATTGGCCATATTAAATTATCCCTTAGGGATGTCAGGAATGTGTCGGTTCAGTTGATTAAACATGGTAAATGCAGTGTTAGGAGGATAGAGTGGGATAGGGTCCGGGTGTGATATTCACTCAAAAGTTGGTGCAGTCTCAAATTGGCCAAATGATCTCTTTCCGTACGGATTCTATGGTTCCGTTCATCTTTGAAAACCTCAGGGTATTTCTAAATATTCCTCTGTTACTTGCATACGTTGAACAGAAGCTTCTGAAAACCAATGGCAATCTATAAATTAGGAAAACCAAATACGTAGATGATCTGGAGGAGGGAACTGAGTGTATGGTGTCAAAATTTGCTGATGACACCAAGATTGGTGGAAAGTCAAATTGTGCGGAGGGTGTGGAGAGTCTGCAGAAGGATCTAGATAGGCTGGGCGAATGGGCCAGGAAATGGCAAATGGAATTTAATGTTGGCAAGTGTGAGGTGGTCCACTTTGGTAGGAATAATGGTAGGAAGGATTATTACTTACGTGGAGAAAAACTGCAGCAGGCGACGGTGCAGAGAGACCTTGGGGTCCTTGTGCATGAGTCGCAAAAACCCAGCTTGCAGGTGCAGCAGGTGGTCAGGAAGGCGAATGGGATGCTGGCCTTCATAGCGAGGGGGATTGAAAATAAAAGTAGGGAGGTCTTGCTGCGGCTGTATAGGGCATTGGTAAGGCCGCAGCTGGAGTACTGTGTGCAGTTTTGGGCGCCGTACTTACACAAGGATATTTTGGCCTTGGAGGGAGTGCAGAGGAGGTTTACTAGGCTGATGCCGGAGTTGAGGGGGTTGAGCTATGAGGAGAGGCTGAATAAACTAGGCTTGTACTCGTTAGAGTTTAGAAGAATGAGGGGAGATCTCATTGAGACGTATAAGATGATGAATGGGATGGATAGGATAGAGGTGGAGAGACTCTTCCCACTCAGAAAGGATAGTAGGACTAGGGGACACAGCCTCAAAATAAAGGGGGGGCGGTTTAGAACGGAGTTGAGGAGGAACTTCTTCACTCAAAGGGTGGTGAATCTCTGGAATTCTCTGCCCGTTGAAGTGGTGGAGGCTACCTCGCTAAATGTTTTTAAGACGCGGGTTGATGGGTTTTTGATAAGAGAGGGGATTAAGGGTTATGGGGAGACAGCGGGAATGTGGAGCTGAGCCACAACAGATCAGCCATGATCTTATTGAATGGCGGGGCAGGCTCGAGGGGCCAGATGGCCTACTCCTGCTCCTATTTCTTATGTTCTTATGTTATGTTCTTATGTAACTGGATGAATAATCTTAATATTTTTATTGAGAATTATAACATTTTAATGGGTTTGTTATCTTTCAATTAACTACAAAGATCGGACTGACTTGTCCTTTAAAGAAAAGCCTGAAATTGCACCTTGGTAGATTTCAACTCATAAGTTTAAGTAGGAATCCAATACATCTGGCTTCTGGATTAAGCATAACCTGATCAACACTTCAGTAGTTAAACACCCTGTGGCACAGTACTGAGCCATACAGGCCAGAGAATCCCAGAGTTGATTGGTACTGAAAATGCATACAAGAGCCAAGGACAGGATCAGCAACACTTATGAGGCAATGCTTGCTGCCAAAGCTCAAACATGAACAATGACAGTAGGTGACTGTGGTTCTGCCAATACCCATGGAACTGCATCAGAGTGTGAGGCACGGTCTTCAGAAGAGGGATGAATACTTGGAAAAATGTAACCTACCTTTTTTAGTGTATCACCATGTTTTTCCTGAATATATTTGAGAAAGGCAGTGGTCCACTGCAAAGTTGTAGCTTTATCTGTCTCAGAATTGCAGAATGGAACAAGATAATTCAGCTCATCACAGCAAATACGGATTCTGCGCCTGCAAATATATGCACATTTCAGTAAATCCCAATTATAAGAACAAAAATACCAGTATCAAATATTTGAAGCACTTCACCTCTTCTCTATTATTCATTGAGCATATTGGCCAGGATTTTATTGGCTCACCCTGTCCATCGATAGGCGGAGCGGTCCAGCAGAATCACGCGAGGGCTGAGAAATCAGAATCACACCCAATTTCTCATCTCTCACGATCTTATGAGAGCTGGAAATGGGCAAGATGCTGAATAAATTATGTAAGCATATTTTAATTTATGTGGCATTGGTGAGCCCAGCACTCATTCATCCAGGTTCCCCTGCCTTAATGGCCTCACCAGGAGAGATTCTCTCCAGTGAGGAAAACACCTGCTCCCCATGAACGGGCAACAGTCACCTTGGCCTTGCGGTAGAACCGAAAGCCATTGAGGCCCCCTGGGGAGGCCGAGGGCAAATAGGGGGGTGCCTCTCGAGCAATGCCAGCCTGGAACATCAGTATTGCCCACTGGGCAGTGCTGGAGCGGGGGCCTATGGGAGTGGAGCTGAAGGGTGGTCCAATCACAGAGGGAGAGTGGACCCACTGTCACTTTGCAGGTGATTGGTGGGGGGTAGGGGGGCGCCTCTGGCACTCTGCAGGCGATTGGTGGGGGGGGGAGGATGGGGGTCTGCTCTGCATTGCGACTGGACTAGGCAGCGAGACCTGTATCTTGTGCAGTGTTGGGCTTAGGATCGGCTGAGGGCCCCATGATTGTGAGGGTCGGGGAGGAATTTGTTGAGACTGCCTGTAGCAGTAGAAGCATGACAGCTCTCTCTCTGTCAGAACTCTGCTGTTGCTATTGCACATGATGTGGAGATGCTGGCATTGGACCGTGGTAAACACAGTACGAAGTCTCACAACACCAGGTTAAAGTCCAACAGGTTTATTTGGTAGCAAACTCCACTAGCTTTCAGGACTCTGCCCCTTCGAACAAGATTTCTTCACTGCACAGGACCTTCAACTGATGCTATACACTAGATAGATTGATGACATTTTCTTCCTTTGGACTCATGGTGAACAATCACTGAAACAACTATATGACATCAACAAGTTCCATCCCACCATCAGAGTCATCATGGACTACTCTCCGGAATTGGTTGCATTCTTGGACACACACATCTCCATCAAGGATGGTCACCTCAGCACCTCATTGTACTGCAAGCCCATGGATAACCTCACGATGCTCCACTTCTCCAGCTGCCACCCTAAACACCTTAAAGATGCCATCCCTTACAGACAAGCCCTCTGTATACACAGGATCTGTTCAGATGAGGAGGATCACAACAGACACCTCCAGATGCTGAAAGATGCCCTCATAAAAACAGGATGTAGTGCTCGATTCATCGACTAACAAGTTCCGACGCACCGTAGCGAAAAACTGCACCGACCTCCTCAGAAGACAAACATAGGGCAGATTACCTTTTGTCGTCCAGTATTTCCTCGGAGCGGAGAAGCTACGACATCTTCTCCAGTCTTCAACGTGTCATTGATGAAGACGAACATCTCGCCAAGGCCATCCCCACACCCCTACTTCTTGCCTTCAAACAATCGCACAACCTCAAACAGACCATTGTCCGCAGCAAACTACCCAGCCTTCAGGAGAACAGTGACCACGACAACACACAACCCTGCCACAGCAACCTCTGCAAGACATGCCGGATCATCGACATGGATGCCAACATCTCACGTAAGAACATCATCCATCAGGTAAACGGTACATACTCTTGCAACTCGGCCAACATTGTCTACCTGATACTCTGCAGGAAAGGATGTCCCGAGGCATGGTACATTGGGGAGACCATGCAGACGCTACGACAACAGATGAATGAACACCGCTCGACGATCACCAGGCAAGACTGTTCTCTTCCTGTCGGCATACACTTCAGCAGACCATCTCGAGGGCAACATGACAGCTCAGAGACTATCTCTGTTGCTGTGCAGACACGTGGATTTGGGCCTGTGTCTGTGGGAGTTTGCACGTTCTCCCCGTGGTTGCGTGGGTTTCCTCCGGGTACTCCGGTTTCCTCCCACATCCCAAAGATGTGCTTTTAGGCTGATTGATTGGGTACTAAATTGTCCCTATATTGGACCTCCCTGATCCTCGCACATTAGGCGTAGACTAAAATCATGAATAGGTCACTGAGACAGTGGGACGGCGGCGCGGGCTCGTTGGGCCGAAGGGCCTGTTTCCCGTGCTGTGTTGTTCTTTGTTCTTTGTTCAGTCACGGGCATTCGGCCTCTGATCTTCGGGTAAGCGTTCTCCAAGGTGGCCTTCACAACACACAATAGCGCAGAGTCGCTGTGTGGAGACTGATAGCCAAGTTCTGCACACATGAGGAAGGCCTCAACCGGAATCTTGGGTTCATGTCACACTATTTGTAACCCCCATGACTTGCCTGGGCTTGCAACATCTCACTTACTGTCCTGTCTGGAGACAATACACATCTCTTTAACCTATGCTTAATGCTATCTCCACTCATATTGTCTGCACCTTTAAGACTTGATTAGTTGTAAAGGCTCACATTCTAATCAGTATTCTGTAAACTGAATGTGTGTCTTTATATGCCCTGTTTGTGATCAGAACTCCCACTCACCTGATGAAGGGGCAGAGTCCCGAAAGCTAATGCCGTTTGCTACCAAATAAATCTGTTGGACTTTAACCTGGTGTTGTGAGACTTCTTGCTATTGCACATATACAGCATTAGAGGAATGCACGTGCACAATAACACCCTCTGCAGGCTGGCTGGCAAATTAAGCAAATAGAAACATTCTAGACTATTTTTCATCTCAGTCATAGAATCATTGATTCCATGCACTATGCGCACAAGATTGGCATGAAAAATCATCCAGAAAACAGACCTGAAACTCTCCCATTTTGATGCTAGCTAGACATTTAGAATCACTCTCGTAAAATTCCGCCCACTGTGTTCTGCTATAGCTAATTATTTACATTTCAAAGCCAGCGGATGCTCAGTTTAGAGGAATAAGAGATAACCAAATTGAGACATATAGGGTTCTCAGGGGACTTGACAGGGTAGATGCTGAGAGGTTGTTTCCCCTTGTGGGACGGAATAGGACCAGCGGGCAAAATCTCAGAGTAAGGGGTCATTAATTTAAGACAGAGATGAGGAGGAATTTCTTCTCTCTGAGAATAGTGAGTATGTGAAATTCTTTACTGCAGAGGGCAGTAGAGGCTGAGCGGTTAAATATGTTAATCAGTAAGGGAATCAAGGTTTATAGGGATAAGGCAGGAAAATGAATTTGAGGGTCATCATATCAGATCAGTCATGATTTCATTGGATGGCAGAGCAGACCTGATGGGCCAAATGGCCTACTTCAGTTCCTATATCTTATGGCCTTATGATCAAAATATTGAGCATTTCAATCTTCTAGGAATTTAAAAATTTAATTGAATCAAACCAACTCACACCACCAGTGCAATCACTTTTTTCAATGACCTTTTAATACTTAGTTGGTGCAAACAGTATGGAGGACAAATAACTTTTCAACTGCAGCCTGCATACAATGTCACTGAATCACAAACAGGATTTTTGGCCATTAGCAAAGGGTGGAATTCTGGCACAAATTGTTTTTGTGAACCAGAGCAGGGAAAGAATAAGTCTTGTTGGAGTCTTCAGTGTCTTCTTTATGATCGAACAGTTTATGCACTGCCAACTCTAATTTCTACTTTTTCACCAATAAGCCTCCTTGTCCGAGGTTAAATAACAGTTGTAATTTTTTTATATTAAATTCCAAAGTTGCATTTAGCTTCAATTAATTTAAATGTCATATGGCATTGCGAGAGATATGTTGTGTAACAATATGAACAATTGTTCAATCTTCTTTCCAATAAATGTAGTGAGCTATAGACAGCCAAAGCTTTGCAAGCTTTAAACTGAGCAACTGGGCAGACGACTTGTAAATTAATTTTTGTATTGAGAAATATGAAGTACTTTTTGAGGGAAAAAACGTGGTTCATATGTGTAGCAGATTGAACTAAATTCATAGAATCTCACAATGCAGGAGGCCATTCGGCCTATCGAGTCTGCATCGAACACAGTCCCACCCAGCCCCTACCCCTGTAGTCCTATGTATTTATGCTGCTCGTCCTCCTGACACTAAAGGGAAATTTAGCAAGGCTAATCAACTTAACCCACAGATCTTTGGATTGTGGAGGAAACCAGAGCATCCAGAGAAAACCACACAGACATAAGGAGAATGTACAAACATTACAGAGACAGTGATCCAAACCAGGAGTAGAGCCTGGGTCACTCGCACTGTGAGGTAGCAGTGCTAATCACTGTGCTACCGTGCCGCTCTATTAGCACATGACAGGATAAATGATAATCATCATTGTGACCTCTGCAGTGCACAGAGTGTGGGAGATTCAAGTTTGAACTCCCACTGAAAAAATAATTGTGATTTACACCATGTTTCCTGCACATTCAGCACTTAAATGTTTTTTGGGATAATTGCCCCCATTACTTCCAAAAATCAGATTGTGGCAAGGAAATAAACATATAATAAGTATTAAGATACATTCAGGGTTACACAAGAGGTTTTACTGAGACACTACGATGCACTGGAAAGCTCACAATGGTAAAAGTCTAAGTGCGATAAACAACATGAAGCAAAAGTATCCAACATCTTAATGGCAGCTTAAAAGCAGTTTGAAGCTGGTAACAGGCTGATTTACATCCTCTTGCCTTTTCTCTCCCCCCAGGTTTTTCATTACTTATTTGGAGCCTGAGACATGAGGCAAAGATTAAATGCAAATACTAATTCATCAGAACATCATTTGGTCAGTAAAATTTAGTCTGAATTTTAAATTAAACATCTATCAAAATTGCTATTCCTCTGAAGATAAAAGCAAAATCCTGCAAATGCTGGAATCTGAAACAGAAAATGCTGGAAAACCTCAGCAGGTCTGTCAGCATCTGTGGATTGAGAATAGACCCAATGTTTTGATTCTCAATGACCCTTCGTCAGAGCTAAGGACAAAAATTTATACTATGAGGGTGCGGGGAAGGGGGGGGGCTGTAAAAGAATAAAGTGAATATAAATGTGGATAAAGGTGGCTGAGAGAGGTGCTTAAAGTGTCCATTAAGAGATCAGAATGTGTGAATGGCAGAAGAGGTACAGATGATTAAAGCAGTTGGCCTGAGAGGGGAGGGGAGGTGGGCAAGAAGGAGAGCAGGAATGAAGAAGTGGAAAAACAGAAGAGCAAAAGAAGGATGATAAAAATGGATGAATCAGATGAAAAGAAGAAATAGAGTGAAATAAAATAAAATGGGAAATGGGGTGAAGGTGGGGGAGAGGGTTCATGCCCTGAAGTTGTTGAACTCAATGTTCAATTCAGCAGGATGTAAAGCATCCAATTGGAAGATGAGGTGCTGCTCCTCCAGTTTGCATTGGGGTTCACTAAAACATTGCAAAAGGCCAAGGATGGACATTTGGACAAAACAGGAGGGTAGTGTGTTGAAGTGCAAGCGACAGGATGGTCTGGGTCCTGCTTGCAGGCAAGCTAAAGCTGTTCAACAAAGTGGTCATCCAGTCTACATTTGGTCTCTCCGATATAGACTGTACTGGGAGCACCAAATGCAATAGACCTGTTGCTATTCCTCCTACCCCATTCAAGACTCACCTACGGTCTCTCTCCATCCGGTTGTGTCTCTCTCTTCGCTGGCAGTTTAGTTCCTGCTGGTTCCCATGTGTAGGGCCAGGAGGAGTTGGATGTGTTGGTTGCCACTGTCCACCTTGAGCAACATTTGCGTTTTGATTCTCGGTCATGTTAGTGAGATCACTAAGAACCTTATGCTCTGTTTCTATGCTGGGTTGCCGTGAGCGACTGCGACAGCGTTTGTTTGCCACCTGCTTGCGTAAAGTTTCATCTAATGGAAAAAACAATTATGGAACATTTTTTTTCTTTCATATTATTCTCTTCAAATACAGATATCAGTAAACCGGTGATGATTTAAAATATAATGGAAATTATACTTCTCTAATGTTGAATCCTAAAGTAAAGCAAAGCCACAATGTCCTGATGCAAATACATTGTAAGAAGTCTCACAACACCAGGTTAAAGTCCAATAGGTTTATTTGGTAGCAAAAGCAACTAGTTTTCGGAGCGCGGCACCTTCATCAGGTAAGCAGGAGTTCAGTTCGCAAACAGGGCATATAAAGACACAAACTCAATTTACAAAATAATAGTTGGAATGCGAGTCTTTATAGGTAATCAAGTCGTAAAGGTACAGGCAATGTGAGTGGAGAGAGGGTTAAGCACAGGTTAAAGAGATGTGTATTGTCTCCAGCCAGAACAATTAGTGAGATTTTGCAAGCCCAGGCAAGTCATGGGGGTTACAGATAATGTAATATGAACCCAAGATCCCAGTTGAGGCCATCCTCATGTGTACAGAACTTGGCTATCAGTCTCTGCTCAGCGACTCTGTGTTATCTGTCCTGGCTGGAGACAATACACATCTTTTAAACCTGTGTTTAACTCTCTGTCCACTGACATTATCTGTACCTTTAAGATCTGATTGCCTGTAAAGACTCGCATTCCGACCAGTGTTTTGTAAATTGAGTTTGTGTCTTTATTTGCCCTGCTTGTGAACAGAACTCCCACTTACCTGATGAGGAAGCAGCGCTCTGAAAGCTAGTGGCTTTTGCTACCAAATAACCTGTTGGACTTTAACCTGATGTTATGAAACTTCTTATTGTGTTTACCCCAGTCCGGCATCCCCACATCATGGCAAATACATTGCCCAAGGAAAAATTTGTAGGACTTTCTATTATTCTCATTTGATAGAATGATTCAAATTAAAAAGTTCACACTGATTGCATGATTACCAGTTGTTCATTTTTGGTCAAAACTAAAAGTCACTACATACAAATACGGTCAAATTTTCTGAGGATTGTCTGGTTTGTCGATGCAAATTGTGTAATTACAATTGGAAAAGTGGTTGGAATTTCACATCATCTTGGAGATAGTACTAGAAGTTGACTGATTGGTCACAGTAATATTACATCATGCTATTTCATCATTCCTTAGCTATTAATTGAAATATTAACTGTACAGTTATTCTAAAACAAAAATTGCCATACTAGCACCAATGAGAATTTGCCTATCATCAGAATTCTGCAGGATGAAATGGATGACATGAGCATACTGGACTAAACTCAGACAATTCAGTTTACACACTGCATCTGTGGTCAGGAACAAAATACCTTACTTTGGTAACTAGTACAGGTTAACTTCTTGCTTGCAAAGACTATAAGATGTAGGAGCAGAAATATGCCATTCAGCCCATTAAGTCTGTTCTGCCACTCAATCATGAGTGGAATGGTGAATCTCAGGAATGGTGAATCTCTGGAATTCTCTGCCCGTTGAAGTGGTGGAGGCTGCCTCGCTAAATATATTTAAGACGCGGGTTGATAGGTTTTTGATAGGCAAGGGGATTAAGGGTTATGGGGAGAGGGCGGGAATGTGGAACTGAGACACGACAGATCAGCCATGATCTTATTGAATGGCAGGGCAGGCTCGAAGGGCTGGATGGCCTACTCCTGCTCCTATTTCTTAAATATTCTCAATCATGGCTGTTATGATTCTCATCCCCATTCTCCTGCCATCTCCCCGTAACAATTGATCCCCTTATTAATCAAGAACTTATCTATCCCTGGCTTAAAGACATTCAATGACCTGGCCTCCAGAGCCCTCTGTAGCAATGAATTCCACAGATTCATTACCCAATAGCTGAAGAAATTCCTCCTCATCTCAGTTTTACGTTAAGAAGTCTCACAGCACAGGTTAAAGTCCAACAGGTTTATTTGGTATCACAAGCTTTTGGAGCACTGCTTCTTCAACAGGTGTTGTGAGGCTTTTTACTGCGCCCACCCCAGTCCAACGCTGGCATCACCACATCATCTCAGTTTTAAAGGAGCATCCCTTCATTCTAAGGTTGTGCCCTCGAGTTCCCGTCTCTCCCACTAGTGGAAACATCCTGTCCACATCGATTCTATGTAGGCCTCCCAGCATTCCTAAGTTTCAATTAGATCCCCCTCATCCTTCTAAACTCCATTGAGTATAGACCCAGACTGGGATCTTTCTTGTGAACCTCCGCTGGCTCCCAGCACGCCCCTCCAAAGCCAGCACATCCTTCCTCAGGTATGGGGCTTAAAACTGCTCACAATATTCCAAATGGGGTCTGAACCAAGACTCCCAAGTCCCTTTGCGCTTCAGATTTCTGAAGCCTTTCCCCATTTAGAAAATAGCCTACACCTCTATTCTTCCTACCAAAGTGCATAACATCGCACTTTCCCACACTGTATTCCATCTGCCACTTCTTTGCCCACTCTCCTAGCCTGTCCAAGTCATTCTGCAGCCTTCTCACTTCCTTAACACTACCTGTCCCTCTGTATAACTTTGCATCATCTGTGAATTTAACAACCATGCTCTCAGTTTCATCTTCCAGATCATTAATAGTATAACTAAATATATAATGAAAAGTTGTGGTCCCAATACTGACCACTGTAGAATACCACCAGTCACTGGTTGCCATCCCCACTCTCTGCCTTCTGTCTGTCAGTCAATCTTGTACCCATGCCTGTACTTTGCCTCTAATTCCATTGGCTCTTAGCTTATTAAGCAACCTCACATAAGGCACCTTGTCAAAGGTTTTCTGGAAATCCAAATAAATCATGTCCACTGGCTCGCCTTTGTCTAACTTCTTCGTTACCTCCTCAAAGAATTCCAACAGATTTGTCAGGCATGATCTTCCTTTGATGAAGCCATGCTAACTCAGCCCTATTTGACCATGCATTTCCAAGAACTCAGCAATTTCATCCTTAATAATGGACTCCAAGATCTTACCCACAACCAAGGTCAGGCTAACTGGCCTATAATTTCACATCTTCTGCCTCCCTTAAACAAGATGTTACATTAGCCTCTTTCCTGTCCTCAGGGACCTTCCCTAACTCCAGTGATTCCTCCACAATCTCCTCAAAGATCTCCTTCAGAACTCTGAGGTGTAGTCCATCCAGTCCGGGTGATTCATCCACTTTCAGACCTTTCAGCTTCCCTAACACCTTCTCCTTAGTGATGGCCACTACATTTACCTCTGCTCCCTGACTCTCCTGGGATGTTACTGATGTCTTCCACCGTGAAGTACAAAGTACCCATTCCATTCTTCTGCTATTTTTTGTCCCCCATTACTAATTCTCCAGCCTCGTTTTCCAGTGGTCCAATGTCCATTCTTGCCTCTCTTACCTTTTATATATCTAAAAATCTCTTGCAATCTTCTTTTATATTACTAGCTAGCTTCCCCTCACATTTCATTTCTCCACCCTTATTGTTTTATTAGTTGCCCTCTGTTTGCTTTTAAAGGCTTCCCACTATTTCTCACCTCATGCTATGCTTTCCTTGACTTTTATGCTTTTATGGAAATTGAACATGCCCTCCCCCACCCCCCAAGTATGATTAGTCCAGGCCTCTTGCGCTCTTGCCTTCATACTTACATTTCTATTCTCAGCTTGCTACAATGTTTCAGTGAAGCATAATTCAAGCTGAAGGAACAGCACCTCATCTTTCAATCAGGCACTTTATAGCCTTCTGGACTCAACGCTGAGTTTAACAACTTCAGACCATGAACTCTGTCCTCCATTTTAAATTTCTTTCTTCCAAGTGCCAATCCGTATCATGTTTTGCTTTCAGTGCTGACCTTTATTCTGCTATTAACATCGACTCTGGACTGATGCTTTGTGTCTTTCATACTCTTACCACTCCTTGTCTTGTGTTCCATGGTATCTTTGTTATTTAATCTCCCCTGCCTCTAACTGTACCCTGATATTTTTAGTACACCTGCTCCAACCCCTCTTTAACAGCATAGAATCCATCTTCAGTTCCGAAAAAGAATCATATTAGACTTGAAACATTAGCTCTGTTTCTCTTAATACAAATGTTGCCAGACCTGCTGAGTTTTTTCAGCAGTTTCTGTTTTTATTTCTAAATTATTAATCCAGTAATGTTACTGCTACGCTGCAGTCCCTGTACAATCTGACCAAGATATAGCAGTAACTGCCATCTTTCCCAGAGTTCTCATCCACCTAAGAAGGCAGATGGAGCTTAGTTTAACAACTCATCAGTTGTCAAACCAAAACAGCACCTCCATCAGCACTTGGTAATACACCGGAATGTGTGCCTTGATTTTTGTCTTCATGTCCTGGAGTGGAACTTGAAGCCAACACCTTGTGACCCAGT
The DNA here is from genome assembly GCF_965287045.1 of Carcharhinus amblyrhynchos. Classification (NCBI taxonomy): domain Eukaryota; kingdom Metazoa; phylum Chordata; class Chondrichthyes; order Carcharhiniformes; family Carcharhinidae; genus Carcharhinus; species Carcharhinus amblyrhynchos. Next base: position 3,514,803 of record NC_137339.1, read on the forward strand.
GGTGAGAGTGCTATTCTGATGATTCTGACGATCAACTGGCCATAGAATATTCATATTATTCTATAACCAGTTTAGACTTTTGATCTGTTGGTGACATCCAGATATGCTTTTGAAGTACCATGGTTTTGTTCTGAGTACAGTAAGAAGTCTACAAATACCAGGTTAAAGTCCAACAGGTTTAGTGGTAACACAAGCCACTAGCTTTTGGAGCGCTGCCCCTTCATCAGATGAGTGGGAGTTCTATTCACAAACAGGGTGTATAAAGACACAAATTCAATTTACAAAATAAATGATGAAGGGACAGCACTCCGAAAGCCAGTGGCTTGTGCTACCAAATAAACATATCGGACCTGAACCTGGTGTTGTGAAACTTCTTACTGTGTTTACCCCAGTCCAAAGCCGGCATCTCCATATCTTTGTTCTGAATAACAGTGCAATCAAGGACAATGATTTCACTAAACTTCCTGCCCAGTCTATTTTTTTTATTTCTGGTATGTAGGCATCACTGGCATTTATTGCCCATTCCTAATTACCTCTGAAAAGAAATTTACTTCTTGAATGTAACTAGGCCATCCCAGAGGGCAATTAAGAATCAACCATCAAATTAATGATGATCGTTTTGTTCACTAATTTCTGGGGCTCTTACAGGAGGCTATCCTCATCCAGCTTTTGAAGTTATTGCCACTGACAGTATAACTAGAGATTATGCCAAAATGGGCATTATTTTTTCAGTGGATTGCTCTGTATTTGTATTGTTAAATACCTTGTCATTTTTGATTTCTTTGGTTGGTCCATGCATGAAGTAATTAAATCAGCAGATAGCCAGAAACTAACTGGGTCAATCCTACTTTGAAGAATAGGTAGGAAACGTTCTGATGTCCTCAGCTTCATAAACTTGGCAAAATGCTCTAAGTGATAGCTGTGGAACAATGGGCAACACTCTTGCATCTGAGTCAGGACAGGAACACAGGATTTGGGCTGAAACTAGTGCAGTGCTGTGGGAGTGTTGCACTGTCACATGCTATTTTTCAGATAAGCTCCCACAACTGTCCCCTCAGGTATCACATTGCTGTTTGTGGGAGGTTGTTGTGTGTAAATGGGCTGCTGCGTCCTTATGTTAAAAGAGTCACTACACTACAAAAGTACTTCATTAATCACTTTGAGGCTCCCTGAAATCATGAAAGGCAGGACATAAATGCACGTCATTTGCTTTATATGTGTGTCTGATGCCTGAACTGATTGGCCACTTTAATTTCCTGGTTGACAAAAGATAGGAGTCATAATTAGTGAGGCATTGGTGAGGCCGCAGCTGGAGTACTGTGTGCAGTTTTGGGCGCCGCACCTGCGCAAGGATATTTTGGCCCTGGAGGGAGTGCAGAGGAGGTTTACTAGGCTGATACTGGAGTTGAGGGGATTGAGCTATGAGGAGAGGCTGAATAAACTAGGCTTGTACTCGTTAGAGTTTAGAAGAATGAGGGGAGATCTCCTTGAGACGTATAAGATGATGAATGGGATGGATAGGATAGAGGTGGAGAGACTCTTCCCGCTCAAAAAAGACAGTAGGACTAGGGGGCACAGCCTCAAGATAAAGGGGAGGCGGTTTAGAACGGAGTTGAGGAGGAACTTCTTCACTCAAAGGGTGGTGAATCTCTGGAATTCTCTGCCCGTTGAAGTGGTGGAGGCTGCCTCGCTAAATATTTTTAAGAAGCGGGTTGATGGGTTTTTGATAAGAGAGGGGATTAAGGGTTATGGGGAGAGGGCGGGAAAGTGGAACTGAGCCACGACAGATCAGCCATGATCTTATTGAATGGCGGGGCAGGCTCGAAGGGCTAGATGGCCTACTCCTGCTCCTATTTCTTATGTTCTTATAATTAATTAATTTTTCACTCAAAACTAATTAACAACTTAAAATGATTATGGAGTTTTGTTTTCAGCAAAGTAGGATATTGCAACTTTAGGATGTTTTGACAAAATTAGAATGAAACCTGGAATAAAGTTTATACTGAAATAGTAGAGCATAGCATTGTTCTGTGCTCCTTAATAGGCATGGTGTAGTGTTTGTGTTACAGTATCCTATTTTCTTCATTGCAGCAACCAGAACATATTGTGGATCTATTTATGGACATTTCAGAATCTGTAGGTCCATTTCTCTCAATGGATCATTTGAAACCTCATGGAGAAAGCGGTTTCATCAGTAACACAGATTCATATCAAGCTATTGACGCTGTATTGAACATATTGAACGATAAGGATCCATTGCTGCCATCATCCAGTGAACTGTTCAGATTGGAGCTGCAAGGAGAAGGTAGTGAGCATTGCCAGATTGACACAACTGAAGGTATTGTAAATTTGTTATATATTGAAGAAAGTTTGAAATGATCCAACCTAATCAGTTTGTCTCATTATTAATCTGGCTGTTAAATATTGGGATTTATGGAGACAATTCTAAACAATAAAGAACAAAGAAAATTACAGCACAGGAACAGGCCCTTCAGCCCTCCAAGCCTCCACCGACCATGCTGCTCGACTGAACTAAAACCCTCTATCCTTCCGGGAACTTTATCCCTCTATTCCCATCCTATTCATGTATTTGTCAAGACACCCCTTAACAGGCATTATTGTATCTGCTTCCATTACCTCCCCCGGCAGCGAGTTCCAGGCACCCGCCATCCTCTGTGCAAAATACATACCTCATCTATCTCCTTTAAACCTTGTCCCTCGCACCTTAAACCTGTGCCCCCTCGTAATTGGCTCTTCCACCCTGGGAAAAAGCTTCTGACTTTCCACTCTGTCCATGCCTCTCATAATCCTGTAGACTTCCATCATGTCGCCCCTTAACCTCCGTCATTCCAGTGAGAACAAACCAGGTTTCTTCAACCTCTCCTTGTAGCTAATGCTCTCCATGCCAGGCAACATCTTGGTAAGTCTTTTCTGTACCCTCCCCAAAGCTTCCACATCCTTTTGATAGTGTGGTGACCAGAATTGACATTATATTCCAAGTGCTGCCTAACTAGGATTCTATAAAGCTGCAACATGACTTGCCAATTTTTAAACTCAATGCCGCAGTCGATGAAGGCAAGGAGGCCGTCTGCCTTCTTGACTACCTTCTCCACTGCGTTGCCACTTTCAGTGATCTATGCATCTGTGCACCCGAATGCTTCTGCCTATCAATACTTTTAAGGTTCTGCAATTTACTGTATATTTCGTATCTTTATTAGACCTTCCATCAAGCATTTGTCCAGATTAAACTCCATCTGCCATCTCTCCGCCCAAATACTCAATCGATCTATATCCTGCTATATCCTGACGGTCCTCATCACTATCTGCAAATCCACCAATCTTTGTGTTGTCCGCAAACTTGCTATTCAAACCAGCTACATTTTCCTCCAAATCATTGATATATATTACAAACAACAAAGGTCTAAGCACTGACCCCCGAGGAATGCCACTTGTCACAGCCCTCCATTCAGAAACATGCCCTTCCACTGCTATCCTCTGTCTTCTATGACCAAGTCCGTTCTGTATCCATCCTGCCAGTTCACCTCTGATCCCATGCGACTTCACCTTCTGCACCAATCTGCCAGGATTCCCTACCACTGATGTAGGGCTCACTGGCCTGTAATTACCTAACACCCGGCAAATTATTCACGTCCTCCTCCGTGAAGACAGAAACAAAAAAGTTATTCAATACCTTAGCCATATCCCCATCCCCTACCACTAGGTCCCCTTTCTCATCCTCTAAAGGACCAACATTCACCCTAGCCAGCCTCTTCCTTTTTTTATATTTATAAAAACTCTTGCTATCCTTTTTTATATTAAGCGCTAGCCCAGCTTCATAGTTTCTCCTACCCTTCTTTATCAACTTCTTTGTCAATCTTTGTTGACATTTAAACCCCTCCCAATCCTCTTCTCGCCCACTACTCTTAGCTACTCTAAATTCCTCCGCTTTTAGTTTAACACTTTCCTTCACCTCCTTCGTTATCCACGGCTTATTACCTCTCCTCCTACTATCCTTTTTGACCATCGGAATAAATTTCTGTTGAGCACCAAGAAAGATCTCCTTAAAGATCCTCCACTGCTCCTCAACACACCCTCCCTCCAACGCGCTCCCCCAGTCCACATTCGCCAATTCTTCTCTCATCCTACCGTACTCCCCTCTATTCAAGGACTGGAGGGTCTTAATGACATTACTGTTACTAGAGAGGCAGTGCTCGACAGACTGGAGGGGCTGATTGTGGACAAGTCCCCAGGACCGGATGGAATGCATCCGAGGGTTCTGAAAGAAATGGCGGAGGTGATAGTGGATGCCTTGGTGGTTATTTTCCAAACGTCGCTGGATTCCGGGGAAGTGCCGGATGATTGGAAAACGGCTAATGTTACGCCGTTGTTTAAGAAGGGTGCCAGGCAAAAGGCGGGGAATTATAGACCGGTTAGTTTAACGTCTGTGGTAGGTAAAATGTTAGAATCTGTCATTAAGGAGGAAATTGCGAGGCATCTTGAAGGGAATTGCTTGATAGAGCAGACGCAGCACGGTTTCATTAAAGGGAAGTCATGTCTGACAAATTTACTGGAGTTCTATGAGGATGTGTCTAGGGCGGTGGATAGAGGAGAGCCGGTGGATGTGGTCTTTCTAGATTTTCAGAAGGCGTTTGACAAAGTGCCTCACAAGAGGTTATTGCAGAAGGTCGAGGGACATGGAGTTGGGGGTAGGGTGTTAGCGTGGATAGAGGATTGGTTGTCAAATAGGAGGCAGAGAGTGGGGGTCAACGGGTGCTATTCGGATTGGCGGATGGTGACTAGTGGAGTGCCCCAGGGGTCGGTGCTAGGGCCTCAGCTTTTTACCATTTATATAGATGATCTGGAAGAGGGAACCGAGTGTAGAGTGTCGAAATTTGCTGATGACACCAAGATTGGGGGAACGGCAAATTGTGCGGAGGGTGTGGAGAGTCTGCAGAAGGATCTAGATAGGCTGGGCAATGGGCCAGGAAATGGCAAATGGAATTTAATGTTGGCAAGTGTGAGGTGGTCCACTTTGGTAGGAAGAATGGTAGGAAGGACTATTACTTACGGGGCGAAAAACTGCAGCAGGCGACGGTGCAGAGGGACCTCGGGGTCCTTGTGCATGAGTTGCAAAAACCCAGCTTGCAGGTGCAGCAGGTGGTCAGGAAGGCGAATGGGATGCTGGCCTTCATAGCGAGGGGGATTGAATATAAAAGTAGGGAGGTCTTGCTGCAGCTGTATAGGGCATTGGTGAGGCCGCAACTGGAGTACTGTGTGCAGTTTTGGGCGCCGCACCTGCGCAAAGATATTTTGGCCTTGGAGGGAGTGCAGAGGAGGTTTACTAGGCTGATACCGGAGTTGAGGGGGTTGAGCTATGAGGAGAGGCTGAATAAACTAGTGGGTCATTGTTTTTGTAACTGGTTGGCGCAACATCGTGGGCCGAAGGGCCTGTTCTGCGCTGTAATGTTCTATGTTCTAAACTGGGCTTGTACTCGTTAGAGTTTAGAAGAATGAGGGGAGATCTCATTGAGACGTATAAGATGATGAATGGGATGGATAGGATAGAGGTGGAAAGACTCTTCCCGCTCAAAAAAGACAGTAGGACTAGGGGGCACAGCCTCAAGATAAAAGGGGGGCGGTTTAGAACGGAGTTGAGGAGGAACTTCTTCACTCAAAGGGTGGTGAATCTCTGGAATTCTCTGCCCGTTGAAGTGGTGGAGGCTGCCTCGCTAAATATTTTTAAGACGCGGGTTGATGGGTTTTTGATAGGAGAGGGGATTAAGGGTTATGGGGAGAGGGCGGGAAAGTGGAACTGAGCAGCGACAGATCAGCCATGATCTTACTGAATGGCGGGGCAGGCTCGAAGGGCTGGATGGCCTACTCCTGCTCCTATTTCTTATGTTCTTATGTACCTGGATTATCCTAGCTACCCTTCTTAAACAAAGAAACAATATTGGCTTTTCTCCAATCCTCTGGGAGCTTCCCTGTAGCCAGTGAGGGTACAAAAATTTCTCTCAAGGCCCCAGCAATTTCCTCCCTTTCCTCTGTCAATATTCTGGAGTATATGCCATCAGGCCCTGGGTACTTATCTACCTTAATGTTTCTCAACACCCCCAATACTGCCTCCCTTTTCATCTCAACATGACTCAAACTATCTACACACTTTTTCCCAGACTCATCATCCACCAAGTCTTTCTCTTTGGTAAATAATGTCGCAAAGTACTCATTTAATAGCTCGCCCATTTCCTCTGGCTCCATGCAAAGATTCCTTCCTCAGTGCTTGAGTGGGCTAACCCTCTCCCTGGCTAACCTCTTGCTCTATATATATGTATAAAAAACCTTGGGATTTTTCTTAATCCTGCTAGCCAATGACTTTGTGTGGTCCTTTTAGCCCTCCTTACTCCTTGCTTAAGTTTCTTTCCAATTTCCTTGTATTTCACACTTGCTTCGTGTGTTCCTAGCCTCCTAGCCTTGACAAATGCTTCCTTTTTCTCTCTGACTAGGCTACAATATCTCTCGTTATCCAAGGTTCCCAAAACTTGCCATACTTATTCTTCATCCTTGCACGAATGAACACTTGTTACAGCAAGCCATGCATTCAGTATTTTGAAAATTTGATTTTACTGAAGTGATTTAATTATTTAAAAATAAATCTCTCTGCAACTCGTCTGCAGACAAAGGTCACAGTACACCAATGTCCCTTTGCTCAAGTTATCTAAACATTGCAACTCCCAAAGGTTAGCTTGAGATTGCCTCCCATTTGGTTTAATAAATATTACCTCATTTGGAGTCTGGGGTATCTCGCTTACCAGGATATTTCACAGCCACAGAAACTGACAGCTCTGTAAGATGCTATTTGGCCTGTTGTGTTTCTTTAAAAGAGCAGCCATGCTTCATCCCACACCTTATCTTTTGACCGTAGTGCTGTAATTCCTCATCAAGTACCTGTCTAACCTATACTTCCAGAGTTTAGAATGAGGTGAGGTGATCTCAGTGAAAGATACAAAATTCTGAAGGGGTTTGATAGGGCAGACAGTAAGGGATTGTTTCCCATGACTGGGGGAATCATGGCTTGGATGCATAATTGCAGGATAAGGGGCTCATTACGTAGGACTGAGATGAGGAGACATTTTTTCACTCAAAAGTTGGGAACTTTAAAATTTTTCACCCCAGCAGATTGTGGTGTTCCACATCAAATACATTTAAGGCTGAGATATACATAGTTTTATTTTCTCAGGAAATCAAAAAATTTGGGACAGGGTGGAAAAATGGAGTTACGGCTACTGATCAGTCATGATCGCACTGAATGCCAGAGACGGCTCAAGGTTCCATACATCTATTCCTGGACCTATTTATTACATTCTTATTCAGATGAGTTGCTATTGATAAACTTAATCCCACTTACTTAATTTTCTCCTTTCCTTTCTTGAAGGTCCACTGATGTCTGTAACTCTCAAGTACCTCATACAAGTGCCCAATCTTCTTGTATGATCCCAAACAATAGCTGTCATCAGGCCATTCCATTTTAGGGTTATTAACCAAAGCAGATGATATTGTCATCCTGTACCAAAACATGCAACCCTTCCTTGTTATGGCTGCAGACCCAAGAATAATGTTTTGATTTGATTTGATTTATTATTGTCACATGTATTAGCATACAATGAAAAGTACTGTTTCTTCTGTACTATATAGACAAAGCATACCGTTCATAGAGAAGGAAAGGAGAAGGTGCAGAATATAGTGTTTTAGTTGTAACTAGGGTGTAGAGAAAAATCAACTTAATATGAGATAGATCCATTCAAGTGGCAACAGGGAAGAAGCTGTTTTTGAGTCAGTTAGTACATGACCTCAGAATTTTGTATGTTTTTCCCAATGGAAGAATGTGGAAGAGAATATGTCTGGGGTGCATGAGTCCTTGATTATGCTGGCTGCTTTTCCGAGGCAGCAGGAAGCGTAGACAGGTCAGTGGTTGGGAGGCTAGATTGCGTGATGGATTGGGCTTCGTTCACGACCTTTTGTAATTTCTTGCGGTCTTGGACAGAGCAAGAGCCATACCAAGCTGTTAAACAACCAGAAAGAATGCTTTTTATGATGCATCTGTAAAAGCAGGTAAGAGTTATTCTTAACACACCAAATTTCCTTAGCCGCCAGAGAAAGTAGAGGTGTTGGTGGGCTTTCTTAACTATAGCGTTGGCCAGGAGGGACTAGGATAGGTTGTTGCTGATCTAGGCACTAGAAACTTGAAACTGTCGACCATTTCTACTTCATCACCATTGATAGAGACAGGTGCATATCCTCCACTTTGCTTCTTTAAGTCAATGACCATATTCTTCATTTCACTGACATTAAGGGAGAGATTATTGAGATCACACCAGTTCACCAGATTTTCTTTCCTGTACTCTGTCTCCTCATTGTTTGAGATCCAACCTACTACGGTGGTGTCATCAGCAAACTTGAAAATTGAGTTGGAGGGGAATTTCGCCCCACAGTCATAGGCGTACAATGAATACAATAGGAACTGATGACATAGTCTTGTGGGGCACCAGTGTTCAGGATGATCATAGATGAAGTATTATTGCCTGTTCTTACAGATTGCAGTCTGTGGGTTGGAAGTCTAGGATCCAGTTGCAGAGAGATGAGCTGAGCCCCAGGCCACACGTTTGGAAATAAGTTTTGTAGGAATAATGGTGTTGACGGCTGAGCTGTAGTCAATAAATAGGAGTCTGACATAGGTGCCTTTGTTTTCTGGCTGTTCCAGAATTCAGTGTAGGGCCAAGATCTGTTTGGATCTGTTGCAGCAATAGGCAAACTTTAGTGGATCCAGACAATCCTGCAGGCCAGAACTGATTTGTGCCATGACTAACCTTTTGAAGCACTTCATAATGATGGACGTCACAGCCAACATGCGATAGTCATTAAGGCACGCTGCTTGGTGTTTCTTTGGTACAGGGATGATGGTCATCTTCTTGAAGCAGATAGGGACCTCAGATTGGTGTGAAGAGGGGTTAAAGATGTAGCTGTAGCTGAGATGACTTGAGGATTGAGTCAAGAAGCTTCTTTTTTTCTCAGGTTAATGTAGCAGTACATTACCAGCTGAGCCACCAAGGAACTTGGCAGGAAATAGCTGTTTTTCTTTAACATTTATCATCAATAAAATGAAAATGTTTCCAGCAAAATTATTCTCCGTGATATCATTCATCCTTAATTATATTTATAAGTGCTAAATGTCAATGAAATAGTATCTTTACCTTCTACCTTAATCCAGACTTGCTCAGGTAAAGGTTTGTTTCTGTTGCAGTTATTCAGTGCCTGTCTGGCTGATTGAAGTTCCTGCTGGAAACATAAAGAGAACGCTCTTGGCAGGGCAAGTTCTTGAGGGCTGGCAGATTCTAGCACATGTGCCTGGTTTCCTGTACCCTATTAAAGCCAATTAGTGGAACCAGTAAGTGTCTCCACATCAAACTAACAGCAGTAATGCATTACTAATGAATACTGTGCTTGAGCATATATAATTTGTAAGTCATAACGCATAAAGATAATAGCATTAGAGTTCAAATAGTGATTAAAGGCACGTTTTGATTTTTAAATGCCTGAATATAACATTACAAAATAAAAATAAACATAGATAGCATTGGGTTTATAATGAATTAGCAAATTATCTGTGTGACATTGTCCATGACCAAATGATGGATACAAAAACAAAATGATGAAGGAATTGACAGAATTCCTACATGCCACACAGTCATCTAGTGGCCAGAATAAGTAATATGCCTACAAAATTGAGGCAGGTTACTCACTTCCTGAGCAAAATGTTCTAACATCAGGCAGGTAAGGTTCCTTCTGATGCATCTGCTCCACGGCAAAGATTCATATTTACAAATTCATTAGAGAACTTTGAACCCAATTTTATATATATATTTGGCTTGAATTTCTGCTGTGTATTCACTTAGGATACATTTTACCAGGTTTATATAATACCAATTGCTTACAATGTTTTGTATTGCCTGCTCAATAATAACAATTACTGATGCTCCAAAAGCAATATTGGAATTGAGACTACCATGTGAATGGACCAGACTTCGACCAGTGAGAATTTTAGCTTACCTACATAATGAGGCAACTTTCTTACCTGAGTTTGACTGGAGTTAGTACTGCCAGTTGGTGTACATGTATTCGGTGTGTATAAAGGGTATGCAAACTGCAGAGCAGAAGGAGCCCCAGCCTTGCTCTTGACTAAAGTAGTACATTTGTTTTGCTGTGGATGGAGAGGTATCCCCATCAGCTCTGAAGGATGCCGGATCAAAGCAACCAAACTATAGATCAATGAAGAGAAAACAGATCATAAATACACAGTGTAGAAGTATGCAGATGTAAGTGTCTGTAATGTGTGTGTAAGCAGAAATACAAGTGATTGTATGCCTATTGTTCAAAAAATAACAATTTCTCACAATTTTAAATCTATATTTTTTTAAACTGTATTAGCAACCAAAAGAACAATGTCTTCAATTGAACAATGCAAAGCATGCCAATAATATTCATTAGATGTGTTTATCCGTGCCATTTGTCTGACAAGTAAAAGCTGTAGCATTCCACCAACTTGATTAAAACTATATATGAAAATAATGTACAAATGTTTTCCAGCGGTCTTGGAACACAGCTAATCTTGATTCTGCGCCTACAATTCAAAGTATTTTCCTTAAAATAGATCCTAAATAAAGGAAACCAAAGCTAAGGGTACAAGTCATTTTTACCATAAATATTATATCCTTTTTGAAAATATTTAAGACAGCAATATTTAACTGAATTAGGTTGCTCTACTGTTGTTGATGATAAACTTAATGTACAACAACATTGCAAAAAATGACCTCCAGCAGTTCCTTAAAAATACCTTGCTTTAGGTCATAAACAAACCAGGTTATTTGGGTTATTGATTTTATCAATCTTCAAAAGGAAATGAATACTTCCTATCTGTGCAAGCCTTGTTCAATAAAAAAAGTTGAAAAATTTAAGCACTTTCATTCCTAAGTTTTATTTGTAAATATTAGATAAGGGTATGCAATTCTGCAAATGCAGAAAAACACCCAATAAAATAAAGCAATGAGATTTATTACAGCAAATTGAAATTTATTGTGCCCTGCTTGACATGGTGCCTCGCCAGTCAGAGAGCTATATAATTGAAACCAATTTAATGGAGACTACCTGCCCCTAATAGTAAATCACTGTTAATTCTAATTCATCACAGGGTGGCATGGTGGCACAGTGGTTAGCACTGCTGCCTCACAGTGCCAGGGACCCGGGTTCAATTCCAGCCTCGGGACTGTGTGCAGTTTGCACATTCTTCCCACGTCCGCATGGGTTTCTTCCTGGTGCTCGTTTCCTCCCATAGTCCAAAAATGTGGTTGATTGGCCATGATAAATTGCCCCTTAGTGTCAGGGGATTAGGGTAAATGCATGGGGTTGGGGCCTAGGTGGGATCGTTGTCAGTGCAGGCTCAATGAGCCGAATGGCCTCTTCCTGCACTGTAGGGTTTCTATGATCACACTTAAACCTGTAATGATACCAAATCAAACAGGGCTTATTATGGACAGGTTACACTGTATAATTCTTCATTATTTTCTCAATTCCATATAGATTGAAAATCTCTACGTTGAGAAACACACTTGTTAAATGTAACTCCAGAATCCTGTAGCTCCTGTCGGTCCTGGTTTTCATTTTGGACTGCATTAAATCTGTCTTCAAGACGAACTCTTGGCCCAGTTTTGCATCTTGTCTCTTGTCCTGTCATCGAGTTATCCCCTGAATTCTTTTCTTTGTCTGAATTACCCACTGTGTCCCTATTTTTCAGAGATGGTCCATTTGGTCGGGTGCTTTCCACAGAAGAATTTTGTGAGAATTTCTCCACACTTTGCAAACTATGACTGTTGTTAACAGGCAATGGAGGGTCATTCAAAAGCATCATTTTTAACTCTTGGAAATCAATGTGCCCCAAACATTGACTGTTCCCCACATAGTGAGAATCTGAGGTTGGGTTCGTTGTACTGGTAACTGGGTACAGATTCTGGCTGGTAGAACTAGCTGTTGAGAACGGAACTTGGTTAACCGAGCTAGCTGTTGGAAATGAAGCCTGGTTGGTAGAATTGGCAGATTGGTACAAAGTAGGATTCAAACGAGCCTCCAGTTCACCTTCCCCTGGCTGGGACTCCATGTGTGAATAAAGGATGTGCTGGAGTTGGGTATATTCAACCTCACTCATATCCACGAGGCTAAGATCAGAGTTAGTGAAGTTAAGTCCCGGCTCTGTAAAAGGGCATTCGGAAGTACATGTGGTTGGGGTGGGCTCCACGGATCTGGAATCATGAGAGGGGGAATGGGGTGGCTCTGGTGTGGCCTCAGAAGAAAGCATCATCAGGTCAGAAGTTTAAAAAAAGTAATCTTTTCACTTCTACAATAATTTAGGATAGCAAAACAAAAGCCAAAAAAGGTCCTACACTTTGGCAATATCACTTTTACCCATCTAAGCCAAAAGATCTTCTCACAATTTGATCTAAAATTTCACTGAGATAGGAAAATAACTTTAAAGGTTCACATGCTATCCATTTTCCTTGCTGTTTTAAACTTGTATTCTGAAACGCAAGCTTTAAAAACACTGAAAATCAAGATTCTTAAGGGTAAGTGCCCCCTCCTTCGAAGACTATGGTGAACTCACAATCGTCGTGCAACACTGCCGGTGGCGAACAAACTGAGATCTCAATCTCTATTCAATGGTTCTTAACTCCGAGACACTTAAATTTAAAACAAAATTTCTTCAGAGGGAGGTCAGAGTGGTTGGGTGGTGGGGTTGGACAGCCACCAACGGAATGGGAATAAAGCCTACAGCACAGCACCAGTTCACACCTACATAACCGCCAGCTGTTAACCTGCCTCCACATCAATACAACATTTACAAATTTTATCACCAGAGGAGTAAACAACAACAGGCAGGCACACAATCCTGGCCGGGCTGGTTTATCACACGCCCTGTTTTTCTGTCCCTTTTTTTCCACGCGCTCAAACCCTCCTCCCCCTCCTGCAAGCCGCGAGCTGCTGGCCCGCCGCCCGCCACGCCCCTCCCCCCCCCCCCACTCTGGCCGTTTGAAAAGGCGCCCAACGGCTACCAGCCTCGCGTGCCGACGTTCCGGCCCCGCCCCTTTGACGTCCGCCGCTCTGGGGCCACCGTAACTCATCCCTGCCCCCTTTCCCGTCACCCGGTTCTGAGGCCAACTTTGTTCAGCCCCGCCCATTTCCCTTCTGCCCCGCCCATTTTCCTTCTGTCCCCGCCTCTTTCCCTCCAGTCCCCGCCCCTTTTCCTCCAGCTCCTTCCAATTTGCCCCTGAACCACGCCCCCTTACTCTTGATTTCCCCCGCCCCATTTCCTTGTGGTCCCGCCCTCTCCGGCTCGAGCGCCCGGTGTTGAAGCTCGCTCGAGCTGTGAGGTTGTTGAGTTGCGCCGTTGTTTGGTGCTGTCCAAAATTAATCAGGGCCAGCTTCTCCTAAAACACAGGAGGTAAAAACATTCACACATCGGGTAAGGAGGCTGAGGAAGGGGTATTGTGGTTTCAGCTGAGGTGGCTGTGTGGGGCCTGTGCTTGTTTTCAGTGAAGCGTCTCCCATCGGGGCGAGTCGACCCGATGGTGACTGAGGGATGTAAACAAGTCGACATGAATATAGTAACATTGCTCTAATGTGTGGCTGGCCATAGCTTCAGCGGCCCGGGAATTCTGCTATAGCCAACCGTAACCCATCTGGCACTCCACTTTGACCTAACAAAACACCGAAGAACAGGAGGAGGCCGTTAAGCCCTTAACCGTGAATTCATGGCTGAATCATAGAATCTCAGTAAGAAGTCACAACACCAGGTTAAAGTCCAACAGTTTTATTTGGTACCACAAGCATTCAGAGTGTCACCCCTTCAGGTGAGTGGGAGTTGTGTTGACAAACAGGGCGTATCATAGAAACCCTACAGTGCAGAAAAGGGCCATTCAGCCCATCGAGTCTGCACCGACCACAATCCCACCCAGGCCCTACCCCCGTATCCCTATGTGTTTACCCGCTAATCCCTCTAACCTACATATCTCAGGACACCAAGGGGCAATGTTGGCATGGCCAATCAATCTAACCTGCACAGCTTTGGACTATGGGAGGAAACCCACACAGACACGAGGAGAATGTGCAAACTCCACACAGTGACCCAAGCCGGGACTCAAACCTGGGTCTCAGGTGCTGTGAAGCAGCATTGCTAACCACTGTGCTACCGTGCTGCCCCAGTATACAGGCACAAAGTCAATTTACAAGATAATGGTTGGAATGCAAATCTTTACAGGTAATCAAGTCGTAAAGGTACAGACAATGTGAGTGGAGAGAGGGTTAAGCACGGTTTAAAGAGGTGTAAATTATCTCCAGTCAGGACACTTAGTGAGATTTTGCAAGCCCAGGCAAGTCATAGGGGTTACAGTTAATGTGACATGAACCTAAGATCCCGGTTGAGGCCGTCTACATGTGTACGGAACTTGGCTATCAGTTTCTACTCAGTGATTCTGCGTTGTGTGTTGCGAAGGCCACCTTGGTGAATGTTTACCCGAAGATCAGAGGCCAAATGCCCCTAACCGCTGAATGTTCTCTGACAGGAAGAGAACATTCCTGCTTGGTGATTGTTGAGTGGGGTTCCTTCATCCGTTGTCGTAGTGTCTGCATGGTCTCCCCAATGTACCATGCCTCAGGACATCCTTTCCTGCAGTGTATCAGGTAGACAACGTTGGACGAGTCGCAAGAGTATATACCTGGTGGACGGTGTTCTCGTGTGAGATGATGGCATCTGTGTCGATGATCCGGCACGCCTTGCAGAGCTTGCTGTAGCAGGGGTGTACAGTGTTATGGTCACTATTCTCCTGAAGGCTGAGTAGTTTGCTGCAGACAATGGTCTGTTTGAGGTTGTGCAGTTGTTTGAAGGCAAGAAGTGGGGGTGTGGGGATGGCCTAGGCGAGATGTTGTCTTCATCGATGACATGTTGAAGGCTCCAGAGAGGATGTTGTAGCTTCTCTGCTCATCTTTTGGACTGTGAGAGGAAACCGGAATACCCGGAGGAAACCCACTCAGACACGAGAAGAATGTGCAGACTCTACACAGTTATCCAAGGAAAGTGAACCCAGGTCCCTGACGCTGTGAGGCAGCAGTGCTAACCACAGTGCTGCACTGAAGTGCCACCGAACTCTATAGTGAGTACTTCTGCACCATGTCCCTTAACACAGGCTTGGCCAACCTTTTTGCTCCGGGAGTCACGTTTACAAATTTTTCTTTTGGGAGTGTATGGATGCGTGTGTGAATTTGTGTTGCTGTGTGGCAGTGGGAGTAAGTAAGAAAATAGAAATTGGAGATAAGTCAGACTCTTACTCACCTTCTCAACCACCCAGTCACTCATGTTCTTACTCATTCAGTCACTTGCCCACCCCACCCATTCAGTCACTCATTCTCTCACACATGCAGTCATTTGCTCACTCATTCTTACATACACACACACTCCTACTGCACATAGTCACTCACTCCCACTCAGTTACCGTCTCCTTCCCAGTCTTGCCAAAATGACATCATGTCAATCTTGGTGGTCCCAACGTGACTGTGGCCCACTGAGGCCTTGTCCTACTGGCCTCAAAGTAGATGTCTCCTGGACTCCAGCCCTGATGGAGCTTGGCAAAGTTTTAAGTGTCCAGGTCACCAATAACCTGTCCTGGTCCCCCCATGCCGACACAATAGTTAAGAAAGCCCACCAATGCCTCTACTTTCTCAGAAGACCGAGGAAATTTGGCATATCAGCTATGAATCTCACCAACTTTTACAGATGCACCATAGAAAGCTTTCTTTCTGGTTGTATCATAGCTTGGTATGGCTCCTGCTCTGCTCAGGACCAGAAGGAACTACAGAAGGTTGTGAATGTAGCCCAATCCATCACACAAACCAACCTACCATCCATTGACTGTCTACACTTCCCACTGCCTTGGCAAAGCAACCAGCGTAATTAAGGATCCCACACACCCTGAACACTCCCTCTTCCACCTTCTTCCTTTGGGAAAAAGATACAAAAGTCTGAGGTCACATACCAACTGACTCAAGAACAGCTTCTTCCTTGCTGCTGTCAGACTTTTGAATGGACTTACCTTGCACTATGTTGGTCTCTCTCTACACTGTAGCTATGACATTACATGTTGCACTCTCTCGTTTTCTCCTCTATGAACTATATGTTTTGTCTGTGTAGTGCACAAGAAACAATACTTCTCACTGTATGTTAATACATGTGACAAAAATAAATCAAAAAATCAGCCATTCTGGCCTCACCATTCCTGGCTTCCCAGGCTCCAGCCACATCATTGCTTGGCTCCCTGTGCTCCGATACTGCCGTAATTGGCTGCCTGGTTTCCAGCCCTGATGTTGCTGGCTCCTCAGTTTCCAGCACTGCTGTAGCTGGTCTCTGGGCTCCAGGCCTGCCATAGCTCGCTCTCTGGGCTCCAGCCCTGCTGTTGCTGGCTCCCAACTTTCCAATCCTGCTGTTGCTGGCTCCCTACTCTCCAATCCTGCTGTAGCTGGCTCCCTACTCTCCAATCCTGCTGTAGCTGGCTTCCTATTCTCCAATCTTGCTGTAGCTGGCTTCCTGGGCTCCAGCCCTCCTGTTGCTGGTTTCTTGGGCTCTTGCCCTGCTGCAACTGGCTCTGTGGGTTCTGGCCCCATCATTGCTTGGCTCCCCATGCTCCTGTCCTGCCGTGGCAGGCACCCATGACTCCAGACCCAACCTATCTTCGCTTCACTAGCCCACCAACTTCAGCAATTGTTCTCTGCTTTCACCAATCAGAAACTGATCCTCTCCCTCAGAAGTTTGCATCAAAACAGGTTGACACAAGTTTTGAAAATTGCCTCCAGCCCCAGATCATATCTTGGACAAGGTTGTTTTAGTATGTTTGGTTCAACAAAAAAACACATCAATTGATCTAAAATTCCAGCTTCTATCTCATTGTATGTGGACATGTTTCCTAACATCACTCAAGAAAATCAAAACAGCAGATCCAAACCTATGTCCCCTAATCCTAAACTCTCTACCTTGCTGAAATTGTTTCTGTCTGTCAGTTCCCTTTAATATCTTGAAATGCAGCTGTCACTTTGAACCACAAGCTGTGTGTCATTATCCTAATGTGACATAATGGGAGTATAGGGAACTTGATGCCATAAGAGATTCTTGTGCTTTCTGCAGGTACCTTTCATCTGGTATCTCAAACAAGAATGTTTTCCTCCATGTTTGGAAAGTTTCCAGTGAGTGTCAATTAGAGCTGAACTTTGCTTTTGTGCCATAGATACAACCTAGTCTTATGGAAAGGAGGAGGGTTTATTTAGACAGCCTGGATTTCTCTTCTCATTACCACTCCACAAAGAGGTGTTTTTGGATTTTTGATTTCACTCTTACTGAGTGGTTTTGGGGTAAATAAGGATGTATTTTCCCCAACCCTTAAAATTCGACTGTTCCAATCCTCTGTGAATAACTTGTAAAACAAACTCAAGGTATGAGAAAATAAAAGAGGTTTAGTTTTACACACACTCATGCATGCAACAAGAGAGGGGTTTTGCAATGTTCATCCCTTTGAATTTATAATACAAAGAGGAATAAGGGAAAGGAAGAAGGTTCAGGGCTTGACCATAATAAAATGCAAGTTAGGATTTTACATGTGTCCAGAGTCCAGAATCAAATGTCTATTTGGAATGTTTCTTCAGAGAGGAGAGATTGACTGCTACCTGGAGATCCATCCTTTAAGAATCAGGATGCCCACTTAGGGAAAAGCTATGTACAATTCAGTTTGTCTTGAAGGCACAAGTTTCAGTGTTCAAGTTGTTTGAAGTTTTTGATCAGGACCAGAGTTCTTTCTGCTGCCAACTGCTTGATCGTGAGATAGTAGACAACACTGGCTGTTTGGAGCTACTGTTTCTCTTTGGAGATCAAGTAGTGACTACTGTGGACTTGAATTCAGGCAATGTTACAAGTTCTAGTATGGAGAACTATCAAAAATGCCAAGAGATCGTACTAGACCAACTAGAACCCCAGGCTTGATACATGGACACCCACTGATTATGGCAAGATCTGCAAGACATAACAGGCTACAAGATGAAGGCATGTAGAATCACCGGCAACAGTGCACTTCTCTACGATGAACTCAATATATTTTATGCCTGTTTTGAGCAAGAGAACAGCGAGAGGCCACCTTCAACACCATTATTCTTACAAAACTCATCATCAAATTCCATGGCCTAGTACTCAGCTCCTCCCTCTACGACTAGATCCCAGACTTCCTAATCCACAGATTGCAATCAGTAAGAATCGGTAACAACACCTCCTCCACAATTACCCTCAACACTGGTGCCCCACAAGGCTGTGTCCTCAGCCCCTTTATATACTTCTGACTGCATGGCCAAATCTTGCTCCAACCCCATTTTGAAATTTGTTGATGATACCACTGTAGGGGGTCAGATACTGAGATGGAGTACAGGAAAGAGATCAAGAATCTGGTGAACTGTTGCAACGACAATAATCTTTCCCTAATGTCAGTAAAATGAAGAAGATAGTCATCGACTTCAGGAAGTGTAGTGGAGGACATGTTCATCAACAGGGATGAAGTGGAAATGAAAAGAGAAAATGCTGGAAAATCTCAGCAGGATTGGCAGCATCTGTGAGGAGAGAAAAGAGCTGACATTTTGAGTCCATCTTTGACAAAGGGTCATCTGGACTCGAAACGTCAGCTCTTTTCTTTCCTTACAGATGCTGCCAGACCCGCTGAGATTTTTTTCAGCATTTTCTCTTTTTTGGTTTCAGATTCCAGCATCTGCAGCAATTTGCTTTTATGAAGTGGAAATGGTTGAGACCTTCAAGTTTCTAGATGTCCAAATCATCAACAATCTGTTCTGATCCCTCCACGTTGAATCTATAGTTAAGAAAACCCACCAATGCTTCTACTTTATCAAGAGGCTAAGGAAATTCAGCATGTCTGCTACAACTCTCACCAACTTTTACAGATGCACCATAGAAAGTTTTCTTTCCAGATGTATTGCAGCTTGGTATGGCTCCTGCTCTGATCAAGATCACAAGAAACTACATTGAGTTGTGAATGTAGCTCAGTCCTTCCACAAACCAGCCTCCCATCCATTGACTCCATCCACACTTCCCGTTGCCTTGGAAAAGCAGTCAACATAATCAAGGAGCCCACTAACCCCAGACATTCTTTCTCCCACTTCCGTCATGAAAAAGATACAAAAATCTGAGATCACTTACAAACCAAATCAAGAACAGCTTCTTCCCTGCTGCCATCAGACTTTTGAATAGACCTACATTATATTCAGTTATGATGCGGAGATGCTGGCGTTGGATTGGGGTGGGCATGGTAAGAAGTCTCACAACACCAGGTTAAAGGCTCCTTCATCACGTGAGTCCATTGATCTTTTTCTACACCTAGCTATAACTTAACACTACATTCTGCAGCCTTTCCTTTGCTCGTATGTACTCCATGAATGGTTTGCTTTTTCTGTATAGCATGCAAAAATCAATACTTTTCACTGTATACTAATACAGGTGACAATAAACCAAATCAAATCATCTTGGGAAAAGTCATGTGCAATATCTTCCACCATGTCTTTTAAATGTTGGACAAAGAATGTATTTTCCCGGTGC
This sequence comes from Carcharhinus amblyrhynchos, assembly GCF_965287045.1. NCBI lineage: Eukaryota > Metazoa > Chordata > Chondrichthyes > Carcharhiniformes > Carcharhinidae > Carcharhinus > Carcharhinus amblyrhynchos. The sequence goes on from NC_137339.1 coordinate 3,534,535, forward strand.
TGGAATCTTGAGGGTTTAATAGGAGTCAGGGTCCCTTTTGAACTTGGAGACACTGGTTCCAGGTTGTTACAGTAAGAAGTCTGACAACACCAGGTTTAAGGTGTTGTCAGACTTCTTACTTGTGTTTACCCCAGTCCAACGCCGGCATCTCCACATCCAGGTTGTTACACAAGGCTCCTGGCTCAAAGCTGCTGTGTGTTGGGACAGGTAATGTTGAGGCCAGTTTGGAGACCTGGAGTTGCAAACAGCTACTTTAGTGCATAGCTGTTTAGGGTAGACATCTTGTCACCGAGACTATTGTGTTGGCTTGGCTGGAATGTTTAAGGAGTGTTAGATTCCAGGAGATGTGAGGTGTTAGCATTTATTCACTTTCAAGCTTCTTAGAAATGTTCAGAATCTAGCATTTGATCAGCTGGAACCATTGTATCAGCCCAGCAATTGTCCATTTTGTATTTGAAAAACAGAAAAATAACAATTTGTGAAGTAGCTAGGCTTACAGAGATATCCATATTTATTTTCCATCCCATCTTGACCAGAAAACTTACAATTGCCATTGGATATTGATCAAGAACCTGGGGGTGACTTTTTTTTCCACTCCAGGATTTTGTGATTGCTGACAGGCTTTCTAGTGCCAACAGTCTCAGTTGGATGTGGATATACTTTAATGTTCCCGGGGTGTTCAGAGGTTCTAATAAATTCACCTGAAGAAGGAACAGCGCTCCGCAAACTCGTGATTCTAAATAAACCTGTTGGACTTTAATCTGGTGTTGTGAGACTTCTTACTAACAAAAGCGGACATTTGAGATCCGAGGAGTTTATAATTTTAGCTCTAGTCACAAGATATGGGAGAAAGTCATGGAATAGAGACTGAGAAAAATAAGTTGAAGTTTATTAGTATAATAAGTAGACTTACATTAACACTGCAATGAAGCTACTGTAAATAGTGGCAACCCAGGAAGCTAAGTGTGGATTCATGCCTGCAAAGAATACCTTCGATGCCATTTTTGTTTTGAAACCGCACTGGAGAAATATCGGGAAGGCCAATGTAACATGATGACTGGATTCATTGATCTAGAGAAGATTTATGACTGGTACCTAGAGAAGACGTATGGAGATGTACCTCAAAGATGTCTCCAGATGACATTAAGTTAGATGGTGGGCATGATGGGAACATGAATGACAACCTGGAGAATGGGAGAAATGCACTGTAGGATGGATTGGCACTGGTTGGAGTAATTGGGAGAAGTGCAATAGAATGTTATGTGATAAAAATGAATCGCTGAAACTGAAAGGCAAAGCCTCAAAGCAGTTGCGTGACCAACCTTGTTATATGGTTCAGAACAGGACAATACAAAGTCGAGAGGAACAATGACTGGACATTAATGGGATATGGATGGTTAGATGGATATGGGGAGTTAATGAGAAATTTATTAGAACCTCTGAACACCCTGGGAACATTAAAGTACATCCACATTCAACTGAGACTGTTGGCACTAGAATGCCTGTCAGCAATCACAAAATCCTGGATTTGGAGTGGGGAAAAAAAAATCATCCCAAGTTATTGATCAATATCCAATGGCAATTGCAAGTGTTCCGGTCAAGATGGGATGAAAAATAAATATGGATATCTCCGTAAGCAACTGGTCCATCAGAGGGTTAGTGAAGATTGCGGGAGCATTTAAGTACCCGAGAGGAGATTAAAATGGTATGGCATAAGGAAACGTAGTGAAGTGAGTGATAGTGATAGAACTGCCAGGAAAAAGGAAACGAAGGAGGCCTAAGACCAAATGGAAAGGTGGTATGAAACATGAACACAGCGAGATTGGAAGAGGAATGGGGGTCTGACTGGAGGAGATCAAGAGGATGATTAAACAACATTGTGACAACCGCACGTGAAATGGGAGAAACCAAAACTGGAGGCAGTTCAGAGAAGGTTCACTAGGATGACCCCTGGATCTACAGATTGGAATTTAGGAGAATGAGAGGTAGTCTCATTGAAACATATTGGATTCTTAAGGGCCTTGACAGGATAAATGCTGAGAGGGTATTCTCCCTCATGGGAGAGTCTAGGACCAAAGGGCATAGTCTTAAAATAAAGAGGCGCCAATTTAAAACTGAGGTGAGGAGGAATTTCTTCTCTCAGAGGGTTGTGAGTCTTTGGAACTCCTTGCCACAGGGAACTTTGGGGACAGAGTTCTTGTGTATATTTAAGGTTGAGATTTTTGATCTGTAAGGGAATAATGGGTTACGAATAAAGGACAGGAAAGTGGACGCAAGGAATGTCAGATCAGTCTGATCCTATTGAATGGCAGAGCAGGCCTGTCCCTATTTCCTATGACCTTATGGAAATAAGTAAATTCACCTATGTCTGAGGTGGAGTTGTTAAAAAGTAACAGATGTCTAGCAGTTCAAACTAAATAATATATAGATACTATAGCTGATATTATTCAAGTGTATCAATGCATCAAAATGTGGAATCCTCATAAAGAAATAAATAAGTTTGGATGTTGATTAAAAGGGCTCATTATCACAGAAGAGCTAGAGTGGGAGAGCTCTGATAAACCACTGAGTTAATGGAGAAAGAGCCATCAACTATAACACAGTTGTATATTCTGAGAGGAAACTAGTTGTGAATATAGTAAAATAAAATGTAGGTGACAGCATGAAATATACAGTGAACCAATAGGAAATTAAATGCATTAGAAATGAAAAGTTGGAGCAATGTATTAAAGGTGCAATAACAGCATTTGTACAGATAAAAAATAGAATCCTGATTTGTGCAATGTTCAGGAATCTCATGAAAATGTGGTGTTCCTGGCCTCCTGCTTCTATTTGCTGCTGCAACATCCATCCAGAAATCACCAAGCAGATAATGGAATTTCTGAGATCTTAATAGCAAGCCAAAGATTGACTTGAGGATCAGGGAATATTTTGTTTCTTCAAAGAGGATATTTCTTCTACCACAGTCAGAGAACACCCAGAGATCAGCAGAGCAAGTTTGTTTCTTTCTCAAGCCTTGGTTCTTTATAACAAGTCTTGTGTAGAGATTACATTTTCCCTGAGATCATTATCTTAGTTCTAAATTGCTGACCTCTTCTACTGAGACTAGGATCACTAATTATAGACTGTCCAGTGGGGCAGCACGGTGGCACATTGGTTAGCAGTGCTGACTCGCAGCGCCAGGGACCTGGATTTGATTCCTGGCTTGGGTCACTGTCCGTGTGGAGTTTGCATGTTCTTCCCATGTCTGCATGGATTTCCTTCGGGTGCTCTGGTTTTCTCCTACAGTCCAAAGATGTGCCGGTTAGGTGAATTTGCCATGCTAAATTCTCCCTCTGTATACCCGAACAGGCGCCACAGTGTGGCAACTAGGGGATTTTCACAGTATCTTCATTGCAGTATTAATGTAAGCCTACTTGTGACTAATAAATAAACTTTAACTTTTAACTCAACTGAGCAAATAGCATCTCAGCATCTACCCATTAACACCCTGTAGGAATGTTATACATTTCAATGAGACCACCTTTCTTACTCCTATGCTATAGGGAACGTAGACCCATTCTGCTCAAAATCTCATCACAGGACAACTGTGTAACCCCAGGAATCAACCTACTACACCTTTGTTACACTCTGTCTGAAGCTATATATTATTTCTTGTTAAATGAAATAACTCCTCAGAGACCAGTGTCTTTTACCAGGTTTCCTTTATTTACAAACTCAATTCCATTTTTGGAGTGCTTCAGATACAAAGTCAGAATCAGGAGTGTCAGTGGATCCGACACTCCATATTTACATACAGGTGATTGGGCAGGAAATTATGACCTCAATCAGAGAGCTCATACTCCAAGAGGCCCACTTCATGGGCCTCGCTCAAGTCATTGCAGTAAGAAGACAAAAATCACAAAAAGTGCTCATATATTATCCTAATAAAGCTCCATACAATTTCAGCAAGACTTCCCTCGCATTGTACTCCAACCATTTGCCACTTACCATTTGCTATCATAATTGCTGTTTTACTTGAGAACTGCAACGTATGTGCATAGGGCACAAGAGAACCAGAAAGATCAACTCCAATATTCCTGTTCTGTATGGATGTCTTAGTCATAATATTATTTTGAAAATGTATTTGTGATTGATTCTATTTGGTCCCATATGTAACCAGAGACCAGGGCAGATTATTTATCAGAAGTTAATGTTTATATTCATTTGCAACTTTATTTCTCTGTTCATTATAAATTAAATGATTTCACGTTGCATCAAAGTATCTTCAATAATGCTTAATGAGCAGCTTCTAAGTTAGAATCATATTGTGGTGCTATCACATTACCTGTCTTTTCACAGATGCAGACTAATCTGTTTATTTCCAGCATTTTGTTTTGTTTCAGATTTCCGGATTTGCAGTTTTTTGCTTATTTGTTAAACAGACCTTTCATATCACATTTCATAGAAAATGTTTCAGATGTTTTCTTATCAGGAGGAAAACAAAGTTCAACAAGCTGCATGATTGACAAGTGACTGTGAGCGAAAGTGAAACTCTTCAATGCTTTCTGCAGATGATTTTCAAAGAGGTAAATCTCCTAATATGCAAACATAAAATATTTTCTTTTCTATATTACTCACTTGGGAGTAATCAAAAAGAAACGGAAATCATATATACAGCTGTCAAAAACTGAGACTGTATTTTCACACATCCCTTATTACCTCTGGTTAAGAAAAATCTACTAATCTCATCTTTCACTCCCTCACCCTGCAGTATAAATATCTCCCACTTTCTATGCCTTTTAACTTTGACAAAGGATCGTCTGGACTCAAAATGTCAGCTCTTCTCTCTCCTTACAGATGCTTCCAGACTTGCTGATATTTTCCAGCATTTTCTCTTTTGGTTTCAGATTCCCGCATCCGCAGTAATTTGCTTTTATCTATTAATCTCAGATTTAAAATTAATAATTAACCCAACATCAACTGCTATTTGTGAAAGAGAGTTTCAAATTTCTATTTTTCTGTTTACAAAAAAAGGTTTTCCCACTTCATTCTTAAAAGGCCTGGTTCTAATTTTCAGGTTGTGTCCTTAATCCTAGATTCTGCAACCAGCAAGAAATGTCTTTATTTACCGTATTAGGTCTCCGTAATATCTTGGATTAAATGGCCCCAGGAATACAGCCTTCGTTTGTGTGATCCTAATCCTTGGAGTTCAAGTGTCATTGCAGTAAATCCATGCTAGACTCCCCAAGGCCTGTATATCCTTTCTAAGGTGTAACACGCAGAAGTGAATACAGTACTCCAGGTGTGGTCTAACCAGGGCTTTGTTTAGCTGTAGAGTGACTTGAACCTTTACATATTACTCCTCTAGATATAAAAGACAGTATTCCATTACTGTTTTGACTATTTGGTGCACTTGCCCATGACATCTTAATAAGAACATAAGAACATAATGATCTGTATAGATGGATCCCTAAGTTTCTTTTGGCTGTCACTGTTTCCAGCTTTTTACCATTTAGGAAATATTTTTATCTATCCTTTTATAGTTTCAAAGTGGATGAGTGCACACTGTACCAACACTGAAATCTGTTTGCCACAATTTTGGCCATCTACTTAATCTATTAATATCACTTTGTAACTTTAAGTTCCACATGTACTACTTACAGTGGTGTATTTGGCAAATTTGGTTATGTGACTTTCTATCATGTCACCTAATCATTAATAGATTCCGTGAACAGCTGAGGCTCCAACACAGATCCCTATTTGGCACCATTAAAGTACCTCCTATTATTCCTACACTTGGTCTCTTGTTGCTAAACTAATTTCCTAACCAGATCACTAATCTGCCCTCAATTTTGTGAGCTTCATCTTTGGCTAATAGTCTGTTATGAGGGGTTTTAATCGAATGCCTTGATAAAGTTTTATAGAGACATTCAGTGATGTTACCTTGCAGTTCTACTGTTACCAGATTATGTCCTTTTAAGGGTTCAACAGGCATCTTAATTACCTTATATCCAATGGAATATTGAAAATATTTACCAGGGCATCCACCACAACTTCAGTCATTTCCTCCAGAACTGAGGATAAATGAGATCTTTTGCTTTTCCCACCTGTATCTCTTTAACATAGCCTGAAGCATTTCATCTGTATACAACACATTTGATTTTTACTTTTGCCTGTTCTACAAGAGGTACATTAAAAATATTTAATGATCTCTTCAATTTTCCTACCATCCTCTGTTGTTGTCTATAATTCTGCCTGAGTCACTTTGCAAAATCCTGATTTGTTCTTAACCAACGACCCTTTCTCAATTATGGAGAGAAGACAGGAGAATGGGACTAGGTGAATTCATTCGGCGAGCTAGTGCAGACACAGTGGACAAATAGCCTCCTTCTGTGCTGTACTGTGAATTTGCTTAATTTCGTTGACACTAATTGCTCTTTGTGTCATTCTTTCAGCATCAGAAAGACGATTAATTTTAATGGCCTTGTGCAATATTATGCAGAATTCTTTTGGAGGTGTCTCAATTACTTTATTACGAAGAGTAACTACCCTCACTATTAAGGCAGCATTCTATGAAGTATGGCACCAAGGCATCCTAGTAGAATGGAAAGTTGTGGATTTAAAGAGCTAGTCATTGAGTTAGTCATATATGTTGACAAGCTGTATTCACGTAGTGCCTTTAATGTAGTAGCAGATTCCTTCATAGGATCTTTAAACACAATTTGACAATGAGTAACACAAGGAGACATTAGAAAGGTGACCAAAAGCTTGGTCAAGGAAGTAGTTTTAGGGAATGTCTTAAAAAAGGAGGTAGAGATGTTGAGAAGGAAAGAATTTCAGAGTGTAGAGCCTTGACAGCTGAAGGCATTGCATGCATTTGATTAATATGGGCATGAGAGCAATTGGAGGAGTGAAAAGATCTTGGAGAATTGTAAAGCAGGAAAATTACAAGATAATTAGGGGCGAGGCCAATGAGAGAATTTGAATTCCTTTATTTTTGCCTGGGATGTGGACATCGCTGACAAAACCAGCATTTGTTGCCCATCCCTAATTGCCATTGAACTGAATGATTTGCTAGGCTCTTTCAGAGGGCAGTTAAGACTCATGGGAACATGTGGACCAGACCAAATGAGGTTAACAGATTTCCTTCCTTAAAGGACATAAGTGAATTAGGTTTTTTTTACAACAATCAGTGATAGTTGTCATGGTTACTGAGAGAAGTTTTATTTCTAAATTTATTAATTACATTTAAATTCAACCAACTGCCATGGTGGGATTTGAACTTGTGTCCTCAATTCATTTAACTTAGACTGGATTTTCAGTGACATTATCACTATGCCACCATCTCACCTAATCTGTATGTGACATATAAGTATTGTATAATGAGTTACAATGGTGAAATGCAGACCTTTAACTTCATGGGACAAAATGTGGTGACTTGTAGTCAAACGCTGGACATACATCAGCATTGGCAGCACTAGACTGACATCAAGGAAAGTTATTGGAGGCCAATCATCCGAGTCCGATAGCATCGCCGCAGGAGTTATTCGTTCAGGAAAATACCAGCCCAAACATTTTTAGCTGACCACCATTGACTTTCATTTCATTGTAACTGGGTCACTGGATCAAAATCCTGGAATTCCCTCCACAGTGGCTTTGTGGGTCAGCCCACAGCACGTGGACTGCAGTGATTCAAGAAGTCAGGTCACCACAACCTTTTCAAGGGCAACTAGGGATGGGCAATAAATGCTGGCCAGCCAGAGGTGCCCATATCCCACGATTGAATAAAAAAAATCGAGAAGGACTATTTGATGACTTTCTTCAGTGGTAAACTCTATTCACAGTCCATGATAATGAAGCAGTCCAGGATGTCATATGACAGGACTTGGACAAATTCAGATTTAGGCTGACAAGTTACAGTTAACATTTGCGCCAGAAAACTTCCACATACTCATTAACTTGAACAACCTAAAGTCACTAAGTCCACTATTATCAACATTTTTGAAGTGACCGCTGACTGAAAATTTAACTGGACTAGCCATATCAACAGCCTGACAAGGCAAAGCCCCAGAAATCTTCACTGGATGGCGGCAGGGTGTTACGATGGCACAGTACTTAGCACTGCTGCCTCACAGCGCCAGGGACCCAGGTTCAATTCATCCTCCAGATGCTCCAGTTTCCTCCCACAGTCTGAAAGACCTGCTTGTTAGATGCATTGACCATGCTAAATTCCCCCTCAGTGTATCTGAACAGGTGCCAGAGTGTGGCGACTAGAAGATTTTCACAGCAACTTCTTTGCAGTGTTACTATAAGCCTACTTGTGACACTAATAAATAAACTTAAAAGCTCCTGACTCCTCAAAACCTCTTCGATATTCACAAGCTCAAGTCAAAGTGATGGAATATCCCCCACTCATATGGATGAGTGCATTGGCAACAACACTATTCAGCATAGAGTAATTTGATTGATCTGTGCTGCTGTCCCTCGATTTAATATTCAGCCTTTCACCACTGGACACTTGGCTATATATGTGTATTTAAGGGATACATAACAAGTTCACTTCATCAACTCAAAATCAAAACACTGGACGCTGGAAATCCTGAAATTACTGGGCAGGAGAAGCAACATCCTTGGAGAGAGAGAAACAGAGTTAATAATAGAACCATTAAACCTTGGAATCCCTACATGCAGAAAGAGGTCATTTGGCCCAACGAGTCTGCACTGTATCTCTGAAAGAACATCTTACACAGAAGAATTAAAACCACGTTTATACTGGGTAACCATTATAAACATCCAGACCAATTCCCCACCCTCCCTGACCTGCAGAAACAACCTGATGTCAATCCTGTGACCTCCACTCCCCCGGCATTTCTCCTGACCTTACAAATCCCTTGACACTTACCTTGACCCTTACCTTCTCCCTGACCTGTCAACTTAACTGGGCTTTTTAAATGTAGCTGCTTTATGGCAGCCAGTTTAGTAAAAAAAGGGGGTGTCACCTTCCTTGAATCAGTTGGAGCTGGACTGCACTCAGGCCTGCAAGGACTTTTTGGTGCTGGCTCTAGGCAGCCTTGGCCATTGGAAGTTTTTGCACAGTTCTCAAGGACAGGTAAGGATGTATTAAGTTTTAATTCCTGCAGAATTTCTCTGCTCCTAGTTGGATGTTACAGCTCATTGTTTTGGGCCAATAACCTTTCATCAGAACTGGAAAATTTAGAAATGTGTTAGGTTTTAAGCAGGTGAAATGGAGAGGGTGGAAAATAATGAGGGGGAAAGTCTGTGAAAGAGCAGAAGATGTAATGTAAAATAAGAAAAGTTGGTTGTACAAGGCCAAAGTGCGTAGTAATCAAACAAGTAAAGAAAGATACTTTGGCCCACAGAATTCACATAAAAAAATTATAACATAAAGTGCAGAATTTTTCTGATACTTGAGCCCCGTTTCCATCATACCAACTCTGGAGGACTATGCTGGAAAATCAGCAATCAGCAATACAGGCCAATCCTTTTTGAGATCTGCCATCAGAATACCTACCTTCTCTAGTTCACCGATCTCTCATTCATTCTAACTTCAATTTTTATTTAGACATTTTCAGCCCCCTCCCTTGACTTTATTGTCCTCAAATCATACTCATCCTTCACTATAAATTTCTCATTTATACCTATGGCTACTTTCTCACTCCCCACCTTTCATGACCTTTCTTCTTTGTTTTCATATTGATGATTGATCCGATAGTCTCTGGTTCTTGTCTCGACTGCCATTCACTTTCCCATCTCTTCTGAATCCCATTTTTTTTAATCATTTGTCCATGGGGGAATAGAACTCCTCCCCAGTTCCTCATCTCAACCTGCCATGAAGCTTCTGTTAATTATAGAACTAAAGCTTCCATTTTTGATGCCCTTGAGCCTAGAAAATCCCTCACTTCACTTTTATCACTTTTCTGATTGCATCCTCATCTTGGCATTCTCAAATCAGAGGGCAACAAAGTCAAGTGCATCTGATTCAGAACAGGCCTAGCCATCAATCAGTTGTGACTGCCACATTCTCGTTCATCAGTACTTCTCACTAATCCACAGTTATCATGGAGGGCAAGGGCAAATCTTGTTCTTGTTTCTTCTTGTTCTTCCCCCTCTCTCCTAGCCTTTAATTCCTAGTGAAAGGAGATTAAGGATATCTCTAAGACCAAAATCATGATCAATTGCCCCTGCCCCTTCCTCACCTCTATAGAATTGTTTATATAACATTGTCTATGACATGAATATAATTCCTCCTAATCTTCAACATCTCCAAATGGTTGGTTGGTTCACCACATCATTCTCTAATCACAGAATTGTTATCGAAACTAGATGCAGGAGTAGACCATTTGGCCCTTCAAACCTGCTCCATCATTCATTATGATCATCAAATTCAATATCCTGATCACACCTTCTCCCCTTATCCCTTGATCCCTTTAGCCCCAAGAGCTATATCTAATTTCTTCTTGAAATCAGACAAGTTTTGGCCTCAACTACATTCTGTGGTAGTGAATTCCACAATTCACCACTCTCTGGGTGAAGAAATTTCTCCTCACCTCAGGTTTACCCCTTATCCTCAAACTATGACCCCTAGTTTTGGACTCACCCACCACTGGGAACATTCTGAATCACAAAAAGGCACAAAAGAAGGTCATTTGGCCCATCATGTCTGTGCCAATTCTTGGAATGAGCCACTCACCCAGTGCCATTTCCCCACCTTCTCCCCATAATCCTGCATGTTCTTCCTTTTCAGTTAACAGTCTAGTTCCCTTTTGAATGTTTCAATTGAACCTTCTTCCACCACGCTGTTAGGCAGTGCATTCCAAACCCTAATCACTCGCTGCATAAAAAATGTTTCTCCTGGAATCGCTTTTGCTCTTTTTTTACTAATTTAAATTTGTACCCTCATGTTCCCGATCATTTCATGAGTGGGAAGTTTCTATCTACTCTGTCTAGACCCTCATGATTTTGAATACCCCTATGAAATCTCCTCTCAGTCACCTTTTCTCCAAGGAAAACAGTTCTAACTTCTCCAATTTATCTTCAAAACTGAAGTACCTCATCTCTGGAACCAATCTGGTGAATCTTTTCTGCACTTTCTCTCATGACTTAACATCCTTCCAAAGTGCGGTGGACCGAACTGAGCACAATGGTCCAGCTGAAGTCAAGCCAGTGACTCACGCAAATACAACCCCTTGCTCTTGTTGTCTGACATCTATTAATAAAGCTCAGGATACTGCACACTTGTACTAAATCCTGTCTTACCCTGTTCTAATCCTGCCACCTTGAATGATGTATGCACATATACACCCAGGTCTTTCTGCTCCTGCATCCCCTTTAGAATTAAACTGTCTATTCATGTAATTCCTATCAAAATGAAACATTCACATTTCTCCGCATCGAATTATGTCTGCCACCTCTCTGCTCATTTCATCAATTTGTTTATGACCATTTGAAGTTCTACAGGACTCTCTTTACAGTTTGATAATTCTGCCAACTTTTGTATTATTTGCAAACTTTGAAATTATGCCATGTACACCAAGGTTGAGGTTACCAAGATATTTCAAGAAAAGCAAGAGATGCAATGCAGATCCCTGGGGAACTCCACTACAAATCTTCCTCTAGCACAAAAAAATCCATTACTCTTAACCATTATTCCTGTCGCTCAGCCAATTCCATATCCATGTTGCTACTGCCAGTTTTATTCCACGAGTTATAACTTTGCTGACACTGTATCAAATGTGTTTGGAAGTTCATGTGCATCATGTCAACAGCATTTCCCTGATCAACCATCTTGTTACTTCCTCAAAACACTCCCAAGTTAATTAAACATGATCTTCCTCTACATAATCCATGCTGCCTCTCAGTAACCCACATTTGTGCAAGTGACTATTAATTTTGTCCTGAATTATTGTTTCTAGAAGTTTCCTTGTCACCCAAATTATACTGACTGGCCTGTAGTTGCTGGGATTATCTTTACACCCTTTTTAAACAATGGTGTAAAGTTTGTGATTCTCCAGCTTTTTGGGACCATCCCTGAGGCTGAAGAATTATGGCCAGTGGCTCTACAACTTCCACTGTCACTTCCCTCAGTGATACCACCTCTATTGTTGTTCAGCCTCATAGGATTGCGTTTACATGGCTCTACTTCCAATTCTCAAAGTATTAGTATTAAGCATAGGAGACTGAGGGATGATCTTATAGAAGTCTATAAAATAATGAGGGGCACAGATCAGCTTGATAGTCAATATCTTTTCCCAAAGGTAGGGGAATCTAACACTAGAGGGCGTAGGTTTCAGGTAAGAGGGGAGAGGTACAAAAGTGTTCAGAGAGGCATTTTTTTCACACAGGATGGTGAGTGTCTGGAATAAGTGCCAGAGGTAGTAGTAGAAGTAGATACAATTTTGTCTTTTACAAAGTGTTTAGACAGTTACATGGGTAAGATGGATATAGAGGGATATGGGCCAAACGCAGGCAATTGGGACTAGCTTAGCAGTTTAAAAAAGGGGGTCATGGACAAGATGTTCCATGAAGTAAACCTCTATGACTATTATTTCTGAATGCTATGTGCTTATTGCTTATTGGCATTCTCACTAAAGGTGCAATGTCAACTTTCATGTGTGTGCTGCTGACACCTACCTTCACTTTTCTGCTACTTTGTAGCACTACAAGCAATCAAGCCCACAGCAACTTATGTAAGGTTGCCTGACCCACATATGGTTTTAGATAAGTCACAAATATCTTCAGTTAACCAGCAGGTGAATGGAGTCCTGCATTTTTGCCACTTACTGTGGTTCCACTCCTGAGTCACTGCCATCTGCTTCCTGGCAATTCACTTATCACTTTAAACAACTACCTCGGATGCCTGCTCCCAGCCTCCACAGCCTTCTCCTATTGTTTCCCAATCTTCAGTTGATTCTTTGTTTTTGCATCATAATGCAAATATGCAGACTCTTACAAATTTGCAATTCCATGATTCAGGTGTTTTAGGAACATAACTTCTAGTTAGGGGATTTAAAATTTCTGAATGCAAGAATTGAAAACTCCCAGGTTGAGAAATTGATAAACAAAATCTAGAGTAATTGCAATTCAAAAGCTGGCCAATGTTTATTTAATAATGTCAGACTTAGGAAAATGCTAAATAATCTGAATGACCTCCTTCTGTTGGTGGAAATAAGATATGGACAGCTGTCTCAATAAGGGGTTTAAAGTATTCACCTTGGTCTTAATTGGTGTGTTTTGAAGATAAAATTAATTTGTTTGGATCTCTGCCTGGAACATCATAGGTTTGCCATGCTGTTGTGGAAATAGGTTACACAGGGGTGCTTTTTTATTTGGATTTATCTGTGCGTTTTCTCACAAAACAGCTAGTTAGATTGGAAGCAACTTTGAGACAGTCAGTTGGAGACTGGATCAGGAGCGGTAAAGAAGCTGTGAATCAGTAACAGAGGGCAATTAAAAACCAAGGATATTTTCTGATGTGGACTCATTAAGCAAGAAAGTAGTGAGGCTCATGCTTGAGTTGGGACATCAACAGTCATGTAGTGGTTAAGGGGAGTTGGAGGATCACTTTGCTGCTTGCTAGTGGGAGGATCTCAAGAAATCTCATACCTCGGATTGTAGTCGGAACACTGAGGAAACTTGATGTGAATGCCTAAGAGCTATGGCATGCCTTAACTTGGTCCCAGGAGAAATAAGGATCCCTCAAGATTCTGTAACGTATCGGGGAATGCTCAGGTGGAAATAAAGATAGACCAGGAGATGGTCTGTTGAATTTTAAAGTTTGAAAAATAACTGTTTATGAATTATTGTGTTAAGTTAGTTGTTTTGTTTACCTCTTGTACAGTCAAACTTTTGTTTGAAATGTGGAATCTTGTGGCTTATATCTTTCAGTGAACAACTGTGTTTGAATTTATTTTTAAAAGTCGCTGAGATCATGAGAAGGCAGCTAGAATGACTTAACAATTCCCAGCTTACACTGTAACATATGGTTATGATGCCAAATTTGCAGGCCTATGCCCTTAACATAACAATTTGTAGCATTGCACTCCTGCTTATTTTTCAGAAGTGTTCATGACTTTGAATGCTCAGAATATATCCTCAAGATTCAATCTTGTAGCAGTTCTCAAGTGAAAATATTAACTGTCCCTATAAACCTGAATGGCACACACAAGTTGTTCTAGCATTTGGCCCCTAGGGTTTTATTGCTATGAGTAAAAGAGTCTGTAAAATCATTTTTGGTTGTGCTGATACCTTCTTTGACCACTGGAAGAGCCTGTGGAAGTCATCAAAAACACTTATTTGTTGCTTCCCCTTAAGATTTAAACCCATTGTTTGTGTAAATGGAATCAATCACTCGGAGCAGTTGGAAGAGCCTGATAAAACCAGATTGGTTGGAGATGGACTTTAGTCTACCGTTACTTTTACTCTGTGGGTGCAAGCACACAGCCCTGTTTGACGCCATTAGTGACTGGGAATGCCTCAGAGGATTCTCTGCCATCCAGTACTCTGGCCATCATGGAACTGGCCAATGGAAATGGCCAACTGGCCACACTGTTCAGCATGATGTTTACTGCCATGCTGAGTGATGCCTTTCAGAACAGTGTTGCTGGAATCAGCCTCAAGTACAGAGTGGATGGGAAGCTCTTCAACCTGAGGAGACTTCAAGCTATTACCAAAGTGAAGGAAACTGTTCTGAGAGACTTCCTCTTTGCCAATGGCTGTGTCCTGTATACTGGCTCAGAATGTGGAGATGTCGGCGTTGGACTGGGGTAAACACAGTAAGACGTCTCACAACACCAGGTTAAAGTCCAACAGGTTTATTTGGTAGTAAAAGGCTTATAACGGCTTTATATGCCCTGTTTGTGATCAGAATTCTCCACTCATCTGACGAAGGAACAGCGTTCTGAAAGCTAGTGGCATTTACTACCAAATAAATCTGTTGGACTTTAACCTGGTGTTGTGAGACTTCTTACTGGCTCAGAGCCAGAGATGCAAGAAAATGGACAAATTTTCCACTTTGGACTCACCATCAACATTAAAAAGACCGAAGTCATGCACCAGCCTGCTGCTCATGCACCGTACTCAGAACCCATAATCACAATCAAAAGGCAGAAACTACAGGCAGTGGACCAGTTCACTTATCTTGGCAGCACACTCTCCCAAGCAGTGACTGTTGGTACATAAGTTAACTGCAGAATAGCAAAGGCAAGTTCTGTTTTTGGTAGACTGCGCTCCACTGTATGGGAACATCGCGGAATCAGCCCAGCAACAAAACTGAAGGTCTATGGCGCTGTGGTACTCACTACCTTCCTGTATGCCTGCGAAACATCGACTGTGTATCGAAGGCATGTAAGACAGCTCAATCATTTCCACATGACTTGTCTTCACAGAATATTCACATCAGATGGCAAGACAAAGTACCAGACACTGAAGTTCTCTCTAGAGCAAGTCTACCATTTGTCCACACACTGCTGATGAGGGCGCAGGCTCAGTGGGCAGGTCATGTCATCCGTATGCCAGACGAGCGCATACGCAAGCAGCTTCTTTTTGGGGAACTCTCTGCTGGAAGACACTCGCATGGAGGGCAAAAGAAACGTCACAAAGACGTACTGAAGGCTCCCTGAAGTTGCTTGACATAGACACAACCACTGGGAAACGCTGGCACAAAACCGCTCTACCTGGCGTTGCCTCAACCACAAGGGCTTGTCAAGCTTACGAAGCAAGGTGCATTGCTGAAGCTCAACACAAGCGCGAGCTGCGCAAGTCCACAGCCACCAGCACAACAACTACAGTGCCTACACAAGTCTGTCCAATATGTGCCGGGACATTCCGTGTCCGAATTGGCCTAATCGGTCGTCTTTGGACACACCGCATTCAGCCTCAAAATGACTAATGGTGTCGAGGTCCTCATCGACAATGATGGACAAACAACATTTTTACTCTCAAACTTCAGACAAAAGCCTTTAAATTAGATTTTCACTTCTAAGAGTCAGTTTTGAAGTATATTCCGTCAGAAGGGAAAGATAGGGCAAACAAATTCCAGAGTTCCCTGGATGATAGGGGAGGTAGAAATTAAGATGAAGACAAATGTGCTTACGACAGATGTCAAATAGAAAATATAATTGAGAACCAGGCTGAAAACTGACGGTTCAGATAGGAGATGAAAAATCAAACAAGAAAAGCACTGAGGAAATGTGAGAAGAGGCTGCAACTAACATAAAAGGAAATACCAAAGTCTTTTATAGGCAATATAAATAGTAAAAAGGTGATGCAAGAAAGAGTAGGGTCAATTAGGGACCCAAAAGGGAATATCTCCATGGGGCATAGCTGAGATAATAAACAAGTACTTCATATTCATCTTTACCAAGGAAGAAAATGCTACTGAGGCCATGGTGAAATTCAGTCACTAGAAATTTTACATTGAACATAAGAACATAAGAAATAGGAGCAGGAGTAGGCCATCTAGCCCTTCGAGCCTGCCCCGCCATTCAATAAGATCATGGCTGATCTGTCGTGGCTCAGTTCCACATTCCCGCCCTCTCCCCATAACCCTTAATCCCCTCACTTATCAAAACCCATCAACCCGCGTCTTAAAAATATTTAGCGAGGCAGCCTCCAACACTTCAACGGGCAGAGAATTCCAGAGATTCACCACCCTTTGAGTGAAGAAGTTCCTCCTCAACTCCGTTCTAAACCGCCCCCCCTTTATCTTGAGGCTGTGCCCCCTGGTCCAACTGTCCTTTCTGAGCGGGAAGAGTCTCTCCACCTCTATCCTATCCATCCCATTCATCATCTTATACGTCTCAATGAGATCTCCCCTCATAAGGTAGTATTGAAATTGCATCCTGTACTGGCTGATGTTATTCACAAACCTTGCGCCTCTCTGAGGTTTGATGATCCTCAGGTTAAATCACCACCAGTCAGCTCTCCGCCTCAAAAGGTTCAGCAGCTTATGGTCATTTGGGACCATGGCGACTTTACCTTTATTGAATAGGTTGTCTGTACTTAAAGAATAATTAGAGTTTGGAATGCACTGCCAAAAAGTGTGGTGGAGGCAGGTTCAATCAAGACATTCAAAAGGGAAATAGATGATTATTTGAAGAGAAGTAATGTGCAGTCACGTGGAAATGGCAGAAGAATGTTACGGTGAAATATTCATTTGGAAAATCAATGCTGAAACAAGTTAAGTGGTCTCCTTTCGCACTGTAATGATTTTCTAATTTTTTTAGCATTTATCTTCAAGGTACAGGTTTTAACATTTAATATTTACTTTGACTTGATTTGTTATCGTCATGTATTAGCATTCAGTGAAAAATATTGTTTCTTGCATGCTACGCAGACAAAGCATAGTGTGTGCAGAATGTAATGTTACAATCATAGCTAGGGTGTAGAGAAAGATCAGCTTAGCGTGAGGTAGGTCTGTTCAAAAGTCTGATGGCAGCAGGGAAGAAACAGTTCTTGATTCGGTTGACACGTGACCTCAGACTTTTGTATCTTTTTCTGGATGGATGAAAGTGAAAGGGAGTATGTCCGGGGTGTGTGTAGTCCTTAATTGTGCTAACTGCTTTTTTGAGGCAGTAGGGAGTGTAGACAATGTCAGTGGATGGGAGGCTGGTTTGCATGATGGACTGAGCTTCAGTCACAACCCTTTTAGTTTCTTGTTGTCTTGGGCAGAGCAGGAGCCATACAAAGCTGTGATACAACCAGAAGGAATGCTTTCTATGGTGCATCTGTAAAACTTGGTGAGAGTCGTAGCAGACATGCCAAACTTCCTTAGACCACTGAAAAAGTAGAGGCATTGGTGGGCTTTCTTAACTAAAATGTCAGCATGGGAGGTGGATCAGGACATGTTGTTGGTGATCTAAATACTTGAAGCTCTCGACTATTTCTATTTTGTCGCCATTGATGTAGATAGGGGCATGTTCTCCACTACGCTTCCTGAAGTCAATGACTATCTCCTTCATTTTGTTGACGTTGGGGGAGAGATTATTGTCATCGCACCAGTTCATCAGATTCTCTATCTCATTCTTCAAAGAAAGAGACAGTTTTATGAAAAGTCATCCAGATTTGAAATGTTAGCTCTGCTCTTTCTCCACAGTTGCTGTCAGACTTGTTGAGAATTTCCAGCATTTTCTGTTTATGTGGAAGTTTATCATCTTCCAGTGCCAAATGTTTTGAGGTCAGAAGGATGTTTCCTGGTGTTGTGTTAATTGGATTTGCTTTTGATTTGATTTATTATTGTTACATGTATTAGCATGTGAAATTATTGTTTCTTGCATGCTATACAAAGCATATCATTCATACAGAAGGAAATGAGAGAATGTAGTATGTAGTGCTACAGTCATGCTTGGGGCAGCATGGTAGCACAGTGGTTAGCACTGCTGCTTCCTAGCATCAGGGACGCGGGTTCGATTCCTGGCTTGGGTCACTGTCTGTGTGGAGTTCGCACATTCTCCCCGTGTCTGAGTGGATTTCCTCCAGGTGCCCTGGTTTCCTCCCACAGTCTGAAAGACGTGCTAGTTAGATGCATTGACCCGAACTAAGGGAATTTTCATTGTAGTGTTAATGTAAGCTTTACTTGTGACTAAGTAAACTTTAACTTTTAAGATTTCCCATCCGTGTTTGGAAACAGAATAGGGAATGGGCTGATAGTGCTGAAGCATTTTGCTAATATAAGAGATTACACAGATATGCATTTAGAATTATGGTAGAAACCAAAATACCAATTATGGCATTGGGATTTATTATTGTCACATGTATTGGGATACAGTGAAAAGTATTGTTTCTCGTGAGCTGTTACAGATATAACATGCCGTTCACAGAGTACATAGGGGAGAAGGAAAGGGTAGAGTGCAGAATGTAGTGTTACAGTTACTGATAGGGTGAAGGCAAAGATCAGCTTGTGATCAATGATAAGATGAGTTTGGAGCAGGACCCTAATAAAGATAAGTCTTAAATCAGCTTGTAAGTGTTTTTATATACACCGTAAAAATAGCAAAATAGTGGATGTACTTGTTGGAACTTTTATCCAGGAGTCAAAAGAGAAAATGCTAGAAAATCTCAGCATCTGTAAGTAGCCTTCTTACCAATGCTGCCAGACTTGCTGAGATTTTCCAGCATTTTCTTTTTTTGTTTCAGATTCCAGCATCCACAGTAATTTGCTTGTATCCAGGAGTGTTGTGCCAATTGCTGGTGAAGTTTTGGTAGTTTGAAGTTAAGCATGTAATTAGCGAGGTGCCAAGTAGGGCATTGAGGGCCATTGTGATTTGGATTTGGCTTTGCAGTGCCTACAGTATGCAGAATGGAGGGTCTGGTTGCGTTTGAACTTGCTCACAGTGAGGGAGGGCCTGGCTGTGTCTGAACTTGCTCACAGTGAGGGACGGGGGTCTGGCTGTGTGTGACCTTGCCCCTTAGTGAGGGAGGGTCTGGCTATGTGATGTTGCTTGCAGTGAGGGAGGGTCTGGCTGTGTCTGACCTTGCTCACAGTGAGGGATGGGGGTCTGGCTGTGAGTGATTTTGCTTCACAGTGAGGGGGTGTCTGGCTGTGTGTGACTTTGCATGCAGTGAGGGAGGGTCTGGCTGTGTCTGACCTTGCTTCACAGTGAGGGAGGGTCTGGCTGTGTGTGACTTTGCACGCAGTGAGGGAGGGTCTGGCTGTGTGTGACTTTGCACGCAGTGAGGGAGGGTCTGGCTGTGTGTGACTTTGCACGCAGTGAGGGAGGGTCTGGCTGTGTCTGACCTTCCCACAGTGAGGGAGGATTTGGCTGTGTCTGACCTTCTCAAAGTGAGGAAGAATCTGGCTGTGTGTGACCTTGCTCCTCAGAGAGGGAAGGTCTGGCTGTGTGTGACCTTGCCCCTTAGTGAGGGAGGGTCTGGCTATGTGATGTTGCTTGCAGTGAGGGAGGGTCTGGCTGTGTGTGACCTTGCCCCTCAGTGAGGGAGGGTCTGGCTGTGTGTGACCTTGCTCACAGTGAGGGAGGGTCTGGCTGTGTCTGACCTTCCCACAGTGAGGGAGGATTTGGCTGCGTCTGATCCTCTCACAGTGAGGAAGAATCTGGCTGTGTGTGACCTTGCTGACAGTGAGGGAGGGGGGTCTGGCTGTGTGTGACCTTGCCCCTCAGTGAGGGAGGGTCTGGCTGTGTGTGACCTTGCCCCTCAGTGAGGGAGGGTCTGGCTGTGTGTGACCTTGCCCCTCAGTGAGGGAGGGTCTGGCTGTGTGTGACCTTGCCCCTCAGTGAGGGAGGGTCTGGCTGTGTGTGACCTTGCCCCTCAGTGAGGGAGGGTCTGGCTGTGTGTGACCTTGCCCCTCAGTGAGGGAGGGTCTGGCTGTGTGTGACCTTGCCCCTCAGTGAGGGAGGGTCTGGCTGTGTGTGACCTTACCTCTCAGTGAAGAAGGGTCTAACTGGGCCCTCAGTGAGGGGGAGTCTGGGGGCTCCAGTGCAGCAGCATTGCTGTCCCTGTTGGTCACGTGGGGCGGGGCTGCGCGGAGGGGTCACGTGTGCGGTGTGTAATGGCGCCCAGTCGGTGGCGGAGGCTGTGCTGGGTGTGAGGCGCCAGGCCGCGTGTGGGTGCTGAGCCCGGAGCCAGGCCTGCTGCCGATACCCCCGGAAGCAGTGAGGAACACAACCATACACAGGAACCATCAGGAGCCGCTTTCAATCCAGTGAGTAGCGCTGCAGGCTGGGTGGTCGTGGGAGCCGCAGGTTAGGCCCCAGGGCGCAGTGTAGGCCGCGGGTCCGCCTCGCTGCTCCGGCGGCTCGAGGCGCTTTGTCTCCGGAGCTGGGGCCTCTGTGCTTCCTCGGCCCTGGATTAACGGAGACCAGTCTCGTCATGTTGGTAACGTTTAGACCGCAGGTTCGCTCGGGCTAAAAATCGTTGCCCGCTTAACTCCTCCCCCCGCCCCCCGAATGGTGGCTCGCTTTATGCTTTACTGGACTTATTTCAGGTTAATCTGTAACGTTTAATGCTGAGTGAATCGGATTAACCATCTCCTGTTTGCAGATGTGATGAAGAAATTTTAGATTGCGCTCTGCACTAGTGGATGTAAGTTTAACGTAGGTTTGCTTATTTTACATCTGTGGGAAGCTGTCAGAGTTGTGTACGTGCTTCCTGGAGTTTGATATAAATTGAGAAATATTTTTCGAGTTTTGCATAAACAATTGGCGAAGATCAAATTTTGAAAATTGAATGTTGAACCTGGCCTAACGTGTTTGAGCCATTTAATGTACGTTGGATAGGAAAATGGTAGTCAAATGAAACTCGAAACAAAAAAAGACTCGAGCTCAGTCAGCATTTGTGTAAAAAAAATCGTTTCAGATTGACATCCAGAGGTATACATGCGCATGTATGTTTAAAGTGGCATGGCAGCTTGAGTAAGTGATTGGGAGGATCCAAAGTTTGATAAATAATGGCATAATATACAAAAGCAAGGAAAATATGATTCGCCTTTATTAGACACTGGTTTGGATTCAACTGGAGGATACTTTAGGAAGGATGCAAAAGACTTATGAGAGTGGCTCCAGGAGTGAGGGATTTCAGTTTTGTGGGATCTGTTGTAGAGGCTGGGATTATTCTTCTTGGAGAAAAGATAGGTGAGAGAAAATTTGAAAATCATGAAGGGTCTAGACAGAATAGATGGGGAGAAATTGTTCATTTGGCATCTAGCAGGCTACCAATTTTAAAGTGAATGGCAAAAGAACCAACTGCCCTATGAAGCAAAACCTTTTTTATTCAGTAAGTGGTTGGGACCTGTAATACAGTGCCCGAGAGTGTGGTTGAAGTTGGTGCAATTGCAGCTAGCATAACTTTTCATAATTCTAATTGGATGTTTCAGTGCTGTCAGATAAGTAACATTTGCAGTCCTATATGTTTATAATGGAGTTGTAGTTTTAGAAACTAAAATATTTTAGCCAGCAGAAATGTTTTCTAGGGCTGTCAGACGTGAAGTATATAGTAATTCTACATTTCTATAATTCTATATTGAAGTATATAATAATTATGTACAATTACTATAGCAATTGTATAGTAATTCTTGATACTCAGGAAGTAGTGTTCGACTCCCAAATAATTTGATCCAAATATGTATAAGCAAATAAAATATTCACACGTTCGCTTATCATAGCAACTGTATTTGGATCAATATCTGGAAAACAGCAGTGATCTAAAGGTTTCAGCTGAGCTCATTTTATCCTGACCACCAGAAATGGGAGCATATCATGCTGATACCCCTTTTGGATATGTTACCTAATCTGTCAACAGCAACTATATTCCAAAGTTTAGGAACCTAGTACAATGACCACTAACATGCACTGCTGCGTGGTAAAACTGACTCCTGTGACTAGTTGTACAATGTGCTTTTACTCTGTAGGTTAAGTCCCACACAAACACAGATCTCTATCTCAAAACCAACTCACTCGAGCTCTCCATGGCTTCATTTGTTGTGTTGCTTGCCTGACATTCAAAAGTGGATAAAACTGTATCAAATTAAATTTTGGAATGACTGAAGCCATTGCTACCATTTTATGCTCTTTTCAGAGTTAGCATCTCCAGCCTCCTCTAATGCTGCCACAGACTGTTTTTAACTTCGGTAACCCATTTGAATCTGGGTTGAACATCTGACCCTGCATTCTTTCCCGTCCCCGAGCCATCCATTTCCACCTCCATTATATCGCCCATCTCCACCCTGCTTCAGCTGAACCATCCTTGACATTATCGTAGACATCAAGAACAGACTACATCAATGTACTGCTCACCTGCCTCCTACCTGGTTTGCTCCAAAACTCTTCTGTCTGAATGGGATGTGGAGTGAATTAGGCACAGCTGAATATTGTATGATCTCAAGTTTACAGAGGGTAGAGTGTGGAAGGCTGACCAAGATTACATTGAAATGGACAACTCTGGAGGTAACAGAGATGTGGATGAGTGTTTTAGCAGCAAGTAAGCTGAGCTGGGGCAGAATTGCTTCATATTATAGAGGTGGAAATAGATTGTCTTCATGATGGCAAAGATATGTGGTTGGAATTTTGTCTTAGGAGCAAATATAACACTGACGTTGCAAATCTCTTTCAGGCCCAGACTATTGACAGCGATGGAATCAGTAGCTAGGGAACAGTTTTTTTGAGGGAGACTCAAAATAATGGCTTTGGCTGCCCAGTATTTGGTTGAGGAAAGTTGCTGCTCATTCAGTACTGACAATTTAGAGATAGTGGCAGGGTGGGGAGAATTGCTAAGACAAACTCCTGAAGCTTGATTGTTAACTCTGATGTGCTTCAGAGGATTTGTATGTGGAGGTGTGGTAACAGTACAATTGCTGATGTCCCATACTTCAGAAAACACAGCTATTTTGTATCTTGAATTAATATGGAACACAATTGAAATCACTTAATGTGACAGTGATTTACAATAATATTAGCAATGTTCTGCTTTAGCAGTGCTGTGAACCCCAATATTATCGTAGATGAAATAGCATTTGTGAAGAAGGTGGTAAAATGCGCACAGTTGTCAGGTGATGTAATAGTTTGGTAATAACAATTAGGATTCTGTCTGCTGTCTGTGATTCTTCACCTTGCAGGATATTTCTGTTCTTTGGGTGTGCCAACATGATGTTGCTGAACATGAAGTAGGGAAATTGGGCTAGTGGCCAGTTATGCACTTAGTGATGAATTCACATTGTTGGTGTAGACTGGGACATTGTGCTCACCTTATACAGCTATACTATAGATGCACACTTCTTTAAGATTAAGAATCTGCGCCAGTGCAGTTTCTCCTTGTTATTTTCCTTATTGTACGTGAACTTAATTTTGGCTTTCAGTGCATCCTGTTTAACCTGTTTTCTTTTTGGCAGTTTGAGATTCATACTGTTCAAAGCCACCCCAAGCTGCACAAAGAATTTCATGCAACTTGTTTGATCACCCACTTTTTTTTAAACTTTCCTCTGTGTTGCAAATGATTTGCCTTTCCTGCTTTGCCTGTTTTTTTGCCATCTTATTAAATTTCTTTTCCACTTGAAATCCACCAAAAAGTAATGATTACAACTGTTTCAACAATATTCATAATGCTTTCATACATTGAACACAAGAAAGAGACTAACTATGCTGGTTGTATGTTGTGCTCTTCTTATCTGCCAGAACAGACTATGTTCAGTCTTTAGTTAAAGGCTATTGCTTGTGCAGTTTTGTATCTGTCCTGTATTGGTTTTCCTGAGGAGCTCTGGTCATAACATCTGTGAAAGGAGCATACAACTGGCATGCACAAACAGGTAAGGTAATCTTGCAGCAGTCTCAGCTGGCATCTCCAATTCTTAAATACCAAAGTTCAAAGCTCCTTTTAATATATATTTAGATCTTCAAGACTGGTAGTAATGGCCTGGGCATTCCATGCTTTTCATGAAGTTGCTGCGTATTGTTATACTTTGTGCTGGTGAAGGAATAGTACCAGTGCTCTACATTTTCATTTCTCATCCCCAATCCTGAGTAGACAATCTATTTGAATTGGCTGGTGAAAAGATCAGATACCATTCGAGGTTTGGCAATATGTTAAACAGTTAATAATCTGCATATTCTACTAGATTCTTCAAATCCCAGATTTTGGAATATTTAAATTGGCTGTAGTCATATAAAAAAAATGCAAAAATATTCAGTGTCCAACAATTCCAGTATCAGGCAGAATTGTTATTGTGTTACTGACATTTCATCATTATGAAGGAAGGCCCAGTAGACGTTGGAATGGGTCACCCTGCATCGGGGGCAATGGATGATTTTCCACCAACGATGCTATTTCATAACTCAGAATCATAGAAACCCTATGTGCCATTCAGCCCATCAAGTCTGCAGCAACCACAATCCTACCCAGGCCCTACTCCCCTATCCCTTCGCATTTACCCACTAATCCCTCTAACCTACGTATCTCAGGACAATAAGGGGCAATTTTAGCATGGCCAATCAACCTAACCCGCACATCTTTGGACTGTGGGAGGAGACCAGAGTACCTGGAGGAAACCCATGCAGACATGAGGAGAATGTGCAAACTCCACTCAGACAGTGACCCAAGCCGGGAGTCAAACCCAGGTCCCTGGAGCTGTGAAGCAGCAGTGCTAACCACTTTGCTACCCTGCCACCCACTGTTCAGTAATTCACTGATATGTTTTGGCTCATCACACTCTTTACAGATCAGTGAAACACTTGCATTAGCTCTTGTTGTAACATTGCATTGGCCTAATGTCATCTGGACTAGAGCTCAAGTTCTTTCATGTTGGCTAAAAATGGCTATTGGAAAGAGAACCAGCACAGCTGTGGAAAGGAAGAAAAGTGATTCAGCATCATAATATGTTGCATCTTCCTGCTGTCTACGTATGCATTTTACAACATCATCGAGAGGTTAGAGGAGGAAAGTGACATAACATGACTAAAAGGAGTACAAATATAACCTGAATATTTTAAAATAGTGCTCTAATTTCCTTTCCTTGAAATTAATCACCCTAATTCAGACCTGAGACTTTGTGGGGCTGTGGTGTAGGTTCCCCATAACTGTTGTTACATGCAATGCATTTCAGCCATACTATTTATTTTTTGTTAATAATTAGCAATGCCTCAACCAATCAAACGATTTAACAAATTCCTAGGGAGGGCAATAGGAAATTGCAGAATTACTATAGACTGTAAGACATAATCATAGCATTCTTACCATCACTTTAATAAATTACTGAAGTAGGTTAAAACATTATATATATCATAGCTAAGAGTCTAATAAGCTGTAGGTTTCTAACAAGCATCAGTTATGGAGACTTTTATGGAAATCAGGAAATTCAGTGTAGTGATGCAGTGTAAAATATTTTGTTCTTGTGTGACCAGGGAACTGACTGCTTCATAATATACCAGTACATACTGTACCACAGTATACCACTCTACATTTAAAGCTGCTATCACTTCATGTTTGTTTTGAATGTAATGGTCCTTTGTGGAATATGGTTTCCTTTATGCTTCCTGCTCAAGCAGCCATCCAGTAATTCACCCACACCCCTCTATTCTTTAAGGGTAGATATATTATTTGCTGGATGGATTGGGATGGGGGCAACAATCTAATTTTTAACCTGACATCCATTATTAAATATGGCTAGTTTGAAACAAATAGTGGCAGGATTTGGAATTCTAAGTTTCTGTAGCTATCTTGAGGAAAGTAATAAAAGTCTAAATTAGGGTTACTGTATATGTATGTGAATGCACAAAGTGTGGCAAATGAAATCGATATGTTTCAGGCGCAGGTTGTCATGTAGAAATACATTGTGGCAATAATGGAAACCTGGCTCAGAAAAGGGCAGAACTGAATATTAAATATTCCTGAAACAAGTCGCTCAGAAAAGAGGGAGGGCTACCAGTTCTGATCAAGGAGAACGTTGTAATGTTGGATGTCCCAGAGCCTCAAGGATAGGATCTTTCGCTGGAACTAAAGAACAAAAAGGTGCAGTTACATTGCTCAGTGTAGTCTATAGACTATCAAGTAATGGAAAAGATGTACAGGAACGAATTTGCACGCAAGTTACAGGAAGAATTATGGGGTAATTATAATGGAGGATTTTAGTTATCCAAATATAGATTGGGATTATTGTAGTGTAAAGGCCAGAAAGGAGTAAGAGTTCCTTAACTGTGCTCAGGAGAATTTTCTGTAGGATGTTTCCAGCCCAATGAGAGAGAAGGCATTGCCAGATCTGATTCTTGAGAATGAGATGGGCCAAGTGGATCAGGTGGCAGTATGGGAACATTTAGAGCAATGAACATTGTATCACGCAGTTTACATTTGCTATGTAAAAGGACAAGGAATTCCATTAACAATGCGTAAGAAAAGTTCAACTGATACCTGGGATGGAGGTGGGGGAGATTATCTTTTGAGGAAAGGTTGGACAAGTTTGGTCTGTATCCACTGGTGTTTAGAAGATTTAGAGATGATTTTATTGAAGCCTATAAGCTCCTCAAGGGACTTGACAGGGTGAATGCTGAAAGGATGTTCCCCCTTTTGGGGGAGACCGGAACTAGGGGGACAGCTTAAAAATAAGGGGTCTCCCATTTAAGATGGCTGTGAGAATACATTTTTCTCTGAGAGTCATGAATCTTTGGAACTTGGGGCCATTGAACGTTTTTAAGGTAGAAGCAGGTAGATTCTTGACTAACCAGTTAACAGTTATTGTGGGTAGATGTTATGTGGAGTTGAGGCCACAATAAGATCAGTCATGAACATGTTGAATTGCAGAGCAGGCTCACGTGGTCAAAAGGCTGACTGCTCCTAATTTGTATGTTTGTACTTAATTCCGAGTAAGAATAATTAATTGGGAGAACACATTTCAATGCAGGTAAGAATAGGTCTGAGCTGGTGGAATTGGAATCAAAGATTGGCAGGCAAAATTATAATTGAACAGTGAGCTGCCACGAAAGAGAGAGTTCAGACACAGCCGTCATATTTTCGCACAAAGGGAAAAGGTAAGGCAAACAAATCCAGAGTCCCTTGGATAACAAAGAGTTACAGATTTAAAATGAAGAAGAAAAAGTGTGCTTGTAATAGTTGTAGGCTGAGTATATAAGTCAAAGGGGAATTGAAAAACCAAATAAATAAGAAAAGCAAATAACAACTATGAAAAGAGACTGGCAGGTAACGTAAAAAGGAATTGGAAAGCCTTCCATAGGCATATATGTAGTAAGAGGAGAAGTGGCATTAATGAAGAGGGGGGAAAACAAAAGATTTATATGTGGAGGCAGGGAGCATAGTTGAGGTATTGAATGAATACTTGATATCTGTCTTCACCAAGGGAAAAAGATGCTGTACAAGTAATTTTTTTCCTTTATTCTTTTATAGGATGTGCATTGCTGGCAAGGCCAGCATTTGTTGCTCATCCTGAATTGCCCTTGAACTAAGTAGAATGCTAGACAATTTCAGAAGGCAGTTAAAAGGTGCATATAGAGCAGGCCAGTTGGGGATTTTCTTCCCTTAAGAGCATTAGTGAATCAAGTAGGTTTGTACCACAATTGGTGGTTTCATGGTCACCATTGCTGAGACTAGCTTTCATTTCCAAAGTTAATTAAAGTTAAATTTCATCTGCCAACATTAGCTTGCTAGCCCAGTGACATCACCACAGCGCCACTGTCTCCTCGAATGATGAAGCAGGAGGTACTTCAAACACGAAAAGCTTAAAATTGACAGAGGAAGTATTGGATAAACTGCCTGTGCTGAAAGTTGATAAAGTGCCAGGACCAGATGAGATGCAACCAAGGATATTGAGGGAAGCTAGAGTGGAAACTGCAGAGATAGTGATCATAATTTTCCAATCTTTATTGGGCTCGGATGGTGCCAGAGGATTGGAGAACTGCAAATGTTACACCCTTGTTCAAACAAAAGGTATAATAAATCCAACAACTGCGCAACAATCTGTTTAACTTCGGTGATGTGGAACCTTCTAGCAATCACAATTCTGGACAAAATTAAAAGTCACTTGTGTAAACCTGGGTTAATTAAAGAAATGATGTGGAGATGCTGGCATTGGATTGGGGTAAACACAGTAAGAAGTCTGACAACACCAGGTTTAAGTCCAACCGATTTATTTGGTAGTAAACTCGCAAGCTTTCGGGGTTTGCCCCTTCGTCAGGCGAATGGAGAGTTCTGGCCTCAGACAGAGCATATAACAGCACAGACAGTTTACAGATTACTGATTAGAATGCGAATCTTTACACCTAACCTGCTATTTAAGTCTTAAAGTGGCCAACAATGTGAGTGCAAGGAGCATTAAGCCCAGGTTAAAGAGATGTGTATTGTCTCCAGACAGTACAGTAAGTCAGGTTTAGCAAACCCAGGCAAGTCACAGGGGTTACAGATAGTGCGACATGAACCCAAGATCCCTGTTGAGACCGTCCTCG
The DNA here is from genome assembly GCF_965287045.1 of Carcharhinus amblyrhynchos. Classification (NCBI taxonomy): domain Eukaryota; kingdom Metazoa; phylum Chordata; class Chondrichthyes; order Carcharhiniformes; family Carcharhinidae; genus Carcharhinus; species Carcharhinus amblyrhynchos. The sequence goes on from NC_137339.1 coordinate 3,563,427, forward strand.
TGTGCAGAACTCGGCTATCAGTCTCTGCTCAATGACTCTGCGCTGTCGTGTGTCGTGAAGGCTGCCTTGGAGAATGCTTACCCGAAGGTAATTAAAGAAAGCCAGCATAGACTTGTGAATGGAAAATTGTGGTTAAGTAACTTAAGTTTTTGATGAGGTAGTAGAGAAGCTTGGTGTACATGGATATCAATATGTGCCTCAAAACAGACTTAGTGAACATGGATAAAAGGGACGGTATGAACTTAGATACAAAATTAGCTGAGCGACAGGAAACAGAACCAGTAGTTAATAATTGTTGTATGGACAGTGGGAGTTTTATAATGAAATTCGCCAGACATTGGTGTTTAAACCGCTGGTCTCCCTGATACATATTAATGATCTAGATCTTTGTGTACATGGCAGAATTTCAAAATTTGGGATAATACAAAACTCAGAAGAATTGTGGGGCTGGTGGTGTAGAACTTAAAAGTTGATGGAATGGGTGGATAAGTTGCAGATGAAATTTCATGTGGAGAAGTGTGAGTGATTGTTTTGATAGGAAGAACTTAGAGAAAACATATAAAGTGGGTGGAGAAGCAGAGGAACCTGGATGTATCTGCGTAAATCATTGAAGGTGGCAGCACAAATTGAGATTGCTATTAATAAAGCTAGAGGCTTATCATACAAAAATAAGTTATGCTAAACGCTGGCGTGGCCTCAACTAGGATACCAGTATACAGTTCTGTACACACTTCAAGGTGAATGAAAAGTAAAAAAGTAAGTATAAAGTTTATTTATTAGTCACAAGTAAGGCTTACGTTAACACTGCAATGAAACTACTATGAAATTCCCCTAGGTGCTACACTTTGGCCCTGTTTGGGTCAACGTACGTAATCAGCACGTCTTTTAAATTGCGGGAGAAAACTGGAGGAAACCACACAGGCATGGGGAGAAAGTGCAAACTGCCCACAGTCACTCAAGCCAGGAATCAAACCCAGGTCCCTGGTGCTGGGGAGCAGCAGTGCTAGCCACTCTGCCACCATGCCGCACAAGGCATTAGAGAGAGAGTGCGGAAGAAATTCACAAGAATGTTTCCAGGAGTGAGGACCTTCAGTTACTTAGATAGATTTGAGATGTTGAGACTCCTTGGAGAGTAGGGTGAGGAGATTCGACAATGACGTTCAAAATTAGGAGGAGTTGGACAGAACAGGACGGAAGAAACTGTTTCCATGGTGGAAGCGTAGAGAGCCAGAGGGCACAGATTTAAGGTAATTGGCAAAAGAAGCAATGGCGACATGAAAGTGTTTTCACTTGGTGAATAGTTAGGATCTAGAGTGCGCTGCCTGAGTGTGTGGTGAAAGTAAGTTCAACTGAGGCATTCGAGAGAATTGAGTTATTATCTGAAAAGGAAGAATGTGCAGGACTGAGACGATTCTACATAAATTGTCTTTCAGAGAGCAACTTTGATACAGATTCAACCATGCTTGTACATCTCGTTAACAGCACATAGGAAGGATTTTGGTACATGGGCTGAGGCAGGTAGTGTTGATGAGGTAGGCTTGCATGGCTTTGGTGATGGTTGCAAGCTCAATTTGGGAAGAAGAAGACAGTAAAACTTCCTGTTAGCTTAGGTTGAGTGAATGGTTGGGAAGGTCGACAGCAGCATAATGGAGTTTATGACTGGGGTTGGAAACTGGTTTTGGTTTTATGTATTTGTTCGTGTGAAGTTTTGACTCTGACTTGAAATTTAAGGCACCAGAGGTTTGAGGGGAGTGACATTGAAGTAGAGTTCTGTGTTTTTGATGTACAGACAAATGCTGAACACCATTGTGGATGATGTCGTTGATAGCATGTGGATGATTAGAAAAGATCCTGAACAGATCCTTGAAGCATTCAGAAAAGGCAGGTTGAGAAACCCACCAATAGAGGAATTGTTGCAGCAGAAAATAAATTTCTACCCCCAGTGCAAACTTAAAAAGAAGTCACACTCTGAAAGGAAGTTTTATCAAAAACATTCTCATTTTGTAATCTTCACTTTGATTTGAATACTCCTATTTGGGTATAGGATATTATGTTTGATGCATTTATAATTTTGAAGAATTCAATCCTGGGATATGGAAAAATTGAGATATTAAAAATAATTTCCATACCTAAATATTCCAGTGACTGTTATATATTCTAAAGTTAATTCACATTGTCCCTTTAATGGATCACTTCTTTTATCTGTAGTACCATCAGTAACACATCAGTTACTAGTGTTGGTGGAAATATCTTGTGCACAATATTTCAGAGTAGCATGAGAGTTATGTCTGTCTTTAGAGAGCTGGAAATCCGAATCTTTCTTTTAGTTCCAAATTGTACCAAATTAGTGATGCTAGCTTGTACTTGATGGTAAATACGCTTTTTTTTTCAGCAACAACTCCTGACTTAAGTATTGCAATAGTCTTGCAAGAATAATTCTGGCTTGGAAGTTGCAAGACTTATCAACATCAAGGATTCTGGGAATGTAAGACGTGCAGTATTTGTTGAAAACACCAGTCAGTTGATATTTAGGAATTGGGCCCATTCAGCACATTGAGTGTGTTCTGCATTCAGTTAGATCATAACTGATCTACAAATGGCATCTATTTGTTGTGGATGCCAGTGTACTTTGAAGTTTCAAAATCCCTTCAAAAACAGGGTGATTATACATGTGATCTATGGCACCCACCTTAGATTCATAACTCTTGTCTAACAAATCCGTCAATCTAAGTTTTGAATCTCCAGTTGAGACTCAATTTCAGCAGCTTTTTTAGGGGAGGGTTCCAGATTTCCTCTGATTTGTGTGGACAAGGTAGGTTTTCGGATAATTTACTCCTGAAGTACTAAACTCTAATTCAGGATATATGTCAGTTACCTGAACTCTCCTGTGAGAGGAAATGGTTTCCATTCATACCTTATTAAATCCTTTGATCACATGTATCACGTCATTTCAGCCATAAACCCTTGGAATTGAGGTTGCGTTTGTACATCAACCCCGTCCAACAGCTAAAAGACGCACTGCAACAACTCAAAGGCTCCTTTGAGAGACCTTCTAAACCCATGACCTTTTTCACCCAGAAGGATAAGGGCAGCAGATGAAGGCAACAGTGGCATCTGGAAGTTCTCCAAGGCACACACCATCCTGACTTGAAATTATAGCACTATTCCTGCAGTGGGTCAGAATCCTGGAACTCCCTCCTTGACAGCACTATGGGTGCACTTGCACCACATGGACCGCAGTGGTTCAGGAAAGCAACTCGTCAACATCATCTCGAGGGCAATTAGGGATGGGCAATAAATGCTGACCTAGCCAGCGATGCCTTCATCCCATGAAAAGTAAAAACAGGCTTGTACTTTCTGGCATGCTGTCTTGATCTGGCCAGTATCTCCAAATGTTCAGCATTCAGAGTTTTGTGTTGCCTTTTCCTCAGGAAGCATACATGCCTTGTATTAATCTTTAGAAATTACATCTGTAGTTGCCTCTTTCCTTGGCAAAACTTGCTATTTCTCTGCATTTAGGATCTAGGTTCTTCGTTCTAAGAGGTTTGGCATAGATCTTTGTCCTATCCATAACCCCACCCTTTCCAAGAGCCAACATTTTATTGACATGCTGGCTTCTAAAAATGTGGCCCAATGATTTTTTACACCAGAAATAGAAAAGTGAGATATATAACCACAGAAGTTTGAATGCAGAGGGAAGAATTCATAGATTTGGGTAGAGATTTGTAATCTTGCATATGTGGGCAAAAGATTAGTTTTTAAGTTGCTTAATCTTGTTCTTTTAGGGTTTAAGAATGTCAGATATTTTGCCATTCATCAGTAATTAATGGTTGTGCAGGTTGACTTGATCATTTCCCACAATATTTTGATCAGCAAGGTAATGGAAAGTGTCAATACTATTAAGCGGTACCTACTGGCTCTCAGTTTGGGTTCAGCCAGGGCACCTGGGCTCATTATAGCCCGGGCAAAAGAGCTGAACTCCAGAAATGAGGTGAGCGTGAATACCTTTCACATCAATGCAGCATTTGATGGAGTTTGGCATCAAGAAACCCAAGTAAACCTGATTTCTGTGGCAGTAGGGGGGAAAGCTCCCCATTGGTTGGAGTCATATCTAGCATAAAGGAAGATAGTTGTTGTTGGAGGTCAGTCATCTCAGTCCCATGACACCCCTACAGGGGTTCCTCAGGGTACTGTCTAGGCCCAACCATCTTCATCTGTGACTTTCCATCATAAGGTCAGAAGTGGGGACGTTAGCTGATTATTGCATAGCACAGTGGTCGCCAATGCGATTCCGCACATACCGAGGCAGTCTCTACCTGCATGCAACAAGATCTAGACAGTTTTCAGGTGTCAGCTGATAAGTGATAAATAACCTTTGTGCCAAGCAATGATGGTCCAACAAGAGAGAATCTTAACTAATTTCCCTTTGACATTCAGTCACTTTCAATGACATTACCATTGCTAACTCCCCCACTGTCAACATCCTGGGGCGTTAACGTTGACCAGAAACTGAACTGAACCAACCATATAAATATTCTGGTTACAAGAGCAGGTCAGAGGCAGGGAATTCTGCAGAGAATAACTTGCCTGCTGACTTCCCCAATCCTGTCCACCATCTTGCCTGGATGAGTGCAGCAATACTTGAGCTTCATACCATCCCAGACAGAGCACCTCCATCTGCCACCTTCAGCATAACTCCCTCCACCACTAACATACAATGGTAGTAGTGTCTACAAAATGTACTACAACAACTCACTAAGGTTCTTTACACAGAAGTTCTTTAGACTCTCAACCTCTATCCCTAAAGTGACCAAGACAGCAGATGCATGGGAAAGTAACCACCTCAAGTTTCCCTTTGAGCTGTGCACCATCCTGACCTGGGACTGCAATGGCCTTTCCTTCACTGTTGTTGGGTCAAAATCTTGGAATTTCCTCTCGTAGTACAGTGGGTGTCCCTGCACTGCATTGTCTGCAGCAGTTCAAGAAGGCAGTTCACCGCCAACTGGGAACAGGCAATAAATACTAGCCTAGCCAGCAACACTGCATCCCGTGGGGAAAAAAATTTGATCTGAACATCTGATGTACAGAATGTGAGTAACTTCTTAGAACCTGTTGATGTTAACTGACTTGCTTCTGAGAAGGAGATTTTATAGTTTTTCAGTAGCTTGCTCCATAATAATTCGTATTTTATGATACGCTGAACCATCAGCTATTTCTTAATGTTGGTCATCCACTAACACTGAGAGCCAGACTCAACAACAGAACGAGTCACCTGTTGAGAAATGTTTCTTTCCATGTTTAATATCTGGATTAAGAAATGTGTCTTCTGTTTCGTATTTTACAAATTTCTTTCCTACGCTAAAGTAAAAGTGAATGCAAATCGGAAATGTCTGATCTAAATGAAATGTTTACACCAAAATTTGGCTGAAGTCACTTTTTCTCACTCCATAGTAGCACTTGTGATCAATCAGTCACTCCATAAAATGTTCTTTGCTTGAACCTGGCTGTCCCCTGTCAGTTTGGGATGTTGTGATATGTGACACACGTACAACTGAGCGTTTAGCCTTCTGTTTCAAATTCTCCATTATCTCCAGGATTTATTTGACAAAAGAATTAATAAAGTTCTTGTGTCACTATTTCAAGTAACACTCTGTTAGCATTTATAATGAAACAGTGTATGTAATCATTTATATTAGGAATGTTTTTGTAAACATTTCTGTCAGTACTTTGCCTGATGAACTGAACCAATTTGCTTACTTGAGTTTTTTTTAAAAACTTGCACTATGGAGCTCAGGTTAAGATTTTGAACAAATTTTAAAATTAAATTGCATGTCTACTGATTTGTATTTTAAATGATTAGTTTTTAAACATTTTATTTGAAAATTTCCCTGTTTCAAAGGTATGGGTTTAGATTTGCTATTCTGGTGGAACTATGAAATTTAGTTAAAGACAATTGCTGGAATTTTTCTCTTCAGCTTCCAGCTGATTCTGTGTGGTTGTTTTCCCACAATTATTTGAAGAAAACCCAGAAGGCAAATTTCCAAATTATTCAGATGTTGATTATGTTGAAAAGCAGAAAACCCTAGATGAAAAACAGAAAATGTTAGATGTACTCAGCAGGTCAGACTGCATCCATGGAGAGAAGAACGAGTTAATATTTCAGGTTGATTGATGTGAAACGTTTATTCTGTTTTTCTGTCCAGTGATGATGGGTTTGGAGTCATGCGTGTACTCCAGGTGTATTCTCCAAATTCCATAAACCATGTGTGGTCTCTCTCTTAATCCTAATTGAAGCTTCATTTTAATAAAACGACAAATGAGTTCAATTTTGAAAGAAAAAGTTCTATTTATCATCACAAAATTGTTACAACACAGAAGGATGCCAGTTGGCCCACCTTGGCCTGCATCAGCTCTCCAAAATAGCACTTGTCTTTTAATAATAATACTGATAAGCACAAGATTGCTAACTTCAAATTAGTTGGGATTGCTCAGAAAGTAATAAACCTGGACCACACGACTTCTCCCTCTTTTGATACCTGCCCACCATCCCTGTCTCTCGACTGTCAGCCATATACTCCTTTCTCCAAAGTCAGGAACCACCAGTTAATTGAACCATACATTCGACCCCCATTTGAATGCCACAATGCCCAGTGGCAATTCTGCCAAACTCCAAAGTGCCCCATCTATGGAGATATTAGCCCAAAGGTCATACCACTGCTATGTGCGCAAGTAGCAGCAACCTTACTTCAGTGTTAGACCCAAAATGGTAGCATTTACCTTGTTAGCTTAGATTTGTGATTTCAAGGATGTTTGTATCCCAAAGTCCAACTAATTGTAAACTATGAATTTATGTTCAGTTTTAATTGCCAATTGGCTATTATCCTTAATCTTATTGATCAAATCTGACTTCTTTATTCCCCAAATCATTGCATTTACAATCCTTCATGTCCCATTCCAAGTTTGCAGCCCCATGAAATCTTTGCGCTTTCACCTCTTGTCTCTGTGTGTCTCTTCTCACCCTAGTAATGGCAGCAGTGTCTGCAGCTGCTTTGATCCATTCAACAAATTTCTCCCTAAAGCTGCATATCCCTCATCATTACATACTTTTTGAACTAATATTTATGACCGCTTCTAATTCTCCTCACATGTTTCAGTTTTTGTTTATATAGACTTCTGCAAAGTGCTTCTGAACAATTGTCTGTGAAATGCACAATACAAGTTATTGTGCTTGTTTTTTTTAAAATTGTGGTTCACACATTGGGTGGGATTTTACTGGAAATTCTCACCTGAAATCAACAGAAATTTCTGCTGTTGGACCCTCGCCTGCCCCAGTTCCATAGCAGGCGAGGAGGTCGAGTCCCAGCCAATGAAACCCCAGAATTTCCATGGCGCACTAATGGTTGTTTCAGAGGTGCGTTTGGACCGAGTTATCAATACCATTCAACCCTGAATTAATCAAGGTATAGGTTTTGTTTGAACTGAAAATTGTGGAGTATCTTCTGGATCTGATGATCAACTTGCAAGTTTTAGAAACATGCCCCGTCAATCAGATATGATTAAAATGTGTGAACTAGTTTATAGAATATATAATCAGTATGTTATATCAACATAAGAAAATCCTGTCCGTCGTTACAGAATCACTTCACAAATTTCAAATAAATTAACAGTCCAATTGACAAACAGTGTCAGGAAACTTGCGTATTTTTTTCGTACCTCCTCTCGCTTTCATATTATCTGGGTGTGCCTTCAGCATGTTCCAGTAAATAGTTCACTCCAAATGAAAACAAAATATGCCAAATGCTGGAAATCTGAAATAAAACAGAAAATGCTGGATAAATTCAGCAGGCCTAGCAGCATTTGTGGAGAGAAACAGAGTTAAGTTTCAGATCTGAATGATCCTTCTACAGAAGTGTTCGGACCAGTCAGATGCACAGCAGTGTCATTCATTTTAAAATATTGTCCTGTAATTTCCTGGGCATCTCTTGAGGTTAGGGAATCAAAGGAGGGCTGTTGAAGAGAAATAACATCTTGTTGAATGGTAATATATAAGATTGTAAAGATACAAGCGTACTACACTGGCGGGCATTTTTTTATGGTCAATTTTGCTAGACCATTGAATCTTGCCTCATTGAGAATGGAATAGAAAGGATAGATGCTTTTGTACAGTGAAGGAAATGTGGATTTTAGTAATGTTAGTAATATGAAATTGTGTTCATATTGTGCAACTCTTTAGTTACACTCATACTACAAACTGTTTTTATCTTCATTGAATATGGGCTATGTTGTAACTTTTCAGCCTGATTGCCTGGGACTTTGTATTTGGCTTATTTTATTTTTTTAAAGTCTTTTAACACTTGAGTGACCTTAAGAATATAAAGTAGGAACAGGAGTAGACCTTTTGGCCACCAGGGCGGCTCTACTATTCAATAAAATTGGCTGATCTGACCATGCAAGAAGTGAATGAATTTGACATGGTCAACAGAAAACTAAATTAATGCTGGGATGTTGGTTGTGAATGATTTAATTGTGATTGCATTTAACTACACGTGTATAGTGTCTCCAACTTCCAGCTCAAAAGGCAGCAGCTAATCTGAACTGGTTAGTTTTCCACATGGTTCAAAGTTAGTAATTAATGTTAGGTTGGAAAAAGATTTGGTTGAAATTTTATTAAGTGTTGCATGTTCAGAAGTCATGGAATCAAACTCCCCTGCAACATTTGTACACTTTATACTGTCACTTCAGTATATCATTGCTAGAGGTGTTATCTTTTGGATGCAATATCCACTTTAAACCCTGTCACTGAACGTATTAATTGACCATTAATGCCATTTCAATTTTTTTTCTATTCCTTCGTGAGATGTGGGCATTGCTGGCTGGACTAGCATTTATTGCCCATTTCTCATTGTCCTTAAGAGACATGTGAATAATCTCATTTGAGACATGTGAATAATCTCATTTGAGACATGTGAATAATCTCATTTGAGACATGTGAATAATCTCACTTGAGACATGTGAATAATCTCACTTGAGACATGTGAATAATCTCACTTGAGACATGTGAATAATCTCACTTGAGACATGTGAATAATCTCACTTGAGACATGTGAATAATCTCACTTGAGACATGTGAATAATCTCACTTGAGACATGTGAATAATCTCACTTGAGACATGTGAATAATCTCACTTGAGACATGTGAATAATCTCACTTGAGACATGTGAATAATCTCACTTGAGACATGTGAATAATCTCACTTGAGACATGTGAATAATCTCACTTGAGACATGTGAATAATCTCACTTGAGACATGTGAATAATCTCACTTGAGACATGTGAATAATCTCACTTGAGACATGTGAATAATCTCACTTGAGACATGTGAATAATCTCACTTGAGACATGTGAATAATCTCACTTGAGACATGTGAATAATCTCACTTGAGACATGTGAATAATCTCACTTGAGACATGTGAATAATCTCACTTGAGACATGTGAATAATCTCACTTGAGACATGTGAATAATCTCACTTGAGACATGTGAATAATCTCACTTGAGACATGTGAATAATCTCACTTGAGACATGTGAATAATCTCACTTGAGACATGTGAATAATCTCACTTGAGACATGTGAATAATCTCACTTGAGACATGTGAATAATCTCACTTGAGACATGTGAATAATCTCACTTGAGACATGTAGAATTTCTTCAGTCAGATGGCAGTGAATCTGCATTATTCTTTACTGCAAAGTTGTAGAGGCTGCGTTATGTTCAAGGCTGACATGGGCAGATTTTTAATCAGTGAGGGAACCCAGGATTATGGGGATAAAGTAGGAAAGTGGAGGCAACGATTATAATTTCAGATCAGTCATAATCTCATTGAATAATGGAGCAAATTTGATGGGCTGAATGGCCTACTTCTGCTTCTATGTCATAGTTTTTATGGTCCATAAATGCTTGCTGAATAAAGGAAAAAATGTTTGCCTGCTAAATTACATGAAGATAGCCTGGCTTCAGTTAACTGCAATGCTTACATGCCCTTGCCTTCAGCCACATCTCCAGCTACCATTTTAGAACTGTCTTATCTGTAAGCAAAAGATCAGAAGTTCTTGATTTTTATGATTTGCTTCCCATGTTGGGTGAATTGTAGAGAAATAGGAAGATATCAATCTAAAGTCTCTGGTTCTTGTATTAGTAATATGGACTGACTGATTCTCTGAAACGGGATAACGTCATTCATAAACTTATTCCATAATACTAATGGATGTAACTGGGATTGCAATTGACAATAAGCCATTGTGTTCATATAAGTTTTATTTATCTTGCACTTCTTCCTTCTGTACTCCTAGCAGCTACTTGACAAATAACACTCACCAGGGAAATCTCTCACACCTCTTCCGAATTCTTTCAGTGGAGATGTTCATTTCTCCATTGGAAAAAGCTGCAGGGAGCCTCTTGTGCATAAATCACAAAAAGCTAGCATGCAAGTTCAAATAGAATGTTGGCCTTCATTTCAAAGGGAATAGAGTATAAAAATAGGGAATACACCTATCAATAGTGATACCTCAGACTCATCATGAACAATTCTATGAGAGCGAGAACAACAGAAATGATAGCATAGAACGAAATTACTCAACATTCAGCTGCTTACTCATTCTGCTTCCATGATAATTCCCTATGCCGTCTTAGATTATGTTCCTGTTGTCACCTACTTCCCTTTTAAATGATTGTGCTGTTTCAATAGTTACTAGTGCTAAAACGATAAAGGTCTAATAATTCAGGAAAAATGCTAACTCCATCTTTCTTTTCATAGTGAGGCTCAAGTCTTTGTTGATTTACCAATTCATGTCTCAATCATTGAAAACTGAGAAAATCTGTTTGAATTTTTCAATTTTTTGTAGAATAAACCTAAAGTTTTGAACCTTGATTCACAAATAGACTCATTGCTGGACGAATACAAAAGCAGAACATTGTTGATACTGGAAATCTGAAATAATCACAAAATACCAAAAATTCTGCCTTTCTTCACTCGAGTCATTGGCACTGACTGCAAATCAGGATCTTGCTCCCCCCAGCCAACTCCCTTCTCTGATTTGACTAGGTTCTGACTTTTCTTCCTGCCCTCTTACTGATGACAAGCTCATGTGCATGGACTTTGCCTTCTCCCTGCTGAACACCCACTGTTGATCTTTCCCTCTTGTATACCTCCGTCCCCTCATATTACAGAAATAGATTTTAATTCCTTTCTCCATTTTCCCCCTACTCCCCCACAAAAAAATCTATTTGTTATTATTGTCTAACAGCATAACATGAATATTGGAATCAATATGCAAACCACAGGAGGGGGTGGTGGACACTGCTGGTTCCCTTTATATTGGCACACGTATTCTTTCACTCCTTCCTAGATATGTTTTGCTGCTTTTTTATATCATTTATGTTCACCATAGCTTTCCTTTTGATTATAAAATCATTACTATCCCCATATGTTTGTCAAATGCTTCTCTTTTGATCTAACGTGTTATTGAATTTTCAATTTTACTGTGCTCATTTATTGGTGGTCTGAATGTAGTTTACCTCGACCTAACAGTCTCATTATTGTTTAGATGGAAGATGGCTGATCATCTAATTTGAAATAGACTAATTTCCAATTGAATCCCTTTTCTGGGACACTTTACATAGCTTTGATGAAAACCTTATTGGATTATGGTCACCATTTCCCAAGTGTCCCTTCCTGTGTATAGTTATCTGATCCTTCATTTTCATTCACTGAAATCAACTGCAGCCTTCTTCCAAGGTGTGCTCGTATGATTACGTTTAGAATGATCCTATCAGTTGTTAAACGGATTAAGATAAAACATGAACTCAAAGGACAATGAGTAAAGGAGCAAAAGAAAGTAAGTGGGAAATATTAGTGAGCAGCATCTCAGTTGAGGAAAAATAGATTGCTTATGTAAATTTAAACATGCTGCTAAATGTAATCAATAAAAATGTAAGTTGAGCTAATTTTCTTCAGTGAGTAAAGGCCAAAGTGGAAAAAAAATTATATAAACTCAAAAAAAAGGATGAATATAGAATTGGAAGTCTAGGGATGAGTATAGCTAAAGATATTCACACTGTCAAAATTTTCTTCCATGATTTGAACAGTAAAATTGTACTCAAAGGGAAGAAGTGGCAACAAAAGTCAAGATTAAGACATTTGAAAAGTACCAGATTGATATTTTCTGCATATATTTCTGAAGATAGTTGATTTCTTGTACAATACTGAGTGTCCTAGATTATTTTGAATTCAACTTGACAAAGGCATTTGATTACTGTTGGGCCAAGCAAGTCATTCAGCTATATTCAAACTGCTACCCAATAGTACAAGATGGTGGCCCATCACCATTATCTCAGACAACTGGGGACAAGCACCAGTGTTACCAGCATCCTAAGAACAAAGGGAAAGAAAGTTTAAAGTTTACTTATTAGTGTCGCAAGTAGGCTTACTTTAACACTGCAATGAAGTTACTGCGAAAATCCCCTAGCTGCCGTGCTCCGGCACCTGTTCAGATGCAGTGAGGAAGAATTCAGCATGGCCAATGCACCAGTGCACTTGACAAAGGCATTTGTCAAGTTTAGGGGATTGCAGTAATTTAAAAGGATTTAGAAGGAAAATATTATATTTGAAAACCTCTTAGATTAAATTGCATACAACGTTTTTCCAGTATTTTTTCATCTTAGTGGTTAGCACTGCTGCCTCACAGGGCTAGAGACCCAGGTTCCATTCCCTGCTTGTGTCGCTGTCTGTACAGAGTCTGCACCTTCTTCCTGTGTCTGCATGGGTTTCCTCTGGGTGCTCTAGTTTCCTTCCACAGTCCAAAAGACGTGCTGGTTAGGTGCATTGGTCATGCTAAATTCTCCCTCAGTGCATCCGAACAGGTGTCGGAGCATGGCAGCTAGGGGATTTTTGCAGTAACTTCATTGCAGTGTTAATGTAAGCCTACTTGTGACACTAATAAGTAAACTTTAAACTTTCTTTCCCTTTGCTCTTAGGATGCTGGTAACACTGGTGCTTGTCCCCAGTTGTCTGAGATAATGGTGATGGGCCACCGTCTTGTACTATTGGGTAACAGTTTGAATATAGCTGAATGGCTTGCTGGGCCCAACAGTCCAGTGGGCAGTTGAAAGTTAAAGATGTTTGTATGGGACCAGAATCTATCACTGACTATACAGGGTAAGGATGACTGGTTTCCTTTCCTAAGTTATGGTCAATTTTACAGGGACCAAATCTGTGTTTCCAGTTTTCAAAAAAACCTGAATTCAAATTTTCAAATTGCCATTCTTGGCCCTGGTCTCTCAAAATATTTTACCCATATCTTGGGAGTGCTAATTTTATAGTTTAACCAGTGCACTATTGTATCTGTGTGAGGCAGATGAAAGAAAAGTTGGGGGGGGGGGGGGGGGGGGGCTGATGGTTGGGGTGGGAGGAGATGTGCTGCATGGAATCCCTTATGCTGAATATTTGGACTCTTTCTAATCTGTATAAACTACCTGAATAACACAAACTTATTGCCACTACGAAATAGAAAGGAGTAGAGACCAGATGCAGATAAATATTAACAAAATGATTTGAACTGCTAATTCAATTGAGCAGGAAAATGGCACACTAATTAGATAATACATACATAATACCAATGGAAAATGATTATTTATCGCATGGAACTAAGTGGTAAATGGAACTAAATTCCATTTTGATTAGGAACCTGGGAGTAATGGACTATAATTAGCTAAGATTTTCTAAGTTTCCTCCTTTGTACTTGGAATTGACCACAATGTTGTTTACCATTTTGCAGTTCAGTGAGGTTCTACGGGAAGTAATTTGTGTCATGTTGACCCTCTCTGAAGGATTTTTGAGTGTTAGTGTGATTTAATATCCAGGCAATGTGTCAGATTAATTGAAAGAGGAAGTAAGATGTGAGGTTACGTAACTTTCCATTTTACCATGCTACTTTGGAGCATTATATTCAATTTTGGGTTTCACATTGCAAAGATACAAAAAAATCAAGAATATAATTGAAAGATTCATAATCAAATGTACATTGGCTCTGTCATGCAGGAAAATTGGGTTATAGAGTCTCAGATAAGACTGGGTAAGGTAGAAGAACATAATTGGATTGTATAAAATGTAAATTGATATAAATAAACACTGATAATATACTGGGAGTGTATATACCAGATGGTACAAAATAAACTGAGGTATATTTTGAAACCGACACTAGGGAGATGTATCTTTTTTTCTGTGGTTAGCCTGTGGTTTACCCAGACCGGAGAGCAGTGTAGATAGAAGTTTTGAACTCGGAAGCTGCGATGGTTTAATTCACCGTTTGGATGTTGGCTACTTTTGCTTATGAAGTGAGCATTAGATTCATTCTAAGTTACATGCTCTTAACTATAAACTGTTAATCAGCTAGTTTCATTGCTGCGTTCAGTATTTTTAAATCAGTTTGGTTTTCGATTGAAGTCAGTGTACATTGTGGCATACTTCCTGAAGGTGTGTTGCTGTAACTATTTATTGCACAATATGACACTGTTTTCACTGCCACTGTTTGTTGACTGGTGTCCTAGAGCAATATAGTTAAATAAGAATCATTGATTTAAACCATAAGGGTGACTATGGTGACACTGTTTGAGTCATGTGCACAAACATTGGTAGAAAACACTTGCTTGCAATACAGGTATGTTTTTCATGTGAACGTTTATTTAAACATTCAGTGCCAAAGTCTGCAAAAGTGTTCTTATTTCCAAAGTTTGTAATTCTGCCTTGAATTTATCAGTAAGAAATCTCAACACCAGATTAAAGTCCAACAGGTTTATTTGAAATCACGAGCTTTGGGAATGTTGCTCCTTCCTCAGGTGAGTCACCTGAGTGATGATCACCTGATGAAGGAGCAGTACTCCAAAAGCTCATGATTTCAAATAAACCTGTTGGACTTTACCTGGTGTTGTGAGATTTCTTGCTGTTCTCAGAATCTAGTTGGATGTTACTTACACCCTCTGACGTGCTTTGGGGCTGCTTGTCATTTCATTGTTCTGGAGTGTTTGGTCGAATTGGCCATGTGGCAACTTTTCTTCATTTTCTCTCCATTCAATACAGTTGTTTCTCTGGTGTTGAAGTCCAGCCTTTTCACTTGTATCATAGGCCATATTAGAAGATGAGTAAAAATGGTAAATCCACCATAGTCCCAGGTAACTGTAAGCTCAAATGGGAGAGCTGACTTGAGGATCACCACCTCTCAGGCGAGAGGCAAAATTGAGAAGGCGGGTTTTCATGAATAATCTCAGCTGATATGGGAATTGAATCTCGGCCATTGGTCTGCATCACAAACCAGCTGTCCAGCCAACTGAGCCAAACCATCTCCCATTAGAAGATGCCCAATAAGCAGTAACCTGGACAATAGAGAACACATTTTTTCATGTTTGTTAATTTATAGTTACAAATGCAATTAACAGCTTCTTGATTCTCAATTTCCCTCAAAATGGTTCATAGAGGAATATTCTTACCAGTGTTCTCATGTGCAGAATACTTGTTAACTGATCTAAAAGTGTACTGTAATATAATCAAAATTGAATTATTTAAAATGCGTAGAGAGCAAAGTACCTTTTTCTGATTGCAGCATTCCTAGTACTTTATACATCGTATGATCTTTCTTCTCAGTTTAGCTGTTTTCAGTTTATTCACAAGTAAACTACTCAATTCAGAACTATTTAGTTCCGATTAGCTGTTATGCAAAGTTTAACCTAAAACTTGCCAATTTGCTTTACTAAATTTCTTACCTGAATTGTCCAGTAATTTGAATTTTTAAGTACAAAGACTGAGCTGTAAAGAAGGTATACGACAATTTATATTTCCATAGCACCTTTTAAAGGAATAGGAAGCCCCAGGTGCTTTAAAGGAACATTATAAAATAATATATGATGCAGACTTGCAAAAGATATTGGGTCAGAAGATCAAACACTTGGTCAAAATTTTTAATTAGTGGGCTAAAGAACGGAAACAAGGGAGAGAGAGATGGGGATGTGCTTATCCTAGACAGTTCATGGTGTGCCCACCAGTGCTGGAGTGGCTTAAATCAGGTACGCTGAAACAATTAGAATTAGAGAAGCGCAGATATCCCTGGGGTTGTACTGCTGGAGATTTCAAAGACAGGGAGAAGTGAGGATTTGAAAACAGGATGAGGACTTTAAAATCAAGCTGTTGCATGACCAGCAGCCCGTGTCAGTTCTTGAGCATAGGAAGGAGACTTGCTGCAAGTTATGAACCCAGGCAGCAGAATTTTCGATAACATCAAATTCATAAAGTGTAGAATATTGTAGACCAGCCAGGGGTGCATTGGAAAATAGAGTCTACAGGTAATGAAGACACGAATACAGGTTCAGCGACAGATGAGCTAAGCCAAGGGTCAAGTCAAATAATATTTTGGAGGTAGAAACAGGTAGTCCTAGTGATGGCACAAATAAGAGGGCAGAAGATTGCCTTGAGGTTGAATGTGACACCAATGTTGTGAACAGACTGGCTTAATCGAAGACTGTTGCCAGGGAGGGGTTGAATTTGGCAATTAGGGAAGGAGCTTCACTGACAATCGCTGTACAGTTGGCCTGGCCAACTTCTTTATATTTGATCCTACAGGTTTGTTCACGGGATGGGTGTAAAAGAAAGTTCAATTTGACTAGTCCTGAAAATCAAATCACTTGTTCTTTTCATAGATTCATAGAATCCCTATAGTGCAGAAGGAGGCCTCTCGGCCCATCAAGTCTGCACCGACCACAATCCCACCCAGGCCCTATTCCCGTAATCTCCTGACACTAGGGTCAATTTAGCATGGCCAATCTACCTAACCTTTGGATTGAGAAAACTGAAGTACCTGGAGGAAACCCATGCAGACAAGGAAGAATGTGCAGTCTCCACACAGACAGTGCCCTGAGGCCGGAATCGAACTCGGGTCTCTGGCGCTGTGAGGCAGTAGTGCTGCCACTGTGCTGTAAGCTGGCACCATAATATTAGCATAAATGTGAATGAAGAAAACCCCAACAGTTACTAGTGAAATGGAGAACTTGTGATTTCTTGAAATATTTCAGAAGCACCCTTGATGAAAATGTCTTAGTAAAAATAGTTATTCTGCTTTCAAAACATAATGCAGTGCTTAAAGTGGTCTGTTAGGGACAGGCAGTAAATATTGGCAATGTCAACTATGCCCACATCCTCTAGATGGAAAAACAATTCTGATACAGAGCTCCCAAGTGTTAAAAGAAAATATCAAAATAATTTGAAGACAACTTACATTGATATGTTCCACAACTGTATCTACCCCCAAAGGGCTGATGCTAAACCCATGAGCATATTTAAAATCAACATTTTTGGACACTGGGCGAATCAAAAGATGTGGGGAAGTGCAGGAAGTTTGAGTTCAAGTAGACCAATGTTTATTGAACAGTGCGACAGGCTTGTTTTTGTGCTCGATATGTAGGTAACATGAGTCAAAGATGACTTTTTAAATTTCGTTCATTGAATGTCTGTTACTGCAGGGCCAGCATTTATTGCCCATTCTTATTTGTCCTTTAGAAGGTGTGGTGCACCACAGTTTTTCTGCAGCGGTTTGATACAACTCAGTAGCTTGCTAGACCATTTCACATGGCAGTTAAATGACAGCCATATTGTTGTGGTTCTCAAGTCACATAAGGATGGCAGGTTTCCTTCCCTAAAGGGCATTAATGAACCAAATGGTTTTCACAGCAATGATAGATCATCATTGCTATGATGCTTTTTATTCCAGATTTATTATTTAATTGAGCTTAAATTTGCCTAGCTGCTGTGGTAGAAATTGAACATGTCCGCCGCCGCGCGCGCGCCCCCCCCAGTATTAGTCCAGGCTTCTTGCTCATTTGCCCTGAACTCGCATTCCTGTCTTCAGCTTGTTACAGTGTTCCAGTGAAGCCCTACGCAAGCTGGAGGAACAGGACCTCATCTTCCAATGAGGCACTTTATAGTCTTCTGGACTCAACATTGTTGGACTTAGCAACTTCAGACCTTGAAATCAGTCCTCCATTTTAAATTTCTTTCTCCCAAGTACCAACCAGTATCATGTTCTGCTTTCAGTGCTGGCCTTAACTCTGCTATGCTTTGTCTTTCATAATCTTACTAACCACTCCAGGGCAGCACGGTGGTTAGCACTGCTACCTCAAAGCACCAGGGATCTGGGTTCAATTCCTGGCTTGTGTCACTGCCTATGTGGAGTTTGCATGTTCTCCACATGTCTCCATGGGTTTCTTCCCACACTCCAAAGAGATGCAGGTTAGGTACATTGGCCATAGTAAATTGCCCCTTAGTGTTAAGGGGACCAGCTAGAGTAAATGCATGGGGTTATGGGGATAGGGCCTAGGTGGGATTGTGGTTGATGCAGATTTGATGCCTGAATGGCCTCCTTCTGCTCTGTAGGATTCTGTGATTTGTTGTCTTGTGTTCCATGATATCTTTGTTATTTAATCTCCTCTGCTAACCTTATCCTGATATTTTTGATCCACCTGCCCTAACTCCTTTTTATTTTAACAGCATGGAACCCATCACATCACCTATCTTCAGTTCTTAAGAAGTCATATTAGATTTGGAACATTAGCTCTGTTTCTCTTAATACAAATGTTGCCAGACCTGCTGAGTTTTTCCAGCACTTTCTGTCTCACCTCTTAAGTTACTAATCCAGTAATACTGCTGTGTTGCAGTCCCTGTACAAACTGGCCAAGCCACAGCAGTAACTGCCATCTTTCCAGAGTTCTCATCCACCAAAGGAGGCAGATGAAGCTTGGTTTAACAATTCAGTTGTTAAACCAAAACAGCACCTTCATCAGCTCTTGGTAGTGCGCTGGAATGTATGCCTTGCTTTTTGTGTTCATATCCTGGAGTGGAACTTGAGCCCTGCATCTTTTGACCCAGCGGTGAGAGTGCTACCCACAGTTCTGATGATCAACTGGCCATAGAATATTCATATTACATTAAAACCATTTTAGACCTTTTGACCTGTTGGTGATATCCAGATATCCTTTTGAAGTACCAAGGTTTTGTTCTGAATAAAAGGACAATGATTTCACTAAACCTTCTGCCCAGTCAAATTGTCTTTTTTATTTCTGGCAGGTAGGCATTGTGCCCATTTCTAATTACCCTTGAAAAGAAATTTACTTCTTGAATGTAACTAGGCCATCCCAGAGGGCAATTAAGAATCAATCATCAAATTACTGATGATCGTTTTGTCCACTAGTTTCTGGAGCTCTTGCAGGAGGCTAAATCATCCAGCTTTTAAAATTATTGCCACTGACAGTATAACTAGAGATTACGCCAAAATGGACTATATTTTCAGTGGATTGCTATGTAGTTATTAAATACCTTGTCATTTTTGGTTTCCTTGGTTGGTGCATGTATGAAATAATTAAATCAGCAGATGGCCAGAAACCAACTGGGTCGATCCTACTTTGGAGAATAGGTAGGAAATGTTCTGATGTCCTCAGCTTCGTAAACTTGGCAAAATGCTCTAAGTGATAGCTGTGGAACAGTGGGCAACAGTCTTGCATCTGAGTCAGGACAGGAACACAGGATTTGGGCTGAAACTAGTGCAGTGCTGTGGGAGTGTTGCACTGTCACATGCTATCTTTCAGATGAGCCTCCACAACTGTCCCCTCAGGTATCACATTGCTGTTTGTGGGAGATTGTTGTGTGTAAATGGGCTGCTGTGTCCTTATATTAAAACAGTGACTACACTACAAAGGTACTTCAGTATACTTTGGGGCTCCCTGAAATGAAAGGCAGGACATAAATGTACATCATTTCCTTTATATGTGTGTCTGATGCTTGAACTGATTGGCCACTTTTATTTCCTGGTTGACAAAAGGTAGGAGTCAGAAATTCATTAATTTTTCACTCAAAACTATCATGACTAACTTAAAATGACCATGGAGTTTTGTTTCCTGAGAAGTAGGACATCACAACTTCAGGATGTTTTGATAAAACTAGAATAAAACCTGGAACAAAGTTTATACTGAAATAGTAGAGCATAGCATTGTTCTGTGCTCCTTAATAGGCATGGTATAGTGTTTGTGTTACAGTACCTTATTTTCTTCATTGCAGCAACCAGAACATATTGTGGATCTATTTATGGACATTTCAGAATCTGTAGGTCCATTTCTCTCAACGGATCATTTGAAACCTCACGGAGAAAGCGGTTTCATCAGTAACACAGATTCATATCAAGGTATTGACGCTGTATTGAACATGTTGAGCGATAAGGATCCATTGCTGCCATCATCCAGTGAACCATTCAGATTGGAGCTGCAGGGAGAAGGTAGTGAGCAGTGCCAGATTGACACAACTGAAGGTATTGTAAATTTGTTATATATTGAAGAAAGTTTGAAATGATCCAACCTAAGCAATTTGTCTCATTATTAATCTGGCTGTTACATATTGGGATTTGTGGAGTCAATTCTACTCCTGTTGCAGCAAGCCATGCATTCAGTTTTGAAAATTTGATTTTACTGAAGTGATTTAATTATTTTTAAAATAAATCTCACTCATCAGATAGTCTGCGGACAAAGGTCGCAGTGCACCAAGTTATCTATACATTGTAACTGCCAAAAGTTAGCTTGAGGCTCCCACCCATTTAGTTTAATAAATATTATCTCATTTGGAGTCTGGGGTATCTCGCTTATCAGGATATTTCATAGCCACAGAAACTGACAGCTCTGTAAGATGCTGTTTGGCCTGTTGTGTTCATTTGAAAGAGCAACGATGCTTCGTCCCACACCTCATCTTCTGGCCGTGGTGCTGTAATTCCTCATCAAGTACCTGTCAAACTTTTCTTTCAAAAATATTTATGGAGTCAGCTATCATCATTCTTTCAAATGGAGTGTTCCAGGTCATGACAGGATTTCTGACAGCCCACAGATTATTAGAGGCTTAACAGCCCAAGCTTAAATTGGGAGCACCTCTTAATTTCCACGTTATCTGGAGTTTGTCAGCTAACTTTGGGTATATGTTCAATCCTGAGAGTACTTGTGTGTAGGAGCTGATTGTCTGGCATCAGAGTTGCAGTGTGGGAATAAAACAATTCTACATTGTTGCAGAGCGTTTATGGTACAGAAACACCATTTTTTTGCTTAACATCCATTTAGTCTTAATGCTGCACATAGATCTTCCTCCAGTCTTGTTAATAATGTTATTTTCCTGTTGCATTTATCTAGTCCCCCTTTGATTGCATAAGAAATAGGAGCAACAGAAGACTATATATGGTCCCTTTGAGTATTCTCCGCTATACGATTCTTGCTGTTCTTCCACCTCTAGTACACATTCCTGCCAAATTCCCATATCCCTGATTTCACTAGAGTCCAAAAATCTATCCATCTCAATCTCGCATATACTCAATGTACTAATGGAGTATCCACAGTCCCCTAGTGTAAATAATTCAAAAGGTTTGCAAGCCATTGGGTGAAGAAATTGTTTCTCATCTGATCCCTTATCCTCAGACTATACTCCCTAGTTCTAACCTCTCCAGCTAAGCATAACAACCTCCCAGCACTTAACTTGTCAAACCTCATCAGAGTTTTCTTTTTTTTCAATGAGATTGTCTCTCATTCTTCTAAACACCAGAAAGTATAGGCCCAACTTGCTCAACCTGTCATAGGACAACCTTGTCATCCTTGGAATCAATTTCATGAACCTTCAAGATAAATATGTACTTGAATAAGGATATTAAAACTGCACACAATATTCCAGGTCTAATTTCTCCCAAGCCCAATACAATTGTAGCAAGACTCCCTTCCTTTGTATTCTTTGTAATAAAGACCAATAGTTCATTTGCCTTCCTAATTGCTTGCTGTGCCTGCATTTTTCCTAATTTTCTGCTTCTTGCGCAAATACACCAAAATCTTTCTGAGCATTAACATATTAAAATGTTAAAGTTTTGCACAATTTAAAGAAAAGTTCTATTTATCCCACTAAAGTGAATAACATAAAGTATACAGCATCTGTACTGTTCACTTCAACTGCTCCTTATGGTAACAAATGTCACAATGTTTAATCTTAGTGCTGAAACCTTGCGTAGATGCAATTACGTGTTTTCACTCATCCTCCTTCTCGTGCCCCCTTTGTCCATTTTTGAATGCAGGATCCTCCCCATGAACGGGAAGCCTGCAGTCTCTGTATGAGCATAGTAAATGTGGGGAAAAGAATACAACTTAATGAGAATGTATTCTGACCTGGCAGGAGTTGGCTTTGGAAAGCAAAAGACAAACTTTCAGTTTTTGCCCATTCCAAATCCACTGGAAAAAATTGCAGGCAGAAGAGAAAGCTTTCAGTTGCTCTGCTGCACTGTGGTTGAAGAAAGGGAAATGCCCAGGGGCATTTAGTTTTTTTGTTGCATTAATAGTACCAAAATAAAGTAAATTCGGAACCTCATCTGAGATAGCTTTGACAGGAATATCTGTGTATTCAAAAAGTTTAGTTACGCAACTAAAGATTGTATATTACATTTATTTATGTACTGGCATAACTTTTTAAACCGCAGTTCCTAAATTGTGTAAGTTTAGATGGGGATCCCAGGGTCCTCCAAGGCCACTTAATTGATCCATTATCATTTCTTTTCTCCTCTGGGTACTTTATTGCAATTATTTATATACTGTACACTAATTTATGTACTCTGCAGACATCATTTTGTTTTTGGAAAATTGAATTTGAAAAGCAGAGCTGGAAATGTTCAAGACTAATGAAATTTATAAACTCTGTTAAAGACTATGTAAGAATGACTGCTTTTTATCTACCTGCAGTAGGAAAGGATAGTACTTGAACTTCAGAAAAACTCTTCTGTTGCTGCGCATAACTGTCTTTCTTTTAGTAGCCTTGTCTAGCTCTGCCAATCGCATGTCCCATTACCCCCACCTAGCTTCATCAGAAACAGTACCACAGCAGATATATCTGTGTCTGATAAACTGTAAGCATATCATTAAACTTAAAAATGATTCACACACTTTCTTGAGAGATTTTTATTAAACTGAATTTGAGATTGAAGTAAAGAATATAATAAAAGGGAGCAGGAATAGACCACCTAGCCTGTCAAGCCTGCCATTCATTGCAATAATGGATGATCTTTGGTTTCAACTCCACTCTTTGTGCCCCGAATCCCTTCATTTCCTGCGAGACCAGAAAGCTGACTTTCTTGGCCGTAAAATATATTCATCGGTGGAGGTTTTCACAACCTTCTGCAGCAGCAAAGTCCAAAGATTCTTTGGGTGAAGAAATTACTCCTCATCTTGGTCCAAGATGTTCAGCCTCATAACCTGACAGTGCTCTTGTGTTCTAAATTCTCCAGTTAGGGTAAACAACCTCTGTGTTCCTTGTCAAGCCTGTTTAAAATATTTTGTCTTAATGAGATCTCCTGTCATTCTTCTAAAGTCCAAAGAAAATAGACCTAATTTACTCAGCCCTTCGTTATTGGACAGCCCTCTCATCTCAGGAAGCAAGAACTTCCTCTACTTGACGTGGACACCAGCCTTATTGGGTGGAAGCCAGCAACTGACATTCGTGACCCAGCTAGGGTTTAATTCACTTGAAAAATAAACCAATACAGCAAGACTTTTCGATGGAAACGTAGAAGTATTCTCTCAGCAATTGGTTTTCTTTCTGAATGTCAACAAAATAAATCATGGAACTCATTAAATAGGGTTAAATGTGAAGTAAAAATAGACCCATTCCTGACAAAAAAGCAAGTTATTAATTTGTTTTGAAATTTGCCTGAAATGAAGCCTTTAAAATTCACATTCCATAAGGACAGGAAATGTGCAAACTTTGTATCTACATTAAATACGTGATAAATTTGTTTGGAGACATCATTCCAAAATAACAGCAGAAAGAATATTAATGAGGTTATTGGAATATTGTTTAGGCTGTGTTTGGACATAGTTGTAGATGTTTTTTCTGATTTTTAGTTTTGGTCTATTGACCAGTGGACTAATGTATATACATTTTAATCTAATTTAATGTATAACTCTCGATTTTCAAAAAAAAAGGTTAATGGGATGTGGGCGCCAGTGGCTGGGCCAGCATTTATTGCCCGTTCCTATTTGTCCTTCAGCTGAGTGGCTTGTTAGGCCATTTCAGAGGGCAGTTAAGAGTTAGCTGCATTACTGTGGGTCTGGAGTTATATGTAGACCAGACAGGTAAGAACAGCAGATTTCCTTCCCTAAAGGACATTAATGAACCAGATGGGTTTTTATTATAATTGACAATGATTTCATGGTTATCCTTAGGCTTTTATCGAACTCAAATTTCAACTCAGTTTCAAATTTGAAGTTCAGTGATCTGTAAAGATCATTTTCACTTAGAACCTGATGAGCATTTGTCCCAAACGTTGGGTTTTGCAGTGAAGTATTGAGTGGATTAATTTTTGTAAATGACTGTTTGCTTTCCTCTCAGTTCATGTTTCATTTTGAAATTTGAGCAAAGTTAAAACAGTCAGGAAATAACCAGTTGTGTACTTTTGTTATAGTTTGAAATATCTTTTTAGATGTGGCAGTGTTATATTAAATACATCATGTTTTAGTTGACTGTTGCATCTCGGCCATCTCCTGAGATCTTCACGACATGCCAATTTAGTTCACTCTATCTGACATCATAAAATGGCTGAAAAAACTGGCTACTTCAGAAGCAATGGGCTCCAACAACATGCCAGTAGTGGTGCTCAAGATCTGCTTCAGGACTAGCCACAGCCTGGGGCAAGCTGTTCCAGTTCAGCTACAATGTAGGAATCTACCTGGCAAAGTGGAAAATTGCCCAGGTATGTCCTGTCCATAAAAAGCAAGAAAAATCCAATCCAGCCAATTATAGCCCAGTGAGTCTTCTCAACCATCAGCCATGCAATGACCATCTCCTTTTGACAATCACTGGCATTACCATCCTTGCTTGCGCCACTATCAACATCTAGGGAGTTACCATTGACCAGAAAGGAATGTGACCAGCCAAATAAATGCTATGGCAACAAGAACACATCAGATGCTGAGAATTCTATGGCAAATAGCTCCCCTATGTCACCCCAAGCTTGTCAGCCATCTACAAGGCACAAGCCAGGAATGTGATGGAATGCTATTCACCTGCCTGGATAAATGCAGCATCAACAATGCTGAGGAAGCTTGACACCCTCCTGAACAAAGCAACCCACTTGATTGGCATCACATCCACCGCTATCAACGGTTATTGGATGTAGGTAGAATGTGAAGATGAGACCACAATCAAGTCAACCGTGATTTTATTGAATGGCAGAGCAGGCTGTAGGGGCTGAATGGCTAGCTCCTTTTCCTGATTCATATGTTTGTATGTTAAACATTTACTGCCTTGACCACTGATGCACAGTGGCAACAGCGTGTACTGAACATAAGATGAACTGCAGCAGCTCCCAGTGCTCCTTTGGCAGCACCTTCCAAACCTGCGATTTCTATCACCTAGAAGGATAAGGGCAGCAATTGCATGGGAGCACCACTACCTTCCAAGTCGCGCCCCCCCAAAAAAAAAACCACAGCCCACCCTGACTTGGAACTAAATAGCCATTCCATCAATGTTACTGGAATTCCTTCCCTAACAGTGGATGTAACAGTTCCCTAACTGGATGTAACTACACCACATGGACTACAGTGAATCAAGAAGGCAGCTCACAAACACCTTCTCAAGGGCACTTAATGATGTAAAATAAGTGCTGGCTGAGTCAGCCTTGCATGTATCCGGGGAACAAATTTTAAAAATCACAGCATCCAAAGAATTTTGTCAGGTGGATGAGTAGCTGGATATATTTATCTGTTGTCTTTTAAAGTGACATAATTATGAATATAACTTACTACTCAGTTTTGAAGCTTAGCATTTGTGTAAATTAGATCATTGTTTATGTTCAAATTAATTTGAACTCTTAAGGGTTTTCATCAATAAAAACAAGACCCATTACTGAATTATTACTAATTTCAGCCCTAACATTGGGCAATGTAGGTGCTGTCATCACTGCAGTGGAAGATGAAGAGCATGAAGGAGTGTCTGGGCTTCAAGAATCTTCACAGAACAGCAACAACTCTGAACCTATTCCAGTTCAACCTAACCGGAAGTCCCCCCGCCTCCACACGCCAGGTTAGTGGATGCAAACATACATAAAATATATGTAGAAAATAGATACCAGAATAGGCCATTCAACCCTTTGAGTGTGCAGTGTCATTCATTATGACCATGACTGATCATTAAATTCAATACCCTGATCTTGTCTGTCTGTCTCTCTCTCTCTCCACCAACACCTGCCGCCCCGCAAATCCCATATGCCTTTAGCCCCAAGAGCTATATGTAGTTTCTTCAAATCGCACAATGTTTTGGCCTCAACTATTTTCTGTGGTTGTGAATTAAACGGTTTCAACACTGAGAGAAGAAAATTTTCCTTACCTCAATCCTAAAAATCTTGCCTCTTATCTGCAAACAATGACCTTGGGGTTCTGGAGACACACACACACCCAATTGTTAGAAATATCCTTTTTGAATATGCCCTGTCAACTCCTGTTAGAATTGTGTAAGTTTCTAAGATTTCTCCTCACTCTTCTAAACTCCAGTGAATATAATCCTAACCGACTTGGTGTCTCATCATATGACAGACCTGCCATCCTAGGAATCAGCTTGGCAAACCTTTGGCTCCAATCCCTCTAGAGTGAGAACATCGTTCCTCAGATAAGGACACCAAAACTGCACACACTACTCCAGGTGTGGCCTCATCTATGCCTATACAATTGCAGTAAAACATCCCTATTTCTGTATGTAAATCCTGTCACTACAAAGTCCAGCATACCATTTACCTTCTTTACTGCCTGTGTACCTGCATGCTTTCAGTAACTGATGCACGAGGACACCAAGATCTCCCTGAGTATCCAACTCTCAATTATGTCCATTCGAATAATAATCTGCCTTCCTGTTTTTGCTCACATCTGTGTTATTTTGCATCTGCATGCATATGCCTATTCACTCAGCGTGTCCAAATCGTGCTGAAATATCTCTACATCCTCCTCAAAATTACCCTCTCACCCAACTTTGTATCATCTGCAAGTTTGGAAATAATTCGTTTAGTTCCCTCGTCCAAATCATTAATATGTGAACAGTTGGGATCCTAGCATAGATCCTGTTGGTATACCATTAGTAACTGCCTGCCAATCAGAAGATGACCCCTTTATTCCAACTCTTTGCTTTGTCTCTGCTAACTTACTTTCTATCTGTCTCGACATTATCCGCAATCCCATGTGCTTTAACTTTACATAGTAATCTGTCACGTGAGACCTTGTCAGAAGCCTTCTGAAAGTTTTAAAGCTCATCCACCAATTCTCCTTGGTCACTCTACCAGTTACATCCTCAAATAATTCTGGTAGATTAGTCAAGCATGATTTCCCTTTTGTAAATCCACGCTGACTGTCGAATATACCATTGCTTTCCAAATGCTGTGCTGTGAAATCCTTGATAATGGGCTCTTGCAACTTCTCTACTGCCAAAGTTGGGTTCGCTGGTCTGTAGTTCCATGTTTTCTCTCTACTTCCCTTTTTGATTAGCAGCCCTACATCATCTACTCTCCATGAGAACAGAATAATTTTTAATGGATTCTCATCTGGGCAGGAATTCAGTTGGGAATGTATTACTTAGAAGGTATATGTGGAAATTTAGCTCAGCCCTAATACTGCTTTGTTATTGTACCATAGAGTAATGCAATTCTTTTTGCATACCTCTTCAATATAGAGGATTTTCCCATGTTGTCTATATTTCTGTGTTGGCCCAGAAAATAATAGCTCTAGGAATCTACTGGGCGTTAGTGTACAGGTTAGTGATGTAAACTGCAAGTCCCAGATTTACTACTTAAGTTCTGTTGAACAGAAGAAATAGAAGTCGGAGCAGGCCAATTTGGTCTCATGCCTACTCTGTCTTCGAATGAAGTCATGACTGAACTTTCACATATTTGTCTGTATTTCTTATGTAAACTGCATTTTCCTGCCGTATCCCCATAATACCTTGATTTCCTCAGTCCCAAAATACTATGGATCTTGGTGCTGAGTATACTTAACTGTGCAACCATAGCCCTCTAGGGTAAAGAATTTCAAAAGTTCACAACCTTCAATGAAAATATTTCTTCTCATCTTGCTAAACGGTCTTATGTTAAGACTATGATTCCCAATTCTATACTTCCCAGTCCTAAGTTTCAATGTGATCACACCTCATTGTAGAGAATATAGGTCCATTCGACTTGCTGTCTCTTCAGGATTAAACTATTATCTCAGGAATCAATCTGATAAACCTTTGTTGTATCCACTTCAAAGGCAAGACTGTCTTTACACACAATTCTAGGTGTAGTCTCACCAAAGCTCTATATGTAATTACAGCAAGATTTCCTTGCTCTTAAATTCCATTTCCCAGCAGGAGAGGTTAAACTATTATTTGGCTTCCTGTTCTTGTATTCATAAATTTAAGTTATTGTGATTTATGTATAAGAACACCCAAAATATCTGCAAATGCTAAAGTTTACTAGATTGTCATATTTTCAAAAGAAAGTCTGTTTTCTTTTCTAACTAATGTGAATAATTTTCACATTTTCCAATACTAAATTCCATCTGCCAACATTTTGTTCAATTGCTTAACATGTCTGTATCCCATTATAGTTGGGTATTCCTCACAGTTTAGTTTTCACCTGGTTTTATATCCAAAACTCTCGTGTCCATTTCTTAACACCAACCAAATTCCATTCTCCTATCAGCCCCCATAGTCATTTACCTACATTGATTCCCAGTTGAGTAACCTTTTGATTTTAAAATTATTACCCTTGCTTTCACATTCCTCCATAGCCTTGCTTCTCCTAGTCTTTTATCTCCAGCCCTACAATTCTTTGAAATATCTGCCCTCTCTTAATTCTGGCTTCTTGCCTATTCCCAATTATAATTGCTGTATCATTGATGTCATATCTTCAGTTGTTTGAGCCCCAAGCTCTGGAATTCCCCTCTATCTCACTTTCCTCCTTGAAGACGCTCCTTAACACTTGCCTGTTTGACCAAATGTTTTTTTCATCTGATCTAATATCTCCTGATGAGGCTCAGTGTTACATTTGTTTTATAATCCTTTGATGTACCCTGGAATATTTTATTGTGTTCAAGATTATATGACAATAAAAGTTGTTGTCAAGAAACCTGGATAGATTACACCTCATCTAAGCTGTTGATATATATTGTAAGTACAGAGGTGCCAGTACAGATTATTAACACTTGCATTGTCATTCTGAAAATGATCATTTAACCTAGTGTATTTTCTGCCATTTAAATAATCCTCAATCTATGGTAGTATGTTACCCTCAATCCTGTAAACTCTAATCTTGTATGGTCTTTTGTGTAGTACCTTATTGAATGCCTTTCGGAAATCTAAATACGTTGCATCCTTTGGTTTCCCCTGCCTGTGTGTCATGCTCGTTAGATCCCCAAAAAAGCTCTTAATAGATTTGTCAAAATTTGTTACCCTTTCATAAGAACATAAGAAATAGGAGCAGGAGTAGGCCATCTAGCCTTTCGAGCCTGCCCAGCCATTCAATAAGATCATGGCTGAACTGAAGTGGATCAGTTCCACTTTCCTGCCTGCTCCCCATAACCCTTAATTCCCTTGTCTATCAGAAATCTATCTACCTGTGACTTAAACATATTCAACGAGGTAGCCTCCACCACTTCAATGGGCAGAGAATTCCAGAGATTCACCACCCTCTGAGAGAAGAAGTTCCTCCTTAGCTCTGTTCTAAACTGCCCCCCTCTTATTTTGAGGCTGTGCCCTCTAGTTCTGGTTTCCTTTCTAAGTAGAAAGAATCTCTCTACCTCTACCCTGTCTATCCCCTTCATATTTTGTAAGTCTCTATAAGATCCCCCCTCAGCCTTCTAAACTCAAATGAGTACAGGCGCAGTCTATTCAATCTCTCCTCATAAGCTAACCCCCTCATCTCTGGTATCAGCCTGGTGAACCTTCTCTGTACTCCCTCCAAGGCCAGTATATCCTTATGCAAATAAGGGGACCAAAACAGTATTCCAGTTGCGGCCTCACCAGTGCCTTGTACAGTTGCAGCAAGATCTCCCTGCTTTTATATTCTATCCCTCTCGCGATAAAGGCCAACATTCCATTCGCCTTCTTGATGTGTTGCACCTGCAGGCTGAGTTTCTGCGATTCGTGCTCAAGGACCCCCAGGTTCCTCTGCACTGTAGCATGCTGCAACCTTTTCACCATTTAAGTAATATTCCATCCTACTATTATTTCTTCCAAAGTGGATAACCTCACATTTGCTAACGTTATAGTCCATCTGCTAGATCCTCGCCCACTCACTCAGCCTATCCAGATCTCTCTGCTGACTTTCCGCGTCCTCCATGCAATTCGCTTTTCCACTCATCTTTGTGTCATCAGCAAGTTTTGTTACCCTACACAGCCCCCTCCAGATCGTCTGTGTACATGGTAAACAGTTGAGGCCCCAGCACCGATCCCTGCAGCACTCCGCTAGTCACCAGCTGCCAACCAGAAAAGCACCCATTTGTTCCAACTCTCTGCTTCCTGTTAGATGGCCAATCCTCAATCCACGCTAACACTTTACCCCCAACTCCGTGTACCCTAACCTTCTGCAGCAACCTTTTGTGAGGCATCTTATTGAAATCTAAGAATACCACATCTACCTTTCACAGAAGTACTGCTGCTCCCTGATTTTTGTTGTGATTTTCCATGTACCTTAATCGATGCTGGAAAATCAAAACCACTGCGCACACTATCTCTGCAGTTAACCCTTTAAACACTGGGTGGTAGCTTATTGGGTTTATGGGAATTTGTCTGCTCTTAGAACTACTAATTAATCTAGATCTTTGCTTTCCTCATTTTAATTGTTTTTAACTGCCGTATGGACTACATCCACATCCCTTCCCTCATCGATTATCTTTGCCACCTCTTCAAAAAACTCAATCAAGTTTTAATATTAATCCCCACATTATCTGTTCTGATAAAAGCGCAGGCTCCATTTCTACTTTGAATGATGTTTAGAATGTATACTTTAGATGGCAAAGTCAAATTTAGTTAATTACAGTGTGATTGCTTTCTGTATTTATTTGCATTTTTACAGTAGCTGTGGTGGAGAGTAAAGTGGATGAAAACAAGGAACAGTCTGCGAGAATCATTCACCCAAGCAGTAAAGAATTTAAAAAGACATGGGGATTCCGACAAACAACTATTGCAAAACGAGAGAATGCAATGGATGCAGAGAACTCTGACACTGCTCTGAGTGAGAATTCTGACCAGTTAACCCCCTTATTGCGAAGGAGCAGGCGACAAACTCAACGATCTGCCAAAGTTCAAGAATTTATTTCAGCAGCTCAGAAGCGCTATCGTCGAATGACAGGACTTGATGACAGTGGTGAATTCATTGCAAATTCTGAGACAGGGGCAGGGTCTGATGGTAGTGTGGAAGTAGATGAAAAAGGAGACATGGCCACAGACTCAAGTTCTGCTCATATATTTGAAGCAACAAATGAGATGGCTAATTCTGATGAAGACAGCAGCACCAACAGTGACAGTGATGAACTTACACTAAAGGAGCTGCAGAATCAGCTGAGGAAACGGCGTGGTCAGGAACAGCCTGATTCACCACAGAATACACACAAAGTGCAGGAAACACGCAGTGAAGAAAACCAATCCAGAAAAGAATCAAAGCCTCAAATCGCTGCAAAAACTAAGAAGAAAATAGTCACTCCTGTGAAGAAAGGTAGTAAAAGTGGTGCTGTTTTGAAGGAAAAAGAAGCCAAGCCACAATCTGAAGCTAAGTCAGAGACAGATGATGAAGACAGTTCAGTCAACCAGTCAGACAATGACTACAATGACCCAGATAAATTGTATTGTATATGTAGGCAACCACATAACAACAGGTAGGTGCTTGGATTCAGGAAGCTGCATGTATAAGCATGACATCAAAATATAAGATGAACATTGAAGCAGCAGCCTAGTTTCTAGCTAATTAATTAATAAATTGCTGCTTCAGAAGTGCTGCCACTTTGATGCAATCAATTTACTGTTAAACAATTTATGAAGACCAGGATACACAGGAAGATGGAGATATTCCCAGTTGTAGAGGTGATATAGATGACCAAATAATCTGTATGTGGTGATTGTTGAGGATAAATATTGAGGCAGAACATTGGGATAACTTAGTGGTATAGTATTTCTTAATGTAAACATGAGGAGATAGACAACACCTCATTTTAACATCTCTGCAGAAACACTGTCTCAGTCCTTGTGTATCAACTTAGATTGAGTCAGAAATTCAAGTTGGGTTTAAACTCTCAAAACCAATGAAGGCTTTTAAAATTGACCATGGGACTATGTTTTTCAGTTAAATGTTCAAAACCAAGGTTTTCATAGGCCAATAATTAATGTTCCTTCAAATCAGGGCTCACTTCCTTAATTTTCCAGTTTATACTGACATTGGGTGTAATATGGTGAAAGTCATCATGCTGCCAATAAAGAGAAAGTCTTCATGGCGTCTTTTGAGACTTAGGACATTTAACAGCCAATTAAACTCCATTCACAGCCAATAATGTACTTTTGAAATACTGTTGGAGGAAAACGAGCTAAGGCTTGACATTTGGGAAAGGTGTTTTAAGATGTAGCAGTTTTTTTGAAATAGGCTGCTGTGGGGTAATTGAACAGTGTTAAACTTTGCCCAGCTGCACTGTTAGCACAGCAGATCCTCCACTGCACATACTACCCTGACTTGGATCTATGTCACCATTCCATCGCCATCATGGAATTAAATTCTTGGAACCCCCTTCCTCACAGCAGTGTGTGTGCATCTACAAGGTAAAGACTATAGTGGTTCAAGAAAGTGGCTCTTGGCCACCACCCTCGGGGCAATTAGGAATGAGCAATAAATGCTGGCCTGGCCAGCAATGCCCACGTCGTGTAAAAGAATGAAAGGAACATTGAGGTTGGAACTCAGTGGAAGCAATGGAATAACCAGTATTCCGATCTGGCTACCTGGGAGTAGATCCAAGGTGTGCATGTTGATGGGAATTGGAGAGGCATTCAGATTTCACAAGTACCAGGATGTAGGCTGAGCTCTGAATTCAGATACTTTTTCTTCTGAAGTAGCAATAAAGGAAAAGCCCAACTTGAGACTGAGCTCAGCATAGGCATAATTCTTAGGCAACCTGATAGCTTCTGTTAATCTGAGAGAATTTGTGAACAGAGTTAATATTCATTGGAAGAAATGGAATGCAACCAGAAATTATTTTGGAAGTCTAGATTAGGTTGCTGTAACTGGCTATGTGTCTAAAGAGGCTGTCTGCCTGTTTCACAGTCAGACTCTGAATAACACTCAGTATAAAACTTTTGAAATCTATTCTAGCCTTTCTTTAACTAACTTCAAATAAAATTAATCAGACAGATTATAAACTGAACAGAAGCAATTTTTCCTATTAGTGAAACATAGTCAGGAATGTTAAACTGTCTGTATTTTCAGTTGATTGTAAAATAGTATCCTTGTATCTTCAAGTTGGAGGAATTGCACTACTGCTCAGATTGAGGCAGAAGCAAATTAGAAATGAGCAGAAATAATTGTGTATAACATGCAATTTCAGTAAGCATCACACTTTAATCAAATAAGAACCTAGCTAGTTAGGATTAAGAATATTTGAAGTAAAAGTGGGAATTTTGAATCCCTTTCAGCTTCATAGAAACATAGAAGATAGGAGCAGGAGAAGGTCATTTGGCCCTTCGTGTCTGCTCTGCCATTCATTAAGATCATGGCTGTTCATCTAACTCAGTTTAGGATCAGGTAATACCAGAAGGCTGCAGTGATTTGAGCTGTTACCAGCTCCGAGTGCTAGTTTCACTGGTGACTTGCAGGATATAAAGGTCCTTTCTATTCTCAGTTTTGCAAGATTAGTGAATGTTGGTTCAGAAAAGCCAGTTTTATTGCCACATGTGGCTTGCTCCAGATTTCTTGGTAGTACATTGTATCTAGGTAGAAGTGATTAGCTGAAAATTGAGCATGCTTGATTAGAACTGGAAAAGTACTGAAGTATTAGTTTTAAAATAAAAGATCAAACTACTGTCTGATTAATTTTCAGTGAGAAAGTTGCAAAAGGCTTTCATATGAGCTGAAAATAAAAACTAAATCCATTTGGTCTAATTAAGAATTCAGTTTTAATTTGATTTGGAAAATAGTTACTTAGGTCCGCAAAATTGCATAACAATCAGTGAAGAGATTTAACTCTGAAAAGAAACCCATGGAGATCTTTTAACCTTTTTGGTAGGCTCTGAACATTTTAAAATTGTTCTTAAATTTGTACAGTTGTTTCACACTTTCCAATGCATGTCAGTTTTTTTTTGAAATTTCCCACATTGTGCAATGCAAGACTGCATATTATGAATTGCAAATAATACTTATATACTTGGAAAATGATTTTTTTATTTGGAGGATATTGCATCCATGCTGAAACTAGTTTCTGATTTATAAGGTAATAAGTGTGTAGGGTGCTGATTGTGAGTTTTTTTGCCAGATTTATGATTTGCTGTGACCGCTGTGAAGAATGGTTCCATGGTGACTGTGTGGGAATATCAATGGCAAGAGGACGTTTACTGGAACGTAATGGGGAAGACTACATCTGTCCTGATTGTAGCCCTTCTCCAAGCAAAGGCTCGGGCACCACAGAAATGAAGCCTGGTCAACAGGAAAGCAAATCGGTGCTGGCCAGCAACAATGACCCCAGTTTAACAGTAGAAAAGCGAGATGGAAACACACTCGGTGATCAGGGAATAAAAGGCAGGATTGAGAAAGCAGTCAATCCAAGTGGCAAGAAGAAAATAAAAATATTTAAGCCGGTATGCTGTTTAGAAAATTTTTACATGTGTTTAGATCATTTGCTATCTATTCAGTCATACTTTCCTTCCTAACACAGAAGTTTTTTCACCTTTAGTGAAGTGCACATCTTGTTTTCCTGCAATAGATAAACTTGTATGTTGTGCTACAATCCATGTAGACATCTGTGATGTTTAAAGAGATTTGAACTTCCAGCTGTGATAGCTGAGAATGGCATGACAAGATTTTATATATAAAACTTTAACTGTAATAAATGACTAAACAAAATCTTGACCAAACACCATTTTTCTTTTGTATGTAAATTGCTAAACCATAGAGAAGAACATCCCTCTTTTATACTTATCACATGTTGTAATCGCCAGGAAATTGCTGTCCTTATTGCACTCTGCAGTTGCTCCCAGTTTGCTCTGGGTTCCTATAGTGCTGTTTCACCAAGTATTAACTTCTAGTGACCATCTCTTAGCACTTTCCTCAGTGTTCAGAGACATCCAAACATCCAACAAAGTAAAACCTATCTCAATGATTCTTCTCCTCCCCCCCCCCCCCCCCACCCCCCCCAACACCTGTACCTTAAACACATCTCCCAAAATCAGTAGGAGGCAGCAGAATGCATCTTTTCAACTAGTGATTGTCTTTCTCCAGTTAAGGTAGCTTGCAAAACTGACCACATAGAATCTCTACTGTCTCTCTGAGACATTCATTGGTTTGGAGGGAAATCTGAAACCTAATATCAAAAATAGCTTCCCCGGTGGTCTACCCCGTGACACTGAAACATATTAGCCTTGGAAACCTAGGTAGAGATGCTAATTAACTTTCTTTGATCACAACTCTCATCTTAGAAGTAAATGGACAGTTTACAGCGCAACTGTTTTTAAACCTGATGCCAGCAACGCCTTTCAGGGACTTGTGAAGACCCATAGTCTACTCATGCTAAAACCAAGAGTCTTCTGCCGTTGTCTCCAAGATAAATATCCTGCGCTTTATTCTCAGTAAAACAATCTAAGACTTCCTTCGATTTCTAACAATCAAACCACCAAGCATACACTCGAGCATACTAAAGAACAGGTCACTTGACTATCATTTATCCTAAATTTAAAAACTATAGTCCCAAAATATAACAATCTTATAAACCTCATAATTGTAATAGTTGGCTTGGAGTAGGTTGTGTGATTTAATACATATATTACAAATTAATACATATGAGTGAAGAATTTTACACCAGTCTTCTGCTCCTTGCATTACTTCAGTTTATTTAACTTCTGTCGAATCAAAAAGCTTTACATTTGATCATTTTCACCCCCTTGCTTGTTTTTTATCTAGAGAATTAATTAATGCCAGGAAATAGTTCCACAATTGTTTTGCTATCTGCCAATGCCACTCCCAAGTCTCCATTCTTCCTTTATCCTACCCTTATCCAATATGACTGCTTTCTAGCAGAGGTTATTGAATAGATTGCTCGTTAGGAACAAGAACTTGCACTTTTCTTTCCATTTAATGCCAATGATATTTCAAGACATTGACTCAGTCTGATTGTTTAAGTTTAAAGAAAATCATAATCATTCTATTTTCTATAGAAATGAATTGGAGATGGCACAAGACCCACCTTTACCCTGTGATTTTACAATTCAAAGAATCCAGTTAATAGTGGATAAAAACCAAGTCAGAACTTATTCTCTTTTTATTGAGATATTTATGAGCATTTTATAGAGATGGCACTTTGGCTTTTCTCATTTAAATCTTGATTAAATAATTAGATTATGTATTGATTGTGAACATGAAAGTGATGAATTAATTTTATTATAAATTATAGTTCATTATCAAATCTTATACTGAATAGGCTGAATTTTAACAGTGATGCGGCATTCTTGAGCTAGAACAGGAAGTGGGGGCCACATCTCTCTTGCCTTTTGCTTGTTTCTACCCGACTTCAGTTGAAATTTAAAGTGCTGCAGGAGATACTTACGATCTTGTGGCACTGGAGGATATTCAGTTGCGAAATGCACCCCAGTGTCAGCTGCCAATGTAGCATAGAAAATAGGAGCAGGAGTAGATCATTTGGTCCTTTTGAGCCCACTCCATCATTGAGTACAATCATGGCTGACCCTCTATCTCAGTGCCATACTCCTGTGCTCTCCCCATATCCCTTGATACAGAATCACAGTGTGCAGAAGAGGTCCTTTGGCTCATTAAGTCTGCACTGACAGACGAGAAACCTATCTACCTAATCCCATTTACTAGCACTTGGCCAATAGTCTTGAATATTATGATGTGCCAAGTGTCCATCCAGGTACTTTTTAAAGGATGCCTTCACCACCCCCTGAGTAAAAACGGTTTTCCTCACATTGCTCCTAAACCTCCTGCTCCTCACCTTGAACTTATGTCTGCTCCTGATTGACTAAGGAGAACAACAGCTCCCTATCCACGCTATTCATGCCCTTCATAATCTTGTACACTTGTCAGGTCAGGTCACCTCCATAGTCTTCTCTGCTCCAATGAAAACCTATCTATCCAATCTGTCTTCATGCCTTGCTCCATCTCAAGCAGCATGCTGGTGAATCTGCACCACCACCAGTGAAATCACCATTCTTTTAGTGTAGCGACCAGTATTCCAGCTGTAGTCTCACCAAAGTTCTGTTCAACTCCAACATGACCCCCCCGCCCCCCAGCTTTTTTAATCCACGTCTTGATTGATCAGGGTAAGTGACCCATATGCCCTTTTCACCACTCTTTGTTTCTCAGAACTTCCAACTGTCATGCTGTTCATTGAATACTTTCTTGTTAAAGTACTCCTTCCGAAGTGTATCACTTCATACTTGATCTTGGGATTGGACATAGCTCGGCACAACATTGAGGGCTGAAGGGCCTGTACTGTGCTGTAATGTTCTATGTTCATACTTTTCAGGGTTAAAGTCCATCTGCAACTTATCTGCACATTTGACCATCCCGTCTATATCTTCCTGTAGCCCAAGACACAACCTCACTGTTAACCATCCACCCAATCTGCAAATTTACTAATCCTACCCTCCAAATAGTCATCTATGTCGTTTATATAAATGACAAATAATAAGGGACCCAGCACAGATCCCTGTGATATGCCACTGGACATTAGTTTCCAGTTACTTCAGCAGCCTTCTATCGTCACCCTCTATCATTAGGGTCTTTTAAGAGACTTCTGGATGAGTACATGGGATTTAATGGTGTCGAGGGTTATAGATATGCCTGGTAGGTAGGGATATGATCGGCGCAACTTGTGGGCCGAAGGGCTTATTTGTGCTGTAGTGTTCTATGTTCTATCTCCTACAATTAAGCTAATTTTGAATCCATCTTATCAAATTTGGGCGGCACGGTAGCACAGTGGTTAGCACTGCTGCTTCACAGCTCCAGGGTCCTGGGTTCGATTCCCGGCTCGGGTCACTGTCTGTGTGGAGTTTGCACATTCTCCTTGTGTCTGCATGCGTTTCCTCCGGGTACACCAGTTTCCTCCCACAGTCCAAAGATGTGCGAGTTAGGTTGATTGGCGTGCTAAGAAATTGCCCCTTAGTGTCCAGGGATGCATAGGTTAGAGGGATTAGTGGGTATAATATGTAGGGATATGGGGGTAGGGCCTGGGTGGGATTGTGTTTGGTGCAGACTCGGTGGGCCTCTTCCTGCACTGTAGGGTTCTATGAATTACCCTGTATCCCATGTGCATTTGCCGCCTTTACAAGTTTCCCATGTAGGACCTTGTCTAAGGCTTTGCTGAAATCCATATAAACTACATCAACTGCACTACCCTTATCTACATATCTGGTCATCCGATAAAGCAATCATATTTGTTAGGCATAACCTTCCTCTGACAAAGGAATACTGACTATCCCTGATCAAAGCTTGCCTCTCCAAGTGGAGATAGATTCTCTCATAGAATCATAGAATTCCTAAGTGCAGAAGGAGGCCATTCGGCCTGTTGAGTCTGCACTGACCACAATCCCATCCAAGTGTTATCCCCATAAGCCCACATATTTACCCCTGACACTAAGTGGCAATTTAGCATGGCCAAGCAGCCTAACCTGCACACCTTTGGATTCCTTCAGAATTTTCTCTCAATTTCCCTACCACTGATTTGAGACTCGCTAGTCTTCCCCTTCTCAAATAGTGGAACAGAGGTGACGAAGGGTCATCCAGACTCAAAACGTTGGCTTTATTCTCTCTCCGCAAATGCTGTTGGATCTGCTGAGTTTCACTAGCAATTTTTTTTTTGTTTATGACCCTGTTTCCCATTCTTGCAGGCTGCGTAAAAACCCCCGATGGGTGAGCTGTTTTTCGAACTCTTCCTGAGCACGCCATTAGATAACTGTATATGTTCATTGGTTGAGTTATGCAGCAGTGCACACAAGATGCTATTGATAACTATTGATGGCTTGTTTTTATTAGGCAGTGGAAATTCCTGCAGTGCCTAAATGTATTGGACCTGGCTGTGCCAACTTGGCCTCCACTGACTCTGTGTACTGCAGCAGTGATTGCATACTCAAACATGCTGCAGCTACTATGAAATCACTCAGCCAAGCAAAGGATCAGAAACAAAAGACAAAAGGAAAATCAAAGACAGAAAAGGTGGCTTTATCTAAGTCCCTTGCAGAGGTAAAGCAAAATCATTAATATAAATGTTATTATTCTGTAATGTTGTATAGAATTAAATTATTACATGCAAGGAACATTTGGTGAGAAATATATTGTTGAAAGTATTCTTTGAGGGATTAGGTGTAGTCATTTGTGTTGCGGAATGGATTTTATAGCAAAACAGTAACTGCTTATCATTGTATCCCTACAGTGCAGAAGGAGACCATTCAGCCCATAGAGTCTGCACTGACCACAATCCCACCCAGACCCTATTCCCATAATCCCTTATATTTACCCTGCCCAAACATCCTAGACCACTGCTACACAAATATCAAACGTGCCTCCTGCTTTATTGCCCGCCCACACCTGGGGCAGATCAGACCACAAGGCTCTGCTCCTGCTCCTGGTTTACAAACAAAAACATCAAAGAAAGTCATGCAATGTTCATTTGCAGAATCAGATGATCGCCAATGGGGTTGCTTGGATTCAGTGGACTGATTTAAAACCTCTGCGACTACCCTGAACAAGTATGCCACAACTGTAACTGACTTCATTAGTAAGTGTGTAGAGGACTGTGCCAAAGAAGTAAATCTGTGTGTTCCCCAACCGGAAGCCATGGATGAACAGGGATATCCACTGTTGCTGAAGTCCAGGTCTGAGGAGTTAATTCAGGTGACACTGACCTATACAAGAAAGCCAGGTATAATCTAAGGAGATCCATCAAAGATACTGGACAGTAGCGGACCAAGCTAGCCACATTGACCTCCGCCAACTATGGCAAGGTCTGCAAAACATAAACAGGCTACAAGATGAAGGCATGTTAAATTGCTGGCTCCAATGCATCCCTCCCTGATGAGCTCAATGCATTCTACGCCCGTTTTGAACAAGAGGTCAGCAAGAGCATGCCCTCCATCCTGAAAGCCCTGGTTGAATCTTTGGGTCACCATTGCAGATGTGAGAGCAACTTTCTCGAAGTCAACCCACAGAAAGTGACTGGCCCAGATGGGGTACCCGGACAAGCACTCAGATCCTATGCAAATCAGCTGGCAGGGGTATTCGCAGACATCTTAAACCTCTCTTTACAACAATCTGAGGCCCCTATCTGCTTCAAGAAGACGACCATCCAAAGAAAAGCCGAGCAGTGTGCCTTAATGACTATTGGCTGGTGGCTCTGATGTGCATCATTATGAATTGCTTCGAAAGGCTAGTCATGGCACGAATTAATTCCAACCTCCTAGACTACCTGGATCCACTACAGTTTGCCAATTGCCGCAACAGGTCCCCAGCACACGCCATCTCCCTGGCCCTGCACTCAACCCTGGAACACCTAGATAACAATGACACCCATGTCAGACTTCTACTTATTGACTACAGCTCAGCCTTCAACACCGCTATTCCCACGAAACCCATCTCCAACCTCCATGGCCTGAGCTTCAGCACCTTCCTCTGCGACTGGATCTTGAACTTCCTAACTCACAGACGACAATCAATAAGGATAGGCAACAACATCTCCATGATCATCCTCAACATTGATGCCCCATAAGGCTGTGTTCTCAGCCGTCTACATACTCCTTATGCACCTATGATTGTGTGGCCAAATTCCCCGGCAATTTGATATTCAAGTTTGCTGACGACGCCACTGATCTCAGATCTCACAGTGACGAGAGAGAGTACAGGAATGAGAGAGAGAATCTGGTGAACTGATGTGGCAACAGTAATCCCTCCCTCAGTGCCAACAAAATGAAAGGTTGTCATTGACTTCATGAAGCGAAAAGGAGAACATACCCCTGTCTACATCAACGTGGTGAGAAGTCTCTCAACACCAGGTTAAAGTCCAAGAGGTTTATTTGGTAGCAAAAGCCACTAACTTTTGGAGCGCTTAATTCTTCTTCGTCAAGTGAGTGGGAGTAATGCCGGCTCTACATCAACGTGGACAAAGTGGTCAACGGTTTCAAATTTTTAGATATCCAGATCAACAACCTGTCCTGGTCCCCCCCCCCCCGTGCCGACGCTATGGTTAAGAAAGCCCACCAATGCCTCTGCTTTCTCAGAAGACTAAGGAAATTTGGCAGGTCAGCTATGACTCTCACCAACTTTTACAGATGCACCATAGCAAGCATTCTTTCTGGTTGTATCACAGCTTGGTATGGCTCCTGCTCTGCTCAAGACCGCAAGGGAGTACAGAAGGTCGTGAATGTAGGCCAATCCATCACTCAAACCAGCCTCCCATCCATTAACTGTCTACATTTCCCTGTGCCTCAGCAAAGCAGCCAACATAATCGAGGACCCCACGGACCTCGGACATTCTCTCTTCCACCTTCTTCCGTTGGGGGAGAAAATACAAAAGTCTGAGTTCACGTAACGACTGATTCAAGAACAGCTCCTTTCTTGCTGCTGTCTCACTTTTTTGAATGTATTAAGTTGATCTTTCTCTACACCTTAGCTATGACTGTAACACTGCATTCTGCACTCTCTCGTTTCTTTCTCTATGAATGGTATTCTTTGTATAGCGCACAAGAAATAATACTTTTCACTGTATGTTAATACATGTGACAAATCAAATTAAATCCCCGTGACACAAGGGTTAATTTAGCTTAGCCAACCAACCTAACTCGCTCATCTTTGGACTATGGTAGGAAACTGGAGCACCTGGAGGAAACCCACGCAGACACGAGGAGAACATGCAGACTCCACACAGACAGTAACCCGAGATCAGAATTGAACTGGGTCCCTGGCACTGCAAGGCAGCAGTGTGAACCACTGCTACTGTGCTGCTGCATAGCAATTTGAATCTTGTGATTCGAGGCCCTTCAATTTGTAATCATCAAGTGTGGAATTAAAGCTGAGTGCAAAATTATGATAATCTCACTTGTCAAAATAATGTTGGCCTCAGTGCCTGTTTAGAAACTCAGCTCCTGATCGGAGTTTGAAACTGTATGAAATCTGTGCTGATGAACAGTGACTGCAGTTTTAATGCACTTCTTCCAATCTTTTGTCCTTTTGCACTCCTGTAACAATGCAATTCATTTTGTAGTCTACCAACTGAATATTTTCATATTTTGAAAAATGTCACTAAATACTGAAATGAATCATTTACTGTTTGAAATTTTCTGACTGTGTTTGACCTTGCCATAATTAGCACTGGAGAACAATGTGGTGACCTCAAATTTTGGAGAAGACGCAGAGAAACCTAAATTGGAAGGAATTGCAATCTGAACAGTATTTTTGAATATAGATTCATAAAATTGTAGAATAATACATCAAAAAGGGGACCGTTTAGATTGTTCTTTCAGTGAACAATCTTATTCAATTCCCATAGGTCTGCAATATTCTCCTGGCCTAAGTAGTTAATCCAGTTTCCTTTTGAAGGTTACTATTGAATCATTATCCACCCCCTATCAAGCAGTGTGTTACAAATTGTAACCGTTTGTGTAAAAAAAAAAGTTTTGTTATGCTGCCTGTGTGGCTCTTTTCCAGTTATCTTAAAACTGTGCCCAATGAATATTTACTTTACAGCCATTGGAAACTGTTTTACTTTATTTATTCCATCTAAACTTTTCATTATTTTTAAACTGTTCATTATCAAATTTCCCTTTAGCCACCTTCACTGTCTGGAGAACAACCCCAGTAACTCCATTCTTAACCACAACTGTAATCCTTCATCCTTGGGAACCATCCTGGTAATTCTTCATGTCCTTTGTTGAATGTGGTGCCCAGAATTGGGGACACTGCTCTGACTGGAACTGAGCTATATAGGCTTAGCATAACTTCCTGTCTAGAGAAAATGTATATTCGCAAATGCAGCAACCGGATATATTGATACAGATTTATTTTCAAAAAGTATAATTAAATAGTTGTTGCAGTTACCCAGTGTCTGATCTCAAACATTTTTTTCTGTGAACTCTGAATTGTGTTTCACTGTGTTGGGGAATACAAATGCCATAAGCTTTTCTTTATGAATCTTCAAACCTTGTGATAGTTCTTACAATTTTTTTTCCCTGAAATAGAAAATAGTATTCCTCACAGCACCTGTACTGGATGTGATCAGTTTGCTTTCATGTGCCCTTAACTTCTCCAGAGACTTACTTTCACTCAAATATTGTAGGTCAGGTGTCTGGGTAAAAGAGGGATGAATTAATAATTAGCTCAAAGGTTTGCTTAAAAATTTTCTTTGTCGAGATAGTTGACCTGTCAACTCTAGCTAAAACCTACTTCCATATAAATATTTTGTTCCATACCGCATTCTAGATTAGCAACACATTTTAAAATCATGTATTTTTCATTTGACTAGCCATATGGCTTGCAAATCCACTTTCATCTTTATAATATGCACATGGTGCATCCATATTGAAATGACAGATTCTGTTGAGAAGACAGTCAATTCTGCAATCAGCTATTTTGGGGTATGCAAATGTTCGGTGCTTGAGTTATATTGCCCACAGTATAGGAATCCACCGGCAAAAGAACTTGATTAAATTCAGCTGGTAATGCTGGTAGTACATACAGATCAGTCAGCTTCTGCAGAGAGAATTGATAAGACATACTTTGGGTGCAGCCCCAATGATTTTTATTTTCAGAGACAGTCAATCAGAATTCATGGATTAATTGACTTTCCAACTGCTTAATAGCTATTAGATTCAGTGAAAGATTTTCAGTGACATAACGCAAAGCTGTACAAAGGACAAAACAATGTTAAGAATGAAGAATGGGGGGAAACTGTAGAAGAGGTTCTCACCCAATGCAGAAATGATCCAGAATAGAGAAAGGGAAAAAGGAAGTTGTAAGCGAAACATCACGTATGATTCTGTCAGTTACAAGATGAGAAGAAAATGGATCAACATCATGGCTTTTAACTACTCGTGGAAACCTGTATGTAATAGGTTGGCAATATTGAGCCTGGATGGCACCAATATTGTTTTAAACTTAATTAGCAAACATGATTAAACATTGGATAGGTCTTTAAAACTTAAGCTGATTTTTTAAATAACGCCCTAGCAGAGGCT
This sequence comes from Carcharhinus amblyrhynchos, assembly GCF_965287045.1. NCBI lineage: Eukaryota > Metazoa > Chordata > Chondrichthyes > Carcharhiniformes > Carcharhinidae > Carcharhinus > Carcharhinus amblyrhynchos. The sequence goes on from NC_137339.1 coordinate 3,607,973, forward strand.
ATTTCTTGGACATAGGTGCAGAAAATGGTCCAGTTATGTACATATCTGCAGTCTTGGTGCTTGTACCTCTGGGGTATTTCCAGAGATTGGGCCAAATGCTCCTGCTTAGTGTGGTTATGAAGTCAAAACATTTGGAGGAATGAAAAGGGAATGAGTAGTAATGATCATGGTATTTAGCAGTTAAAAGAATGTTGACAAGAAAGCAAGGTTGGAGGTTCCAGGGATTGTCTTTGGGGATGTACTGGGTTGCCCACTGAAAGGGAACCTTGCACAATTCACTTAGCCCTCTGCAACAAGTGACCTTTGCGAGGATTATCTTTGCTGAAACCCTGTCCCCACCACTTAAGACTGTCCAAGTACTGCTGCCTAGATCAGACTGCTTAATGCTGGTGGAAGGAATGATGGAGAACTGGAAGTCATCGATGTGGCATAGGGCATTGGAGGAGTCATGGATGTAAGTGAGAAGGGACTGGACAAGAGCAGAGAGAATGGAGTCAAGATAGGAAGATAGTTGTGGTGCTTAACACTTGTTTTTTCCATTGGAGTCAGTTACAGAAGTGATACTTAAATCATATTGAGGCTTATTTGAAAACATGCTGCTTTCCATTTCAGTCCTCTTTCTAGGACTAAGAACTGGATGTTTAATGCCACTAAGCTGCATTGTTGACAATTTCTGCACTCGAGTTCAGTATAGACTTGGAGTAGATGTTGTTTGTTCCATGGCTGCTGCTAGCCTTCCTGATAATAGTAATGCCTACTAACAAAAGCAGACAAAATGCATTAACATCAATTCACCTACTGTAAGTACTACAGGATGTAATGATATTTGGGGAAATTAAAGGATTGGCCGTAGATTTATATTTGATTAGTGTGTAGGAAACCTGTTCATGTTTGACACCTCCACATTCTTTGATTACATTTATTTTTGCACAGATTGAATACTTTAATTGAATACATAAAGGTCATGTTGAATGAATAATTGTGTAAACGAATCACTAAGAGTTTGTGATCTTACTATTATGTTCTTGTGTTTAAAATATTGTTGTTACAGGTGAATTCGAAACCAGCAGTGGGTCCTCACAAAACTGAAGAATTAAATCTGAAAGAAATGCCAACCAGAAAATTGGTAGTATTGGTCCATAAGAGCCCTGTGCCACCACAGAAGGAAACTGTATCGAGCAATGTTGCAGGGACTTGGACGATTGATCATAATTACAACGCTGTAAAACCAGAAAAAACTCTGATATCCACTTCCGTTTTTTACAAATCGTGTATGTATCATAGTAATTTTCAATCTTCGGTTTATTTGCCCTTGTCTTTATTTTTCCCTGCAAAAATTATTCTAGCTAGAACAAAAGCAAAACATTATGAATGCTGGAACTCTGAAATAACAAAAAATGCTGGAAACACTCAAGCAAAATCTGTTGAGAGAGAAACAGTTAACATTTCAACTCTGACTGTAGCATAACAACTCTGATGAAAAATCATAGACCTGAAACATTGTGTTTCTCTCTCTGCAGTGCTGCATGACCTGATCAGTATTTCCAGCATTTTCTATTATCATTTCCATCTAGCAAGGCATTGTTGTTTCTATGTCCTTGAAGAATTGGTAAATTTGAGTGACCTGTATGCATTCCTTAGTTTTTATTATTGGTTCATGTCTCCATTTTATATTTAATCCGTTCCCTTCAACACCATCTGAATAATTTCTCTTCAGTAATTTCTGCAGTAGATTACACTATTACCTAACCAAAAGACCAAGTAGGAAATCTGCTTACAGGTCCCTGTCAAAGCAAGAGTTTTATGAAAACTGTGGTTTACATCCTCTGATTTTTCCCTCATTTGTCTGCAGAGGAAGTAGTATGGCTATGGTTAGTGTCTTCTCAAGAGAAACCTTAGAGATCCCTTGAAAGCTTTTATTCTATCTCCTGTGTTATTTTGGTCAACCAACACCTATGCAACCCCCATCATTGTGTGCTTATCTACTGAGGTTCCACAATCTTTATTAATTACCCTTTGGATTAGACCAGACAGGTTTGTACTGAGAGTTCATGGGTATGGCTAGGCATTTCTGAAGTTTTAAGTGTTGGTGAATGATTGAGTCTGTAAGTCCCTTTGCAATAATGTGTTAACTGCACTACAATAATATTGATTGTTGAATGTTGAGAATGAACTGAGACTGAATAGAGCACAGCTTCTCAGAATCCAAAGAGTAACTTATTTGCACAGCTTCGCAGAATGATGGGAGAAAACACATTTTTAGCAACTGAGATTTAAGAATTATAAGGTGAAGCTGCCAACTAACAGGTCAGTAAATTATTTAATGAAAAGCTTTTAAGTCTGCTGAATACCAGTCTTGATCTGGCTACTAGAAACAATTATACTTGGCTGCTGAGCATCCCAGCTGGCCAAGACATTCGATCACCATGCTATCCTGATGTAGACTGCTATGGCCTTTGCTGGACTGATGGCATAATTTTTCATGGCATGAGAACTGTGGAGAAAAACGGATATGCGAACATGCAAACAACTATTATGACTGCAGCCCTCTCTTGCCCACCAGTGGTGGTGCTGCAGTATATCTGTGGAGCAAGGGATTTGTGGGGGGACTTGTGTATAATTGCAGAATGAGGAGGCCACCGATGCTTTTTTTTTGTCATAAGTTTGGGATTAGATATTTATGATAGGATAAAATTCTTAAGTGTGTGTATCTCTGTGTCTACCTCTAAATGTAGTTTAATACTGTCTAATAACATATTGGTACTTTGAATTTAGCACTTGAAAATCAATGGGATGATATAATGTGACTTAAGGAGGGATACAACTTAAATGTGTACAAGTTTAGAAGGAATTTTTAAGTTTCTGTCTCTGCTGAACTGCAAGTATGGTGTCCAAAATCCGGCACCCTCGGAACTGAGACCATGGTGGATTTTCGTGGATTTTGGACATCCAACTTGTATAATGCCTGAAATGAATATAATAAAGTCCCTGAAATAAAACAGTACTACACACCCTGAAACTGATACAATCCCTAAATCTAAAACTCACTCTGGAACTAGACCATTTCAAAGATGTCTGGTTTTGGGACTGTTGAATTTTGGGTATTCTACCCTGTAGTTATCTGTAGCTAGTGAAAAACTGTTAGTAATGTACATTAGTGCCCCTAAATGGAGGTTATTCACCACTTAAGGAGCCAGAAGTACCATTCCTGTTCGTGTTGATCTTCACAAGGCTGCAGACGAATAGGCTATTCATCAGAAACTCGAGGCTAATTTACATTATAAAGTAAGAAGTCTCACAACACCAGGTTAAAGTCCAACAGGTTTATTTGGAAGCACGAGCTTTCAAAGCACTGCTCCTTCTTCAGGTGAATGAGAGTTGGGTTCAACAGGACATATATAGAGACAAACTCTGTTACAAGATAATGGATGGAATGCGAGTCTTAACAGGTAATCAAGCTTTTACAGGTACAGACAATGCGAATGCAGAGAGGTTTAATCACAGGTTAAAGAGTGTGAATTGTCTCAAGCCAGGACAGTTAGTGAAACTTTGTAAGTCCAGGCAAGTCATGGGGGTTACACATAGTGTGACATGAACCCAAGATCCTGGTAGAGGCCATCCCCATGTTTGTGGAACTTGGCTATCAATTTTTGCTTGGCAATTCTGCATTGTGTGTCTTGAAGGCCGTCTTGGAGAATGCTTACCTGAAGACCAAAGGCTGAATTCACTTGACTGCTGAAGTATTCCCTAACAGGAAGGGAACACTCCTGCCTGGTGATTGTCGAGTGGTGTCCATTCATCCATTGTCAGAGCTTCTGCATGGTCTCACTAATGTACCATGCCTTGAGACATCCTTTCCTGCAGTGTATCAGTGTATCAACATTGGCCGAGTCACAAGAGTAAGTACCGTGTACCTGGTGGATGGTGTTCTCACATGAGATGATGGCATCTGTGTCGACGATTGGCACAGGCCCTGATTGCTGTGGCAGGGTTGTGCGGTTGTTATGGTCACTGTTCTCCTGAAAGCTGGGTAGTTTGCTGCATACAATGGTCTGTTTGAGGTTGCACAGTTCTTTGAAGGCAAGTAGTGGGGGTGTGGGGACATTCTTGACAAATGTTTGTCTTCATCGATGACATATTGAAGATGTCGTAGCTTACCCACTCCTGGGAAGTACTGGACAACAAAGGGTCCTGTGTTGATGAACGAGCAGTGCTTCGAAAGCTCATGCTATCAAGTAAACCTGTTGGACTTTAACCGGGTGCCGTGAGACTTCTTACTGTGCCTACCCCAGTTCAACGTCAGCATCTCCACATCATATATTATAAAATTTATTTCTGTTGCTTTGAGCTGCTGCTTCTTCAGTTAATAGGCACAGGTAAGATGATATTCTTGTTAAACTAACCTGATAAGAGGAGTTAAAAGTTGAAAATCTAATTATCTTTATGCACTGTATATTATCCATGGAGTGCTGTTAAAACTTTGGGTATCTGGCACAAGAAACTATTATGGGAAAGTGGGTGCTTCATTGCTTAAGAAAATATTGTTATTCACTCTAATACTCAGTGGTGAGAGTATTCAAGTGTTACAGCTGGACCTTTTACGCAGTTCCTGATTGCCATTTGACAATTCAAAAATAAGAGCACTGCCTGATCAAGTTTCCCCCCTGATTTTTATCCCAAGATTGCATGGACAATTTGTTTAAATGAGCAATCCCTTTTGTTTTAATGTGGCCTTGCACATTTAATAGTTTAAAGGATTTAGCTCATGTACAGACACATGGGAACTTATGGGTTTCTACACAACTGCGCAATTTCAATGAAGCATTGATGGTGAATGTCCTCAATTTTAATTTCAATATTTTCTTATTCACTACTAATGTTGATTTTAACAATACTGGCAAGGTTATTGCCATTCTGCAACACTCAAGTATATTGGAGACCGAGCATATTTTCTAACACAAATATCAAATGTCATTAAAACCGGGTTAAGGATCAATATCTTTTGGCTGACAAAATGAAAAAATGACATGAGATCAGTATCTCAGCTGCTTAGTTACTGTTATAAAATCTAGTACTTGAGTGAGTTTCTTGTGAGCTTCACCAGTTTTACGTAAAAGGTTAAAGGCACCATAGTCCCAGATGACCACAGGCTACTCTCCCCTTGGAGGGGGAGAGCTGACTGGTGGTGATTTTAATCTGAGGATCACCACACCTCAGGCGAGGGGCAATGTTAGGAATTAGATCGGCCAGTATGGGAAGTAAACCAATGCTGTTGGTGTCACTCTGCATCACAGTCATCCAGCCAACTGAGCTATTCGACTAACACATCATGCATTAACGAAGGTTCTAGCTTTGGGCGTGGCAGGGCGGGAGTGCATGGAAGCAACTGCATGGGAGTGAGACGAGTTGTCACAGATCTTCATATCATGTCAGCCAATTGAAGAGCAATGTTGGCATCTATCAAGGCGAGGTGAATGTCCTAGACGATCCAGAACTTTTAAGACGACAGCAGGATGATGTGGGGTAAGCAAGATGCCGCAGTTCAGGATGGAACTGAGAAAGATTCACACACTTTAGTTTTGAACTTCCAAAAAGTCTACAGTTATATCTCTTATATCACCATCTTCATTTGATCAGTTGAATTTGCTGTTGCACGTAAATTGAGATTCAGAGTGATGATGAGGGTGGAATAACTTAGTTTTTAAATAAAAAGAATGTTTTCCTGTAAATTATAAACTGAGAGCTCCAGGAGTCCTATCAGAGCACCAAAAAGAACAAAATTGACATCAGTGTTATAAAGTACATATTACTCTCTAGTTGAAAAGTAACAATGAAAAGTTAATTTTCAAATGGGATAATAAGTTGCATTTAGAAATGTGTCCGTTGTAGAGAAATCCAGCTTTGTCTTTGTAAGGCTGGAGAAATTGAAAGATTGCTATGGCAAATTTCCTTTGCTGTGTATTACTGGTATAATTGTTACATACGTAATTCGTATGCGTAACACGTAATACGTGTTTTAATTTTTAGATAGGTGTTTGTCCATTAATTAGAGCACAAGCTGGTCGAAATTGTGCAAGTTTACAGATGTGCTACAGGAAGGAAAAGCAGTTGCATTCTCCCAGAAAGAAGAACAGTGCAGTGTTACAGGATTTCTCAACTCTGCTTCCACCTTATTCAGAGCACTTGGCAAATGAGTCACTTTCAGATACATTTGTGTTTCTCCGAGCGTTTACATGCAACTTTGAATTTGATTAAATATGTTCTGGTAACAGTTAACTATTAAAAGTTATAACACATTTTTACCTTGCTTTCATTCCTTTTGAACCTTTCTACTACATATATTTGAGAATTGAATAAAATGGAACACAGTGAAGTTTTTGAACCCATTTACTTGAGACTAAAAGTTCGTTTCCAAGGGAGTAGGTAAACATAATCAAATTGAAGTAATTGTGGTTTAAATGCAATTTTCTACACAATCAAAACATGAAAAGACTCTACCATTTTTCACACTTAATTTTTTGTATTGTGGCTACCATCCTTCACCTTGGCAAGAACTTAAGATAGAATAGAGGTGACCCAGGCAATTCCTAATGCTGGACTTGAGCTAGCTGCTTTAAAAAAAAATCCTGATTTCCCCCCCCCCCACCCCCTTGTCTTGCTGCCATTTGAAACATGCACTGTGAATTGTGCCTATTATTTAGTTTATTTATTAGTCACAAATTTACATTAATACTACAATAACGTTACTATGAAATTTCCTTAGTCGCCACTGTCCAGCGTCTGTTCGGGTCAACGCACCTAACCAGCACATCTTTCAGAATGTGGAAGGAAACTGGAGTACCTAGAGGAAAGCCATGCAGACATGGGGAGAAAGTGCAAACTCCATGCAGACAGTGACCCAAGCTGGGAATCGAACCCAGATCCTGAAGCAGTAGTGCTAACCACTGTGCCACCATTCTGTCCCTGCTTCCCTCTCTGAAATATCTTAGGGCAAAAGACCAAAATTAGAACTTTTGGAAGGCCTTCTCAGTTACTTTTTACTGAATATTAATGGAAAATGTTACACTACTATAAAGTTCTGTGGTCTACCAAGAAAATAATTTGTAATGGATCACGTAGGCTTCCCACTATGCAGGAGTAGAATATAGATATAAATTAGAACCTGGAATTCCCTTAGAACATCATTCAGCCCAACGTGCATATGCAAGGTTTTTGCTCAATCAAACTGTATTTTCCTTTGATACCTCGGCTTCCCAATTCTAGCCTCAGCTTTAGTCACCGTGTCATTGGCACCCATGCTTACAACTGGTGAGCCTTTAGAATCATAGAATCCCTACAGTGCAGAAGGAGGCCATTCAGATCACCAGGTCTGCACCGACCACAATCCCACCCAGGCCGTATCCCTATAACCCAATGCATTTACCCTGCTAGTCTCCCTGACACCAAGGGACAATTCAGCATAGCCAATGCACCTAACCCGCACATCTTTTGGATTGTGGGAGGGAACCAGAGCACCTGGAGGAAACCCACACAGACATGGGGAGAACATGCAAACTTCACACAGATGGTGACCTAATCTGGGAATCAAACCCGGGTCCCTGGTGCTGAGAGACAGCAGTACTAACTACTGTCCCACCATGCTGCCTGAAGATCTGGAATTCCCTCCCTAAATCTCCACTTTTTGGATGCTTCTGCTTATCCACCTTTTTGACAAAATTTTTGATTATTTCTACTGAAATCTCCTTGCGTGTCTCAGTGCTAAATTTTGTTTGACAGTGAGCCTGCAAAGTGCTTTGGGATGTCTTACTATGTTAAAGGTGCAGTGTTAATGCAAGTTATTTTTGATTCAAATATTTATCTACTTTTCCCAACTTTGTATATGTCTCAACCATTCATGGATGCATCATTCTACATTCCATCAACTCTGCATAAAATTTTTCTCTCAATCTCTCTCCACTTTGGCAGTGGCATGGGTCACCACTGATTTTTCTCCCAGTTTAATCAAGTCTTTCTCAAACTATCAAAATCCATAGTTTTAAAGGAAGCTAGGTAAAATTGGCTCTTAACCATAATTAGTATTAAATATAGTTCTGTATCAAGTCTATTCTGATAGGTTTTCAACCCTCGTATCGTTCTGGTGACTCTGCAGAATAATTTTAATGTTCTATCTATAATGGAGCAAACAAAAATGAACACTACTGTACTCTGGCTAACCATTAATTTAATACAAGTTTAAGACAACCTCTAAACCCTATCTATAAACCAAAAAATCATTTTAATGCTTTATCAACTTTCACCCAAATGTGTCTAAGATCCTCCTCACTCATCTGCATTATTCCATTGTCTTTATATTCCCATTCCTTGTTTGTCATCTTAAAATGTAGCATTGGTAGTACAAGTGAGATAGTGTAGTGGTTATTTTATGGACTGGTAATCCAGAGACCTGAAGTAATAATCCTGAGAACATTCAGATCCTTCCGGCAAATTGAGAACTTCAGTTTATGACATTTTTAATATCTAGGATCAATAAAGGACACAGACTGTGGGAGTGTCATAACAATAAAACAGATACATTGATGCCATTTACAAACCTGCTACCCTTTACTTGCTTGACCTATGCTGGACTCCAGTCTCACATCAACTCGAATGTCTCTTAACTGCTCTAGATTGGTCTAACAAGTAATTTAGGTCTTACATCCTTATTTTAAATACATGATTCTGAAAATTGAATCATATTTGCCACTATTTGGCCCATTCTGCTCAGGTGTCTGCTTGAAGTCTTATTCTCTATGCTTTTTGCAAAACCCTCTACTTTGTTGTCTGCAAGTTACTATGATCAATTTAGAGAAGATGGTGGAAATCAAATTTTGAATATTGCGGGAACAACTTCATAAAAAGTAATTCAAATCTGTTCAATAAAACCATAAGCAGATTTCTTTTTTCAGAAAGTTGATCAAGGTATAAAGGTTCATCTTTTACAGATGGAACAATTGCACTGAAATAGTTGAATAAAGAGTATCTCGCCCCCAACACATTGATTACTTTGTAGATTGGAAATTAGCATGTGGTTAAAAGGTATCCAAGCTTCAACAAGCTTAAATTTTCATGGTACCTTTAACAGAAAAGAGTCCCATTTAAGCATCATTGGCCAAAAATGATGAGTTAATGCATGTTGTTGAGAGGGCTAACTAAAAGTTTGTTTCTAAAGTTGGTCCCAAAACAGAGTTGGAGAGATTTTGGGAAAGAATTCTGACGCATTGGGCTTAACACAGTCCATAGTCACGGATCATGAGGAATTACAACAGGCTAGAGTTAAGGACCGACCAAATTCTTTGGGGGTGGAGTGTGAACGTGGTGATTGAGCTTCTGACAGATATTCTTCACATGCTTGGCACCTTCCTCAGCTAGTGTATTGGAAATTGGAATTCATCATTTATGAGATTTGTGTGCCATGAAATCGTGGCCTATAACAACAATGCCAGTGCATCAGGCAGTAACATATTGGACCGCTAGTTTTGTTGCCATAAAATTAAACTAATTCATGTCTCCAAAATGGACCTTTCAACATTCATTTATGTTTTGTATTGTCAATCCTTGACATTGAGACTTGTATGAAGACCATTGATATTAAAAATATCATAATTGGCTATTTATAATTCCACATTTACATATTGAACATTGTATTTGAAGACTGCAAGCACAAATCTAACACATTTGTTTTACCTTAATATGCAGAACATTTCCTTGGATTTCCACAAAGATCAAGTGGTATCGTTACTGAGAACTTGTGTTTTAAGAAGTAGGATTAATGCCCATTGTGTTCTTAATTATAAACTCAAAAGTATGCTTTAAATTTGAATTAAAGCAGGCCTAATGAAAGATTTCTCTTTGAGCTCTCGTTACTTTCAACATGGAGCATGCATGGAACTGACTGTTTGCTCACCAGTTCTATTTATGTTGCAGTTAATCTTTTTAATAATTGAAAACATGTAAATGTGACCTCAGCATGATCTTTATCAGTATTGGGGATTTTAATTGCTTTCCAAGCTTCCTAAGGGACTTTCCCTTGCACACTTAACCTGAGGAAATGAACAGGTGAGGGGAAGCCATCCTGAGTGTGTGATTACAGGTTGAGGTATAATGTTATAAATTTCATGGCATCAGCTAAAGGGACTTTTATCTTTCGAGAAGGTAATGCATCATTTACCTCGTTATTGAATGTCTTTAACCTCTATTTTTCAAAATGATAGCACTTCTATATTCTATAATAGGTTTATTCTAACTTCATGACTTCTCTGTTGGAATGGGTGCCACTGCTGGGGCAGTGACTTTTTTTAATGTCGATTAGTGTATAAATATACAAGATGGATTAATAATTTTACAGAAGTTAAGCCACTGGACATGTATATCATTGGTTTGTCATGAGAGCTAGATTGACATTGGCCAAAGTGTCTTAATTTAAATTCTTGTGGCCACGTGGGTTTCAGCTCAATCTCTGTGAGGATTGAACTCAAACCCAGATCCCAGAATAAAAACTGTGCTAACTTGCACAACTATCCAATCTCCGAAGTGTTATATTCTGCTGAGTTTTTTTTTTCAAGGGATGTGGGCTTTTCTGCCCAGGCTAGCATTATTGCTTGTCCAAAATTACCTCCCAAGAAGGTATTAGTAAACTGCCACTGCTTTGACCCGCTTCTGTCCGTGCGATGTAGGTACGGCAGTGGTGCTGTTAGGAAGAGAGTTCTAGGATTTTGACCCAGTGAATGTGAAGGAACGGCAAGGATACAAGCGAACACCTATCACCTGCACAGTCCGCTCCAAGTCAGGATGGTGAGTGGGGGGACCATCAGATGGTGATGTTCCCCTGTATCTGGCGTCGTTGTCCGTCGTTAGCTTGAAAGGTGGTATTGAAAGATCCTTGGTGAGTTGCTGCAGTGTTCAGTATCTTGAGTGATTGCAAATCTGAAATAATTTTTGGTATAAATTGTACTCTTGGGCAAAGTAAGTGGCTATCTAACCTGACTTGGTCATAATTTCAGTTTTGTGCATAACTAACTATCCATTTTCCTGTTTTCAGTTTACTTTGTCATCATATGTTCTGTACACTCTTATGTGAGTCAGGGATTTTGGGTTTAAGTGCCACAGCAGAAACTAGGCTGAAACCTCAATGCAGCACTGATGAGTGCTGCAATTCAAGATTCTGTCTTTTGGATGCAATGTTAAACTGAGGCCTCTTCAGCCTTCTCCTTGGAAGTAAAAGATCCATTATCTGTTGTCCTGGCTAGCAACCTCTCAACTAAATCAGTAAAATGTGATCTGCTCACTATTTTGTGGCACACAGCAGAGTCCCACAAAGAGCATATTAGCTGCTGTATTTCCTTGCATTGCAATAGCAATTATATGTTGCTTCATTAGAAATGAAATGCTTTATTGGTCCCTGAAGTTGTGAAAGGCATATTGTAAATGAAGGATTTTTACTGATTTTGCTTCCTTATCAAAATATGTGCACTACTGAAAACGTATTTGCTAAACAGCTGGGCATTCGACATGATATTTAAATTCAAGAAGATTTTTGTGATTGCATTCAGTCAGAATATTGTGATTTGCTGTTCTAATCTATTACATTAGTTAGGTGTTAAAACTAACGTCACCAAGGTAAAGCATGACTGAAGTTCAACTATGAACAAGAGGAAGCTTGACCTTTTACGTGAGCAAAAACTTGCCTTCTAATGCTCATGTTCTATTTCAGCAGTTTCTTTTAAAATAGTTATTGTGCAAGGCATATAGTTTAATTCACTTGTTAATTCTTCAACAGAGGACCAAGAAGATTAATGTCTATAGAATTGATCATGTCAGAGAATCAGTCAGTTTTTGTTAACTGATATCTGGGTGAAATTTTCTAGCTTTTCTATTAAATGGTGCAAATAATATTGCATTTTTGATGCATATATACTTAAAACTCTACAATAAATGTTCATATCTCTTTACACTAAATTCTTCTAAATTTCTAATTTAATTGCTCATGTGAAATTGGTTTTGAATCTAATGCAAGAAATATTGAGGGAAAGAATTTTACATTTTAATCATTGGATAAGTCTTGCTGAAGTTCCCCCATGGAAACCACTCCCAAAAATGTTGCTTCATTCTGCAAAAGCAGGAAAGATGCTCCTGTGCATTTGTGAGATATTTGCTAATGGTCAACATTGTTTTAATGAACATATGCAGGGAAGTGAAACTAAGAAACCAAAGAGTGTAAGTGAGAGTGAGTTTCGTACAAGAAAAGCCACAAGATTTTTTAAAAATAAAGGTGTCTATATTTGACTAAATAGGGCAAAGAGGAGTAGCTACATTTATAACTGTTGTCCTTTTATTTTAGAGGTGGTTATTAGATTGTGAAATGAGACAACAGAATTACATTCCTGTTGATTTGGAAATGGAACCGGTTTCATGTTAAATGCAAGCCATGCCACAATTGTTTATCCTGTCTTGAAGCATCTAAATGATTTCTAATTAGTATAATCCAAATTAGTGAAGGGATTATAGTTAATGTATAGTTGCATGAAATATCCAGTAGAAATAAAAGGTTAAAAATAATACTAGAAGTATTTGACAAACCATCTCAAATGCTTCACCCAGTAAGTTAGTTTCAGGCAGGTGTAATTTTCCAACAGCAACTCCCAGGAACAGCATTGAGATCAATCATCAGCTTTTTTTTTTGCTTTGTTGATCATGGATGAAGAATAATTGAGAAACTGGATGAACATAAGAACATAAGAAATAATGATGAATACTGCATCTCCTCAAAACTTACAATGGAATCTTTCACCCTCACCTGAACAGTTGGAACAGGTAGACAGAGCCATTTATTCCCGTGGTGGCACCTTCATTACTGCAGCAATCTTTCTGTTTTTAAAAAAAGCACATTTGTGGAATGTTGGAAACATTCTAAAAGATTAAAAACAAATATGTTGCTGGTAGGACTGTTGTTGTTTATACACTAGGCCATTTGTGTGCTTTGAAGGGTAATAGTAAATGAAAGATTAATCTGCTATTTAAGAGGCAGATATTGGCAGTACAGGAAATCCTCGGCACATGATGGCATGCATCCACCTGAATGGGCAACGGAGCCTGGTTAGGATTTCTCATCTGATAGATACCCTCTTCTACAAAAGAGTGTTCCCCTTGGTGGTGTACTAACCTGTCTGCCTGGATTGCATTTAAATTCCCTGGTCTGGGACTCCAGTATAATCTTATGGCCTCTAATGAACACTATAGTTGAGGATTATAATCAAATGATATTTTGAAACACCCAACATATAAAATTGGCATTATGCAAATAAAGTCAATGGGAAAATGACGCTTTAAACAAATAGTCCTTTTCTACTCCTGTGCCAATTTTTGGTATTGCAATTCCTACTCAGCAAGTATTCTAGGTATAGCACACACAATGGAAGCTTGAGTGTCAATTTACCTATTACATAAAGCATTTTGACAAAGACTCTTTGTAAATACTTTGTTTCATTTAAATATATTTAATAAATTGTATTAGTGGGGTGAGCAGAGGCTAGAGAGAAGGCTTTAGAGATGTGGTCCAGAGATTCAGATGATGTTAATTCCAGACCTGAGGTTGAAGAATTGGATTAAATTACAATTATACTTCCAAAGCATCTTTTTGGATGCATGTTTTGCAACCCTATTAGATGTCCTTCTAATGATGAAAACAAATGTAAAAATTAAAGATAGTTAAGTCTACTTGTCACATTTAAGTTTAATCTAAAATCTCAAGACAGTTATGTTGATCACAAGAATACAATGCATATGCCAGGACATTTTTTTTAAATCTGTTGTTTGTGCATTTCAGGTAGTAGAAATTTAAATGCTGTTGTAAAGCAAGGTGGTACTGTACTCTTATTTGTATAGGAGTTGAGATACACTTCAGCTATAATTGCCACAGAAGAATTCTGTTGACTACTGCACTGTGGCTTAACTTTCTGCTGTCTAACATACTAAATTGAGTTCTCTTAAAGCACAAGTTGCTTTAAAACTTCTGTCATGCAAGAAGTTTACATTGATACCCTGTTTTCCATGTCCTCTGGGTGACCCAGAACTGCATCTCATGAAATACTTTGAAGTATGTAATAAACTTTTAAGTAGCTTAAAGGAATGGCCGAATCAAACCAAAATGAGATAAATGACAGGATAATCTTATTATGTTAGTTGGGAAATAGTTGTTGGCCTGGACACCAGGAGAATCCCCCTGTTTCACTTCACACCTGCCATGGTGCCTTTTACCGCCATCTAATAGAGTAGTCAGGGCCTCAATTCAGTGCGTCAACTGAAAAACAAGACCTCAAACAATGTAGTGCTTCCATGGTGCTGAGCTGAAATGTCAGCCTAGCTTGTGTTAAAGTCTCTAGAGCTTAAACTTTTTTGGTTTGTGAAAATGCTGCCATGGATTTAACTGACACAGGATACAAAAAGTCATCGACTAACACACAGTCATTACACAAAATAAAGGATGTTATTGTGCAACCAATATGAATTGGTTAGGTACACAGTAAAACACATGCATCAAAGGAGACAGGGAATGATGAAATGAGAGCATCAGCTGATATATTTGCACCAGTTGTGACTTTTTATTTATTTTTTACTCATTAAACTCAAGCTGGTCCATGATTTTAAAAACAAATTGCGCTCTATGCATTAGGGTTGTAGACCACATGGCTTTGCTTATTCCAGTAAAAATGGAGTACTTTGAACTCTGGGTAATCAATTGCAATTCAGTCAGTTTGAGCTGAAAAGCAGTAGGTACTGATTTACAAATTGCAAGGTGATTCACCTTGTGTTCATCCATATGTTGAATTCAAGCAGTTTTAAAGTCTGGTACTTTGCATATTTTGTAAGTTACTTTTAATGAATTTATGAAACAACTTAAAATTCTCACACCATTTTGAATTTGTTTTTGAGTATATGCATTACTTTATTGTACGCTCTGATACCAATAAATTATCCAGTATAATCATAGCACTTTTTGCACAATGGGCTATTTGAAATGTATTATGAAAATTTTAGAAATTACAGTGCTAATACTGTAGCTGGGAAAATATGAACGCTGTATTATCTTGTGTACAGCAGTAGGTTCCTGGCAGTTCTTGTGATCCTGACACTGTTCGAGAACTTATTTCTAGTAATCTTGGCAAAATGTATTGCAAGTGCACTTGTTACCTTCAGAGTGATAGTACAAGTGATAAAATTAGAAGCCAACTTTGGGCTCCTTCTTTATTTTGCCAGTCTCAACACTAACCAGGTACGTGCAGAGTGCTCTGAGACCCTATGATAACTTGATGAAACAAACTACTTTGAATGAATGTAAATTCTAGTTATGTTGCAATGTTGGACAAAGCAAGTGAAATTTGTAAGCACAGTGCATGCCTGCATTCATGAGCTACATTACTAGACTTCCCTGGTTGAATCAGTGCATCCTGAGTCTTTGTTTCCCACACTTAAGTATTCAATTAAATAATGTATATGCAAATCTTTTTAGTCAAACTGAAGCATGTTTTCACAATAATGCTTCCAATTATTTTGCATCCAAAAAATTGTCAATAATTTAGTAGCATACTGCACAATTCTCATTCAAAATATTTTTCTTTCAGCAGCTCCAAAGGATGAGGGAGCTGCCCCCAGGCAAGCTGCTTCTGCTTCTCAAGATGAACAGCCTCCTACAACTTTGCAATCTACTTCCTCAAAGCCATCAGCAATGACAGCTAAGCAAGCTGCCGGTACAACGGAACACCGTGTTGCTCCTAAACGGCCTATTCCTGCATCTCAACAACATTCTTCCTCTAAACAACAACCTTCATCTAAACACCAACCTTCATCAAAACAACCAATTTCAACTAAGCAGCAGACTTCATCCAAACAAGGCAGCGCAATATCAGAATACCGAATACCATCCAAGCATTCTGCATCTGCAGTCAAACGCTCTGTATATTCATGTGAGCAGGCTCCAGCTAAAAAAGCTGCAGAGAAACAGGCAGTTCAGCCTAGTGCCCCAGCTGCAAAAAATACCAGCCAGCTTTCTAATGCTCAGATCCGACATAACATCCGCCGGTCACTCAAAGAGATCCTTTGTAAAAGGTGAGTGACAGTTGGTGCAGAATTTTGTTTTGTACAAAGGTTCTGATAGGGAAGAACGAGATTTATTATTTAGGTTATGGGTGAATGATGCCATGAATAATGAAGCCGCATCTATCTAAAAATTATTTGGATTTTCAAGATCAAGTTTTAATTTTGGATGAAATTGCAATTCTGATAGGTTCGTCCTTTTCACAAAAAATGCATGAATGCAGAATAATTTATGAATCATTGGCTTCAAAACAATTCAACATTTTCTGTACAATGGTTTAAAAAACTGGAGCAAAATGAAAAGATGAAACTTCTGAGCAGTAAGAGTTCTTGGCGATTTGTTTCTGGTAAAATAAGTAGTTGTGCAGATAATTGTGGATTTAATTTACAATATAGATTGTTAACGCATGCTTCAGTATTGTTTGTTTAGAGATAAAAGCACTTTATTAACTTGAATAGTTTTGTCTTAGGAACCTGAAAATTATTTTTTGATTTGATTTACTATTCTCACATAGTCATAGAGTTTATAGCATGGAAACAGGCCCTTCGGCCCAACTTGTCCATGCTGCCCTTTTTTAAATCCCCTAAACTAATCCCAATTGCCTGCATTTGGCCCATATCCCTCTATACCCCATTGTACCCATGTAACTATCTAAACGCTTTCTAAAAGATAACATTGTTATCTTTTAGAGGTACTATTACCTCTGGCAGCTTGTCCCAGAATTCACCAACCTCTGTGTGAAAAAATTGCCCCTCTGGACACTTTTGTGTCTCTCCCCTCTCACCTTAAACCTATGCCCTCTAGAAACACAGAAAAACTACAGCACAAACAGGCCCTTCGGCCCACAAGTTGCGCCGAACGTGCCCCTACCTACTAGGCATACCTATATCCCTCCATCTTACTAAGTTCCATGTACTTATCCAAAAGCCCCTTAAAAGACCCTATCGAATCCACCCCCACCACCACCACCACCGCCGGCAGCCGATTCCACGGACCCACCACCCTCTGAGTGAAAAACTTAGCCCTGACATCTCCTCTGTACCTACTTCCCAGCACCCTAAACCTGTGTCCTCTTGTGGCAACCATTCAGCCCTGGGAAAAAGCCACTGAGAATCCATTTGATCAATACCTCTCATCATCTTATACACCTCTACCAAGTCCCCCCTCATCCTTCGTCTCTCCAAGGAGAAAAGACTGAGCTCTCTCAACCTAGCCTCGTAAGGCATGCCACTCAATTCAGGCAACATCCTTGTAAATCTCCTCTGCACCCTTTCTATGACTTCCATATCCTTTCTGTAATGAGGTGACCAGAATTGAGCACAGTACTCCAAGTGGGGTCTGACCAGGGTCTTATACAGCTGCAGCATTATCTCCCGACTCCTAAACTCAATTCCTCGATTGATGAAGGCCAGTACACCATATGCCATCTTAACCACATCCTCTTTCTGCGAAGCTGCTTTGAGCGTCCTATAAACCCGCACCTCAAGATCTTTCTGATCTTCCACACTGCCAAGAGTCTTACCCTTAATATTATAATCTGTCATCATAATTGACCTGCCAAAGTGAATCACCACACACTTATCCGGGTTGAAGTCCATCTGCCACTTCTCCGCCCAGTCTTGCATCCTATCAATGTCTCGCTGCAACTTCTGACATCCCTCCACAGTATCCACAACACCTCCAACCTTTGTGTCATCAGCAAACTTGTCAACCCATCCCTCCACTCCCTCATCCAGGTCATTTAAAACAATCACAAAGAGCATGGGTCCCAAAACAGATCCCTGGGGCACTCCACTGGTGACCAACCTCCATGCAGAAAAAGACTGATCTACAACCACTCTTTGCCTTCTGTGGGCAAGCTGGTTCTGAATCCACAGAGCAACGTCTTCTTGGATCCCATGCCCCCTCACTTTCTCAAGTTTTAGACTCCCCTACCTTTCGGAAAAGATATTGACTATCTACCTTGTCTATGCCCCTTGTTATTTTACAGATCTTTATAAGGTCACCTCTCAGCCTCCTACGCTCCAAAGGAAAAAGTCCTAGCCTATTCAACCTCTCCTTATAACTCAATCCACCAAGTCCCGGTAGTATCCTTGTAAATCTTTTCTGCACTCTTCCTAGTTAAATAATATCCTTTCTATAATAGGGTGACCAGAAATGCACACAGTATTCCAAGTGTGGTCTTACTAATGTCTTGTACAACTTTAACAAGACGTCCCAACTCCTGTATTCAATGTTCTGACCGATTAAACTTAGCATGGTGAATGCCTTCTTCACCACTCTGTCCACCTGTGACTCCACTTTCAATGAGCTATGAACATGTACCCCTAGATCTCTTTGTTCTGTAATGAATTAGTTTATGGTGAAAAGTATTGTTTCTTGTGCGCTATACAGACAAAGCATACCATTCATAGAGAAGGAAATGAGAGTGCAGAATGTAGTGTTGCAGTCATAGCTAGGATGTAGAGAAAAATCAACTTAATGCAAGATAGGTCCACTCAAAGGTCTGATGGCAGCAAGGAAGAAGCTGTTTTTGAGTTGGTTGGTACGTGACCTCAGACTTTTGTATCTTCCCAAAAAAAGGTGGCAGAGAGAATGTCTGGATGTGTGGGGCCCTCAGTTATGCTGGCTGCTTTGCCGAGGTAGCGGTAAATGTAGACAGTTAATGGGTGGGAGGATAGTTTGCATGATGGATTGGGCTACATTTGCAATCTTTTTTAGTTTTCTGCAGTTTTGGGCAGAGCAGGAGCTATACCAAGCTGTGATACAACCAGAAAGAATGTTTTCTATGATGCATCTGTAAAAGTTGGTGAGAGTCATAGCTGACATGTCAAATTTCCTAGTCTTCTGAGAAAGTAGAAAGGTGTTTGTGGGCTTTCTTAACTATAGTGTCAGCATGGGGCACCAGGACAGATTGTTGGTGATCTGGACACCTAAAAACTTGAAGTTCTCGACCCTTTCTACTTCTTATTTCTAAGTTTATTTATATGTTTGTCAGTTAAGCCAAAGTGTACCTCTTTGTCTGAAGTTGAACTTGATCCAACTTGCACATTCAGTATTTTGCTGAGTTTTGTTATCGATGTCAGTCCATCAGATGTGTCAGTTATTTGAACGATCCTGTTTTCCCAGTGTTTTTCTGACAAGTACAGTAAGATGCATTGAGGCCTCCAGATCCAGCTCACCATCCCAAGGGCAGAGTACAATACCTTAGAATATCACAGCACTCTGCACATGTCTGTGATAGCTCTTTGAAAAAGCTATCCAATTAATCTCACAATCCTGTTCTTTTCTCATAGCTGTACAAATGTTTTCAATTTAAGTATATATTGAATTTCATTTTGAAAATCATTCAATCTGTTCCAACCATCCATTTAGGCATTATATTCCAGGTTATCATAACTGCATAATTGTTTTCATATCGTTGCTGTTCTTCTACCAATTACCTTAAATCTGTGTCCACTGGTCACCCTTCTGCCACTCGAAGCAGTTTTTCCTCATTAACTGTATAGAATCGTACAGCGCAAAAGAAGGCCATTTGCCCCATTGTGTCTGCATCAACCGCAAACCCACCCAGGCGTTATCCGCATAACCCAATATATTTACTATAGCTATTTCCCCTAACACAGGCAATTTAGCATGGCCAGTAAACCTAACCTGCACATCTTTGAACTGTGGGAGGAAACCAGAGCACCTGGAGGAAACCCACACAGACGCAGGGAGAACATGCAAACTCTACGCAGATAGTGACTCAAGCCAGGAATTGAACTTGGGTCTCTGGTGCTGTGAGGCAGCAGTGCTAATCATTATGCCACTGTGCCGCCCTTATCAAAATCCTTTGTGCTTTTGAACACCTCCACAAAATTTCCCTTTGACCTCTAAGTTTATGTCATCTCTCCATGCAACTGAAGCCTTTAATGCTTTTCTGTTAAATCTCCTCTGCATCCTCTAAGGCCTTGACATTTTTCTTGATTGTGCTGCCCGGAATAGGCTGCAGCCTACCGGTATTCTGTACTAGTTAAGCATATCATTCATGTTTTTGTACACTATGCCTCTGTTTATATAACAAAAGATCTTGTGTAATATTTTTAACAGCCGCCTTCAACTTGTCCTGTCACCTTCAAAGTATTTTGTAAATACACTCGCAGCTCTCCCTGTTCTGTATCCCCTTTGTTGTTTGTATTGTGCCTCCACCAAAATGTATCACTTCACTGATAAATGTCATCTGCCATAATTCTATCCACTTCACCAGTCTGTCCTCCTGAAGCCTGTTACTATTCCCCTCAGTTATATATTGCATTTCTAAGTTTTATGATATCTGCATGCAAATCAAATGTGTACGTCATAAAAGATCATGCAGTAACTATATAGGAGGAAGTCTGTTGTTCTATCTTGGCGTACCCTTCCAAATGGTCAATTTCCAAGTTGTAATTGTGAATCCTTGTTTTGTTCCTAGCCAGAAGGCTGGAAGTGTGCTGAGGCTTCAGTGCCTCAGAGTACTTTAGGTGAAAATAGCCCCAGAGCTGTGACATTTTCAGAAGGCAGTACATGTGAGTAAACATCTGGATGGTAGCATTCAGTTCTGTCACATTGGGAATATGCAAGAAAAATAAACAAAAAGTTGAAGTGCTGTGGGTGCCAAAAAGTCATTCCCCCCAGATGAGCCAATAGAAGAGCGAAGGAAGCATTTGGAAAATGATTTTTAATTCAACATTTGAATAAATACACAATAACATAAATCAGATACCAGATGAGCTGAATTCAGCTATTGATTCTATGGACTATTGAAGATGCTCAGCAGATAATAAAATATGACAGTTTTGTTTTGGTCAGAAGCTGCCCGTTGTTTACTGCAGTTTCACATGTAGTTTACCCTTTGTTGTATTCTGTCCAGTATGTTAATTCTTAACGGTCACTTCCAAACATGTTGAGTGCCATATATAATCCCTGTTTTGAAATGGACAACGATATGTTCTTGTTACTAGGGCAGTGACTGATTGTTTCTGTACTTCTTGCACAGGGTAAATGACTGTGATGATATTGATGTAACGGAAGATGCAATAGGAAAAATAGCAGTGAGCATTGAAAAGGAGCTGTTCATCCTCTTCCAAGATACTCACAGCAAGTACAAGAGCAGATACCGAAGTATTATGTTTAATTTGAAGAACCCCAGGAACCAGGTATCTTTATGCTTCTGTATTCAAGGCTATCCCTACAACTTAAACCATTATGACATTATGCTTTTTGCTGTGCTCAGTCAATTGGTGCTATTGTTATTGCTCTCTGAATCTGTGTTAAATACCACATTTTGTGGCCTTAGCCATATTTTTTAAATTCTATTTGTTTTTCTTTCAAGTTATATTTGTGCACTGATTGTCCTTTTAAGAGCAATGCAGCAGAGCAAGGGTCACATGGCCTGTATGACCTAGATTTGGTGTGGAATCACCTTATGGTGAGAGAGGCTCCTAGGCAGAGACATTTTGAGAACTGGCTGCAGCCATGCAGCACCTATACAATTATTAATGAATACCTTTGTGTTCACTAATGAAGTCTGTAATAGTGCATCTTTATGTCTGGTGATGAGAATAAGTTATCCTGACACTGTTTCTGGCCCAACACCTGTGAGCATCCTGTTTCAGTTGAAGTCTAAAAGTTGGTACTCACCAGAATGCCTCTCTTTGAGCAAATAGACCCACTTGACTCCTTCATGGAGGATTGGACACTATGACGAGGACCATGGGTGTTATTCCAAGCAAAAGAAATAGGAGAGGAGGCAAAACGCAAAGCAATTCTTCGAAGTGGTTGTGGAATTCAAACCTATTACCTTATTTGCAATCTTACAACCCCAAGTCCAAATCACTTTGGGAAGTTAGCACTGCTGCCTCACAGCGCCAGGGACCTGGGTTCAATTCTGGTCTCGGGTCATTGTCAGTGTGGAGTTTGCACTTTCTATCTGTGTCTGCGTGGGTTTCCTCCAGGTTTTCCCCTCCACAGTCCAAAGATGTGCAGGTTAGATTGATTGGCCATGGTAAATTGCCTCTTAGTGTCAGAGGGATTAGCAGGGTAAGTATGTGGGGTTACGGGGATAGGGCCTAGGTTGATTGTCGGTGCAGGCTCGATGGGCCGAATGGCTTCCCTGCACTGGAGGGATTCTATGACACCTGTTGGCACACCTTGACCAATCTAAAGAACTGATATTGACTCTCCATGTGGTATTGTCCCATGAAATGGACAATGGCTCTTAAAGGCCAATAGGGAATGTTGCTGAAAAAGACAACTCACAACTTAAAAGGAAGGGCTATCAGTGGTCTTTGGCATCAAGATGTTTCATCAGAACTTGCATGGTAGATACTTCACTGTCATTTCTGACCACAAACCACTCCTGGGTCTCCAGAGGACAAGGACTTCCTGCTGATCACCTCGGCAAGAATTCAGTGATGGGTGTTAACTCCGTCTCCCTGCGACTATACTTCCAAGCACTGACCTGGAACACTGTGAATGTGGATGTTCTTAACCACCTACCCTTGCAAGAAAATATCATGCATCTCCAGTACCACAAGAAATCATCATGGCGTTCAGTTTATTAGACACTGTGCCACTCGTGTAAAACAGATCAGGAACTGGATCAGTCGAGATTCCCCCCTTTCCAAACTGAAACACAAAATACTTTGGGATGGGTAAATGAACTAGTTTCCGTGGAAATGAAATTACTTACTGCACACGGTAGGAAGGACTATTACTTACGTGGCGAAAAACTGCAGCAGGCGACGGTGCAGAGGGACCTCGGGGTCCTTGTGCATGAGTCGCAAAAACCCAGCTTGCAGGTGCAGCAGGTGGTCAGGAAGGCGAATGGGATGCTGGCCTTCATAGCGAGGGGGATTGAATATAAAAGTAGGGAGGTCTTGCTGCAGCTGTATAGGGCATTGGTGAGGCCGCAGCTGGAGTACTGTGTGCAGTTTTGGGCGCCGCACCTGCGCAAGGATATTTTGGCCCTGGAGGGAGTGCAGAGGAGGTTTACTAGGCTGATACCGGAATTGAGGGGATTGAGCTATGAGGAGAGGCTTGTACTCGTTAGAGTTTAGAAGAATGAGGGGAGATATCATTGAGACGTATAAGATGATGAATGGGATGGATAGGATAGAGGTGGAGAGACTCTTCCCGCTCAAAAAAGACAGTAGGACTAGGGGGCACAGCCTCAAGATAAAGGGGAGGCGGTTTAGAACGGAGTTGAGGAGGAACTTCTTCACTCAAAGGGTGGTGAATCTCTGGAATTCTCTGCCCGTTGAAGTGGTGGAGGCTGCCTCGCTAAATATTTTTAAGAAGCGGGTTGATGGGTTCTTGATAAGAGAGGGGATTAAGGGTTATGGGGAGAGGGCGGGAAAGTGGAACTGAGCCACAACAGATCAGCCATGATCTTATTGAATGGCGGGGCAGGCTCGAAGGGCTAGATGGCCTACTCCTGCTCCTATTTCTTATGTTCTTATGTTCTTATGAATTGTCAGGATGGCATCTGGAGTAGTCGTTCTTGAACCAGGCAGAGAGCTGCTCCTGACTGAATTACACATCTCTAAGATGACAGTGCTTGCCCGGAATTATGCGGTGGTGTGGTATTGATGCTGATATGGTGAAGCTGGTCAAACACTGTCAGCTGTGCCAGCTGCAATAAAGTTTGCCTGCTACAGGCCCACTGCAGCCTTGGGAATTGCCTGGCTAGCCAGGGGTATGAATCGATATGGGTTATGTTGGTCCATTCCTGGACGCACTGTTTTTGCTTGTGATTGATGCACACTCTAAATGGGTGGACGTTTTTGAGGTGAATCATAAAACCCCACCATAGAATCCCCACAGTGCAGAAACAGGCCATTTGGCCCATTCAGTCTGCACCAACTCTTCAATAGAACATCTTACCCAAACCTTATTGCAGTATTCCCTCGCAGTTACCCCATTAAGTTCCCTACTCTACACATGTTGGGACATTCAACCTCACCTGCACATCTTTTGGACGGTGAGAAGAAGCTGGAGCATCCAGAGGAAACCCACATCACAGGCTACCATTGAAAGATTATGCCAGTGCTTTTCACAGGTCATCTGAAGTCATGGCATTAGACAATGGAATCATATTCACAATTGCTGAGTTCCAAAACATCATCGCTCTTGACAATATTAAACATATTGGAACTGTGCCTTATGACCCAGCTTCAAATGGACCAGCTGCGACAGCCATCCAAATTTCCAAGTTTGGCTTAAAGAAACCATCAAGAGGAACTTTAGAACATAGAATACTACAGCACAAACAGGCCCTTCGGCCCACAAGTTGCGCTGATCACATCTATACCTACCAAGCCATAGAACTATCTGTAACTCCCAATGCCATTAGATCCCATATACTCATCCAGGAGTCTTTTAAAAGACCCCAGAGAGTTCGCCTCTACCACCACCGACAGTAGCCGATTCCACTCACTCACCACCCTCTGAGTGAAGAACTTCCCCTAACATCTCCTCTGTACTTGCTTCCCAGCACCTTAAACCTGTGTCCTCTCGTAGCAACCATTTCAGCCCTGGGAAATAGCTTCCGAGAATCCACCCTATTTATTCCTCTCAACATTTTATAAATCTCTATCAGGTCGCCTCTCAACCTTCGTCTCTCCAGAGAGAAGAGACCTAGCTCCCTCAACCTATCTTCATAAGGCATGCCTCCCAATCCAGGCAACATCCTTGTAAATCTCCTCTGCACCCTCTCAATAGCTTCCACATCCTTCCTGTAGTGAGGCGATCAGAACTGCGCACAGTACTCCAACCTTGGAGACCAAAATCCCGCAATTCCTCCTTGGCTATCATACCACTTCACATACAACAATGGGAGTTCCAGTAGCAGAACTGCTAATGAAATGTCACCTCAGAATGAGATTGAGTTTCGTGTTTCCAAATTTGGCAAGGAGGTAGAAGCCAGTAAAAGTAATCAGAAAGCAAGCCACAATTCACTTAGTACAGCACAATTATTTACAATAAGCGAAGCCAAATACTTGAGAAACTTGGGCCTTGGATCAAGTTGGATCCCTGGAATTATTGTCTCTAAGACTGTAATTTTATACCAAGTGGACATGGAGGGGCAGCTCATTTATCAGCACATGGACTAGATGAGGAGTAGAGACACACTCCAGCCATCAAGCAATGTTTTTGAACATGTAAGCACTAAAATGCTTGGTTGATCTGTTATCAACGTAACTGATATCTCCATGGAAGCAAATAGTGATGAATTGCCTGTGCCAGAAGAGGTGCCTGTGCCAGAACAGTACCAGGTACCCATTATTGCAGTTTCTGTTGACATCGATCCTGTGGAAGCATCTCAGACAACAGAATTACACTGCTCTGTAAGAAACTGAAAACAGTGCCCCCCCCCCCCCCTCCCCGAGACTCTTTAATTGTTCAACTCATAATGTTTAGTTAATATTTAATGAGTTAGTCAGTTATTGAAAAAGGTATAAAAGACTTAAAGGGGGAGGGATGTGGTGATTGTCCCCCTAAGAGCAACACAATAGATTAAGGGTCACATGGCCTGTATGACTATCTGGGACTCGAATCACCCCCTGATGAAAAAAGGCTCCTAGACTGAAACATTTTGGGAGTTGGCTACAGCCATGTGGCTGCCGTACAATACTTATTAATAAATACCTTTTGTGTTCACCCATGAAGCTTGTGAAAGTACATCTCTACAGTTGGATAAAGTCGAACCAATTTGTCTTACAGGGGCTCTTCCGACGTGTTGTGCGAGAAGAGATTGTTCCATTTCACCTGGTACGTATGAGTCCTGAGGAAATAGAATCGAAGGAACTGGCAGTTTGGGAAGAGAGAGAGAGCAGATCTGTGAGTATCATACTTTAGCTGAAATTCAAGCACCATTCCCTATTAGGGAACGGTTTTAATTTAAACATATCGGCATGGTTACAAAGAGATCAATACTGCTGCGGTAAGTAGAATAAACAGTGTGTGTGGTTGTCTGTCTTGTCCTATTTTGAATTTTTTGTAGTGTAATTTCATTTAGATGATCCCAGTACAGCTGTACTTGCATCCATCCATTCTATTGGAACAGATGCTCTAGGTTAACTCCTACAATGCTGCCTTACATTGCTATTTGTGTATCTGTGTGTTACATATCATCAGCTTTGTTTCTCACAAGAAAACTATTCCACTCTGTGCTTTTGGAAATTTGGGGTTTATTCTGAAACTGAGCTACCATATCTTCCTCCACTGACTATTTATTAAAGTATAGTAACTATTGATTCATCTAGCAGCTAACTGTCACCTAACCATACTTCAATACTGCGGAACAATGCTTTCCATGTGTGTGTCTTCCACTTCATGGAATTATTCAGACTGCTATCCGGGAGCTTTGTAAATAAAATTATACGAAATGCAGACATGTTAATGTTCAGTTAGTACACATCATTTATTATGTTCCATCATGGTGCAAAAGTTTCTTATTGTAATGAACATTGTGATATTTGTTACAGTACTTGTGAGAAAGTTCTGTTCAGACTTTTCAGTGCTAAGTCTTCAGTGCTGCATTGGATTTTGGGCACCATTGCTTGAGAAAGAAATATTGACTTTTGGAGGAGATACAACATCCAGATTCAGCAGTGATATGGGGCATAAGGAATTAAAATGAGGATAGGTAGTATAAACGTGTGACTTTATTTAGAAAGTTGAGGGCTGGTTAAAATGATAAAAGGATTCAATAGAGTGACAGAGGGGAAATCTTCAGGGGGAAATCCAGACCAAAGCTGGGAGAGGGAGGGGGACATACCTAAAATTTAGCCCATTTTGACATAATATTAAACACTTGTTTCACAGAGAGAAGAATGGAATTGGGAAATTTCCTTAAATTTATGGATTCTACTGTATGCCGTATCAAAACTAAACCTAAGTAAAAAGTGAAAAAATTAAACTGTTCTCTCTTTCTGATTAAAAACAAGGCTAAGGGAGATTAGAAAAGACTTTTGTATCAGTTCTAATTGAAAAAACAAATCTGAGATAAAAAGCAAAAATTTGAAGTGAAAGAGATAAAGGAGAATTTATTTTAATGTGTACAGGCAATTTACGTTTACAGGTTAACAGCTGACCAGGAATACGTTAAGGTCAATAAAATGTTGAGACTATAACGCGCAGACAGACTTAAAAGTGAAAATAGATGAAATAAAACACCATGTTGTTAAATGACTGGATTATGAAGAAATTTATTTTGTAGTAGTCGATTCTTGTTTTTGCATGTATGGCGTCAGAGACCGATTGCAGCTCTTGGGAAGCTGACATCCAGGCCAGAATGATTCAAATGCAGATTCCACATTTATTCCACATTTTAAAAACCCATGGGATGCTTAATTTTATATATTCAATTTTTATGTTCTCTTTATAAGCAAGACTCAGAACATTAGGAAGCAAATGCACCGCTAGTTGGAACATGAATTTCTCAACAGTACAGGTTTGAGGAGTTGGGAGTGGTTAAGTTGGTGTCTCCACTGGTGGAAGAGTGTCAGCACAATATGTTCAGCTTATGTAGTCAATTAGTATTGTGAATGTGGACAGGAAAATCAAACTGGAAATTTTGATAATTGGGAGTAAAGTTTTGTAAATGGCTTTTGTACAGATGTGAGGTTTTTAATATACATGGGAAAATGTGTTCTTGTTTTGATGAGCTTCTGAAAAAGAGGGTCATGATCCACATCATCAGAACAGTGAAACAAATTAGTGATGGAGGTTTTACACCCAGTACAGTATAAAAATAAAGAACATGACTAAAAGCTAAAGGGGAACCTTAAAAAATATACAAAGCATCACAGCTCTGCTCTGGACCCAGCAACAGCTCGAGGGATGGATGGGTGGGTGGGGTGAAAGTGGGAGGTTGGAGGGAATCCGAAATCTTAAGTCTGCTCTGGTCTTAATTTTGGTGCAGCAATGTCTAGTCAATTTGCACAGATGGTGAACTGACCACATCTGAAATGATTGGATTCACAGTTGGCTGTGGTGGTACAAAATCATATATACCCAATTTGCTTTAAATAAAACCAAACGTTATCAACTTGATAAGTAAATATCCCCAACAGTGTTAACCTTTGCATTGAGCCAAGACCATATACAATGTTGTGAGAGGTATGATGTTCTGATGTTTTTGTTACAGGCCCAGGAACAAAGTGAAAGGTTACAACATGAAACCAAAGGATCAGCCTCGCGAGCTGCCAGCAAGCATGAAGTAGATATGGAGGAGGCGCCGCCCATGTCTGATGCTGATGTACGTATAAAACTTGAAATGAATCCTAAACAAAACCCTCATCCTATTCTTCAAAGGATGGCCTGCTACGTTATTCATAATCTTTGGACCCATTTACAGGATAAAGCAGCTCTTTTAGCATTTCCAGGTGTTTTGCAACCTTACTGCAGCTGTCACCACCTTGTGCAAATTGCACATTTTCAATCATGCATTTCATAATTTCTGCATTTCTTTGTGTTAGTCTTCCCTCCTTTTGTTTTCTGCTCCTTTGTTGTTTAACACTGCTGTGACTAGCACAGCTGTTCATCATTCACCAGGGTTAGCCAAAGCGTTTGAAGAAAATATTTCAGATTCCTTCCCTTATGCCCATGAGCAGCAGAAGAGGATTCTGTTTGAATGTAATGCCATTTAGCTTGTGACTGTTAGACTTACTTTTCAGTGATGGAGTGCTTTTGAGCCTTAATTTTCAGGATTGAAATCAGTGTCCAGACCTGCAACCCTAAATCTGGCATGGCACCAAACTCCAATTTCAGACTTGGTAATACGCTGTAGCCCTGCTTTGCTGACTTAGACATGGCAACTCTGAGGAAAACCACCTATTTAAGATCAAAATCTAACAGACCTCGATTCCCAACTTGTTTATCTTCCTGTTCCCTTCCTTCCCAGATGCCCCAGCTTTGTTCTGTTCAGACATCTGACCATTACCTTTGCTGACCATCTGAGAAATATTCTATAACAAACTGGGCAAATGGCCGGTATTTTTCTTGACTGTGTGCGCCTTGTGTTCATCACCAGATCGCTGCTCTGCTGGTGGATATTCTTTGGCTATCAACTGCTGTCTGTCTGAGGGAGTACGCGCACTCTATATGCTAAAATGTTAACTCTTTTTATTGCTTAACTCTCAACATCAAGGTTAACGGAAGCAGCCTTGAGTAGTGACAGCACGAGGAAGGGCACAGAATTTGGCCCAGCCTCGAACGGAAGTGGGAAATCGGGACTCAGCTGTGAATAGCAGCTACAATAAAGCCTTTGAATGTAGTTCCAGACATAACGGAGGGAGGGAATTGGTGAGCAGCCAACATGCTACTGTGTAAAATCTGAATTATACAGCGAGACAGATTTATCAGGCTTCATGTAATACTGACAAGGACTGCGGCCTGGCATCTTCTCTCTGTAGGGTGTTAGTTGCTAGGTTACAGGCTGGTGCTGAATGATGCTGTTGCCCAGGATCGGAATTGAATATAACCACTACCTTTGCTAATCACCTGAGAGATCAATCATGATTAGCACTAACCAGAAACTGGACAGACAGCCTGTGTTTTTCCTAACTAAAGGTAAGACTTTGATTTAAGATGGTGTAAAAAATAAACATGCCAAAGTTGTGGTGCGTCCAAATGGAGAATGACAGCCATACTCAACCTTTGTTTCTCTGAGTTTATAAGTGGGCTATTGCCACTTGTGCTTAACATCTGAGTAAATTAGAGTGAGCATTTCCATTAACACTCATCTAAGGGCACATCAGCTGAAGATTCACAGATTTGATAAGTGATGAATCTGTCTGAATAGTTTCATTTATATAACAACTTTAACAGAGTAAAATGGCTCATGGCCCTTTAAAGATGTATAATCA
Source organism: Carcharhinus amblyrhynchos (assembly GCF_965287045.1). Lineage (NCBI taxonomy): Eukaryota > Metazoa > Chordata > Chondrichthyes > Carcharhiniformes > Carcharhinidae > Carcharhinus > Carcharhinus amblyrhynchos. Next base: position 3,637,994 of record NC_137339.1, read on the forward strand.
GCACACATTGCCACTGAGATAAAGGAGAAGACATTCAGACAGGTGACCAGCACTTGGTCAAAGTGGTAGATTTTGAGTTGTGGTTTAAAGGAGAAGAGAGAAGTTTGAAGAAAGAATTCCAGAGGTTAAATTCTAACCTGTTTCTGATTGTTCAATTCAGCTACATCCAGCCCCTCCCAGGAAGGTGGATCACAACATGTGGTTATTCACTTGTACTTTCCTTTTTTCCCTGCATATTCATTGTAATTATTTTCAGTAGCTTGATTTATGCATGATTTATACAGAAGTGGTTTATCAGTTCCCCAATTTACAATTTCCAGTCTATTTGCATTGAAAATATAGTAGTTTATATTTAATTCGTGATCCTTAACGTGAGCCCGTCAAAATTGATTGAAAGGATTGATCTATAAAAAAAAATTCAGAAATCATGTATTACATCGGATGCCCATATAAGCTGTTATCTTTCAATTTGTATTCAAATTTTGGATTCAAAAATTCAGTTTTAATTTGAGCAATTTGTAGTTTGCCAGTAAATGACAGATGATCTTTCCAAAAAGTTGGAGCAGTAAAATTTGGAACTTGCAAAGAATGATCATTGGAAATTCTCTGCCATAATGTCCTAACATTCTAATTCATCTACAATAATGGAACCGTTACTTGCCAATATTGAGGCACAAGTGAGAGAAGACACTGAATAAAGAAAGACCAGACACAGAATTGTTTTGGGTACAACTAATAGACTATTATTGGGGTGTGTTATCCCGATTCCCATCAACTCAAACCAAGGTAAAAGTTCTAGAACTGTGGGATAAAATAAGGAAGGTAGCAAACAAGGAAACTAAACAACAATAGTTGGAAATTTCAGATTACCAGAAATCAACAGGGACAATAATATCTCTGCTGGTAATGCAGGGATTCAATGTCTGGAATTAATAGAAGCATTAGAGATGTTATCAAAACATATGACCTAAATAATTATAAGAGGATCAACTGCGTGCTTTGGAAGTCTCATCAGAGTTGGCTGGGAGGTTTGATTGGGAAAGTGGAGGGTCTACGGACATAGACTTCATAGACAAAATTGTCAGGAGACAATTTTGAATGCACTGAATCAATCTGTACCCTGCAGAAGTTTAAATGCTTCTGCCTACTTGAATAGCACGGGGAGCTTGTGGCCTAGTGTATTATCACTAGATTATTAATCCAGAAACTCAGCTAATGTTCTGGGGACTCTGTTTCAAATCCTGCCATGGCTGATGATAGAATTTGCACTCAATAAAATATATCTGCAATTAAGAATACTGATGACCTTGAAACCATTTTGATTGTCGGAAAAAACCCATCTGGTTCACCAGTGTCCTTTAGGGAAGGAAATCTGCCATCCTTGCCTGGTCTGACCTACATGTGACTCCAGAGCTACAGCAATGTGGTTGATCGCAATTACCCTCCAAGGGCAACTAGGGATGGGCAATAAATGCTGGCCAGCCAGCGATGCCCAAGTCCCATGAATGAATAAATAAAAGTAAGCAGCATTCAGAGAAGGCATGACATTTAAGGCCATGAATAAAATGCGTGCAAACTGAAACTGTTTAAATACCAAAAAGCATCAGAATGGCAAAGACAAATTTTGAATTGAGTGGAGCAAGAGGAATGAAATTTTTATTTTTAAAGATACACTAAGAAAAACAAGGTATGGGTCGGGCAAAACAGTTAATATATCTGCAACTATGCTCGAGTTTTATTGCCTTAGTTTTTCTCAATCAGGAGACAGGTCGATTACATAATCTCTAAAGAGAACCATGGGTATTGCCATGATCAGTTATGACTCTTCATATCATTAAACCAGCTGAAATTTGGGATGACAGGGGACTAAAGGAAGGCTTTCTTCTCTATGAATAAGGTAGCAAAAATGATCCAAGAAACTACAGATCTGTAGTTGAGATTTCCATTGTGGGTTGTTATTAAAACCCTTACTAATAAGACCATGCAGCGTCAGGATATAAATTAAATGTTAACCAAAGTGGCTTAATGAAGGGGAGTTCATGATGAATTTGTGAGAAATTGAGGAGCTTGATAAGTGTGCAACAGCAAATGTGGTGCACTTGAATTTGATCTGGCTTTTCTAGAAAGGCTGGCATTGAAAATAAAACAATGGAAATAGTTTGTGATGGCAATGTAATTGGCTGGTTAGAACCCAGAACTGTAAATGAGGACAGGGTGCACTCAGTTCTAATGGCTTACATTTGGGAAAACCTTTCAGACTCGCTGGCTTTGCATGTGAAGACTGAATGCGAGTTGCCATCTTCAGGAGATAGGGTAAACCTAAGAAATTGGAGAAAGATTTTGGTTCTCATGTAAGGGATGAGATGAATGTAACTGAACATGCAGTTAAGTTTCAGTACCTCCCTCCTTAGGATAATGCTGTCAGGGATAGTGCTTTGGTTCTGTCAGCATTGAAATTCTCGTAGCAACTGTTCTAAGAAAACATTTTTTATATTGTTACTTTTAGGAAATTAAGGAAATTCGGAACAGGAGCAGACAATTCAGCCCTTTGAGCCCGTTCTCCCTTTTTGTTGAGATTGTAACTGATCTATATCTTTACTCCATTGACATGCTTTAGTTTTGTAATCCTTAATATCCATTGCCTAACAAAAATCCATCAATCTGAATTTTGCAATTTTTCAATTGAGATCCAGTCTCAAAAGCTTTTTGGGAAGAGTTCCAAATTTTCACTGCTCTTTGTGTAAGAAGTTCTACTTGGCATCACCCCTCATTGTATGTCTCTTACTTTTTTTTAAGATTGCGTCACTTATTCTGAGAATGCACCCCACCAGAGGAAATAATGTACCTCTATTTACCATCGACAGCTCATTTACATAACCCCTTAACCATAGAATTCCAACAGCGCAGAAAGAGGCCATCCAGTCCATCAAGTCTATACTGACTCTCCAAAAAGGCATCCTTCCCAGGCTCCTCCTTCACCCTATCCTTGTAGCCCCCACACATTCACATGGCTAAGGAAACCAGAGCATCCAGAGGAAATCCACGCAGACATGGGGAGAATGTGCAAACTCTTCTCTAAGTGAAATGCAATAATTTATGCAGTGTGTCCTCAATTTAACCCTTTTCAACCCTGGTGTAATTCTGGTGAATCTAGGTACTATGTACAGAATGCTTTAGATTTCTTTCTAGTTGATTTCTTTTCCACAACACTGACCATGATACTGTAAAGAAATCTCTAAATTCAACAATTCAAAATGTTTCAGCACAGCAACCTTTTGAATGCTGCAGATTCTTCCTCCACATCCCCACGTCTCCATTGTGATCTTTTTAAAGTTTGTTCATTAGTGTCACAAGTAGGATTAAATTAAAACTGCAATGAAGTTTCTGTGAAAATCACTCAGTTGCCACACTCTGGCACCTGTTCAGGTACACTGAGGGAGAATTTAGCATGACCAATGCAGCTAACCAGCACATCTTTTGGACTGTGGGAGGAAACCGAAGCACGCGGAGGAAGCACACGCAGACACAGGGAGAGAATGTGCAGATTCCACACAGATAGTGACCTAAGCTGGGAATCAAACCTGAGTCCCTGGCACTGTGAGACAGCAGTGCTAACCACTGTGCCACGGTGCTGCCCACTACGACCTAACCCTACTCCCATGAATATGTACATTGTGTTACATTTCAAACCCTCTCCTAACACACTCCTATACTCACCAGAAAAGGGCAGCTGCCAAGAAGGAGGACTATCAAATCTCTCAGGTAGGTACGAAAACAAGGCACTCACTTGTCAGAAACCAAATCTCATGCTAAACCATAAGTTTGTTATGATAGAGATAAACAGAGAAAGCTGCATTAGCAGATTAAAATACTATTGTACTTGATCCTTCAGATATCTTAACTCAAAGTGATAATAGTTGTGAATTATTGTCTCCTGCACTAACTTGAATAAGCTGATAATGAGCAGCTATTGGAAGGCCTTGATGCCAGAAGCAACCTTTCATGTCAGACTTTCCTGGATGGGAGTGCATGTTAATTGACAGCTATGTCTCTTCTCAACGTGGTAAAATATACAAATTGAAGAACTAATTAAACAAATTTTGACTTGATAATATAAGTTGGGTTAAACCACATCATTGAAGCTAACACCTGTGCTCCAGGATCTATTTTTTAAACTGACAACTCTGACATTTATTGTCCATCCAGAGTTGCTCTGATGAGATGTAGGTGCACTGCTGAAATTTGTGTGGTGATGATCCTGCAATGCTGTTAGGTAATGTGTTCCAACATTTTGACTAATGCAGAAACTGCGAAATATATGTTCTAAGTTAGGATGGAGTGTGAGACTTGAATGTGACTGTGTTCCCATGCATCTGCTATCCATTAATTTGTTAATGGTGGGAGTCACAGGTTCGGGAGATGTTACTGAAGAAGTCTAAGTGAGTTGTTTCAATGCATCCTATAGATGGCACACATTGTAGCAACAATGCGCTTCTGGAGGTGTGGGCAACAGGATGGCACAGTTGTTAGCACTCCTGTCTCTCAGTGCCAGAGACCTAGGTTCGATTCCAGCCCTGGGTGACTGGAGTTTGCATGTTCTCCCCTTTCTGCATGGGTTTCCTTTGGGTGTTCCGGTTTCTTCCTAGAGTCCAAAAATGTGTAAGTTAGATGAATTAATCATGGTAAATGCGCAGAATTACGAAGATAGGCGATGAACCTGAGTAAGATGCTTTTTTTGGAGAATCTGTGCAGACTTGATGAGCCAAATAGCTTCCTTTTGCACTGTAGGGATTCTATTCTATGGATCCTTCGGATAGAGCACCCAGATCTTCTAAGAAGCAATTAAAATTTGTTGTTAGGTTTTTGGATTGTGTTTTTGTTTTGCCTACAGTTAAAATCTTGAATTTTTCCTCAACAAAAGTGGCATGAGGGAAAAAAAATGAGAACATGAAAGTACTAAGTATGTGCAAGTTTGCAAGCAGAGAAAGAGGAAAAGTCTGGTATGGAGAAGATATTATCTACTGTAAGTAGGTAATCTGACTTTGGAACCAGTTTATCCTCCATAGATATGTGACTGTCACAGCAAGTGTATCCTCATAAGCAGAGATATCTAAGCTGCACTCCAAATGGAAGTGAGAAATGCGCCAAAGTAATATCATGACAGAGTTGTCTTGATTTGTTTGTGACTTGTGTAGCGCATGGCCCAGTGCTAATGTTACATCATTGGAAAATATTTTTGAGATCACAGTAATACTTAGTTGCCTGATCAGGAAGTTATTGACTGATCCTGGAAAAATGACTGGGCGTGTTGGAGAATTACACACATTTAAACTCCTCCTGAATTCACAAGACATGAGAAAAATGAAGTACCAATCCCAATGGATTTCTCCATTTCCCCGCTACTGCCTCTCATTGTCATTGAATGAGATCTTTCTAAATGAAGTTTACCTGGTGACTGAAAGACTTGGAGCATCACTCAGTACTCCTTTTTCTCAGGTGGGCACAGAGGACCCCTGTTGATGACAATGGAAATGTAGTAGAAACTATTGGTATTAATTTTCTTTCAGTTTAATTTTTAAAAATCTACCAGTTGCCCCCAGTAGGTGTTCCTCCCTTGTGCAGTCTTAATTCAAAACAAACGCCAATAAATAGAATTTAAATGAAGTTGAAATAGCAATATAACAAAAAAAAGTAAGATTTTGAGAAATATCGTTTAGAGGATCCCTCTTGCTGCACTATAGCCGTATGGTAGGAGGAAAATGGTTATAGCATTGCGTTGATTACTTAACCAGACATTTAAACCTCCTTAATGAAAAGCCATTAGCCAGTTATAGAAGGAAATCAAAGGTCAATTCTCAATTTTGCACACAACTCTCCTGGACCAATAAACCATGACACAATCAGTAGTAGATAGTGTTGCATTCAACCATTGATCTTTAACACGCATGTCTTAATTGTGACCAAGTTACAGTGTTAAGAATCAGAAGATGGATCAACGGTGACCGGATAAGGTGTTCCTTTGCTATTAGCTTTCTCGGTGAAGTCTGCAACTGTGGATTGAAAGGATGTCCCTGCTTTAAGTCATTTGCCCATTTTCCTCCTTGAAAATATTTGGGTGTAGTGAGTTGCAATGAGATGAATGTGCTGAGGTCTCTTCCCATAAAAAAAAGACAACTACTGATGTGGATGTTGATGTGTGTAGTCAGATATGCCAAGACATTAATTGCCTCTGGCTGTTCTACAGTGTTATTCAATAAGATGAGATGGAAGTCTAACCCAAAAAGCATATTTTGGAGCCTTTTTAGTTGACACTTGCCAACTTCACTGTATGTAAATAGAAGCCGGAGACTTGGCTTGGTGCTGAGGTTGATTTCGGTACCCTGCTGTCCCTCAACATGACCTTCCCCACCCCAAATATTCCATCCCATCTCATATAAAGCATACCACAGCAGAACTGTAGTTGACACCTGGTTGGATTTACTGCAGACCTGATGAAAGAGACAAGACTTGAAGTAAGCTGCAGGTAAGTTTTTTTTTAAAGTTTACTTTAAACAAATTATTTTTAGGTACATAAGTTTTTAGTTTTGTGGACTGGGCCTCAGGAACCACTGGTATATCTCATGTCTTCCACTGTTATGAGAGCAATCACTGCAAGATGCCAGATTGAGTAGACATCATGGTTAGCTTCTGACCTCTGCTGATATCCAGCTCCACCTGATGATCCAGTTACAGGTATTGCACCATGACTCCGTAACAATTCTTCAGATAGTCATGTCTCCCTCTCAAAATGACTGATGTAAGCCACCGAATTAGTGCTACAACAGTGTTCCGTTAGCGATGGACTCAATTCAGCTGTTTAGTGGCATGCTGTTGTCTTCCAGAACCATCAAGTTTATTCTTTTATTCCTTCACATAAGTTGTCTTCATCCATACCTCAAATCTTCAGGCGTGTATTCCATCAGAAACAAAAACACTTCACTGAAAACAAATGTTACTGCTATTATTGTGTCTCGCACTTTGAACACTTTAAATCCCAAACACCTACTACTTCTGATGGTTATAAGTTGGCTGGCTAACTTTCAGCAGAAGCTTTGTCAATTAGATTGGAAGCTCCTTTTAATTAGGGGCTTTGTTTCCCCCTCGGGAGAGTAAAGGCATGACGAATGCCATTATACAGGATGCAGCCCAAGTTCTGAAGAGTGTAAAAGGTGCTGACATCATCTGACTCTTCCACTACATGTCCAGCTGAAGTAGAGGAACACTTGCCTGCAGGAGAGGGGATGCAAAGCTATTGTGGCCTCTTCTGTTTGCAGATGGTGTTGTGAATTTGATCAATTTTGTTGCAATTTAGTAAAGTGCCAATCACTGCACGTTGTTGACCTTTGCTGCCAAATCACTCAATAATAAAATGGAGTTGATGGAAATATCACTCATTCACAATTTGCCCCATAGACCATAAAATTGATGAGCAGACCTTCCAGTGGAGTCTTCAGATTTCTCAACTCCCTGCTTGAAGAAACAAAATCCTCATGTTTCACTACAGCTACATTCTCAGACATTTGCAAGCTATGTACTTGGGACCTATTAGAAGAGGTAACCACAATATATAGTGAAGGTTCTCAGGGAAATTGAGCTGGTTGTCAGTAGAGATTGATTCATGGGTGTAGGTACAATTTCAGTCACTGATCCACTGTTATTTTTCATTTATATTAATAATTTGGATGAGAATATAGGAAGCATAGTAAGTTTGCAGATGACACCAAGATAGGTGGGATAGTGGCAGTGAAGAAAGTTATCTCCAATTGCAACGGGATCTTGATCTATTGGGCCAGTGGGCTGACAAATGGCAGGTGGAGTTTAATTTAGATAAATATGAGGTGATGTATTTTGGTAGATTGAGCCAGGACAGGTCTGAGAATCATAGAACCCTACAGTGCAGAAAGAGGCCCTTCGGCCCATGTGCACCGACCACAATCCCACACAGTCCCTACCCCCATATCCCAAATATTTTACTCACTAATCCCTCTAACCTAAGCATCCTAGTACACTAAGGGGCAATTTTAGCATGGCCAATCAGCCTAACCCGCACATCTTTGGACTTGCTCAGTCAATGGTAGGGCATTGGGGAGAGTTACAGAACAAAGAAATCTAGGGGTACAGGTTCATAGCTCCTTGAAAGTGGAGTCGCAGGTGGACAGAGTAGTGACGAAGGCATACTTAGTTCCATTGGTCAGAACATTGAATACAGAAGTTTTGTTGAAGTTGTTCAAGACATTGCCAAGGGCACACTTGGAATACTGTATATAGTTCTGGTCACTCTATTATAGAAAGGATATTCAACTAGAAAGAGTGCAAAAAAGACTTACTAGAATGTTACTGGGACTTGATTGTTTGAATTATAAGGACAGGCTGGATAGACTGTGACTTTCTTCTCTGGAGCATAGAAGGCTGAGGAGTGATCTTATTGAGGTTTCTAAAATAATGAGGGGCATAGATCAGCTAGATAGTCGATATCTTTTCCCGGAGATAACGTGAGTTTAAAACTAGAGGGCAGAGGTTTAAGGTGAGAGGGGAGAGATTAAAAAAAAGGGTCCAGAGAGGCGATTTTTTTTTCACAGAGGGTAGTGAGCCTCTGGATCAAGCTGCCAGAGGTAGTAGCAGAGGCGGGTACAATTTTGTCATTTAAAAATTGTTTAGACAGTTATATGAGAAAGGTGGGTATAGAGGGATATGAGCCAAATGAGGGCAGTTGGGAATTTTTTTTAAAAAGGGCAGCATGGACAAGTTGGGCAGAAGGGCATTTTTCCATGATCCAATACTGTAGAAAATGTTAAAACAATATTGTGGAAAACCCAGCCCAACTTTTTGTTTCTGTATCCTGGCCATGAAGTTAATAAAACCTTGACGTAACTTGTAAAACTTATTTTGCGCAAGGGAACATTGCTATTCTTTGGAAACTGTATGTTTTCTCCAGCTGATGCCTCTGTCCCACAGCACAAATGAAGATTTTGTCTCTTTTAACCTTAGCTGTTAACACTCTACAAATGTATGCGGTGCAGATTTTTAAGTGTTTCAAGTATCTCCTATTAACATAGAATGGCAGTGATGACATGAAAGCTCCTTGACATAGTAACCTCATTTCTACAGGGGGAACAATTCTTGACATAGATGTGTAGATCATTGGGCAACACATGACATAGCTTTGGGACAGCTTGTGTGAAGTGTAGGCTACCAAGACTGGGAACTTTTCACATGTTCAGTTACTGCTTCTGGGCCTGTATCAGATATGGACAAAATACTCTGATATCCATAACCTACAATATTTTGGAACCCCCTTCCCTACCCACTTAGAACCTTAGAACCCATCTTTACCATCTCCATATTGCATCAAAGTAAACAAAGCAAAAAAAAAAATTAACAGAGGCCTTCCCAGTTAAATAAAGTTGGACAAAAATGAAGGAAGAAAGAAATACCAACTTACCTTCTGTTATCACCACCTGGAACCTGCAATGCAACAATTAGTTTTATGTTCCCAGATTTTATGGGAGAAGTTTAAATCCTGGATTGGATCGCATCCAATTTGTAAAACAGGGCCAAGATCTACCTCACAAAATTAAATCGATTTTTTTTTCAGCATGAGCCAAAAGGACAATCTCTGCCAATCTGCTGTGAATTCTGCAACACAATCTGAGAGACTGTATGACTTTGTATGGTCCAAACAACTGTGGATGAACTAGCTGGTTACAAAATACAATGCACAGCCTGCAATATTACCTCGTATTTTGTAGGGCTAAGAAAAAAATCAACGGCACATTGAGAACTGAAAAGAACTATTAGCTTTTCGAAGGATTAACTATTCATTGAACACAATGTAGACTATATAATCTGTATTCCCTAAGTATACAGATAACCCTTAATCTAAGAATAACTGTAAATAGTAACTGAACCTAATGCTCAGTTACAATACTGCCAAGCTCTAATTTTCTAATATAGTGGCGATGCGTTTCACAAAAGGGGAGCAGCAATCTAGAGGTTAAAATCCATATTCCATCATTTTGAACTGGCATTCCATATAGGGGAGTCTAAAACTAGAGGGCATGCATTTAAGGTAAGGGGGAGATACAAAAAGGATCCAGAGGGGCATTTTTTTTTTACACAGAAGGTGGTGAGTGTCTGGAATGAGCTGCCAGAGGTGGTAGTAGAGGTGGGTACAATTTTGTCTTTTAAGAAGTGTTTAGATAGTTATATGACTAAGATGGGTATAGAGGGACATGGGCCAAATTTAAGCAATTGGGACTAGGTTAGGGGTTTAAAAAAGGACAATGACATTGGAAAGTTGGGCCAAAGGGCCTGTTTCCATACAGTAAACCTCTATGACTCTATATCTGATGAGAAAAAAAAACTAACATAACAATGATAGTTCATTTGTCTTAAAAATCCAACTGGTGAGGGAAATATACCACTTTTATCTTGCCTAGTCTACACATTATTCCAGTCCACACTACGCAGTTAACTCTAATGCCCTCTGAACTGGCAAAGTAGACCACTGATGCAGATGATCAATGCTTAGAATCTACTACCACCAACAATACTAATTTAGGATACATAGGGATGCGTAATCTACTACTCAGCTCAATTTACCTGCTGAGAACATTTTTAGTCACAATGGCAATTGAGAAGTATTGCAGATTAATCCAATGAATTTTGAATTCACACATATTAATCCTTTTATATGCAGATTCCAGTTACTTATAAAATATTTCACATATCACTTTTAACCTGTGATTGTTTAATACATTTCTGAATCTATGCAAGTATTCCTGCGTGCAAGATTGATAAATATCTCATTGTGGACCTGTCCTGAAAGCTACTCACCCTCCATGCTGCTGAACTGTAATCGAACTGAACATCAAGGATCAGATTATTTTGTTTCTGAATGAGATTTTGGAATAATCAAATTGATTTTTTTTAAAAAACCTGTGATGGACAATGTTTTTTAAATCGTATTTACAATTTGGACTAAACTACCCCAGAAGAAACCAACAACCCTAGAGTGTTCAGAGCACAGGACAATAATTCTCAATAATAATCACTTTTGAAAGAAATAACCCGTCTATAGGAGCAGAGAAAGATGGTAGTCAGTCATAATTCAGACCAAAAGAAGGAAGGGGAAGTTCTGTTTTATTTGATTGTAGTAATTGAAAGATATCTGGAAGTTCAATACCCCATCTATGAGTGCTTTTTAGAATGCAAAGACATCTGAGTCAGAAGATGATGGAGTGTTTAGACTAAAATGATGAAGGAATTCAGAGCCTATGTTAAATCAATAAGCTGTGATGAGACTTGATTGTGGCTTGTTAGACTACTTCCCAGTCAGAAGGGGAGTGTGTCAGGGATGTATTCTCAAACTTGTACACCGAAGCTACCTTCAGAGATATAAATGATCTACCAAGTTGCAGCATTGGTTGAAAGTCAACAACTTGAAAAATACAAATAGCACTGCACTGACTGCAGATTCGGAAGAAGCACTACAGGAAATTGTAAACTAAGTGAAAGCAAGGAGTGAGGAACATGGACTAAGAATAAATGTAAAGAAGACGATGATGAGCAGAGACCTAATCCCAAAAATGGGCAGTGAAGTAAATGGAGAAGGCTTGGAACATGTTCACACAGGGAGACGGTTACATAGTGATATTAGGCTGGACGAGTAATCCTGAGACCCAGGGTAATCTGGGGACGTGGGTTCCAATGCTGCCATGGTAGATGGTAAAATTTGAACTCAATAACTATCTGGAATTAAATGATGACCAGAAAGCCATTATCACAAAAACTCACCTGGTTCACTAATATCCTTCAGGAAGGGAAATCTGTTGTCCTTACTTGGTCTGGCCTGCATGTGAATCTGGATCCACAGCAATGTGGTTGGCCCTTCAATGCCCTCAGATGGACAATAAATTCTGGACAAGCCAGTGATGCCTACATGCCATGAACAAAAATTTAAAAAGCGTTGGGCAGACTACCACATGTTGCGAGATGCAAAGGAGAAAAGAGATGGTCAAGACCAGACTGATGTGTTAACATCAAAGAAACTGAACGGAATCTTAGGAAAAGAATATTGAGCTGCTGCTTCTTCTATGTTAAATGCCTTGCAGACATGGGCAACAAAGAAAGCTGAGTGCATTTCAGAATATGGGATTATAAAAGGATTTTCTATGTATCTTGAGCATGTACTGGAAATGGCTGGAGCAAAAGGACATTAGTGGAGAGCATCAGAAGATAATATTTTGGTTACATTATAGTGGACAGGAGGGAATTATTGAAGGGGGAAATTGACAGAAAATGTATGAGAAGGAAGTAGGAAAATAAGGATGACCTATATAATGGACTGGATGCAGCTGACCTATATATAACACAAGGACAGAGTGGGACATGCAATTAACCTAGGAAAAAGATGATACCAACAAATTCCAAACAGATTCTGATAGTCTTTGAGTTCCATGGCATCTATTAATATGAGTGCAGGGCTGTACTGACTTCTAGTGTAGAGTTTGTCATTCAATAGAAACTAATCTTTAATATAACCAATTAAATTATCTACAGGGAATTGAAGTTCTTCAGGGTACATCTAGATACCTGTCCTAACACACTATAAAGGCTAATATTCACCCTCTGTGAGGGCTAATGCATACTATTCGCAGAACTACAAGAATACTGTATACAAACGATCTTCTTTCTGACTGCATGAAAATGATTTAATTATTTTGAACAAAAAAACAGCTCTTTCAGAAACAAAAGCTTTTGATCAAGAATGGAACTTGTGCACCGTGACTTAATTCTAACCAAGACTTAGCCAGTGAAATAAAAGATTTGCATGATAGATTTCAAAAGATGTTTGGTAATACCAAAAGATCACTATTCTCACCAGAAATCATTAGCGGTAAACTGCAGAAAGGTTGTGTTTTCATGTTTAAACCAAGTTCTGTTTCATCATCGTAGTAAAAGGAGCATTGATCAAAACACACTAGGTACATCTTTTGATGTTAAGATTTTTAAAATTTCTAAATCCTTCTACATTATGCATGTGTTTTCTGGCAAAAGTTTTTATACTGCCGGTTCCTAGCTATTCATGTTTGGTGTCTAGAATGTCCCTTGGTGATCTGTGACTAAACTTCCGGAGGTCGTTCCTGAAGTTAATCCAATCCCCCTTTTATCACTGTTTCTCTTTACTGTTACGGCTATATTTCTTAATTATATTATTTTCCGCTCCTTCTGTGATCTGTTTTGCTGCTATGAAATTGATCAGTGGATAGAGAAAAATACTGATGGTTTTTGTTTGGGGGTGGGTTTTGTGATGCAAATGAAGTTGCTTACTGTATTTCACATTATTTGAAACTGTGTATGTCCGCTTTAAATATAATGTGCCATTTGTCATGTAACCGAGAAAGGTTTCAAGTTCAACCAGTGGTATGTGCTGCTTGACCCATTTCAGACAGAGCTGAAGGGTTGAACATAAGACAATTCAACTTTTTATTAGTGATTCTTTTTAAAAATAAGTAACTGCTTTCCTGTCATCATTCTTCATGATGTGAGGGTCACCTGCAAAGCCAACATTTATTGTCCAGCCTACAATTTACTGGACAATAGGTGATTGGAACTGGACAGAACTGGATATACTCAGTAATGCAATTAATTGGTCATTGCAGAATAAAGTAGATAAAATGGATCACAAATATTGAAAATTATAAGTGCACTCCAGTTTGCTACATTCCCTCAAGTAATATCTTGCAGTACACAAAAAGGTCCATACCAGTGCTGGCTCTTTGGTCAAATGATCTACTTGAACCCACTCCTTGCTTTTTCGCATCGCTCTGTAAATTTCTTCCTTTCAAGTATTGAACCAATTACCTTTTGAAAGTTACTATTCAATCTGTATCCACCACCATTTCAAGATCATAAATCATTGTGTCAAAAAAATGTGTGGTGCAATCTGTTGAAATATTCTACATTCTACTCCAGTAAACACACTTTAGCTTGAAGTTGTTTACAATTTGGATTTATACGCAATAGGTGTGAGTCAGTCATTCTATTTTTACTGTTGTCCAGTGTCTTTCATTGAGGTTGAAGTGTGTGTGTTCCTTAGGAGCAGGAAGATACGCACCCTGCGCAGAAGACTAGCCATCCTCTACCTGACATCTTCAGCAGCATGCTTAAGGATACGACAGATGAACACCGAGCTCACCTATTTGATCTGAACTGCAGAATTTGTACAGGTGAACAACACTCAAATATTTTAGGATTTATCATGAACACTTGTCACTGCAGTATTTTGCACTAGTGGCATGAGAGCAAAACCAAACTTGTGCAGCTTCAATCACCTTTACACCAATGAAATAAATAGGATCATACAGCACAGTAGAAGGCTATTTGACCCATCCTGTCTGCTGACTCTTTGAAAGAGCTGCCAATTCGTCCTGCTGTCCTCTGTACTTTCCTGTGGACCTGCAGGTTTTTCCTTTTCAACTATGCATCAAATTTCCTTTTGAAAGTTACTATTGAATCTGCTTCTACCACTATTTTTAGGCAGTGCATTCCACATCAACATAACTGTCTGAATGTTGATAAGTCATGCAGGCATCAATGCAACCATTTTCAGTGCTTATCAACATTCTGGTACTTTAATTGAATTGTATCTTGCATGAATCTGTTTAAAATTAATTGCTTGTTGAGTCTTATATGCAGTTATATATATAAAATAATTGACAGTCTGAGGCGTAATTTAAAAATGTTTAAATAAACGTAGGGTTATACTTAAAGGCTCTACACACCTGGCAAGGCCTCTCAGCGCATACAATATACAACTAAACTGCCACTGAGAGAGTCCTTGGAAGTTACACTCGTTTACAATATTGCTTTATAATGAGCTAATACTCAGTGCGTTAAAAGTGCAGTTGTGTGGTTAGTAGAATCTAATTCGATCCAACTACCTCATTTCACTACAAATCTAAAGTAGCCATGACACTTGCATGTTAAGTTGGAGAATTTTTAATGGTTCAAGTTCTAATTCTCTGCTGGCTCCCAAATGAAAGTGGAATTTCAATTAATGAGCAAATCTTATCTGCACCTAATTCCATTTCTTAAATTTTGTCTCTGCAACATCATTAAAGATGAGCTAACATGCTTGGGAAACAATATTGACAGTAAAATAGGCATAAATTCAGGCTATTTATTTAAGGAATAAAAGCAATTAGCTCTAACACAAGCCAAATCTGTATTAAAGATAATCCCAAACTTTTAACTCATTTTGTTCATTTGCACACTCCCTTTAGGAAAAGTTCAACTGTCAGATGACGAGCCAATACCGAAGAAGCCGAAAGTGGTAACCAAAAAAACAGAACCAAAAATGAAATCAAGGCCTGATGTGAGACGTCAGCAAGAACAAGACAAAGCAACAGTGACTGTTTCAGCACCGGGAGAGAGCCATGATTCAACCCAAGAAATGACCCCTCTTCCTACTCCACCAGTAGTCTCTGTGGCTACCAAATCAGCTACTTCACAATCCACTTCAGAATCTGTCAGCAACTCCTTCGTATCACCAGCAAATAATCAAACTGGAGCTGCCACGACAGATAGAACACCCATCACTGTAGGTTCTTCACTTAGCACCTCTGTTGCCCTTAAGCCTATATTATCAGCATCTTCAGCTGGTTCCACAGTTTCTCAGTCAGCGATGAGGAGAACTTTTGGTGCTGAAAAGGAGGAGGAGACGTCAAAATCCATTTTGACATCTGCAGCTCCCAAATCTATACTGTCAAAACCAGCAACTGCACCTGAGCAAAGCTACACCGTATCATCAACAGTAAGGTGTGTAAGGGAATTACTTTACCAACCCAAATCCACCAATCATAATATTCAGGCTAGATTTGTGCACAAAATAATTCCAAATGGGGGTGAGTAGCAGCTCTCAAACAGGAACCAGCGTTACTTGCAGTACAGAACAGTTCATCCAGGCATTTGTAAATGTTATAGCTCAATTGAATGAAGCAACTTGTATTCTTGAAAAAGTATAGTCTATGTCAGTAGAACACAAATATACTTGTTACCAATGGGATTCAGAATAAAGGCCAGATGACCTTTACCCTGGAGAAGGGCTGTAAAATGAACTGGACAGGAGCCAGGAACCCCAGTTGGTTTTACATAACATATCTAAGCTCATTTCTTCTCTTCCTGTTGAACTCCTAGTAAATACAAGTTCTCATGCCTACTGTTTCAACTCCATACTAAAACCCCCAAATGACTGAAATTCAACATGTAAGATTTGGATTAACAGTTGCTAAAACACTTCTGGACTTGAGCATTATTGTTGTCACTTTGCAGATGACAAGATATGCAACATCGGAACGGGGATAGTCTACTAAAAAGGGAGAGGGCCTGGGTAAGATACTCTGTCAGAGAGTCCGTGCAGATTCAATGGGCTGACTGGCCTTCTGCATTATAGGGATTCTGTAATAACCCCTTAATCCTATGGCATCTGTAACCTAACTCCACATGTCTACGCTCCATATCCCTTCATGTCTTCAGTTAACAATATCAATCATTCAGTTGATTTAACAAAATTTCTACCCTTTGTGTGTACAAATGTTTTTCATTTCAGTCCTGAAAGATCCGGCTCTAGTTTTTAGACTATGCCCCTGATCCTGGACTCTCCAATGAGCAGAAATTGTTTCTGCTCTATTCATTTTTTAATACCTTGAAAACTTCAATAAAATCATCTCCTGGCCTCTTCAATTCCAGGAATATGGCCATAATTTATGTAATTCCTTCTCACAATTTAACCTTTGGAGTCCAGGTATCATCCTGGTAAATCTATCCTGTATTCCCTCAAAAGCTAGCATCCTTCTGAAGGTGTGGTCCTCTAGGTCAAGCTGCTGACAAAGTTCAACACAGATCTTTCCATACAGAAAAAGCTTGATTGATAGGAATATGCTAGCTGCAAATGCAATGAACAGTCTAATGAATGCTCCTTGAAAGAAGGTTAAAACATTCCCTAGCAATCAGTATATGTACGTGATATATCAGCATAAGAAGAAACCAGTAAATCTCCTTTGTATGTTGTCCACTCCATTTTGAAGCGAATATTTCAATTGTCTGATGACCATTCCAAAGTTAGACTGGGCAACTGTAAAGTATACCTACTTCTGAGTAACTACCAATTGGGGCAAATTAATATCCACCCTTTGCTAAGGACCAGTCCAGCAAAAACTTCACTGAAGTATGAGCCAAAACCAATGTGAAGCCCAAGAAAATTGGAGATGAAAGTTGGTTGCAGAAGTGGATTTTAAGGAGGGTCTTGAGGGACAGAGAAGCTAAATGAGTTTAGGAATTGCAGAACTTGGGGCCTAGGCAGCTGAAGGTATGGCTGCCAAGGGGAAGGATTGAAGTGGTGGTTGCCCTGGGAGCCAGAGATATGGAGAACTTGGGAGAATTAGAAGGCTGGAAGAAATTTGAGATGGAATGAGGCAAGACTATGGATGGATTTAAATTTTAAATGTATGACTTTGAGGGGCGAGTTAACAGGTATGGGCAAAGCTTTACAAAGTACAGGAACCCAAAGCTGCTCCATTTTTAATGCGCCTTGTGAAGTTTATCTTGTATTCCTTGCTATGCTTTTTTTCAATGAAAAATCAGCAAATTCTGGATATTTGGAATTCTCATTCAAAAGGCTGTAGTTACTGGAACAGTTGGAGTTCAGATGCACCAATTGATTTTGTTGTGAGCCATGAGATACTTGAATGTTTCAGGGGACTTCTTGGCTCCTATATTTCTGCATTGAAAATCTGTCCAGTTAATAAAGGTAGAAAAAGTAATCCAGAAAATGACAAGCCAGTGAGTTTGATCTCAATTTCATGCGGAGTTAATGAACCCTTCCTGAAGATAATATGGAAATCTGAATAAAAAGTTAAAAAGGTAGCCAAAATGGATTAATGAAAGACAGGTCTTGCCAATCTAGGAATACCCAGTAGTGGGATAAAAGCAAATTACTGCGGATGCTGGAATCTGAAACCAAAAGAGAAAGTGCTGGAAAATCTCGTCAGGTCTGGCATCATCTGTAAGGAAAGAAAAAAACTGATGTTTCCCAGTAGTGGGAAGCTTTGGGAGCCATGAGTCCAAAGTCACCTGTTTCTCCCAAGTATGGTACACTCATGGCACAGATCACAAGACATTATTTGCTGAAACAAATATATCTCCTTTACATTTGAATTAATGCTAATTTGTAAAGGATTTATCAATATATATGAAGTAGCAAAGTTTGTCACTAAAGCCTTTCCAGTCTCTGGATCTATTGATTATCTCAGAGAGAGAAGAAACATTTTTCTTGCACACTAATTACTGGCTTTCTCTGAGGGCATGTCAGGAACTTAATAGGGATAAGGCAGTGGAAGTGGTGGACTTGGATTTCAGAAAGTCCTTCAACTCAGATCCTTTGAAAAGGCTGCTGCTTGAATGAATAGGTATCTGGCTGGCTGAACATAAGGGGAAATGATACAGGGATTGTGAGTTTAGGAGAATATTGGCAGTGGGATCACACATGTCTGTTTTGGGTGGTCTTGTTTAACACATTCTAAATAATCTGCAGTTAAGAGCCACAAGCACACTGGCTAAACTTGCAGATTCAAATGAAGATGGTAAAGCTGCACAGGGTAAGTTAAAGAAGAATTTGGGAATTGTACAGGCAGATGGTGAAATTTAATACAGAGAAATGCAAATTTCCTCTGAAAGGGCGAAAATATCCGGGAAGAAAGACTATTACTGACGTGGAAAGGCAATAATGCACGTGGAAGATTAGAGTTATACAGGTTCTGATTGTCAATAAATTGAATTATTGCAGCAATGCTTGATAGCATTTAATAATCAGTTGCTGAAAAGTATTAAACAGCCTATACTGAAGTAATATAGTGATGCAAACCTGCTACGTTATAAATCATTGCACTATATGCAGAATATTGTGTACAGTTATGATGACTATGGCACACAGAAAGCAAACCAGGCTGAATGGAGGGGCAGGAGTTGGAGAAGTAATATTGGAAATTGGGTAGGTACTCAGTGGATAAAACCAGGTTGAAGAGTCGTATGATATCTGTTTATCGGATTCTAAATGAATTGGACAGTGTAGATTGTTACGACTAATGCACCTCATCTGCAACTGTGGACCTTGAGGACCTGTCCTGTACTCAAAAGTGGGTTAAATTCAAAACTTATCTGACAGAAACATTGGGGTTAAATTTAATCTCGCAAGTCAAGAAAACAAGGAGATTGGATTTTAAAAAAAAGGTTTGCACCTTGCCTGATATCCCTCCCACTTACTTCAGTGGAGAGTAAAATTGAGAAGGATGCAAACCAATGTTGCACCTGATGTCAGTTTCACAATCAGTCACAGGTTAAAATTTGTGTCCTATATTTCAGAGTGAGTGGTCAGGATATAGAATAGATTCTTTCCTGCACCCCCCCCCACACACACACACACACACACACACACACGGCAAATAGTGGAAGCAGTTCGCAATGATTCATTCAGATGCTCATGAGATGTATTTGTTTCAACAAATAACATTTTTGGATCCACTGCGTGAGTAATCTGAAACATGATGTGTTGTGAATGTACCAAGCTTCAGAGGAACAGGTAACTTTGGACCCATGGTTCCCAAAGCTCCCCACTACTTAGATTTTCCTTACAATTGATTGTTGTGTTTAGTCAACAACTCCATTATTGTCATATCACATGACCATTGGGATGATAGATGGTGAACTAGATGGACCTAGGCTTTTCTTGTCCAGCAGTTCCTGTGTCCTAATCAGCATCTGAAAGGAGAAACAGTAGATTAGTATTTCACTGACACATCATTTCTCTATTGACTCTGTATTCTTAAAGACAAATAAAATCCCATTAAGAGGGCTCAAGTGGACCTCAAATAAATATTGTTAATTTTGAACATCCATCCTGGGTGTTACAGCAATCTAAGTTAATGTGGTTTCTAAAATTATTGGGGAAAATAGAATCTGGGTAAATGTTACACCAAACAAGCAGTTAGTGAGCTGGTGTTCCTGTTCCATTAGGTTTGTCTGACTGACACTTTCTGTTGCAGGATTTCAGAGGCAAAGACTCCAGCGGAATTAGATACTTCATTGTTCCTGTCTCACTTAGATGCAATTTGGAAAGGGTTTATCAATATGCATGGTGTAGCAAAGTTTGTCACTAAAGCCTATCCAGTTTCTGGATCTATTGATTATCTCATAGAGGTAAGAATAATTTTCTTCCCCCTCCCGCATTCCCTGGCAAATGTTCTCCCTTTTTCGGATGGCGTTAACTCATTGCTATGAAATTTCATAAGCAGCACTTTACTGAACTGACCAACCTTTCTGTCTTAGGCCTAGATAATTTGATTTGATGATGATCTAGACATAGGACCGTGAAGGATATCACTACCAGATTCTGTCCTATTGTGAACCTGTACTGAATACTCCACGGGCTGAATAATTAGCATTGATGAAAAAAAAACACTCGAGACTGCATCTAGCCATTCCTATTGGAAATTGTGCCTACACATTATAAGAGCATGCTGGCCTTGAGGGATCTCCTGATACAGTTTTGTAACTGCTTGATGTACTGCAATTTGTGCATACTGCTGGTTTTAAGTCTACTTAATTATTCCTAGCAAGTATATTTTACGCTAAGAATTGGGGAGTCAGGAGCTGGGAAGTGAATCAGGTCATGTTCAACATTGTAAAGCCAACAATGGGGCACGCACACACATGAATCACAAGTGAACTCTTCTACTTGTAGCTGTGGAGCCAGAAGAAGCTTTAAGGGTGTTTTTCACAGTGCACAGGAACAGATATGAACAGTGTTTGCTCTTTAATTAAATATGGAAACTGAATTTCAATTCAAATACATCACAAGTGTTTATGTTTAGGATAGTTTACGATACAGAGTCCAGGAATTGATTGAAGTGATAAAAGTGTCACTCAACAGTGTTTCTAAAATATTATTTTCTGTTGTTTGCTGGCAAGATGTCATAGCAAATAGTCTGCTGTGTTCAACTATGGAACTTTAAAATTTTGATATTTTCCCAGGTCCTTTGAAGTGTAGTGTTTTTTTTAATTAACCTTAATTAAGTTATTTTTAAAAAACTTTTCCTGTAATGAATCTTGATTTTGGAACCCCCCTGTCAGGGGTTTTAGAAATTAAGACTTTAAATATGTTTCTTTTATTATAGTTTAAAACCAAATGAATGCAAAATGGCCCCAAGTAAGAGGGAAGTACTGGACCAATGATAATTTAAAAAGTAATGATAACGTTATTAACCATCATCCTGAAACACTTCACTTTTCATATTGTCTCAGCTGACTCTTCTCAACTCTGATGTTAAAATAACACCTTTTGTACATTTTGTTGTCCCCAAGAAACAAAAATCCTTCATCACATTTGTATTAGTTATTGTCATCGATTTTGAGAGATAATTTTCTCGGTATATTTTTCACCAAAAGGTGGATTTCGTAAAGCCAATAAATATTAGCTAGTTTCCATAATTCCAGTGGTTTTGGATGTAATGTTGGTATCAGGTGAGGGGAGCAGAGAAATAGCTTCACAGGTACAGCAAAGGTCTGAGGTGGTCATTTTCTGCTTAGTCGTAATATAGGTGTTATTTTGCCTTCTATTTGGGTTTTCTATCTGTGATTTTTATGCCAACCTCAACTTGTCTTAGCATTTTTAGTAAATTTAAATTTTTTTTTGAATGCTATAAACTACTCTGATCGTAGTATTGAGTTTATTATTTCCCTTTGCATTTTTTTTAAAAATGTTACTATTTGTGTGTATTCTTAGGATTTGCCAGATACAATTCATATTGGTGGCAGGATTTCACCCCACACAGTCTGGGATTATGTAGGAAAACTGAAGTCATCTCTTTCCAAGGTATTGTACTGTGATTTAATCAGCCTCATAGTTATAATTCATTTTTAAAAATTATGCAAAATTCATCATATAATTTTGTTTTCACTCTATGATTGGGAATTTGCATGTCTTTATAGTTCCATTCATTCTTTGATATCATCTGTCATTCTGAAAAGTTTAGTCTTAAATATAATCATTTCATCTTTCTGTTGCAAGTAAGTTATTCAGACTTTCCAGTTGATGTTAAAAACACCCATTCAACAATTTCTGGATTATTCTCTTCTGTCAAACAGAGTGAGCCAAAAGCATTCTGTGCATATCATCAATTCCACTGCTCCTGACTAGAGAAACTAGTGCACAGATTTAAGATTGTAAGATTACCTTTGTAATTAGAAATTGCCAACAGCAGACTTGCAAAATAATTTATTTAAACTGACCCAGTTACTGTGAATGTATTGCAACTACATTTGACCTAACAGAATAGCTACGTGTAACAGCATATTGCAACCACTGGTCAGATTTTAAATCCCACTTTACAGCAGAATTTTTCTTGTAAATATCTAATCTCTGCTTTGTAGCCAAGGTGCATTTTGCAACCCTCTGTGCAGATATTTGTCAACAGTTTTCATGATGAAGGAACTTTTTATTAACTTTGGAGAATATAAAGAATGTTTTTGTAATAATATATTCCAAATGAATGTCCAGAATTCTAAACGCATTTAAGAAAAAATAACCAGAACAATTGTCTCTGGTCCTGCTGCAATTTCCTGTGTGCGTGTTTGTTTGTATACATCTGTAGCAAATCTTCTCCCATCAGCAATTAACTGTTACTGATTCTCTAAGCATAGTGACTTCAAATACACAGCATATCTGCGGTATTTGAATGCACGAGAATACCATTGTGAACCAAAATAGTAGGTTCATTTGTGGGACCAGTGTCAAAAAATTTAGAAGATATATACTTAAGTGCCAAACTGGCATTCCCAAGTAATGGTTAGTAAGTGTGTACTGGTTATTTGACAAAGCTACTGCGTGATTTCATGAGATTATCAAAATATGGATCTGAAAAGTTGTTATATATGAAATCAGTCTTGGCTGTTGGTGTTAGCTGATTTTTATCGACATGTATTTGCATTTATATAGCACCTTTAATATAATAAAATATTCTGAGGTGCTTCACAGGAGTAGCTTGCTATCAGTATGCACTGGAAACTATATCAACTCTTCCACCTGTAGCTTAACTAATTTAATGAACTTCAAACCTTTGCAAGCTGGATGAAATCATGTGGAACTGATTCAGTGACTGGCTATCGAGCTTCCAGAGCTGCTGTGTTGAGGCCCAAATGGAGCTGATCACACCAAAAGCTATGAAAGCCACCTCATGAATATCACTTAAATATGTGACCTCTGCCGCTTAGGGCTGGTGCACAGAATACAGTTGCATAGAGGCTCGCTGAAATTCATGAGCCTGCAACCATTAAAGGGCTGCAGCTTACATTTAAAGGGATGCACCCATTCAAAGGTAAGTGGTCACATGTAGGAATCGATCTTGTTGATGCCTTTTGGAAGGCTTTGGGTTGCTTTCTAATACTTGAGTCCAAAGGCTATATGGAGATAAAAAATAAATACTGGCAGTTGAAGTAGTGCAGATGTTAATGCGGGTCATGGTGCTGATTGGGTCACTGCAGTGTGAAAAATGGGACAGAACTATTTGTGCAGGACCAGATTAATCACTTCAGTCAATCAGATCACTGGAGCACAAAACCCCCTGACTGCAAGTTGCATGCATCCATTTTTTCCTTTCTCACCCAACTCTGGGAGTGGCCACAGGAATTAACTTGCTGAATACTGCTTGCTACTGATGAAATAAGCAACTGATTAACAAAACTACTGGAGAAAAAGTATTGGGGATAAGCTCGGAATAACTGCAGAAACGAATTCCATGCTCAAAATTTAGATCAGGTCTTCAAACCTCGACCATGAAAGCTCCCCAACACGCATCTTACCTGGACAAACACTGCTAAGAGACAGCTCGGACAAACGTGTATAATTGAAAGGATTTGACTTGTGGGGGCATGCTCACTTCAGCAGTGCAGCCTGATAATTAAAACTTATTTTGGCAAGGCACATTCCCAACTTTGTGCTCATATGTGACCCAGTAGAGTTGGCAGGCAGTCATATTTTGGAGATGAACTTGAGCTGAGGTGCAGATCAGCCAAGCTCCTGTTGAATGATGGAACAGGCTCACAGGGCTGGATGACCTCCTGATCTCCTGTATATAAATGTTGAGATTTGGTGGGAAAGGGCAGTCCAAGTGGTGATGTAGCTACTGTTAGAACTGTAACTGTGGTCTAGCTTTTGTTTTAAGTGTTTTTTGTTTTTGTTTCTTACCGTGGTAATTGCAGGAAGTCTGTCTCATTCGTTTTCACCCAGCCACGGAGGAAGAGGAAGTCACCTACATCTCGCTCTACTCCTATTTCAACAGTCGGGGGCGCTTCGGCGTGGTGGCAAATAACGCCAGACACATCAAGGACCTCTATCTAATTCCACTTGCTGCTAATGACCCGATTCCCTCCAAATTATTACCTTTTGAGGGCCCAGGTAAGAGCAGATTATTTAGAAACATGAGTAGCAAAATGCAAGTTAAACAACTAAAACATTCATAGATAACCTGGCAACACTGCTATAATGCATACACACTGTACTAACACACAGCTATATGATATACCTAGGTGTCCCTGTATGGTGGCAACTCTTTACTGGGGCAGAAAGACCTCTTTCAAGGTATTTTCTCCCCTGTTCAAGAGGGTTTTTTTCTGCAACATTTGTGAGAACTCTGAATCCCTTTCTCTGTTGTGCATGTGAACCCACTATATTTGATACCCTTCTCCTACCATCATTTGTGGGAAGCCAGGCTTAATACCATTAAAACTGACAAGTGGGTGTAATGTTGACCACATTTGGAGGGGGTAGGCAGGAGGGGCCACATGCCAAAGTGATGTGGTTTCAACTCTTCGTCTTTTCCCCCTATATTCCTCTCACCTCACCCAACAGTACAGATTAGATGTCTGAAGCATTATCCAGAGGATACAGATGCGTCTCCCAGTGTTTTGTAGCAGCTTACACACTAATAGTTAAACCCATTAAGTATGTAAGTAGTATCTTCCCAGTAATGTGTGGAATCTATAAGTCGTATATTTGCACAATGACATGATCACAATTGACATTGTTGTATAATCACCCTCTGGTATCGTGATTTGCTACACCACTAATTAAATGAGTTCTGAAAACTAAACAAATGATCGTTACAAACTGTAACGTGATTATAGAAAATTGAGGCTTGCAGTACTGAATGATACTTTCAAAAGCAGTTTGCTATAGGAACTGCCTGAGTATTTGATGTTGTCAGTCCAGTACTGAGAGAGGCAACCAGCCTCCAGATGCCTTTGCACATTAAAGGGGGACAAGTGTCATTTGAAATTCTTAGAACTTAAGAAATAGATTGAGCAGTCTTAGCTTCAAGCTTTTGATTTTTGGCTGATACTGAAGCAACTGGGGCAGCTTTGTGACATAAAGGTGAGTCCATTCAATTTGAAATGTCTGTCACATGTGTGGTAGCGACATTCCTGATAGAGGTTTAATTTAACATGAATTTACCTTGTGTTTCAGTTTATACATTTATTATCTATATATATTTACACAGAAAAGCAGTCTTTTTCTGGCATTCCATCGTATTATAGCTTTTCCAGGACAAGGCTTACAACCTGTCACTGTTATACACTTGTTTCAGAATTTTCTACACCCAAGACTGTTTTCTATTGGATTTTCGTTTAAATGATAAATTACTTTCCTCTAACTCATTGCAGCATCCATAGGGTTGGACTCAGATATGACAATCTCATTAATATTAATAGCACAATGCATTGAAGCATTAGAGTTTTGGAGAATTTAACAGGTATGATGTCCCCTTAAAACAGCTCAACTGCTTGGTTACAAATTTGCCCTTTGCCTATGGTTTTAAACAATTAAAATGCTTGAAGATTTTTAATTCATATTCCATGCATACATGTAACTTTGTCTCACAAGTGTGACCTTTAAACATAGGCAGAAGTATAAAATTTGGAGGTATAAAGCTTTCAGGTAATAGTTTTAACTGTCTCTGTATCAGAGAATATTTGTTCAGCCTCTCTGTGTACGTTTAGGGTTTTACTTTTATTTAGCGTCTTCTTTCCCGGAGCTGATTTCGACATTGGGTAGTTTCTGATATCCTCACTCTTGTATATTTTGTGTACATTTTTTTTTGTTTTCAGTATTGTAACTTTATTTTCATCATTACTATTATTAATAAAGTTATTTCCAGAACATTGCATTTGGGATTCTTGTGAGTTTGAAGTTTTCAGCAGTGGAGGTTCAGCACAAGACACCATGACAGCATTCAGTGGGTTTGAATCCTGGACCCTTGACAGTGTGTAAACTTCAGCGCTTTTAAAGGGAGAGTGTGATTCAGCAGCCAGCATCATGATGGGGTTTGTTGCAGTCTGGAGTCTGCATTTTTCCTCTTTTCAGCATTCAGTGTGGGGAGACTCCTGCATACTTTACCTTTGCAGTGCTGGATGTCAAATTCAGTCCCTGCTCTTTTTTTCATTGGTCATGGTGAATGTGGATTCAGTGTCTGCAGGTAACAGTTCGCCACCTGTTCTTAACATCTGGGAGATTTAGTCCTGCCTATTGTTCATTTCAGTTGTATTATCTGTCTATAAAAATTAATTCCAGAGAGTTTCCATTGGTACCACTTTCTAATAAGTTCTCATTTGTTTTAATGTATAAATTACAACAGAATGACACATTAACAGGGTATCATTTTTGGTTTAATTCCTAGGATCTTGCATTCTGTCCCATTTTATACTCCCTGTTCTAATGTTCTCTGCAGCTGTATGACTAGAATCCATGATCAATGGGACTGCTGCCAATTTTTCTTTTCTCTAGTACTATTCGTGCATCCTGCATTTTGCTCTTACCTCTGAATCTAATTCAGAACTTCTCCCTTCAGAGCAGTTGATTGGGTTAGTTTCAACTCAAAGGCTGACCTGGAGGTTGGTGCTGTACTACTGAAGCAACCACGCTGTCATTCAATGTTCAGTGTTGTGTGATTTGCAACTAGTTTTAATATGCCTTTGGCTAAAGTGTGATCAATTCTGCTAACCCATATATTGTTGAGTGAAACTAGGTTCCATATATTAGCTGAACAGTTTTTTATCCCTTCCCTTAATAACACAAGAATGTTTAGGAAATTACCTCTAAGCTACCATATCTGCTCCTTTTGATTAATATGTCCCATCCACCCTACCTCAGCTTTGGAAGCTAAACAAATTGTCAGCTGCAACAGCAGTTACTGATAACTTATTAAAGTCTAAAGCATTATCTTAACAGGCCAGCAGTGTGTTCTCTGCAATAGGTAGTGATTTTGTTTCATTTGTTCTTGGGTTGTGAGTAACACTGGCAGTGTAGTATTGCACAGCATTAAGACTCTGCCACTATAGTTTGGGAATTGGACTTATATGTAGCAAAGCTCCCTTTCTCTGAGATTATTGGGCTTTTACAACCTACTGCAGCATACAAACGTATGAATTATGAGCAGGAATAAGCCATTTGGCCTCTTGAACTTCCTCTGCCATTCAGTAGTATCATTTCTGATCTAATTATGGTCTCAACGCCACTAACCTGCCTATTTCTGATACCCTTTGACTCCCTTGTTAGTCAAGAATCTCTACCTCTGCCTTAAAAATATTGTTCCCTTGCTTCTACCACTCTCTGGGGAAGGGTTCCACTGACTTGTGACTCTCTGAAAGAAGCAAGACACTCAGTTCAAGGACAACTTATGGATGGGCAATAAATGCTGGCCAGCCAGCAATGCCCATGTCTCACGAATGAAATGACTAATAAAAGAAAACTTTTGCCTCATCTCTATCTTAAATGGGAGACCCTTTATTCTTAAACTGTGACCTCTAGTTCAGATCATCAGTGCCAAAGGATTAGAAATAATCACATAATTAGGGTGTGCTTAACAATGTCATTTTTAACTGTGCTTATTGTGAGAATTCACAGTAAAATGCAGAACTGAATTTGTATGGTAACCTAAGGTAGAGATCATGAGTTTTGTTTTAATTAACATCCTGTTTTTTTAAATTGCTTTGTCCTACAATAATCAGTAGAAAATTACTTTCAGCACAATTACTTTTAACATGCAGACAATTACTTTTAACTCAAAGACACTTCAATAGGTAAATGCAACATCCAGTTTGCTCATGATCCTACAAATGGGAAAAGAAACAAGCTAAATGACCAATAAATTGTTAATTTGTGGGGAATGTTGGCTGGAACACCAGGAAAACTCATTGATCTTCAAATAGCACCAAGGGACCTTATGTCCATCTGATGTGAAAGATTCAAAAATGACATGAATTCAGAATGTCAGAGGTATGTGTAAGTAAGAAAGGCAGAATTTTTTGTGGAACTTTCTTTTTCCATTGAGGGAGGGGTTATGGGAGAGTTTATAAGGAAGGTCAGTGAAATAGAATCTGAACATGGTTTCCAGAGATATAGCGTGAGCAATTATTGCAAAGGATTGCCTCCCCTTAGTGAGTCCTTTTGTTTCTGAATCCTTTGGTTCTTACAAAATTAACATTCAATCTGGGCTTATAAACCATGATTAATGAGCTAAGCAAAGTAGAATGAAACCATAAGCATCTATAAACTACCATCTGCCCCCAGCCCCATTGCTGTCAAAGCCCATTCTTTTATTATCTCTAACTTTGACTTCTCCAAACAGTTCTGCCTCAACCCTCCACAAAGTAAATCCATCCAGAATGGCTGTGACCTGGAGCCACTCTCTCTTCATCCCCTCACTCAAAGGCTCACCAGTTTGATTCCTCAGATGAGAGGGTTTTAAAGTCAAGTTTATTTATTTGTCACAAATAAGGCTTACATTAACACTGCAATGAAGTTACTGTGAAATTCCTCTAGTCACCACAATCCAGCATCTGTTCGGATCAATGCATCTAATCAGCACATCTTTCAGAATGTGGGAGGAAACCGGAGCACCCGGAGGAAACCCACACTGACATGGGGAGAATGTGCAAATTCCACAATGACGAACCTGGGTCCCTGGCGCTGTGAAGCAGCGGTGCTACAGTGCTAACTACTGTGCTACCATGTTGCCCTGTGGAGAGATTGAATAGAATGGGCCTCTACTCTCTGAAGTTTAGAGGAACGAAACTTGATCTCCTTGAAATGTGTAAGATTCTTAGAAAGGTTAACAGATGCTGGGATGTTATTTTCCCCTGCTTGGAAAGTCCAGAATTGGGGACATGGTCTGAGGATAAGGAAACATCCATTTTGGGCTAAGGTAAGGTATTCCTCCCTGAGAGCTGTGAATACTCAAGAGTTTGAGTATGTTCAAGCTGATAGATTCTTGGATATGGGGATCAGGCAGGAAAAAGTTGAGTTTGAGGATCAGGTATTAAATATCAAAGGGCTGAATGATCTACTGATCCTGTTTTTTATGTTCTAAGCTTCCTGTACTTCAAGTTCACATCAGAATTCAACACCCTATTTCTAATTGCACCTATTTACATTCCTTATGTTTCCTCCAACCCACCAGGTTTCTCCGTGTTCCCTTCTTATCTATCATTTTGCTACTTGTTCCTGTCCACTGGAATTCTCAGCCTACTCCCTCTACCAGAACCTTCAACTCTCAGCAATTTCTGCTCCATAGTCTCCACTTCTTCTCCATGAATGGAAATCACGTGGGGGTTTCCCTACACCTGAGAGAAGCCAGAACATTGCAGGAGTTGTATATCCGACTGTGCAGGGTCATTTTTAAAATTGGATTTACTCATGATGTGGCATTCACTTACTGAAGGGAGTGGAAAGAAGATCCAATGGCAACTTTCACATGAAATTGGATAAAGACAACTAACTCGGGCCTCAGAGAAAGGGAGGGATAAGGCGACTTGGTTAACTCTTTCAAAGAGTCGGCATGGGGCCCAATCGCCTCTGCCTGTATTGCATGATTCTAAAACTGGTTGTGCTGCTGGTCTGAATTCCTCTGAGATAGTCTAGCTCTGCCTTTCACTCTGTGTGGCCATCTTTACTGCCTGTGTAACCTGACAGTGCAAGTGTTCTGCTTGACCCTGAAGTCCCAGTAAGGACATCTGTCACCCCCTCCCCCCTCACATACATGCACGCAGGGCAAGAGTCCATTCGCAGGTCTGTGACAGCTCACCGAGAGTGCATGGAGGGATGGGCTGGAGCTGAGGCTGGTTGGTGTTGTGGGGGCTCTTGCTAGTATTCAGCCTCGGAGAAATCCTGCCTTGGGACTCGGCGCGCTGGGACCTGCCAGAGGCTAATTTGCCCTTGTCAGTAAGGAAGTCGAACATAATAAAGAGTTAAGGATGTACGGGCACTGGAGTAGATTACGGAAATAGATTTGAGAGGGAGAACTAGTCAGCATAAATGAATCCCTGTCAACAGGCTTTTCTGTGTTGTGTCAAACTGGATTTAAAACAGAATGAGCGGCGGAATTTGAGCAGTTTAAATCGACAATGTACTTAAAATATACTTGTCAAAGAACAGCCCATCTGTGATTTCTCCCCCTAGCAGCAGCTCAAAAACACACACCATGAAATCCGCCTCGGTGGTCTTCACGCTATGGGGGAGAGTCTGAAGAACAGTCTCCAATATTGCTCCTAAGGGCGCCTGCAGCTTTCTGGTTGAAAATGTCACCGCTACTCTGGCTGAGAACAGGCTGCAGTCAATGACGTGTAGGAAGTAGGGCTGATTCCACTCCAGATCTTCGGTGCCACACGAGGAGGCCATTCAGCCCTGGTGCCTGTGCAGACTCCCACTCCCCTGCTCTATCCCACCTCCTCCACATTGCTGCTTGAAATTGAATCGGCTTCCAGCAGCAGCCTTTCAAGCAGTGTATTCCAGATCACAACTCGCCACATACTCTGCCACCTTGTACCATTTACTTCAAAAAAAAAGTAACAGTTTGATAAATTCTAACTGTGTTGCCCAAGTGCGACTTTCTCTCGCAGGCTGCATAGTTACTGTTGCCAGTAAATTAATGTCCTGTCACAAACAAACCACCCCCCGACCCCCACCCCTTTAAAAAAAAAGGTCGAATGTTAAACTGGTAAACTTGAATCAGAACTGGATTCTCTGGTACCGGCTTCAGTTGAGCGAAAGATGGGATGTTGGAGGAAAGTTTCTGCAGCCTGGCCTCTGAGCTGGCGGAGGGGGAAGCAGAGCTTGCTGTATCATTCTGTATCGGGATGATCTCTGCGGCTTTGGAGCATTTCATCGGCAAACTGAACTTTTAAACACTGAAATTGTTCCCTAGTTTGTACAAGTGCAGCACGCTACAACATCATCATAGAGGCAGTTTTCAGGGTGTGAGTGGGGGGAGGATGTGTGTGTGCGTGAGGGGGCTGTGTGCGTGTTGGGGGGGGGGCGGGGGGGCTGTATTGGGAGAAATGATACCCTTGTCAATGCTACATTGTAGAAGACATTGTGTCTGTCCCCCTGAACGAGTTCCTCTCGATGGGATTCCCTGTCCACAGTGACCCAGTGCCCCTGAGCCGTTCTTGGTCCAGGAATGTTAAAGCAGGGTTGGGCTGTGTAGATACAACATTGACTCTGCCTTATGGGATCTTGCTGTGCGCAATTGGCCTTGAGAGTTCCCTGCATTCCAACAGTGACGACTTAATTTTGTAAAGCGTTTCGAAGCGGTCCTGAAAGAAGCGATGTAAATATTTTCCTTTTAAATTAAAAGAACCCACTGTTTATCCTGGTGGGTAATGAATTAGCACCGAGATCAGCCGCTCACTGATGATGAATATTTGTTGAGTGTTTTCCCGGAAGCTTGGAGCTGTGAGGACGCGGACAACCTGCAGGCTCCGAGCTGAGGTGGACATTCTCGGGGATTGAGGGAATCCTCTGCATTTATCAAGCTGCAACGTACAGACACCCCACTCAGCCTGAGCAAGAGAAACACAGCATCCCAGCTGGGTTCCAGGATCGCTCCCAACCTGTTCTGTTTTAATCTACTGACTGGTTAACTAGTTCTAAAAGTAGAAGCATTTAAAATAATTCTTTTCTCAGCGAGTCCCAAACTTCAAGCAATCAGCAAACGTTACAGATCAGAGGTGGAAACCGTTTGAAATGATGCGAGTTTTCAGGGAGAATCCACAACTCCGGAGGCTCAAGGCCACTCCGTCCCTCTGCAGCCACTGTCCCCAACCCCCCCCCCCTCCACGTTCCCCTCCATTCACCCGCCATTCTCTACCCCAATGTTGTCTTCCCCAACACCCCCTCAGCCCCTCCCCACCCCAACTCTCACCCTCCTCCCCACTCAACCTCACTCCCTTCCCACCCCAATTCTCACCCTCTCCCCACTCCTCACCGCCTCACTGACCCTCACCGCCTCCCCACCCCTCACTGCCTCCTCACCCCCACCTCACACTCTCCTCACCCCATCTCTCACCCCCACCGCTCCCCGCCTCTCATCCCTCACCTCCCCGCCTTTCACCCCCTCTCCTCCCCACCTCTCACCCCCTCCCCTCACCGCCTCACCCCCTCCCCTCACCGCCTCACCCCCTCCCCTCACCGCCTCACCCCCTCCCCTCACCGCCTCACCCCCTCCCCTCACCGCCTCACCCCCTCCCCTCACCGCCTCACCCCCTCCCCTCACCGCCTCACCCCCTCCTCTCACCGCCTCACCCCCTCCTCTCACCGCCTCACCCCCTCCTCTCACCGCCTCACCCCCTCCTCTCACCGCCTCACCCCCTCCCCTCACCGCCTCACCCCCTTTCCCTCCCCTCGCCCCTTTCCCACCTCCTCATCCCCTTCCCATCCCCACCCCAACTCTCACCCCCTCCGTTCCCTCACCCTCTCCCCATCTGCCACTTTCCTTCCCACTTCAACCCCACCATTCCCACCCTTTTCCCCATCCCACTGTAACCCAACACTCACATGTCTCTCACTCACCCTTCCCTCATTCCACAATCATCCTTCATCCTTGTTTATTCCTCCCCCAGATCCCGATTGCAACCAACTAGCCATCTTCTCCATCTGCTCCCTTCTTTCTCATCCCACCTCCCTCATCCTCTACCTCGGCTCCCTCTGCCCTCGGCCCCCTCTGCCCCTTTCTCCATGCACCCTCAACCTCCTTTTCTCCCCCTCAACCTCCTTTTCTCCCCCTCACTCTCCTTTTTTTCCCTCCCTCACCCTCCTTTTTCCCCGCCCACCCTCCTTTTTCCCCCCTCACCCTCCTTTTTCCCCCTCTCCCCCACCCTCCTTTTTTCCCCCCTTACCCAGTGGTTTGTTACTATGCTGCACTTTGTAAGAGTCTGTCTTAGTCTTGGTGAATCTTGCCATTGCCCTTTGTGTTCAGTTACGGGAGAGGGGTTATGTATTTTCAGTAAGGACTCCCACTCTCATCACTGTTGACTTCTCTCATTGATTCCCCTGGTTTATACAGAGGGAAGATCAGCCCAGGTAAATGGTTTATTCAGCAAGTGGGTCTGGTTCTGATTTTTGCCTCTGGATCTTTAGCCTCAGGGGTGTCAGAGAATCACTTTCTGTTCCCCCTGTTGTGGGGTGTAATCTGGATTGAGTGTGGTGAGGGAATGTTCGCTACCTCTCTAATTGGGCTTCATTTGTGTTAAAATTCTAGCATTTTATTCACCAGAATTTTCCTTTGTGTCTTTCTTGTCCTGATCCTCCTCTCTCTCTCTCTCTCTTTGTCTCCCTCAGGGTTGGAGAAGAATCGTCCCAGCCTGATTCTGGGTTTGGTGATCAGACAGAAGGGAAAGCGACGACTGCAGGATCCTGAAGCTGCCAGTGTGTCTGAGACTGAGAAAGCAGAGAGCACAGCAGCAGAGGAGAAGAGGGGCCGATTGTCCGTGCCGGAGGAGACGGAGCAACGTTACCCAGTGCCGCCTGGCCTGGGTGCCAGAGAGGCCAAGGCGGGGAAGGGCCCCCTGCTGTCTGGTGAAGGGGCTGTGGCTGCCACTCCTCCCGGCTCCCCTCCTCCTGAAGCGGAGGGGGAACCTCACCCAGCCCCTCCCAAAGTCAGCAGCAGCAAGCCCACCTCAGCAGCCCCCAGCAAAGTGGCCAACCCCCTCCAGCACATCCTTCAAACCCTCTTCGGAGGCAAGAAGAGTTTTGACAAGGCGAAGAACTCTCCCGATTCCCCTAACTCCATGCCGGAGCCCGAAGCTGCCTCTTCCACCCCACTCCTGGACCCCATTGTCCAGCAGTTTGGGCAGCTGAAGGAGGAGAGAGCCAGGCCGGAGGTTCCGGACGATGACAACCGTCCCTATGACCCGGAGGAAGAGTACAAGCCCGAGGCGGAGAAGGTTTATGACCTGGAGGATGCTTACGATCCAGCGGATGAGACCATTCTGGAGGAAGCCATGGTGCCTGTGGGCAGTGAGGCAGGAGCAGAGCCCAAAGCCCGGGGCATGGCCAGTGAGCTCTACCTCACCTCCCTATCCGCCTCCTCCTCACTCCAAGAGCAACAGAAGATGTTGGAGACTCTCAATCAGCAAATAGAGGAGCAGACCAGGCAGGTGGAGGAGCAGGAAGAGGCTCTGAGGCAGCAGAGGGCAGCGGTGGGGGTATCTATGGCCTGTTTCTCTGTCTCTGATGCCCTGATGTCTCCGCCACCCAAATCCTCCTCATTCAAGCCTGACCTGTTTGACGTGCCAGAGGCCAGCACTGGGCAGCTGCCAGGACCTGACCCATCCGCCCCCTCCCAAATGATTGACCAGAGCAGAGACCCCCGGCAGGCAGCGGTGAGGAGACTGGCCCCCAGCCCAGCCCAACCCCCCCGAGGCCCGGCCCCGGGGGACAGTGCAGCCACCCCAGCCGACCAGCCACTGACCCCAGTCTACAACCCAGCCCTCCCTGCTACTTACCACAGCCCCAGGCTGCAGGAGGTGGCTGCTCCGGAGACCCCCGGGGAGGGGGCCACCCCCCTGCAGCCCACTCCCTGGGGGGGTGAGGAGGGCCGGGCTCCAGGGGAGATTGCCCAACCCCCCAGGGTGCAGGAGGCGGCCGGTGCTCCCCTGACACAGCCCCCAGCCCCAGGGGAGCAGGGCCAGGCCTCTCCCAAAGTCTTGTTACCCACTCCGGTCCTACCCTCCCTGCTGGGACCCTCTTACCCCGGGGACTCCCCTGCCTTCCCCTCCCCTCCGCGGGGCTTTGGGAATCCTGGGGACGGTTTCCATCCTGGCAATTTGCAGCAAGGTTTGGGGCAATTCCCAACTTTCCAGCACTTCCCCCGGGAGCAGGGACCCTCCTTCCAGGCTCCCAAACCTGTACCCCTCTTCCCCAGGGGGGCTCCTGCCCCCCGCTACCGTTTCCAAGGGCAGCCCCTCCCAGGATTCAGTAATCAGCCTCCCCATCCCATGGGAAACCATTCCCCATCCCAACAGGAACTGCCCTCGGCTGCTCCCCCCACCCCCGCCCTCAAACCCCCGGAGCCGGAGAGACCCTCCCGCCTTCCCAGCCCGGATTCCCGGGATAGGGAGCGGGACAGGTTCCGGAGTCACCCCGGGAGGCAGCGGGGGGGCTACCGGGGGGGCGAGCGCTCTGACTGCCGCTATCCCAGCGAGAGATTCCGCAGGGGGGCAGAGGACAGGCGGAGAGAGCGGGAGAGGGACCGGGAACGGAGCTGGAACCGGGATCGGGACTGGGAGAGGAGCCGGGACAGGGACAAGAACCGAGAGCGGGAGCACGACAGAGACAGACACAGGAGGAGAGAGAGGGACAGAGGGCGAGACAGGGAGAGAGAGAGGAGCAGAGACAAGGACAGAGACAGGGGTAAAGATAGAGAGCGCAGAGAGAGGGAGCGCAGGGAGGAAAATAAAGAGCAGGAAAAGGACAAGAGTGAGGAGAGTAAAAAAACAGAAACAGCCGCCACAGCCAGCAGCAAACCCGGATCCTGAGGCAGAATGAACCTGTGAGAAACTGCACTGACACTCAGGGAGGGAGCAAGAGGGAATCTGGGGCCTGACTCCCTCCCAGATAGATTTTATACTCCAGTTGACGGTTCTACATTATTCCCAGTCCCTGGCTGATTTGGAAACTCTTTTTTGAAGATGTGACTTTCTCACCGAGTTTGATATGGAAGCAGATTGACCCAGAGTCTCTCAGGCAAAGCTCC
The DNA here is from genome assembly GCF_965287045.1 of Carcharhinus amblyrhynchos. NCBI lineage: Eukaryota > Metazoa > Chordata > Chondrichthyes > Carcharhiniformes > Carcharhinidae > Carcharhinus > Carcharhinus amblyrhynchos. The sequence continues at coordinate 3,674,176 of NC_137339.1, forward strand.
TCACAATACCTGACTCTCTGCACCCTGAGACTGAGCGGCTCTGTCATGTCTCACAAGTTGGATATGTAGTTTTTTTTATATATATAGTGACTGTCCCTGTAACTGAAGCTTTGACTTAGTGACAGGAATGCAATGTAAACTCGGCTGTTTCTGTGGCGTGGCGGGGGAAGATGTTCTTCACTGGCAAGAGCATGGATGTGGGAGCAGTGCCCCCGAGTGATACTGTCCATGGACACAGCTCTGTGCTGTGTATGAGACACTGTGAGAGGCTGTGTTTGTGTATGAGAGACTCTGTATGAGACTGCGTATGAGACTGTGTGAGAGGCTGTGTGTGTGTGTGTGTGAGAGGCTATATGAGAGAGAGAGAGACTATGTTTCTGTATGAGAGACTCTGTATGAGATTGTGTATGAGACTGTGTGTGAGAGGCTCTGTGTCTGTGCGTGTGACCAAGTGCGTGTGTGTATGACGGTGTGTGGGAGACAGTGTATTAGTGTGTGAGACTTTGTGCATTATGTGTGACCGAGTCTGTCTGTGTGTGTGTGTGAAACTGTGGGGGGGAGGCACCGCCACCACCATCATTCCGTGTCGATGCTCCTGTGCCAGATCGGCTAAAATGAAAATCCCATCACGCCTGGGTGTTGTTAACGGACTGGTTAAATCAGATTTGGGAGGAATGTGAAATGAAAGATGCTGCGAACACTGAACAGGTGTGGCAGCATCTGTGGAGAGAGAGTAACTGTTCCAGTGGCCCACAGACACTGCCAGAGCTGCCGAGTGTCTAGATTAAATTCAATGGTTTCCATTTGCAAACTGAAGATTGGATAGAATCTTTCTTTTTATATTTTGGGGAAATAATTGGGCGCAGCATCTGAATGAAATGTTCGCGCCGTTTAATGTTGATATAAAATTGTGGGTGAGAATGGGGAATCCCCCAGTTACCCAAGAGGGTCAAGAGAAACCCTTGGTTTGTATTATAGTTTCTTTTTTTAAAATTTACCGATCAATTGTTGTTATTTGACGAACGACTTCACTCTCTAACCATGGTTTCTGTGCTGGTGTAAGACAGTAAGGTCCCTAACTCCCTCCAAACCACATCCAGCTCCACAATCCTCTCTCCCTGTTCCGTCCCATCATTTAACCATCAGAAATTCTGGCCGGGGGGGGATGGGTTGTAATTCTGTTTATATAAAAATGCAACAAAGAGGCGAAGCTCAGGTAGAGGGACAGGAACTCTTCCTGTGGCAACAATGCACAAAGTTTCCAGTTGTTACTTTAATAAATAGGTTTGTAAAAGTCGACGAAAAAAATCAAATTTCCGTCAAGGGGAAACTCAGTGGTGGCAATTTGAATCTCTGGGGCTGCTGGACTCCCCTTTTTGTTACCTTCCCCAGAGGGGGCTTTTTCATTCTGCGGGTAATTATCCAAAATGAGAGCGATTTAGCGCCCCCCCCCCCAAAAAAAAACTTTAATCCTTACAGAATCTTTCTGTCTGCACTGAGCTCTTCCAATCTTGTAACTCGGTGTGATTCAGTGGCCTCGAGATACACTGACCTGATTATTTTTTAATACCATGTGTTATTTGAACCAACATACATTATCACTGGATGGATAGAAACCGGGTTTGATTTGCTTACGGGGGAAAATGTACAGTACAATAAAAAAAAACAAGGTAAAACCACGTCTGGAGTTTGATTTAACCTGAGGACTAACTGAGGGTTGTGTCATTTTTAGCAGCTTTCAGGAGGAACAGCTAATGGACTATCGGCCTCAGAAAACAGACCCCTTGAAATAATCTATCCATCCACCCCCTCCAATGGTGCAAAAAAGTGTCCTGTTCTCAGTCTGATTCTCAAAGCCAGAGGAGAACTTGGCACCACCTCGAGTTCAGACAGAGGGAAGAAAGTCAATCGCCTGGAGTAAGGGGGATGGTCAGAGATGTTAGGGGCAAAGAATTGTAGACAACATGATTGGTTGAAAGTTGGTGTGCTTTGAGAGCGCTCGGCTAAATCAGAGTAGGAGACACAGAGGATGTAACTCAGGTGAGGAGATGAAGGATTTGTGAGTGAAAATAGGAATGCAGATTTTTTGGGATAGTCTACAGGCAGCAGAGTTCTGTCAGGAGTTTAGAAGGTCAAACTCATTAGAGATCTCATCAAATGGAGGAATAGGCTGAATGGCCTACTGTTAATTTGTGTTGTGGTATAGATAGAAATGCAACTTGACTATTGATCCTGGTAAAACACAGGAGATGAACATAAATTCTGAAAGATGTGCTGGTTAGGGTTCATTGACCTGAACAGCTACGGATTGTGGAGACCAGGGGAATTTCACAGTAACTTCATTGCAGTGTTAATGTAAGCCTTACTTGTGACTAATAAACTTTATATCTTACAATAGATATGGTGGCATAGTGGTTAGCACTGCTGCCTCACAATGCCAGGGACTCGGGTTCAGTCCTGGCCTGGGGTCACTTCTGTGGAGTTTGCACATTCTCCCCGTGTCTGCATGGGTTCCCTCTGGGTGCTCTGGTTTCCTCCCACAGTCCAAAAATGTGTAGGTTAGGTGGATTGGCCATGATAAATTGTCCCTTCGTGTCCCAAGATGTATAGGTTAGCAGGGTAAATGTGTAGGGATTCTATGATACAATAATAGTTGAAGTTCTGCTAGCGTCCTAATGGGCCTGGCTGATAGCACAGGTTAAGAAATTTCATTCTGGCATTTTTAGAAGCAAAGTTTCAGGATGGAGCCAAGTAAAAAGACTAGTGCTGTCAGAGTTTAACTGGAGCCAGTTCCAGTACATCCATGGTTTGATGACTTGCAGTCACAATTGGTAGTAGAGGTGGAGAGAGATAACTGGGTTTCATCTATCTGCCCTTGCATTACAGCTAATTGCCAATAAACAGCATCGAGATGGTCCATTTTGATAGACGTTCCCTGATTTGTATTCAAATTCAATTTCTCCCGAGGCTGAAAGGTCCATCTGTTTCTTTCTCCCAGTTTGAACTTGACCAATAACAATTTGCTGATCAGTTTGTTGATTACATTTCATTGCAATTTGAATAAACCAAGAAGTGAGAAATTTCAATGTTTCTTCATAACAACTCACTAACCCATTCTAAAATTGAAATTTATCCTCAAAATTTCCCTTTTCTCATGTTAGCCCAGCTTCCATAACCTTCTCAATATGGTATAAATATTAAACCTATGCATGTTTCTGGTCAATCTTTGTATTGTAAATTCTTAATCCCATATTTATAATAAGGAGTCTTACAACTGTAGATTAAAATCCAACAGGTTTATTTGATAGCACGAGCTTTTAGAGTGCTACCCCTTTAGCGTTGATGCTACCAAATAAACCTGTTGGACTTTAACCTGGTGCTGTGAGACTTCCCACCCCAGTCCAATGTCAACATCTCCACAGCATCCATATTTATAATGGGAATTGGCCATGTAAACATGTCACACTATAATTAAACCCTCCCACCAGAAGAGGCACTGCAGAAATTACAACCTGTCTTTTAGGTGAGGACTGCATTCTGTCCTTCACCCATTAACCTTGTGAGAAACACTTAAAGACTGGTTCAATTTAAAATATTCTGCCAGAATTTAGGTGAATACATTAGTTTAAACTGCAGAATTGAAGATAATAAAAAATAATGGCTCTTTAGCGTGCTACTAATTAGGACACAAATTGTGCAATCTAACCAGTAAATTACACGGTTATACATACATATTACATATATCCTGAATGTGTCCACAATATGATTATTTTAAACATACTGAATTAAGAGTTAATTGAATAATTTATCTCAGCTACAGTTACTCTGAGAAAGGAACATAATATTCAGCTGGCTGTGTGTGGTTGAATAAAAACTTCTGTGATTTGGATGAAATTGTGATTTTTTTCAGGTCCCATGAGTCCCCCACTGACTGATTCTACACCCTGTTAATGCAGCATTAATTCTGCTAGATATCCTCACTGCCCCACTTCTGTTGTCATATCAAGACTTGAAGCTGGCCTCTGCGATTTATAATACGGGTGCAGTGTTGGGGGAGGGATGGCTCACAGTCATGACTTTAGGTTTGAACTGACGACAGAAATATGATTGCTATCTTGCAGCAAATTTAAGGAGCTAGGCACCAAATTGTAAAGCAAGGCTTCAAGGGGAGGGAAACTGGATTGTTTCCTGTGCTACTTGTCCAAGAGGTTCAGAGTGTCAGCATATGGTTGAAGTTTATCATCCTGAAGCAGTGGAATGAATTCTGGAATGAATTTTGGGATTTGGTATTGATGGTCATTCCTGCAGGTGGAGTTCACATTCTCCACAATCTTGAATGTACTTTTAGAAGCCCAATATCTCAATCAAGTGTGTTTCCATTGAACATTGCGCATGAGTGTGTACTGGAATTTGATTTCGTCAATGGGTTTAGGCAGACTGTAAAACATTTTAGTGAAATGAGACCGATTGTCAACCAGGAAATGGGTTTATTTATGCATGTGACTTGATGATGAACTGAATAACAATTTCACATTGAGATCCACCCTTTTTCTATCACTCATTCTAAAGGCAAAAAGGATTTACAACTTTCACGTCCATGGCTGACCTTACAGAATTCACAGAACGCTTGCTATTCCTCTCAAACTGCCCCATTACTAAAACTTGCCGATCAACCATCCCAGACGGGGAGAGGAAGATAAAAAAGCTTGATATCTACCTGAGCTATCAGTGAAGTGGACCCATTGTGGATGAGAAACCTCATTCTCTGGATGCAGACACTTCTCTGTCTCACACCCAATCTGAATTGTGAGGATATATCCTCATTAACATCTCAGTCAGCTTAGGATTTTGTGAAACTGATTCTGAGAATATAAATTATATATAATATGAATTAACCTATAAATTATTTTATATATTAATATAAATTAATCCGAAACCATTTCCACGTGAAATGGATTATGGGTAAAATGGCAGCCTATCGAATCTAATTTGGCCAAATGTAGCAGCTGTGAATCAGAAAATTGTGTATTCAACCCGCACTCCAGGCCAAAAATCAGCATTGAAGCTCCAACACAGCACTGAGGGAGCGCCGCACTGTCAGAGGGTCAGCGCCGAGGGAGCGCCGCACTGTCAGAGGGTCAGCGCCGAGGGAGCGCCGCACTGTCAGAGGGTCAGCGCCGAGGGAGCGCCGCACTGTCAGAGGGTCAGCGCCGAGGGAGCGCCGCACTGTCAGAGGGTCAGCGCCGAGGGAGCGCCGCACTGTCAGAGGGTCAGCGCCGAGGGAGCGCCTCACTGTCAGAGGGTCAGCGCCGAGGGAGCGCCTCACTGTCAGAGGGTCAGCGCCGAGGGAGCGCCGCACTGTCAGAGGGTCAGCGCCGAGGGAGTGCCGCACTGTCAGACGGTCAGTGCTGAGGGAGTGCCGCACTGTCAGAGGGTCAGTGCTGAGGGAGTGCCGCAAGTATGAGTTTTACATGTGTCCAGGATCAGAAGTCAACTGGAATGTTCTTTCCGAGAGGAGGTCGGCTGGTTGTAGAATGCTCCATATTTCCGGATTGAGACTGGCATAACCGGGGAAGGCACATCGAGTGAGCCAGTCTGAAGGCACAAGTTCCAACATTCCAGCAGTTGGCAGGTTTGGTGAGGGTCCAGGTTCTCCCTGCTGATGCCAGCTTGATGGAGAATAACACAGGTTGCTGCCTGGAATTCTGTCTATGTTGAACATCGAACAGTAACTGTTAGAATTCAGTTCCAACAGACAATATCACAATGCAGCTTCGGGGGAGCTCATGAGATGTACCTTCTCAGTGTTGGACACAGGAGACTTCAGGTTTAGTTAGGAATCAGGATTCCCTTTTTGGAGACACTGGTGCTGGGATAACTGACTGCCACTTTCCTTGTTGAAACCATGGAGTTTGACCTGCTAATTCTTCAGCCGTTAGCACCGTTACGGGAGATACAGACCCATAAAGATTTCCCTTTGATTGCAGTCAGCCCCATGGCCATTGTTGCTCAGCTGGAGACAGGTTTGTTGGTTCAGCAATATTCTATTTTTAAAGCACAGAAAAAAAAATGACTTTATAAAATAGTTCAGCTGATGAAAATTTTTTTTTTATCTTGCACATCTCACCTGTGACACCATTATTTTTTTCTCCCAATATTTTTACATCTAAACATGCTCCTGGAAGCCACAATCACATCTTCCTGTTTAAATTATCACAATAAAGAGGGTGCAGTTTCGATAGACTCAGGGCTCTGGGTTTCAGAATCAATGAGGGATCCAGGTATGGGAGGCACTGAGTATTCTGGGTACTGGGGCCTGTGAGCTCGTTGTTATGAACCCAGTTGATGCTATAATTGGACAGGAAGATTCCAGAGTGGAACTCTGGCATAACTTTTACTTTTTAAAAATAAAACTTGGAGACACAGAGTCACAGTGCTGCTAATTATAGAAACTAGAAGAAGTAAGCCATTAACCTCTCGAGCCTGCTCCATGATTCATTTTGATCATGGCTGACCATCGAATTCAATATTCTGACCCCCCTCCCTCCCATATCCCTCGATCCCTTTAGCCGCTAGAGCGAGATCTAATTTTTTTCTTGAAATCAGAATGTTTTGGCCTCAACTACTTTCTGTGGGAGTGAATTCCACACATTCACCACCCTCTGGGTGAAGAAATTTCTCCTCACCTCAGTTCTAAAAGGTTTACCCCTTATCCTCAAACTGTGATCCCTGGTTCTAGGTTCCCCCACCATTGGAAACATTCTTTCCGAATCTACCCTGTCTAACCCTGTTAAAATTTTATAAGTTTCTATGAGATCCCCTCTCACTCTTCTAAACTCCAGTGAGTATAATCTGAACCGACTTAATCTCTCCTCATATCACAGGAATCAGCCTGGTAATTAGCCTAATTGGTTTTAGCAACAAGAAAAAAATGTATTTTAAGGCTGTTTCAAACTATTTTCAGCTCTGTTCTATTCCGAATGGATCCTCTGGAAAGACCAATTTTCAATATTTATGTAAAAATGAGATTCCCTTGTATATGTATTTTCTTAGACTTGCACCTGACTGAGTTTTTGGAAAGTATTTGCCAATTTTGAGGCTTAGTGCCTTATTTGAGACTCTTAAGTCATTGCAAATTTAAGAACTGCTTTAAGATGTGAGCTTTTTTATCGAATTAGAATTTATTGAGAATGAAAAATCAAGATTAAGATTTAAGATACAATACTCCTCTACTCTGCCCTTAGCTTAACAAATACACACAGATTTTAAGATTGACACACATTACAAAATACTTCTAAGCTACAATGGGCTCAGTATCACAAAGTCCTTTAAACCCACAGATTGACTGTGGTCAAATACACTGTGCTCTGAACGCAGTTGGATGACTCTGCAGTTGTCCTCAGAATCCCTCTAGATGATTGCTGAGAAAAATTAACATTATTACTTGGATCAGTCCTTTGTTCAACCGGATCACTATTCAATGGTGAGTTTTTATTCAGGGCTATGGAGGCAAATATTGGGAGCAAGGCAAACAATGTTAAAGAGACAAGCTTAGAAGCATTGTGCCTTAATGTGCGGAGCATTTGCAATAAAGTGAATGAACGAATTGCGCAGATAGATGTAAACAGGTACGATATAATTGGGATTACGGAGCCATGGCTGCAGGGTGACCGGGGGTGGGAATTGAATATGCCAGTGTATTCAATATTTAGGACGGACAGGCATAAAGGACAAAGTAGTGGAGCGGCACTGCTGGTTAAAGATGAAATTAACACAATAGTGAGAAAGGATATTGGCTCTGACAATGTGGAGTCTGTATAGATAGAGTTGAGAAATACAAAGGGGCAAAAAACATCAGTGGATGTCATATATAGACCCCAAATTGCAGTGGTGATGTTGGGAATGGCGTTAAACATGAAATTAGGGATGCATGTGATCAGGGAATATTGGTGATCATGGGGGATTTTAATCTGCACCTAGATTGGGCAAATCAAATTAGCCACAATGTCATAGAGGAGGAATCCCTGGAGGGTATACGGGATGGTTTTCATGACCAATATGTGGAGGAACTAACTAGAGAGCAGGTCATCTTAGACTGGGTATTGTGTAATGAGAAGGGAATCATTGCCAATCCAGCTGTACATGACCCCTTGGGAATGAGTGACCAGAACATGATAGAATTTTTTATCAAGATGGAGAGTGAAGTAGTTTATTTGGAAACTATGAAGATATGAGGTGTAAGTTGGCCTTGATGGACTGGGGAGAATTACTTATAAGGGATGACAGGTGGATAGGCAATGGCAAACATTCAAGGAACACATGGGGGAACGGCAGCAACTGTTTATTCCTGTCTGGCACAAAACAAAATGGGTAAGAGGGCCAATCCATGGCTTACAAAGGAAATTAGAGAGAGCATCCGATCTGAGGAAGAAGCATACAGATTGGCCAAAAAAAATAATCGGTCTGAGGATTGGGAGCAGTTTAGAATTCAGCAAATAAGAACCAAGGGATTGATTAAGAAGGGAAAATACAGTATGAAAGTGAGCTTGTAGGGAACATAAAAACTGACACTAAAAGTTTCTATAGATACGTGAAGTGAAAGAGGTTGATGAAGACAAATATAAGTCCCCTACAGAGAGAAACAGCAGAATGTATAACAGGTGACCAAGAAATGGCCGAGCAAATGAATACATACTATGTTTCTGTCTTCACAAAAAAGGACACAAATCAGATACCAGAAATGTTGGAGAATGCAAGATTTAGTGAGAGGGAAGAGGTATCTGAGAGAGATCAATATTACTGGAGAAATGGTGCTGGAAAAATTGAAGGAATTAAAGGCGGATAAATCCCAGGTCCTGATAATCTAAATCCCAGGTTATTTATGGAAATGACTGGAGAAATAGTGGATTAGTATTGGTGGTCATCCTCCAGGATTCTATAGACTCTGGAACAGTCCCTGCAGGTTGGAGGGTAGTTAATATCATCCCAGTATTCAAAAAGGGAGGTAGAGAGAAAAATAGGGAATTATAGACCAGTCAGTTTAACATCGATAGTGGGGAAAATCCTCAAATCCATTAACAAGGACTTTACAGCAGAGCATTTAGAAAGCAGTGACAGGATCAGACAGAGTCAGCATGGATTTATGAAGGGGAAATCATGCTCGACAAGTCTGTTGGAACTCTTTGAAGATGTAACTAGTAGAATTGACAAGGGGGAACCAGTTGATGTGGTATATTTGGACTTTCAGAAAGTGTTTGACAAAGTCCCATACAAGAGATTATTGTGCAAGATTAAAGTGCATGGGATTGGGGAAGGATATTGAGATGGATGGAAAACTAGTTGGCAGAGAGGAAACAAAGAATAGGAATTAATGGGGCCTTTTCAAATTGTCAGGCAGTAACTAATGGGGTGCCACAGGGATTAGTGCTGGGACCCCAGCTATTCACAATAAGTATTAATGATTTGGATGAGAGAACAAAATGTAACATCTCAAAGTTTGCAGATGATACCAAGTTGGGTGGGAGGGTGAACTGTGACGAGGATGCAGAGATCCTTCAGAATGATCTGGACGGGTTGGGTGGGTGGGCAAATCAATGGCAGATGCAATATAATTTCGATAAGTGTGAGATTATTTACTTTGGAAACAAAAACAAGAAGGCAGATTACTACCTGGATGGCTGTAAATTGGGAGAGGGGAGTGTGCAGAGGGATCTGGGTGTCCTCGTGCACCAGTCACTGAAGGTAAGTAGGTGTGAAAAAATTGCCCCTCCGGACCCTTTTGTATTTCTCCCCTCTCATCTTAAACCTAGTTTAAGAGCTGAGTGAGCCTGAATGAATCCAAACTCAGCATCAGTGAGCTGGTTATTGCTGAGTAAGTGTTGCTTAATAGTGCTGTCAACAACATTTACCGTGTACTTTCCTCCTGCAGTAGCCCTTCCAAATCGTATCAGCTCACGTTTGTCCGCGTTAAAATCCATCTGCCATATTTCAGTCCTGGCCTCCAGCCGATTTATATCTTGCTGTATCCTCTGACAATCCTCCTCACTATCTGCTACTCCCCCATTTTATTTAGTTTTGTTTAAGATTGTTGTTTGAGGTTGAAGAATGTTGCTCTCAAATGAGACATGGAAATTAGTAATTCTGTGCTCACTTTTCCCCGCAGAATCATTAACTCAGAGATTACTAATAAATCTTCCTCTTTACACAAGATCTAAAGTAGCTTTATGCCTGGATCATTCCACAACATATTGGTCAGGGGTTAGTGCCCGGTTCTGAGGTGAATTCGGAGATAAGGGGTTATCTAATTGGGCAGGAAGGTGTGCGGTGGGGACCCAGTTCCTTTTCTGCTTCTATCCTGATTAAGTCCGGAGCAGGAGGGTATGTGATGGTCTGCCCACTCCAATGCCAATTGATACCCTTAAGTGGGCAATTGTACTCAGGCCCTTATTCCACTGCCATTGGTATTTACTGTGTTGTTGGGTTTGTCGTTTCAATAATTCCCAAACACTGATGATTGCATCTGTACCCTCAGAATTTACAGTTTACAGTTATGAGGACATTCCATTATACCATCCTCTCTTCAGGGCTGCTTTCTCCTAGACCCTCACACCACACGGTAACTTTCACTGCTGTGCAGTAAAGGGTAAATGGTTATGTTAATGAGATGTTAATGATAATATAAGCATGACATCAAGAGTCAGGTGATCATGGCCCTCCAATAGTGCAAGACGCAGAGTAATGTGTGTCCAAGAATCCTTGTATTTACCAGGCAGACCCTGCAAATAGTTCTCAATAAACAGCTTCAGAAAGATACCGACTTCCTCAAGTTACTCCAGAATAAGCAAAACTTTTCCAAAGCACCGTGACAGATCGAAGCAATGTTCTTCTATAACATCACAGACAATTACAGTTAACCATTTATTGGACTTGGTCTAATATATTCCATTATACGACATCTCCCTCAAGTTCAGACTTTAACATTAAAACCCATTGCTCTAGTCTCCTAGTTATTTTGAATATTTGAGTATTTTGGAGTCTGATAGGAAATGTAGCCTTTTGTTTCTCTCTTGGGTAAATGTCAGTTTCCTTTCTCCCTTTGTGTTCTCTTCCTGTTCTCTCTCTTTCACTTGTTTCCCACACCTTGTTCTTCTCTCATTTGTAGGGACTACGATGCCCTCATTCTGCTGTTTGTCCCCTGAATGCTGTTGAACAGAATTCAAATTAGTGGATGACTCAGGATCACCGACTTCCATTTTTTCTTTCATTTCTGTTTCTCTGGGCTCTGATTTTCAAACTGTGGCTCTCCTATTTCCTCCTGTTCCGCCTGGACAATGAAAATCTCATTGTGGGAAGTTTTTCACTATTTTGCCAAATCTTATTTGATTCGAACTTGTTCTCCATGTCAAAGATCAGATGACGTTCTTTCTCTGTGAATTGTACATTTGAATATAATTTCTTGCAATGACTTTGAGAGTCCTGTTTGCCGAACCGAATCCCAGCCCCTGGCTCTGATGTAGCTGTTGTAAGATCTCAAGTCTCAATGCTCTTGGGATTACTATTCTATCATCGTATCCCAGTAAATCATTGGGTCACTGTTAGATGTGCCCTCTTGTTCGAAATATATTCTGAACAGAGGACTATGTGGTATATATGTTAAAAGTCTGACAACACCAGGTTTTAGTCCAACCGATTTATTTGATAATAGACTCACAAGCTTTCGGGGTTAGTCCCTTCGTCAGGTGAATGGAGAGTTCTGGCCTCAGACAGAGCATATAAAGCACAGACAGTTTAGAGATTACTGATTAGAATGCGAATCCTTACACCTAACCTGCTGTTCAAGACCTGAAGTGGCTGACAATGTGTGTGGAAGGAGCACTGATCACAGGTTAAAGAGATGTGTATTGTCTCCAGACAGTACAGTGAGTGAGGTTTTGCAAACCCAGGCAAGTCACGGGGGTTACAGATAGTGCGACATGAACCCAAGATCCCTGTTGAGACCGTCCTCATGTGTGCGGAACTTGGCTATCAGGGATCTGATCAAATTATCATTATCAAGTTATCAATTTTATCAAATTTATCAAATTATCAAATTTATCAAATAAATCGGTTGGACTAAAACCTGGTGTTGTCAGACTTTTTACTGTGTTTACGCCAGTCCAACGCCGGCATTCCCACATCACGTATATATGTTAACCATCCCTCAGAAAAAATACTCTGATCCGCTTACGTTACTCCTCAGATCTTTGAGCCTCTTTGGTTACACTTGATCCTTGTGTAGTTGCTGATAATGTGTGGACTGTCACTGTAATAAACTCTGAGATGGCCACAAATCCAGCACCACATTTTTCTGTGTTCTTTTTTGCTGCACTGTGATCTTTCCTTTGAACATCTCCCATGTGAATATCAAACCTTATTAATCTTAATTTCAACATTTGAACTCTTGATGGCATTGATGCAAGCTCTTTCAGATACAGCAGTGTGACTAAAGGTTCCTGGTGTGTTTCTATTCCAATGTGAAGACCAAGAATGTAATCAGCAAATTTCTTACATGTCCACACAGCTGCCCGGAAGATGAGGTGTTTATTGTATCTGTTAATGGCCGCGATGTGTCATTGATTCGTTAAGGCCCAGGTCAGAAGCTCAACGTGCTTTGTGAAGTTAGCCTCGACCCAGAGTTTTACATTTGGTTTTGGCGTTAGGGTGAACAGAAGATATTTCACTCTGGGTATGATTCCAGTGACCCAATAGGAAGCTTTTATCAAGGTTTATTCAAAAACACAGTTAACATATAACAAAAAGTATTAGCATAACTTTTAATCAATTACAAGATTTAAACATGATGAAGTATAAACCTTTACAGCTAGTTATCTTTATAAATAAAAACAAAATACTGCAAATGCTGGAATCTGAAACAAAAACAGAAAATGCTGGAAAACCTTAGCCGATCTGACAGCCTCTGTGGAGACAGAATAAAGCCAACGTTCCAAGTCTGGATGACCTTTTTGACAATTTGATATTGTTCTTTGAAAGGTCGCTGGTGTTGATGTTATTCCAGCGTGTGCTATTTACAAGATGCACTGCAGCAATTCACCAAAGATCCTTAGACAGCACCTTCCAAACCCATAACCACTTCCATCCAGAAGGACACAGGCAGCAGATATATGGGGACACCACCACCTGCAAGTTCCCCTCCAAGCCACTCACCATCCTGAAATAGATCATCGTTCCGTTGCAGTCAAAATCCTGGAATTCCCTCTCGAATGGTATTGTGGGTCAACCGACAAATAGGGACTGCAGCGATTGAAGAAGGCAGCTCACCACCACCTTCTCAAGGGCAATTAGGGATGGGTAATAAATGCTGGCCAGCCAGAGACACCCATGTCCCACGAATGAATTAAAAATATGCTTTTAAAACAGAATCTTCCCAAAGGTGTTGTGAAAGTTATGAGAAGCTTGGACTCCTTGCCTGGTGATATGTGTTGGAATCCACGTTAGTGTCTGGAGAATTTTCAGCTTTTTGCTAAATTCTCGTTTGCTGATACTATTGGATGAATTTTTCTTTTCAGTTTTACTGAGTTCTGTGTGAGATCAATACATATTCTTTTGGAACTGTTTGCCTTTGTAACCAGTACCATCCCTGAGCATAAATCTGTTGGCTTGTTTTGTGGTGAAATGACTTTGTCTTATCAGAATCAATCTTTATCTTTGAGAGTATGGGGTGTGGGCCCTCTCTGTGTGTTAGTTTCATTTCTGGGATTTGTGTTACAGAGAGGAGTGGGATTAATTTAAACAGTGTCAGTGAGTTAAATACTAAGATAAAAACAAAATATCTCACTGCCACTTCTCTTCTAGGAATTCCTACCCTGAAGAAATACTGCTCTTCTCTCCAAAGCTCTGTCAAAGGGTCTGAGCTCGAAATGTTGGCTCTATTCTCTCTCCACAGAGGCTGTCAGACCTGCTGAGATTTTCCATTTTTGTTTCAGATTCCAACATCTGCAGTATTTTGCTTTTATGACATAAATATATATTTTCTTTTCATTCTCCTGGCTGTATATTACACTGTTCTCAGATTTCCCAATCCAATAAATAACTTCAGAAATTCTGCTCTGAAATCTCCTGCTTGAACTTTCCCATTCTTTATTTCTTTTATCCTGAGGATTAGATTCAATCTACTTAAAAGTGAAAAATCTGATCTTGAATTGTGTACAGTACTCCAGTAATTACTTTTTCTCTGTGCTTTAAAGTAGCAGATAATTCTCCCAGAGCCTTCAGCCCCGTTCCTCCTGGTCTGTGTTGCTTTTTGGTTGAATAATGCTTTTGTTTAACCTATAGTTCAGCATCTGAAAGAACTGAAACTGCTGTTCCAGTGTCTAATTTAGATTGTGGCTTGTCACCTTCTATCTCAGGCTTGTCCAACATACAGTCTATGGGCCACAATAGGTCTGCAATGCCTCTCTATTTGCCCTTGAACTCACTGTTCAATATAGAGGTCAGTGGAATTGACAGATCTGCAAGAATGAACCACCAGTGAGTCTATCAACAGTAAATGCGAGAGAGAAACAATTCAAGGAGCAGTGTGAAGGTGAGCAACTAGGGTGCTAGCGGAAAAGAAAGGGTCTAAATGAAGGATGCACCAGATGTGGCAATTTAAGGAAGTTCAGGATATTATGAAATGGCATACAATTCTGTGAAAATTAGAGGCAGGTCAGAAGATTGGACAGAATATAAGCAAGGAATGGCTATAAGAATAAGGAGGGTGAAATTACAATAAGTTAAACAGGTAGCTAGAGTTTTTACAGGTATCTATAAAGGAAGAGAGGAAATAGAGTGCTGGTCCTCTGGTGAATTGGGGAATTAATGGAAAATAAGGAAATGGAGGATGAATTGAATGAACATTTTGCACCTATCTTCACCGTAAAGTATACAAGCAACAACCCAGAAATAAATGTGAATCAAGGGGGTGAAAGGGATGGAAGAACTTAATTACACCCACCATGGAAAGGGCACTAAGAAAATTGTCAAAACTAAAAGCTGTCAAGTCCCCAGGTCCTGTTGGATTTCATCTTAGAGTCTTAAAATAACTGTGAGATCACAGGTGCATTTGTTTTTATTTTACAAATGTAGATAAAGGGGAACCTGTGAATGTGCGGTACTTAGATTTCCAGAAGGCATTTGACAAGGTGCCACATGAAAGGTTTTGCACATGGTGTATAGGATCATTTATTAATATGGATAGAACATTGGTTAGCTAATGAGAGGTGCTAACCAACTGGTTCATTTTTAGATTGTTAAGATCTAACAAGTGGAGTGCCACAGGGATCAGTGCTGGAGTCTCAACAATCTATAATTAATGATTTGGATGAAGGAATTAAATGTTTAGTTGGCAAATTTTGACAAAGATAGGTAGGGAATTAAGTTGTGAAGAGGACATGTGGAGTTTGCAAAGGGGCTTATACAGGTTAAATGAGTAAACACAGATTTGGCAGATGGGAATATAATGTGAGAAATTATGAACTTGTCCCACTTTGAAAGAACAGAAAAACGGTTCATTATTTAAAAGGTGAGTGCAGAACTCTCAGATACAGAGGAATCAGGGTGTATTTGTGACTAAAGCAAGTGATTAGGAAGAAAAATAGAATGTTGCTGGTTATTGCAAGTGGTCCCTGGGAAATGGACAGGGAATTCAGAACTTTTTCATCTGTATTGCTTAAATAAACTGATCTACTGCTGAATCAAAAAGATGGCTGCTACCAGTTACATGACCACAGGGTTGGCCCTTTGGAATGTCCCCAGGAGTTACAAGAACAAAATAATTGTTTCCTTAGCTGACAGTATCTCACACCTCAATGTACAGATCCCATTGTAATCACAATAACCAGGAAACATTGACCTTGAAGAGCTGCTAACAGAATCACCCCTGGGACTGTCCGAGCCCATTTCAAATGGGAATCAAAGGGACAATCATTTGCATCTGATAAGTTCACCTTGCCAACAGTCAGTGGGTTTACCTTGACAATAGCTTCCCAACACCAGACCGTCATTGTGGATGGTAATTCTTTCAACAGCCAAGCACTGGGTGCTGCAATCAAAGCCAGTTCCACACCCTGGATAAACAACACTCCTTTTGAAGTTATTGTGGAGAAATAACTTGCGACCATTTTGAAATGACTATATGCTTTTGAGAATTAAATCCTCAAGAGTGCTAACATCATCAGGAAGGGGCTCCAGCAGTCTAACTGAGGAAGCAGTCGGGAACCATCTCTCAACTCCACGAAGGTGGCTTGATTTTAGTTTTTTTTATTCATTCGTGGGACAAGGGTGTTGCTGGCTGGGCCAGCATTTATTGGCCATCCCTAGTTGCCCGAGGGCAGTTGAGCGTCAACCACATTGCTGTGGGCCTGGAGTCACATGTGGTCCAGACCAGGTAACGACGGCAGATTTCCTTCCCTAAAGGACATTAGTGAACCAGGTGGGCTTTTCTGACAATTGACAATGGTTTCAGGATCATCATTAGATTCTTAATTCCAGATTCTAAAAAACAGAATTCAAATTCCACCACCTGCCATGTCTGGATTTGAATCTGGGTCCCCAGGAAATTGAGATTCTGGATTAATAGTCCAGTCCAAAGATGTGAAAGGTTAGGTTGTTTGACTATGCTAGTGTCAGGATTAGCAGGGTAAATGTGTGGGATTACAGGAATAGGGCCTAGTTGAGATTGTGGTCATTGCAGATTCGATGGGCTGAATGGCCTCTTTCTGCATTGTAGGAATTCTATGATAATATCATTGGACCATCACTGCCTCCTAGTCTCTGATTAATGCCTGCCAAGTGGTGTGAGCACAGAAAGCTCACTCTGCAGCAGCTTAATTTGTTTCAAGGAGTTTTGCATTGTTATCTCTAACAAGATGGAACTGAACACCATTATGACCAGATCCTGGAAATCACGGGGACTAATATTAACTTCACTGGTTCTTGCACTGAAAAATTTCTTTCTATCACCCCCGAACTCGGGCATGTGTCTGTAGTGGAGTGGCAAGTTGTGGTCCCTCCTCCCTAGGTTTTTGGATGTGAAATAAGCTAACCCTCTAAGTTAATCGTAACATGAGCTTGACGTGGATTATCAGTAAATTGGATCTCACAAATCAAGGGGTTGAGAAAATATGTCACCTCATACTTCAAAAAAATAATTGAAAACACCTCCTGCTTACAGACAAGAAATCAGTCCAATTTACCTATCTCTCTCCTGTCTACAACACAAAGGGAATGAAGTAGAGAACTGGGAATATTTTGCTGCAGTTGTACACAACACTAGTGAGACTACATCTGGATCACTGAGACAAAAACAAATTACAAATAAAAGCAGATTGCATATTGGAATCTGGAATAAAAACAGAAAATCCCAGCATTTCTGACAGTATCTGTGGAAAAATAGAGCCAACGTTTTGAGTCTGGATGACCCTTCGTCAGAGCTTTGACAGAGTCATCCAGACTCAATGTGGTAGATTTTAAGCAGCATCGTATAGCAAGATAGAAAGCCAGATAAGCTAAGAGGTTCAGGGAGAGCATTTCAGGAGCCGAGGGCCAAAAGTATGGTTATGAATGGTGGAGTGATTAAGCCAGAATTAGAGTAGCACAGATATCTTGTAGAGTTTGGGGCTGCAGTACAGTAGAAAGAGGTGATACTATGGAGGGATTTGAAAACAAAGATGAGTACTTTTAGAATTGAGGTGTTGGTTGACTGTGAAGCAATGCAGGTCAACATCCACACGGGGAATAGGGGAAGAAGATTGGGTATCGGTAAGGACGCAGGCAGCAGAGTTTTGGATGATCTCAACTTTATAGAGAGTAGAATGTTGGAGCCTGGCAAGAAGTACAGTACATTAACTTAATGCACATTCTCGACATTTACCCTGTAATTCGGAGACTGGTTATCAGTTTAGGTAAAAAAATTAAGAAACATTAAAAAACAAACACAATTCACTAAAAAAAATTTTATTAAAAAATTAAACCCATCATTTTGCACAATTCAGTGGTTGGTTTATTCAGTTAGGTGGCTGTTGCTGCTGCTAATGTTCTTTCAGTTTAACATGATTTGTATTGCCCACCGTTTGGTAAATCTAAATGCTGTGTCACACCAGGAGGGCAAAATTAATTCCCTTTTATTCAACCAATTACTGAGTCTCATACCCTGAAGATAAAACATAATTAGCTGATTAGCTGCCTTAGCTCCACAGACAAGGCGGCAACTTGCTCCAATTCCAAACCGCACTGCAGCAAACTGCAGGCTAATGTTGAGGGGATGTCTGCTGCTGAACGTTCTGTAAATCATGAACACGCAATGGATGGGGGGGTGGGGGGAGGTGGGTGGTTGGGGGAAGGAGAACAGGAGAGGGAGCAAGACAGTTTCCTCTTTCTGGTCAATGTTAAAGTTTAAAGTTTATTTATTAGTGTCACAAGGCAGGTTTACATTAACACTGCAATGAAGTTACTGTGAAAATCCCCTAATGTGTGGAGTAGACTCCAATCAGTTTAGCAGCTGGATAAATACACAGCCAGTAATAGGCCGGAGTCAGCGCAGTCGAATGGTGCGAGGAACTCTAACTCCTGGCAGTATAGGGAATGTCGCTCCAAAGATGAGAATGAATAATGAAGATGTGTAAAAGACCCTCACGGGTTTGGCTCCATTTACACTGCATTGGGAGAAACTATCGGACTTTGTTTTGCTGGATTAGTGGATGGTGTTGAGTTCATGATTGACGTGATCCATATGCTGTGTGAGACTGAACAAGGCAAATGGCTGCTTTTTGTTCCATTTTCCTGATGACTTTTTGCATCACACAATTCCCCAAATTTAAATCAGATGGAGATGAAATCTTACACGGCTGGAACCTGGGCAAAATGGAATGACTCTGACTGTTTGCAGTTACCGATTCAATCAGGTGGGAATGAGAATGTTATCCAGCTCAGAAAACGGGATCAACTGCTGGAATTTTCACAGGGAATGTGTCTTTCAAAGGGACCCTGCAAGATGCTGAATGTCTCTATATCCGGGAGGCTCTGGGAGCTATAACTCACTTCGCCTGTGCTTGGGAAAGATCTGGCTGTATTTCTTCAGCTTTTTCGGTTTATACAGCAGTAGTTTGGAGTATCTCACCAGCAACTGCCTCCAGTAACAGGAAACATCATCCATCCTCAGGTGATCCAGGATAAACTGGTGGCCCCTGTGAAGGTAAAGATAATCATTGGGAATTGAGTTACAGGAAAACACATTGTTAAAAAGGCTAGAAACACAAATGGAGAAATTTTAGACCCAGTATCTCAGCAACAGGTAAAATACTGGGAACTGTACAATAAGGACCGGCTGGAGAACATCTTACCAACATGGCAGAGAGGCTAACAATTGCATCTGGGCCTGACAGCCATGGACGTGACTCCAAGTTCAGAGATTTGGACACAACATTCAGGTTGACGCTTCTGTGTAGTGTTGAGGAAATGCTGCACTGTCGGAGATGTCATCTTCCAGGTCAAATGTTAAACTGAGTTTTGTCTGTCCTTCTATGTAGATGTGAAAGATGCCAGAACTGGCTGTTTCAAAGCTGATGAGAGTATTATTGATTCAATAATCAACATCGGATCATTTCATCTTACAGTGCAGACAGAGGCCATTCGGCCCATCAAGTCTGCACCAACCACAATCCTACCTTGGTCCTTTCCCTATGCATTTTCACTGCTAATCCCACTGACACTAAGGGGCAAGTTTGGCACAGCCAATCCACCGAAGCTGCACATCTTGGACTGTGGAAGGAAACCAGAGCACCCGGAGAAAACCCACACAGACACGGTGAGAACGTACAGACTTCACAAAGACAGTGATCCAAGCCGGGAATCGAACCTGGATCCCTGGCACTGAGAGGCAGCAGTGTGCTACCGTATCGCTCTGGAATTCACTGAGATTATTTGGTCATCATCACAATGCTACCTGTAGGAGGTTGCAGTGAAAAAACAGTGACCACAATTCAAATGCACCTCATTGCTTGCAGAGCGCTTTGGCACATCCTGTGGTTGTGAAAGGCGCTATATGAATGCAAATTTTTTCTTGGCTAAATGTCCATGGATCCTGAATGACAATCTCATTCACTGTGATACAGAAAAGATGTCACAGTGCTATTGGGCTTATTTTCCCGAGATCAGGGTTTGTCTGTGGGGTGGTGATGAGGTATGTCACTGGGTGATAGCGCTGAGTGAGCCCTCATGGCCTGAACTTAACAAGGAACAAAGAAGGAAATAACAATACCAACAAAATCAACACTGAGTAAAAACACGGTAACAGGTGAACAGGTTAGAGGCAGGCTGGGGTTAGTAAGGGTGCCGGAATATATTAGGAACTCCTTGGTCTTATTCAAAGCTCAGCAGCAGGATGGATACTCACCTTGCTGCGATCTCTCTGGCGAGGAGGTCATTGTCCTGAACAAATTGTAACAATTCCCTAAAGCAACACAGAAATTAATAAGATCAGTTCATTGCGTATACACAAGAACAGGCTGGAGCTTTCTTGATCAGGAGCTGAACTTACTGAGCCAAAGGAGACAATGCCATTAGGGAGGATGTGCAAGAAATCCTCACCACTCAGCCAAACAAACCTCACACATTGTAACTGCGCTATTACCAATCCCCCGTGTACACACTGTAACTGCACTATTACGGCCCCCCTATGCACACTATAAATGCACTATTACTGCCTCCCCCGTGTACACACTGTAACTGCACTATCACGGACCCCGCGTACACTCTGTAACTGCACTATTACTATCCCCTATGCACACTGTAACTGCACTATTACAGCCCTGAGTACACACTGCAACTGCAGTATTACTGACCCATGTACACACTATAAATGCGCTATTACTGCCCCCTGTGTACACTCTGCAACTGCACTATTAAAGCCCTGTGTACACACTGTAACTTCATTATTACTGTACACACTTTTTAACCGCACTATTACTATTTTCTGTACACACCATAACTGGATCATTACTGTCCTCTGTAACTGCCTCATGTACACTCTGTAACTGCACTATTACTGCCCCGTGTACACTCCGTAACTGCACTATTACTGTCCCCGATGTACACTGTAACTGCACTATTACTGTCCCCGATGTACACACTGTAACTGCACTATTACTACCCTGTGTACACACTATAACTGCACAATTGTGGCCCCCTGTACACACGGCTCTGATTGCTTTATGGATTTTGTTAAACTCCACATTTAAATAGCCAAGGAACACAACAGAAATAAAAGAAGGAATTATTCTGCAGTTAAAATTTTTTCTCATCCACAGAAGACAGAATCAGTGCTGATTAACTCTGCTCTGGATAAATCCAAACACAACTCCCAGTCAAGCAGCCACTGTGTTACCTAGAGAAGGGCCAGTGATCTGTCACTGAAGCTGTTGTTGAGGGAAGTGTCTTACCGTACGTTGGAGAGGTCCTGATTGACGGGGATATAATGTACCCATGGCTTCAGCTGTGGGTAAAAGAACTCTAGCCATTCATTGCCAACGTGAAAAACCAGTGAGCCGCACAGGAAGAGATGCTTAAATCGGAAACTGGCAGCAACACCCCGAAAATTAAATAAATACCTGGGCACAGGGAAAATAAACTCATTAACAAAGCAGTAAATGTAATGAGTCCTCAATAAGTGTGTGTAACTAAACCAAAGGTCACAGACCAGAGGTTCCCTGTGAACCTCACACAAGCTCAATGAAGCTTCCTTCAACAGCAAATACCATTTCTAAGATGTTGGGCTGGAGGAAGATCTGAAAACATAAGAACATAAGAAATAGGAGCAGGAGTAGGCCATCTAGCCCTTCGAGCCTGCCCCGCCATTCAATAAGATCATGGCTGATCTGTCGTGGCTCAGTTCCACTCAGTTCCAAAACCAGAACTATAGAAGCAGCAGCACCATCCCTGCATTCACCCTACTCAGGCTAGCGGGGTGACTGCAGCTCAGCACTTAACAGAGGCTGCCCGTAAGAAGATCTCAATGAGGTGAAGCGAACTGTCCGTCTCACAGGAACTTGTCTGGCCCTGCACTCACAAGTATGAAAATTTTAAACTGAAGATGTTTGGGGATCAGAAGCTGGGAACCTACGCTCCACGAAATCAAACACAATCTTTGCAATAGATCTTACAGCAGCATAGCATCGCAACAATCACAACTAACCATGGCCATAACACACACGGCCCTGTCACACTCTGAGAGCATGTTTATTTTCACAAATACAGCTCTTTCCCTTCAGGGAAAATGGACTTGCAAAATCCTACTAACTATCCTGGCTTGAGATAATTCACACCTCTTTAGCCTGTGATAATCTCTCTCTCTACTCACATTGTCTATACCTGTAAAGAACTGATTAGCTGTACAGACTCACATTCCAACCATTATCTTGCAACTGAGTTTGTGTGTATATATACCCTGTTTGTGAACACAACTCCCACTCAGCTGACGAGGGAGCAGCGCTCTGAAAGTTCGTGATTCCAAATAAAACTGTTAGACTTTAACCTGGTGTTATAAGATTGCTTACTCTTTGCCTTTAGAGCTTCATCTTTAAATCTCTTCCCACTTCCCTCACCTACAATGAGTCAATTCTGCAATGATAGGCTACTGATAAAGACAAGAATGTCCAGAAATACCAGGGCAGCCCTTTCTATCCAAAAGAAAGATGATGGGCTAATGAAGTAGACTCATTGAGATTTGATGAAGTGATTCACATCAGATGTCAACCTGTCTTTTCTGCTTCAGGTGCTGGCTGGCTAGCAGTGTACTCCTTGATTTTATTACCCAATGCTAAGAGGGAGGGTGTGAGAGAGGGAGAATGTGGGGGGGAGAGGGTATGAGAGTAGGAAGATGTGGGATGCACTAAGCTGGTAGTGAGAAGGTTTCTAACAACGTACTTGTATTTGCAATGGTCCACCAATGGAATTTCTTTAGCAGGGGGTTTTCCTAGTGTATCCTGAAAACAAATCAAATTAGTCTATTAATAACTTGCATTTATATAGCATCATTAACAGAGTAAACTGCCCCAAGGAGCTTTATCAAACAAAGTGTGGCACGGAGCCACATAATGAAGTATTAGGACCAATGACCAAATGCTTAGTCAACGAGGTAAGTTTTATGAAGCATCTCAAAGGAAGGGAGAGGTTTAGGGAGGGAATTCCAGAGCTTGGGGTTTAAGCAGCTGAAGAAAGGGCCAAAACTGCTGGACAGATGAAAATTGGGAATGTGCAAGAGTCACTGGAATGAATAGAAAGAGATGCAGGGTTCACGTCTACTCCGCTATTCAATACATCCATAACTGATAATCAAGCTCAACTCCACCTTCCTGCTCACTCCCCATATCCCTCGATTCCAAGAGATCAATAATGTACTGATTTTGGTTTTGAATATACTCAAGGACAGAGCACCCACAGCTCTCTGTGTTAGAGAATTCCAAAGTAGGGATCGTTAACAATATTTTCGCTTCTGGTAGCCAGAGTCAATATCAATCACTCCCAGGTGGTGCAGAACACAGAGGCAGCTCGGCAATTGAGACTCAGAATTTAAAAAGACCTTGCATTTATATAGCACCTCTTACTCCCATGGCAAGACGCAAAACCTTTCCAGCCCTATGTAGCAGATGGAGGATGAGGTAGCAAATTTAAAACAGAGGTGAGGAGGAACTACTTCTCCCAAAGGGTAATGCATCTGTGGAACTCGCTATTCCAAAATGCGGTGGATGCTGGAACAATGAGTAAATTTAAGGAGGAGTTAGATGTTTAATTGATAATGCATTGAAGGGTTAGAATCCTAAAAACCCTACAGTGCAGGAGGCGGCTACTTGGCCCATCGAGTCTGCACCAACCACTGTCCCACCCAGCCCCTATTCCCGTAACCCCATCTTCCTAGTCCCCCTGTCAGTAGGGTTAATTTAGCATGGCCAATCAACCTAACCTGCACATCTCTGGACTGTGGGAGTAAACCGGAGCACCCGGAGGACACCCACGCAGACACGGGAGAATGTGCAAACTCTGCACAGACAGTGACCCGCGCCGGGAATCGAACCCTGGTCCCTGGCGCTGTGAGGTAGCAGTGCGAATCACTGTGCTACCCACAAAATGGATGTAACATTTCAGCTGCTACTACAATAGGAATTGAACCCTTATGTCTGAACTACTGGTCCTGTGACATTACCATTACACCACCATACTCTATGGGAGGTGATGTAATGGAGTTATGGGGAAAAGGCAGGAAAATGGGGATGAGGAGCATATCAGCCATGATCGAATGGTGGAGCACACTCAATGAGCTGAATGGTCTAATTCTGCTCCTATATTTGATGAACTTTTGAAGTGCAATCGTTGTACCAAAGGAAGCAGGCTGTCAATTTATGTACAGCAAGCTCCCACAGATAGCAATGAAATTAGCAACCAAATTATCCGTTTTACTGACACTGGTTGTTATTAAAATATTGGCGAGGACAGTCACAGAGTCATAGAGGTTTACGGCATGGCAACAGGCCCTTCGGCCCAACTTGTCCATGCCACCCTTTTTTTTAAAACCCCTAAGCTAATCCCAATTGCTCATATTTGGTCCATATCCCTCTATACACATCAGACCCATGTAGCTATCTAAATGCTTTTTAAAAGATAAAATTGTACCCGCCTCTACTACTACCTCTGGCAGCTTGTTTCAGGCACTCACCACCCTCTGTGTGAAAAAATTGCCCCTCTGGACAGTTTTGTATCTCCCCGCTCTCATCTTAAACCTATGCCCTCTAGTTTTAGACTCCCCTACCTTTGGGAAAAGATATTGACTATCTACCTTGTCTATGCCCTTCATTATTATATAGATCTCTATAAGGTGACCCCTCAGCCTCCTACGGTCCAGAGGAAAAACTCTCCTTATAACTCAATCCATCAAGTCCCGGTAGAATCCTAGTGACTCTTTTCTGCACTCTTTCTAGTTTAATAATATCCTTTCTATAATAGGCTGACCAGAATTGCACACAGTATTCCAAGTGTGGCCTTACCAATGTCTTGTACAACTTCAACAAGACGTCCCAATTCCTGTATTCAATGTTCTGACCAATGAAACCAAGCATGCCGAATGCCTTCTTCACCACCCTGTCCACCTGTGACTCCACTTTCAAGGAGCTATGAACATGTACCCCTAGATCTCTTTGTTCTGTAAGTCTCCCCAGTGCCCTACCATTAACTGAGTAAGTCCTATCCTGGTTCAATCTACCAAAATACATCACCTCACATTTGTCTAAATTAAACTCATCTGCCATTTGTCAGCCCACTGGCCCAATTGATCAAGATCCCATTGCAATTGGAGATAACTTTCTTCACTGTCCACTATGCCACCAATCTTGGTGTCATCTGCAAACTTACTAACCATGTCCCCTATATTCTCATCCAAATCATTAATATAAATGACAAGTAACAGTGGGTCCAGCACTGATCCCTGAGGCATATCACTGGTCACAGGCCTCCAGTTTGAAAAACAACCCTCTACAACCACCCTCTGGCTCTGACAGTGGGGAAAACGTCCCTGGATCTTCTTCAAATAGTGACATGGAAACTTCTACATGTGACTAAGGGGTCAACCTGGGTTTAACGTCTCTTCCACATTTATACAAACTTGATGCAACCAGTTTGAATGCAAAAGTTATTGTTATGAGGATAAAACACGGATGGCATTCCACAAACAGCAACCAAGTGAATGATCAGTCAATTTGCTTTTGATGGCAATGATTGAGGGACAATTGTTGACGAGAATAAGCTCATTTCCAACAGTGCGTGGAGATCTTTAACATCCACTTAAACAAACAGGTAGAATAATTGAAACCCTACGATGCAGGAGGCTGCATCAACAACAATCCCACCAAGATCCTGTTCTAGTAACCTCACATTTTTAGCCTGCTAATCCCCGATAACAGGGTCAATTTAGCATGGCCAATCAACCTAATCCGCACATCGTTGGATTGTGGGAGGAAACCGGAGCACCTGGAGGAAATCCACAGATACGGAGAGAACGTACAGACTCCGCACCAACTGGGACCCGAGGCTGGAATCGAACCCGGTTCCCTGGCGCTGTGAGGCAGCAGTGTGCTATTGGGTACCACTGTGCCGCTGTGCTACTGGGCCACCCTGTATCTTTGCTATTTGTAGGAGCTTGCTTTGTGCAAATTGCTACTGTGTTTCCTATTTAAGATGAGTTTTCAATATGAAGAGCTGAACTCCAGATGTGAAGTGAGAGTGCCTGTACTTGACTTCCAAGGCAGTATTTGACCAAGTGTGGTTTCAAGCCTTGGCTCCAATTCAGGGTATTCTTGTACAGTGACTCTATACACTACCAACTACGTTGATCACATTTCACATGAGAATTCTTCCACGGACGAGAGACTTCAATTTTACAACTAACGCTAGGATTTTACCTTTTCTGATTTCCAGGCTTGATTTTTGGTGTATTCTGCATCTACCAACATAGGTTCTTTCCGAGAAAGCAGAATAAGAGGATCTCGTTCAGAACTTGTCCTGAAAGTGAAGCAAGGTAATTTCACTCCATCACCACAGATTAATATTCACACGTGCATCAGAGAGAAACAGAGAGAGGACAGTGCATTACAGCCCCCTGTGGTTGTGTGAGCATGCATGTTTGAGAATAAGACACCAGTCATTGTTTTATTCATTTATAAGATGGAGGGTATCGGTGTCAGGGCCAGCATTTACTACCCATCCATAACAGCCCTTGAAAAGATTATAGTCAGCCACCTTCCAGGATATAACAAGT
The DNA here is from genome assembly GCF_965287045.1 of Carcharhinus amblyrhynchos. NCBI lineage: Eukaryota > Metazoa > Chordata > Chondrichthyes > Carcharhiniformes > Carcharhinidae > Carcharhinus > Carcharhinus amblyrhynchos. The sequence continues at coordinate 3,701,012 of NC_137339.1, forward strand.
ACCTCGCATTTCAGCCGGCAAGTTACAATCATTGCAGTGAGTCAGCAGTCTCATTTAGCTGCTTCCCTAACAGCGACCGTCAGCCCAAACTTCACAACACTTCATTCCACTGCACAAGTATTTACGTTTCCATTATCCACAGCAGTCATTCTGCGAACCTCTCTAGCATTAACGTAACCCATTTTTATCACACCTTTTACAAAGGAAAATTGTGGAATCAACCCTTGTGCTGAGAATGCTAAAGAGAAGCACGCCTGGAGCTCAGAATCTTTTAATGATCCCCAGCCACTTTGTGCTGTGTTGTAACAGTTATAATTATTAGCCTTACCTTGATCCTCTAAAGAAACCTATTGAGACTTTCTTCTCCCAAGGCCACTTTTCAGCAGATCTGGAGGAGGGAACAAAAAGGAGCCAATTAGGTTTTTAAGTGATAGATACTATTTAATGTGGACACCTAGCCTTCTTGTTATGTATCATAACCTCAGGATTACATGACTATTCTACAGACTGGTATATTTGTAGCACACCCATTTAGAAAGGAAAAAGAATAAAAAATGTTTTTTTTGTGTCTATTCCCACCATTGTACCTTGGCAAAGACACTCCCTCACCAATTCAATCTCCTGCAAAAGACAATCACAAGTAAACCTTCAAGAAAGAAAGACTTGTTTTCCAAGGTGCCTTTCCTAACCGCAGAACACTCTGGGATGCAGCAATGTGACTATATTTCAAAAACATTTTACTGGACACATGGTGCTTTGGGATGTTCTGGGATTATGGAAGATGTTACAGGGATGCAAGTTCTTTCTTTCTTTGGAGTGGATAAGTGTGGTCTGTAAGCATAAAGACGGAGAGTGAATTAAATCAAATTCTGCATTTCCTTTCAGTTTAATGTGTATTTTCTTTGTGATTATTGTAGCTTCTAATTATATTGTAGGCTGAGCCAAACATTTCATGATCAGCAACATGACTCAGTTAGACCAGTCTGCCTGCCTTCCTCAGGTCTTTAAGGCACTATCCCAACCACCAGATCTCACATAAATAACCCAGGCAATGACAGAGTAGGGCCGCTCCCACCATTCATACGGTCAGACTCTCTCTAAGCGTTCTCTAAGCACTGATTCTATTCGGCAAATATGACTCACACTTTTAACTCCTTTCTCATTAGATCCCAGCGTCCAAGTCCTGTGGGGTAAATGGGCCAAACTGCTGGACCTCCCTCCCAGAAGGTCCATGCAGGGTACACGATGTCATAGTATTCTGATGTCTGTAAGAGAGAAATAAGTTGCAGCATTTTGTAAATCCACTGTAAAGGCCAGCTTGAAAGCTAGACATTGTTCAAAGTTTCTTTTCGTGCTTACCTTACTGAATGATAAAACAGGCCGAATGGGCTTCATCCAGTTTGGAACCTGAGGATAATCCCGGACATTGAGCACAAATTCCATATCAGGGAGATCGTCAATTATTTCCAGAATAAAATGCTCTACCCCACTGCACCTAAACTCAGAAACAAAACAGTGATCTGTTGGCTCAGTAACTAGTCAAAAAACAACCGTGTTTGAACTCTAAATAGAGACATAAAGAGAAGCAGAGGGGATATAAAGGTATTATATTTATAGTATCCACAGCAGATTGCCACAGATTAATGAGATCAGTGTGCCTTCAGCCTTCACATTTCCGTTCAACATTCTCTTGGTAGTTTTTGCTTGTTTAAAACTTAGCTCTCTGGTTTTTCTTCAGTTTATTATTCACTTTGTTTTCCTGAATGATAATCACTCTGGACAAGATGCAGATTGTAGCCCAAATGTACAGGATCCCATGTGAGGCGTTAGCACAGGTCAGCTCCATGGATGCAGAGAGACAGACAGAATAATGAAAAAAATCAAACGAAAGGCACATGCTTCAGGATAGGAAACACTGAACTCAAACTGAAACAAAGAAAACCAATGAAGGACTTTGCCTCATTCTCACATTCACATGGTCCTGTATCTGATACTATTGCTTTGTTTGTGCAAAGTTTAAGTTTATTTATAGTGTAACAGATAGGCTTATAGACCTATTAATAGACATTGCAATGAAGTTACTGTGAAAATCCCCTAGTCTCCACGCTCCAGCACCTGTTCAGGTACACAGAGAGAATTTAACATGCCCAATGCACCTAACCAGCATGTCTTTTAGGCTGTGGGAGGAAACTGGAGCACCTGGAGGAAATCCACGCAGACACGAGGAGAATGTGCCTACTCCGCATAGACAGAGACCCAGCCAGGAATTGAACTCGGGTCCCTGGTGCTGTGAGGCAGCAGTGCTAACCACTGTGCCACCGAAGGCAGACACAAGGGAAATCTGTTGATTAACAGATGCTCATACATCCAGCCAATAACTTGCATAAAGATTACTGAAAATCTATTCCAGTAGAGACAGCTGGTTTGACACAAGTTAAACTTTCAGAAGTTGGTTTAGGTTTTAATTTCTTAGATTTTGAAATCATTCCCCAATCAGGTGCGGTTACCAGTGATTTGGGAAGGTAAAGAAAGGGCATTTTGGCAAACTCTGTTTTGGAGCTGAGAGTTCCAGAGAGCTGGGGCAGAATAATCAAAGGACTGACCTCCATTTGTGCTGCAGCAATCAAACACAACCCAGAATCTGAGTGTCACAGAGTTTGGGTTGAATATCATTCAGATGAGGGATTTACAAGGGGCAGGACGAGGGCACCAAAGTGTATTTACTTGAGCAAAGATGAGAACAGTGTGGAGGAGTTTGTGTGGCAAGAAGTCTAATGTTGCAGAATTCTGAATTGACCGATTCTTCAGAACGGCAGCATCAGGGAAAGCAGCAAGGAAGCCATTTGAGAAATTAACCTTAGAGGTGAATGGTTACAGCAATAGAGTGGGTGGGATATCATGCTGGGGGCAATGTTCCAAACATGGAGGGAGGCAGATCTGGATGTCAGGAACAATAAATTCAGCTTCGCACCAAAGGTCAGGGAATGAGTTTGAGACTATTTTCTGATCTTTTGACTTCAGTTTTTCCTTATCCTATTGACTCAGGTCTAATATATCCTACCAAAGGTTTTACTCGTTCTCCACTAGTGCGTTTGTCTGAACAAGCAGCATCGTGGATGGTGGAGTTAGGTTTCCTGTGGGTAGCAGATGTTGGAACAATTTCCTGGCCAAAAATTTCTCAAGGAAAAGTCTCTACCGCTTTGGTTATTTCAGTCTCATATTATAAATGCATCAAATCGCAGCAGGTCTGGTTGTTCTCCCACCTGGCAGGAAACATGCAGTCGTCTTGGCGATAGAGCTTGCCCTTTATTATCTGGTAGTGAGTCCCTATGTTCTGACTGACAGTCTCTGCCATCATGTCATTGGAGATTCCTTGCTTGAAGTGTGAAAGATCATTTTCCAGGACACTGAATAAAATGTGGAAAAAGATTCTTATGAAAAGCTTGCTGGTCAAAGATGAACATTCATATTTTTCCAGTCCACGCTACTACTTTCACATAAAAAATCGTCTAATAACGCATTTGCGCCCTGTGGAATCTGAGTTAACAATGAGGTTCCACACCAACTTTTGAGGGACATGAATCCCTCACAATTCACCAGCATCACAGTTTAAAAATATATATTCATTCAAGGGATGTGGGCTTTGCCTTCTAGGCTAACTCTCCCATCCCTAATTGCTCTCGAGAAAGGGGTGCTGAGCTGCTTTCTGAAATTGCTGCAGTCCCTGTGGTAGGTACACCCACAGTTCTGTTAGTGAAGGAATTTCAGGATTTTGACCCTGTGACAGTGCATAAACAGCAATATATTTCCAAGTCAGGAGGTGAACTTCCAGGTGATTGCATTCCCACGTATCTGCTACTCTTGTCGGCAAGTATTAGTAGTGAGTTTGGAAGCCTTGGTGAGTTCCTGCAATATACCTTGCAAATGATACACACTGTGGACAGAATGAATACTTGTGGATAGGGTGCCAATCAAGCAGGCTGCTTTGTCTGGGTGTTACTGAGCTCCTGAAGTGTTTTTTTATCTGCATGCATCCAGGCAAAGTGAGAGTATCTCCTGACTTGTGCCTTGAAGGTGGTGGACTGGCTTTGGGAAGTCAGAATGCGAATTACAGAACAACAAGATTCCTACCTTTTGACCTGCTCTTGGAGCCACAGTACTTTTATGGCTAGTCCAGTTGAACTGCTGGTCAACAGCAACCCCCAGGACTGTGGGGGATTCAGTGACAGTACTGTTATTGACGGTTAAGAGATTGTCATTGCCTGGCACTCGGGCAGTGCAAATGTTACTTTCTAGTCCAAGCCTGGATACTGTCTGAATCTTGCTGCATTTGGACAAAGGAGCACTGGAAATTCCAGAATGGAGAAGCATCCAGTTCACTGCAGAGGTGAAGTTAGACTGGATGCAGTTCAAGAGCAGTGGAGAAATACAATGGTATTTCACACATATCATATTTAAGGGGAGACAGTGATATGATGGTAATGTCACTGAGCTCATCACCTAGTGATCCAGACTAATATACTTGTGACAAGGGTTTCACCATGGTAACGGGTGGAATTTAAATTCAATAAATAAATTTTAGTTTATAAATCTGGAATTGCAGGTTAATTTCAGCAATGGCAAACATGAAACTATCTTTGTTGTAAAAACCCATCAGGTTCACTAATATCTCTGAGAGAAAGCATTCTGCCATCCTGCTCTGGCCTATATGTAACACCAGGCACACAGCAATGTGGTTGACTCTTAATTAATAATTAAGGATAGACAACCAATGCTGGCCTTACCAGAGATGCCTACCCCTCCATGAACAAATAAAAAAATAGTTACACTATTTTCATCAGGAACTAATCACTCACATTTGCTGTGGGAGATTTACTGAGATGGCATGGGGAAAAATGAATTTTTCTACATTTTCAGAGAAGTGAGCACTTATTGTCTGATAATGTGATTGTGGTGAGCCACTTTCTTGAGAAACTGTTTTTACAACAAAAGTAGTTTCTTAGCCTACTTCAGAGGGTGACTGGGGCATCAAGAAACAACCACAGTGCATTCTAGAGTCACACGTTGGCCAGAGCAGTTGAGCATAGCAGGTTCCATTTCTTTATAAGAATATCTGAAACTTTCAATGGTGAATGCTCAGTGCCAGCACACAAATCACCAGATTTAATTAAAAAGGTGCAGATGGCAAGGGATTTTTAAAAATTCATTTGTGCACTGGGGCATTGCAGACTGGCCAGTATTTATTGCCCATTCCTGTTGCTTGAGAGCAGTTGAGGCGACCACATTGCTGTGGCTCTGGAGTCACATGTAGGCCAGACCAGGTAAGGACAGCAGATTTCCTTTCCTAAAGCACATCAGCGAACCACAATCAGCAACGGTTTCATGGTCATCAGTAGATTCTTCATTCCAGATTCTTTTTATTGGATTCAAATTCCACCGTCTGCCATGGCAGGATTCAAACCCGGGTCCCTAGAACATCAGCTGAGCTTCTGGATTAATAGTCTAGCGATAATACCACTGGGCCATATGCTAACTTCTGTGTTGCAGAGGGAGTCATTTGTTCCAGTGCTATGTGAACTGCAGACTGTCTGCCAGACAAACTACTGCCCATTACAGAGTTACAACAATATAATTTTGTGTGTTTGGCTCCTCCAACCTTTACCCCTTGACCATGTGGTTTCAATCTCATACTTGCCACCAGACGCTTTATGGCCAGGGGAATGAGAAGTTGGGATGGACTGAACTTCATCTGCTCTCTGAATACAGAGGAGCACGAGGGAGCTAAAGCCAGCGGTGCTCACAGCTAAAGGAATGTGATAACATGAAGTTATGATTCAAATACCATAATGCATTTCAAAAACATTAAAAATTTTGAAGAGTATGGCCACACCTTTGGTGACAGCTGCAATTATGCTGGGTGCAGGGTTGGTAAGATCCCACAGCTGCTGATATCCTGTCCTTGTATATCTGCCAACTTCCACCTACAAAATGAAAACCATACCATTAGAAATAGAGTCAATCAACAAATGTTGAGTGGATTTAACAGCTTGGTTCTGGTCGAATTAAGAGAGATGCCAGTTAATACCATTCCATCCCCTCACTGCTGTAGAACCTGTTTCCTAGTAGGTCGAATGCATTACATTTGCAAACCACATGTGCAAATGTTTAATAAATATGTTAATATAAAAAAAACCTACAGATTATTTTGGAAATTCCACATACCAAAAGCAACATCAGACAAGGATGTTAACCAATAACTGTATTCAGTCACACCTTAAGGCTGGTTGCAAAATGACATTACACAGTGAGATTTGGATTAGCGAAAGAGAGGGAGCTTAACTCTGCTTTCCTTATGAGCCTTACGGTGGTTAGCATTGCTGCCTCACAGCGCCAGGGACCCAAGTTCAATTCTGACCTTGGGTAACTGTCTGAATGGAATTTGCATGTTCTCCCCACGCTTGAATGGGTTTCCTCCCACAGTCCAAAAGTCGTGATTTAGATTGATTAACTGAGCTAAATTGCCCTTTAGTGTCTGGGGAATTAGCAAGATAAATACATGGGGTTACAGGGATAGGTCCTGGGTGGGATTGTCGTCATTGCAGGCTCCATGGGCTGAATGGCCTGCTTCTGCACTGTAGAGATACCGTGACTTGTTCTGTGCCTACTAAACCGACTAATTACATCCTCAAAGATCTCTCAATAGATTTATCAAATGTGATTTTGCTTTTGTAAAAGAATGTCTTTGATCACACTATGATTTTCAAAGTGAATTGTTAATGAGATGCCAACACTTTCCCATTGACTATTGTCAAGCTAACTGGCGCATAGTTTCCCGTTTTCTCTCCTCCTTCCGTGAATAGCAGTGTTACATTTCTTAACTTCCAACTTGCTAGGACTATTCCAGAATTGAGGGAATTTTGGAAAATCATATAACAAACGTATCCACTATTTCTGCAGCTATTTCTGCAATGTAATTTCACCAGATTATCAGAATGTAGAGAGTTAAATTATGATAAGATTACGTAAAATTGCCTTGTATTCTATTAAATGTAGATAATTGAGTAGATAAGTTTGATCAGGTAAATACAAAGGTCAATCTCTCCCAATATTTCCTCTGATAGGGAAATAGAATGTAGAACATAACAGCGCAGTACAGGCCCTTCGACCCTCGATGTTGCGCCCACCAGTGGAACCAATATAATGACCCTCTAACCTAAACTATTCCAATGTTATCCATATGCCTATCCACTGACCATTTGAATGCCCTTAAAGTTGGCGAGTCCACAACAGCTGCAGGCAGGGCATTCCATGCCCTTACTACCCACTGAGTAAAGAACCTACCTCTGACATCCGTCCTATAATTACCACCCCTTAATTTAAAGCTATGTCCCCTCGTGTTAGCCATCACCATCTGAGGAAAAAGACTCTCACTGCCCACCCTATCTAACCCTCTGATCATCTTGTATGCCTCGTAACCTTCTTTGAAGGATGAAGGATAGGACAATATAATAAGAGCCAAACTATTGAGGAGTGAAATCTGGAAACATTATTTTCTGGAACAGAAATCTGGAAGTCTCTCCCCTGCAGAAACAAGGGATTAATTAGTGCTTGCAATATGACAAAAAAATTTTGTTCAGTAAGGTTGTCCATCAATTTGGAGCAGAGGCAAGTATATGGAGCTAAGATACCGATCAGCCAATATTTATTTGAATGGCAAGCAGGTAATTGATTTACTCCTATCCTTAATGCTGATATCATGGAAAGGAAAGCATGGTTGAAATGAATTAATGTGTTTCCCACTCAAGTTTGCAATTCCCTGCCGAGCTGTTTATAACAACGTGTGCTCTACAGTACAGCAGTGCCACCAGCAGGCAATTCTGATATTGGTTAAATCTGACTCAATAGGTCTCATTGATAATGGAGTTACTTCTCATCAGGCTTACACCAGCAACACCAACTGAACATAGAGGCTGCTCCCCCAGGAACTACTCAGTTAACCCCCAGGCTGCGTCCTCTAAACCCCACCGCCACCCCCCCCCCTTCTCCATTCCCGGATTTGTACCTTACCAATGTTAGACCCTCTGGTTCCCCCAGCACCATCACCGCCATTGCCCTTGGATTCTCCATTTCCCCCATGCTGTATCTCCCCCAACCCTCTCCACGATGTCGCCCCTGGTTTCTCCCTGCCTCAGGCTGTGCCCCCCACCTCACTCTGTAGCCCCTGGTTTCTCTCTCTTACCCCCAACCCCCACCTGATCAATACTGCAGCCTCTACATTGCCCCTCCCCTAGGTTCTCATCTCCCCCCCCCCTCGGATTTCCTCAATTTGCCCCCCCCGATCTTCCCTCAGACAAGGGGCTGGCTCCAGGGAGCCGCTCTACCTGCGGGGGAGCTGCTGGCAGCCGCCCACACACTCAGACAGCAGAGAACCGCCACCACCAACCGCCATCTTAGCGCCATGGCGCACTGCGCCTGCGCACATCCACCGCTCCGCCATCCACTGATCAGCCTGGCCGCCCGTTACCATGGAGACCAAGCAAGAGGCCTAGCTGCACAGGTACAACCCAGGCTGAGCCCACAGAAACTCACTCTACTCCGGGTATACACATCTCATTGTCCCTTAAAATACAAATAGTTAGAAAATGCCCAGATTCAGGCTTGCCAATTCTAGTTTCGATATTCCTGGAAATGTTATCACCTGGCTGCATAGGGATGCCAACCCTCCAGGATTAGCCTGGAGTCTCCAACAGCAATTGATCAATCTTCAGGACACTGCTGTTTGCAACTCTGGAGAAAAATCAAGGCATTTTAAAGGATTGCCCCTTTGTCTTTTTCATTGAACATGTCTCTTTACCAGGTTTAAAAACATTGGAAATGGGATGAGGAAAAAGGCTGTTTGACAATCACCCGATTGCATATTGTTGTTTTTCTTTCCAATTGGCAAGGGGTGGCAATGTGCCACAAGGATGGATGTGATGAAACGTCAGGGAGCATGTGTAATCACAGTTGGCAACATTAATGCATGTGTCCTGCCATTGGTCATGTCTGTGCCCACATTTCCATCTTTAATCACCCAACATTTTCACTGAAATATCCTGATTTTCCACACCATTGGAATTTAGCAAGGGATCACTTCCTCACCTAATTGTCCTCTTGCCTATGTTAAATACCAGTTTTGTTTGCCATCCTCAATGCTTTTATAACTAATAAACAGAAATGCTGGAAAAAGACAGGAAAAAAAAGCCTATTTTGGATCACCTATAATTTTACTCTTGGATATTACTCTCGATACCGTCCCAGAGATTAATCTTCAATTCTATTTCCTGGAGAATCTAGGGCAACCTTTGGAGAATTGCCAACAATAGATGCCTCTGGGGGTTTTATCATGGCTTTAAGTCTGTGAAACTATAAATGATAGTCCTGTCAGTACCCAAATCAGAAAGAATGTTAAGTTTAAATCAAAGAAGTAGTGAGGGTGAAAATTACTTTTATTTTTAAAAGAGATTTTGGTTGCAAAACCATTTCCAAATCTGCTGTTGTGTAGAACTTTGTTTGCTGCAACGTCACAAATATTAAATACTGTAATCACAAACCACATTCAGTAGATTGAACAGAATTTACTTTCCATTGACCTGGTTTCAAGAAAAAGCTTTTATCATTTATACTTTATATACAGATTTCTCGTACAATAATATTGTTACAAGATCAGAATGTGTTTTTAAACACAGGCTTTAAAAAATATATGCTATTGTAGCCCAAATTAAACGGATGTGGGTTTCATTTACACTGCATTCTAGTTCAGCACACTGGTTTAATATAGTGCTACAAATTCCTTTCCTGCAACATGAACTCGATCATTGCCTTAAAATGCTGCAAACAGGAATTAAATGTCATGATGTTAACCTGTACTAAAAAGAATAACAAACCAGAAAACCAAACTCCAATTATCGGAATACAAACCAGTACAATACAAGCGGCATTGGCAGCTTCAGCATGCTTCCTTAGGAAGAATCTCATCAGGTGTGATTCCGATCTTGACCATTCCATTGAAGTGTGGCCTTGAAAGATGGTTTGTGGATTTCTTGTGCAGGGAAATGCCAGTTTTCAGCCAAGTTAATTTGCCAAGCAGCTATGAACGAGCACCGACAGGATTTAATTGCAAATTTCCTCCACTCTCCAATTCAGCAAGAGGGAATAGACAGAGACTAGAACAATTAAAGGAACTGAGATGCAATCTGCATAACAGATTCATCATTTTCAAATACTTTCCTAACTCTTCAAAATATCAGTTGGAGAGAATGTCACGAACACAATTCATACTGGCAATCTTGAATATGCAAACAGTCCCGTACATTCACACTCAAAGATGAAATTACAAGCCAGAAATTCCAGATATCGTTTTTCCAATGAATCCGATCCTGGAATTTACCTTGACTGCATTGTCCTTCAATAAATCAAGGATGTAATTTTCATAACTGGTTCAGCCATATACAATATTTTCGAGTGTTTTATTGCAGTTGGTACAGTCTCTGCAAATTCCCTTCTTCTTAATTCTATGATTCAGTCAAATTTTCTCTTCAGCCGATAACTCTGCATTTCTGGGCTGATTCAATAGCTCTTCCAATTTCTCCAAATCATTTTCCACTGAATCTTTTCCAGCAATTTCATCAATTATACCTTCTGTCACAAGGAGTCTGGCTTTCCTGGGGAGACGATACAAATGCAAGAAAGCTCAACAAAAACCAAGTTAATGCCATTAAAAAACTGCTGATAAAAGAGAGATTGATAGGGAGGCACTGTATGATTTCTATAGACTGAAAATGGATAATCAATACTGAAAATACAGGATTTATATACCAGTCTGCTCAGCATTTGAAAAGAAAATTAGATTAATATGTTTCAGGTGGAATTCTTCTGTTCGATAGATCTAAGCCATTGAATTACACTTTTCAAACATTTCTCCTGCATGCTATTCTAATTTCAGTGATTTATTTGTGACCACAGAATTGCTGCTTCATACCATTCTTCCAACTTTAGTTCATAAATCTCTCGTCGCTCTCTACGTTTTCTTTCCCGGATGGTCTCTCCGCCAACTTTCTGCATTGCCAGAATCAAAGCCCCAGCTGGGATCCTGAAAGACAAACCAGCAGCGAGGTTCATATCCCACCGTTAGCACAAGTTCTCACAACCCACAATCCAAATCAACTTAGAGTGAAACCTTACTCCAAAAATAATCTTTAAACCTGTCATGGTTTGACAGCGTTTCTCTTTTTCGAGGCTGGCTGAATTTTAAGCTCTTTTACCTTAAAAAAAAGGATGAACTACAAATCTAGCAAAGGCAAAAGACTTGAGAAATCAAAACTTGCCCACTTCTGGGCAGAGGTTAAGGATTCAATTTTCTGACAGGCCAGAGTTACAAGCACGTTATAGTGTGTTGGTTGGTGACAGTTGCACATGCTTGGTTCTAGTTTTCTAAAAATCTTCAGTTAAAGGACATCTGGGACATCAGCAATGTAGGGAAAAACGGTACAAAAACCTGATGTTGTGACCCAGGTTTGGTGCCTGAACTCGGAGTGCTGAAACCCAGAGGAGATAACTGTTGGCGAGGTCTCGGAGAGAGAGAGAGATAGCACCAGAGAGGGAGATCACTGGCAACAGAAACTGCTGTGGAGAGGAGCAAAGAAACAGGCTTTGGGCAGCAAAAGTGCTGTGGTTGACAGAATCCATACAGCGAAGGCTCAGGTGAAGTTCTGGAAAGATGAAAAGGCAGTGGAAGGTTGGTGATTCCATGCTGCAATATGTTGGGGCAAAGGTAACCCTTGGAGCAATGGTGCTCTGCTCAATGTGGCTGAAGGTCTGGAATTGTACTCAAGAGTCAGTGCTGGAGCACAGCGTTAGGAAGCCAGTGGTAGTAGTCTCTGGAGAAGACAGTAAACCTTTAGGAGGTGAGCAGTCCCTGAGGCAGTTTGAGTTGGAGCAACATTTGGAGGGAAGTCAGAGGGTAGATCTTCAAAAGTCAAGACTGGAATCTCTTGTGGCAGAGACAAAAGTTTTAATGAGATTGTATAACTCACACTGGACACTGATGTGTGGGTGGGTTGCAGAGAAATCCATGGGATCTATCTAAGTTCCATCTGCCACTAATTGGTTAGTGTGGTGCATTCAAAACAGTTTGCTGGTTAATCCACATTGATTTTGAATATTATAGTATAAGATATTGTAAATTGTTTGACTTTTCTGACTTTATATAGTAAGTTTTATTTTGTTTGCTCAAAAACCATGGAATCTTGTGGCTTTATTCTCTTAATAACAACCTGGAATCTCAAACTTTGTTTACTTAAACAAAATGTAACTGGTCCCTAACTAGATTGTACCAATAATCTGTTCAACCTTTGTATAAATTCAGGATCATAACAACTCTCAGTAGCCTCAAAATAGTCCTTTAGGTGTGGAGAGACTTGTCATCATAGAAAATGGGAATAAGCTTGTGGTCAAAATAGGCAAACAAGAAAATAAAAAGCATCTCAAGGAAGTGCCTTCAATTACGTATTGTACTGTCAGTTGCAAATGTTGCTCATTAATGCAGAGTCTGATCTGGGATACGCAAGAAATTTTTCTGTTGCTGTTTTGACTTTGGAACAGCAATAACATCCCAACTCCCAGCCCTGCCTGCTGGGTCTCACACCTCCCAGAATAAGGCAAGTAAGCAAAACTGCAGCTGACAGTAATCTGATGGTTCTCTGCTGCAGTTTGTTGCTTCCTTTTTTGGAAGTGTAGTCACTGTTATAATCTAGGAATTGTAGGCAGTTGATTCCTATGCAGCAATCTATATATACATGACGAACAGCAATGAGACACAAGACCAGATAATCCAGTTTAATGATATTGGGCAAAGGACAAATATCTGCGAGAATATCGTGGAGTACGCTGCTGTTCTACTTTGAAGCAATGCTATGGGATCTTTTAAATTTGCCTGAAGGAGCAAACTGAACCTCAGCTCACAGTCTCATCCAAAAGACAGCACCTCTGACAGTGCAGCCCTCCCTCAGTACTACACTGGGCTGTCAGCCTAGGTTTTGTGTTCAGGGGATTTGAACCCACAACCTTCTGACTGAGAAGCAAGAGCCATGGTTTATAAGTATGTAAAAGTCATTTAATCAACAACTTTTACTTTTTTTAAATTGATGCTTGAATTCTGCCGTTTTCTTCAAGTAGACATAATCTTAAAATTAGATATTTGGGTCAGACAGAGGACATGCCCCCTTTTCTTGCTCTGTCTCTTTTCATTCGGCTCACGTCCAACCCTCATGATGTCTTGACCTTATATTGTGGCTTGCTGTCTTCATGTTTCCTGGGCCTTTTTCTTTTATTTTATTATTACTCGTGTTAGTTTTTTCTTGTGCGAGGCGGTGGGGGGGATATATTTATGTGGGAGAAAAAGGGGGAGACTGAGGAGGGAGAAGGTGTTGGTCAGGACCTCTGGAGGAAGAGGAGAGTGAGGAGTTAGGCTGCTAATGAGTGAAATCAGGAGGGATCTTCCTCAAAATATAGTGGAAATATGGAACTATTCCCACAAAGAGCTGTAGATTCTGGGTGTCAGTTGAAATTTTCAAGATTGAGTGATAGATTTTATTAAGTAAGGACATCATGGAATCAGATGTAGGTAAGTGAGTTTTTACATAAATCAGCCCTGATCTAACTGAATGGTAGAATATATTCGAGTGGCTGAATGGTCTCCTTCTGTTTCTAATATTCTTAAACATAAGGATTATTGTGAGGAGCTATGTACTTTCAAAACACGAATGTTAAACATTATTACACAAACTTGTAGCTAACCTTCAATCACCGACTCACCCCATTAGTGCACCAATGGCTGTACCCGCTAAGAATCCACCTAGTCCAAGATTCATCCGGAATAATCCTCCTGTGATTGCTGAAAATACAAGAATCTTTTTCACATTAGCATTAGAATAGTTTTCATCTGACAAAAAGTAACTGCAATCCTTATTTTAAATGCTCATATAATGTGAATGAGCTCTGGCTTCATAACAATGTTTATTCTGTTCTGCTGGATGTGGAACTCTCAATGTACAAGAACCAAAGTCTCAATAGCAAACAGAAGAACTCAATAGCTCAGTTTGGACAGCAGTGTATAGCCAAGCCATACTGACAAGACAGCTCCTAGCTTCAATTCAGAAACTGCAGAGTTTGTTGATTGGTGTTAATTGTGTGTTAATTGCACACAAGTGATGGACATAAACTGGGAATTCATTTGTGTTCCTGTAGATAGGAATAGATTATAACTGTGATGGTTAGGAGGTGTGTCTCTGCAATCTCTGTGAATAAAACTTGTAAAGATGAGGCTCCCGTTCTGTTATTCACTGCCTGACTTTCTGAGGTAGAACAATTGGCGTCAACGGCAATGACAGGGAGAAGTTTGTTAAAATTGACTGATGATTTTTAAAAATGCAGGAAAGAAACCTGTTCCTGGTTACTTTAGGAAGATGTGTGCATGTCTGTAGCAGGACACATGTAGAATAATCAGGAATGAACTGTGATACTCCCATGGTTGAATATTCCACTGGAACACACTATCCAGCCTCACATTTAAAGGATTGCCAGTTTGGCCAACTCCTTCAGGGAGTGGGATGAAAGACAGTAAATGAACAGAGAGGAAGATAGACAAAATAAAAAACGTCTCCATTTGTGGGTGACGGCAGAACTGTGGGGGGTGGCGGGGAGCCACAGGTACAAGAAAGTCAGTAATAAATTCAGTTTTAGAAAAGCTTTGAGTTGTTAGAATGTTGAACTGGCTGCAAAAATGGAGTTATTGAGATATTTATGGGTAAATTTGATACCGTATAAGGGAGAAAGGAATAGGTTATGTTCATAGGGCAAGATATTGAGAAATAGGAGGCTCATGTATGGATCAATTCAACTGAATGACTGTTTAAGAAATATATATGTGCACCCCAGGGTTCAAATGCTGTTTAAATAGGTTAATTTACTAATGGCTACAGGGTAACTTATAAGCAGGCTCTCACCTCCAGCTGCAGAGTAGTGCCTCAGTAGATTCTGATCATGATACACGGACAGACCTGTGCTCACTGTACTGTTTGGAAAACAACAGTAAATTAATAAAGAAACATAGCTTATACAATGACATCTCTGTACCCCATCAAAAACATCAATGTTAAAATTATACACCGTAATAACTGAACATAGATACAGCTTCTCAGGGATACTTTAATTACCACAATTATACATAACTAAGTCATATTTCTAATTATGATACTTCTCAACTCTTTCTTATTCTCTCAGCATTTATTATCTCATTTTAGTTATTTATTCTTTACATTGTCCATTGCTTCATATTTCACTTTACTTCTTTTTAATTCATTCATAGGACATGGGTGTCGCTGGCTGGCCAACATTTATTGCCCATCCATTTGCCCTTGAACTGAGTGGCTTGCTCAGCCGTTTCAGAGGGCAGTTGAGAGTCACATGTAGGCCAGACCAGGTAAGGATGGCAGATTTCCTTCCCTAAAGGACATTATTGAACTAGATAGGTTTTTCCAACAATCAACAATGGTTTCATGATCATCAGTAGATCTTTAATTCCAGATATTTTTTATTGAATTCAAATTCTACCATCTGCTGTGGTGGGATTAAAATCCCAGAACATTAGCTGAGTTTCTGGATTAATAATCCAATGATGATACCACTAGGCCTTCACCTCCCCATTTACAGCTTACTCACTTAAAAGTCTAATCTTAATTTATCTCCATTGAGCTGATCTCTGTTTGAGGTCATTGAGGTTTGGTTTGATTGGCTGAAAACAGGATCTCAAAGCCAGCTCTTCCACTAATCAGGGTATTAATGTTTGACCTAATCACATAACTAAAATAACCAGGTGAACTTAAAGAACTCTGGCTCTTTTAGTCCTGTTGCACTGATGGACCAATGGAAGTGGCCCCGTATGAAACGAGTAAACAGCAGTTTGAAGTTTAACATTAGGCTGCCAATGAACAGTTGAGCATTTGAGCTCACTGAGATTATTTGTTTTTCTAGTTATTCTCTCGAGATCGTTGACACCAGGATTGTTGGAACTTAGAAGATCAGGAAGAAACACATGCAATGCTACTTATTACCCTTTAGGACGTGTCGATTTTCCAGTTTATTTTTAGTTGCGCAGAGACCAACAAACCACCTCCCCTGCTCATATTACAGTGGCTACAGGAATAGCCCATTAATGCGATAAGAATTAACACTTTGGACAGGCCTGATACCGCCTGAGCCAAGGGAAAAAAACCACTGGCTACCATTACAGATTCTGTAATCAGGAGCTGTTTCACCTCGATTGGCTCACAGACCAATCTGAAGATCTGTTTCACATTGATGTCAATGTCCCGACTCCCCCTCCCTCCAGGCAGAGAGGAAACACTATGGACACACGAGGAGGTTAACCAACACATTTAACAGCAAGCGCAGCTCATCTCAAAAACATTTCAGCCAAGCAAAGGCACTGTAATTACTCTTTTCTATCCATATACGGTAACACTGTCAGCCTCGTAGTAGTAACATTCTCCCGAGTTACAAACTCATGGGTTCAAATTGCAGTGTTGAGACTTGAGCAGTTAGCCCAGGCTGACACTTCACTGCAGTACTGAGAAAGTGCTGCACTGTCAGAGGTGCCATGTTCTGAATTAAATATAGTATCAAGGCTTTCAGATAGATGCAAGTAGCATGACTTGAAAATGAACAGGGTGTCTGGGCCAATACTCATCATTCAACCAACAGGATAATCTGGTTAAAGTTTACTGTTTATTTATTAGTGTCACAAGTAGGCTTACAGGAACACAGTAATGAAGTTACTGTGAAAATCCCCTAGTCGCCACATTCTGGCACCTGTTTGGGTACACTGAGGGAGAATTTAGCATGGCCAATTCACCTAACCTGCACATCTTTGGACTGTGGGAGGAAACCGGAGAACCCAGAGGAAAACCACGCAGACATAGGAGAATGTGCAGACTCCACATGGACAGTGACCCAAACCGGGCATCAAACCCGGGTCCCTGGTGCTGTGAGGCAGCAGTGCTCATTGTGCTGATCTGCACGGTGGCCGATCTCATTGCTGTTTATGGGACTTTGGTATCTGCAAATTAGTTGTGGTGATTCCTATATTGCAACAGTGACTTCATTTCTATAATTCTTCTCTAGCTGTAATGCACTTTGGGATGTTCTGAGCTTATTAAGGATGCTATGCAAGTGTAATTCCTTCCCTTATTAGGTACACTTGAATAAGAAATACAAAAGCAGTTCTAACCCATATTGCCCATAAAGGCTGCCCAGTACACTACAGTTATCTTTACAAACTATAATATTTAATATTTGACTTACTTGAATATTGCCACAAATACAGTGACTCTCCAGCTCCATCGCCACCCATAGCGGACAAAGCCTCGGACTGCAGCATCTTGTGCTGACCTCTATTAGAGGAAAGTGATATAGGGAATCAGAGGTGCTCTGTCACATAGGTTACACAAGCTAGTCAACTCTCCCACACACAAATAGAATTCCCCAAGTCCCCACAAAGCAACTGTATTCTAAGCTAACATGGTACACACCACGAGATAATTTACTAAAACTGGAATTATTTTACTCCTGTAGTATTGTCTTTTTGAAACCCTGGGTCATATTGGGACCCGTACCACAGACAGACTAGAATAATGGGAAGTCTAACTATCAGTTAATCTTTTTCAAATGCACCTTATCCATCCTGTTACTCAATATAATGTTACAAAACAGGTATATTCCCATTACACTCCCAGAGATTACTGGATTCCTCACTCTGCTGTGAGCGGCTTTATTGAAAAGCAATCACAGTGACTGCTCCACTTGGGGAAAATAGAATGGACAAAAGTAAAGGTCCTTCGGCCAATACATCAGTCTTAATAGACCACATGCAATCTGAGTTACTGTAGGTTCTCCCAAATCTTTGGAAATAAACAAACACATGGAAACCTCTAAGATTAAGTGACAATTATACTGCTCTTTAATTAATGTTTAAGATCATTACTAATCTGTATGTCAGCAATGTTGAACCTGTGATATTCTCATGATCTGAATAAGCCTGAAATAGTAACTTTCAGTGGTGTAGGGATTATATCCATAAATATCTCCATGATTTTCATAAACAGATCTCTGTGCCAGGTTTGGAAACTACCAGCAGTAACTGAATCAATGCATTTAAACAGGGTGCCACTATAGGCAGACATAGGGTTAGCAGAAAAATACAATCCGTGAAAACAGATGTTTCCCTGGATTGAGAAGATGCAAGTGTGAGTGAGTGTGTGTGAGAGAGAGAGAGAGAGGAAAAAGAGAGAGAGAGAGAGAGAGGAAAAAGAGAGAGAGAGAGAAAAAAGAGAGAGAGAGAGGAAAAAGAGAGAGAGAGAGAGAGGAAAAAGAGAGAGAGAGAGAGAGAGGAAAAAGAGAGAGAGAGAGAGAGGAAAAAGAGAGAGAGAGAGAGGAAAAAGAGAGAGAGAGAGAGAGGAAAGAGAGAGAGAGGAAAGAGAGAGAGAGAAAAAAGAGAGAGAGGGGAAAAAGAGAGGGAGAGGAAAAAAAGAGAGGAAGAGAGAGAGAGAAAGACAGGGAGAGAGAGAGAGGAAAAAGAGAGGGAGAGGGAAAAAAAGAGAGGAAGAGAGAGAGAAAGACAGGGAGAGAGAGAGAGAGGGAAAGGAAGAGAGAGAGAGAAAAGAGAAAGAGAGAGAGGGGAAGAGAGAGTATTTCAGGAGGATTCTTAGTCCCATTACAGTGGTGAAAAATGAATCCATAATGCCTTAGAAAGGGAAATAAATCAATATTTGGGCAAAGATGTAGAAAAGGGAGTAAGCAGATAGCTTTCTTCGAAACATATGGTGGATTCGGGAAGGTACCTCTCTTATTCACTGCTCCTCAACTGAGAGGAGTAAGGATGCATCAGCTTCCCAAAGGAATCCTGGCGTGCAGCCTACGATCGACTTTTATTCACTTCATGCTTGAGCTCCAGCTAACATCACTGCAGAACCTAAGACTGAAGATGAACTGAAGCTACTTTCTGCTGCTATGGTGTCCCTCCTCTCCTGGACAATTCCTTCCAAAATTAAAGTCACCCCCGATTGCTTGTACAATTCAGGTTCAAGCCATCAAACTCACCACAGCTTCCAAACGGTTTTTGTACACTTCAGCTTGATTCTGCTCGATGTAACGGATTTTAGCATGTTTGGCAGCGGGAATGCCACCATACAGCATCCCAACACACGCAGCCACCATAGCACTCTTCCAGATGTTGGTTAATTCCTCCGGATACCTCTTCAACTCACTGTATGCATAATACATGTACTCAATGACATGAAGTAATTTTAAAACACCTACCCACTGATCTGTCAAAAGTATTTCTGTTTTAAAAATAAACTATTTGTTGGGAAACATAGAATTGTTGAACTAAAGGATGCTATCGCAGGGGAATTAAACATTTATCAAATAAGAATGCATTTGTTGAGGACAAACAAGGCAAGGGAATGCACAATAAATGGTAGGATTTTGGTGAATGGAGTTCTTGTGATGCAATGCCACGTCTGTGACCCAGAAGCTCTGGGTTCAAGTCACATTAAAAAGTCTGACAACACCAGGTTTTAGTCCAACCGATTTATTTGATAGTAAATGCACAAGCTTTCGGCTTAGTCCCTTCGTCAGATGAATGGAGAGTTCTGGCCTCAGACAGAGCATATAAAGCACAGACAGTTTACAGATTACTGATTAGAATGCGAATCTTTACACCTAACCTGCTGTTCAAGTCTTGAAGTGGCGGACAATGTGAGTGGAAGGAGCACTGATCACAGGTTAAAGAGATGTGTATTGTCTCCAGATAGTACAGTGAGTGAGGTTTTGCAAACCCAGGCAAGTGTTGGGGATTATAGATAGTGCGACATGAACCCAAGATCCTTGTTGAGACCGTCCTCACGTGTGTGGAACTTGGCTATCAGTCTCTGCTCAGCAACTCTGCGCTGTCGTGTGTCGTGAAGGCCACACCATCAGACTCACCATGGACTATTCTCCAGAATCAGTTGCATTCTTGGACACATGCATCTCCATTAAGAACGGTCACCTCAGCACCTCACTGTACCGCAAGCCCACAGACAATCTCACAATGCTCCACTTCTCCAGCTTCCACCCTAAACATGTTAAAGAAGCCATCCCCTATGGACAAGCCCTCCGTATACACAGGATTTGCTCAGATGAGGAGGATCGTGACAGACACCTTCAGACGCTGAAAGATGCCCTCTTAAGAGCAGGATATGGCGCTCGACTCATAGATCGACAGTTCCGATGTGCCACAGCGAAAAACCGCACTGATCTTCTCAGAAGACAAACACGGGACACAATGGACAGAGTACCCTTCGTCGTCCAGTACTTCCCTGGAGCAGAGAAGCTACGACATCTTCTCCAGAGTCTTCAACATATCATTGATGAAGACGAACATCTCGCCAGGGCTATCCCCACACCCCCACTTCTTGCCTTCAGACAACCACACAACCTCAAACAGACCATTGTTCGCAGCAAACTACCCAGTCTTCAGGAGAACAGTGACCACAACACCACACAACCTTGCCACAGCAACCTCTGCAAGACATGCCAGATCATCGACACGGATACCATCATCACACGTGAGAATACCATCCACCAGGTACACGGTAAATACTCTTGCAACTCGGCCAACATTGTCTACCCGATACGTTGTAAGAAAGGATGTCCCGAAGCATGGTACATTGGGGAGACCATGCAGACGCTACGACAACGGATGAATGAACATCGCTCGGCAATCACCAGGCAAGACTGTTCTCTTCCTGTTGGCGAACACTTCAGTGGTCACGGGCATTCAGCCTCCTGCCTTCGGGTAAGCATTCTCCAAGGCGGCCTTCACGACACACGACAGCGCAGAGTCGCTGGGCAGAGACTGATAGCCAAGTTCCACACACATGAGGACGGTCTCAACAAGGATCTTGGGTTCATGTCGCACTATCTGTAACCCCCAACACTTGCCTGGGTTTGCAAAACCTCACTCACTGTACTGTCTGGAGACAATACACATCTCTTTAACCTGTGATCAGTGCTCCTTCCACTCACATTGTCGGCCACTTCAAGACTTGAACAGCAGGTTAGGTATAAAGATTCGCATTCTAATCAGTAATCTGTAAACTGTCTGTGCTTTATATGCTCTGTCTGAGGCCAGAACTCTCCATTCACCTGACGAAGGGACTAAGCCGAAAGCTTGTGCATTTACTATCAAATAAATCGGTTGGACTAAAACCTGGTGTTGTCAGACTTTTTACTGTGTTTACCCCAGTCCAACGCCGGCACATCCACTTCAAGTCACATGCCAGGATGTGTTGGCCAAGGAAGTGGGGTGGGGGGTTCATGATGTGGCTGAATAGATTGACAATCAAACTTCTAATCCTTCCGACATGCCTAAGGCAGGTGCTAAGAGTGGGAAAGATTGTTGGCCAGCCCCATGCTTGACCATTTGTCTTTTTCTGAAAAAGAAAGAGAGGTGCCTAGGGTCTCTTGAGAACTATGGCTAAGGATGGCAGGAAGCTGAAACTGTAGAGCAACAGAGAGACCCTGGCATGAATGTCTACTGATGCAGAGCAGGTAGATAAAGTGGTCAAAGTGGAATTAAGGGATATCTTCACATATTGGCTGAGATGTTGAACATGGCAGAAGGAAGATTGTGCTAGAACTGTGCAAAACAGTAGTTTAGACTTCAGCCAGAATACTGCCTACAGTTCTGGTCACCACATTTCGTGAAGGATGGGAGCACACCAGAGACAGTAAAGAGATTTGTAAGGATGTTGCCAGGAACGGAGGATCTTAGCAATGAGAAAAGATTGCACAGGCTGGGCTTGTTTTCTTAGGAACAGATGGAGCCGAGGGGAGATTCAATTGAGATGTGTAACATTACCAGCGGCTAAGATGTAGTGGGAAGTATGGAGTTATTTCCATTTGCAGAGAAGTCAAGAACCAAGCGGCATGAATTGAAGCGACTGGTGGAAGGATTAGAGGGGAGGGTTGAAGGGCGATAATTTTACCTGGAGGATGGCAAGAAGTGGAACTCACTGCCCAAGAGGGTGCAAGAGGCAGAAAACCTTGTTGTATTTAAAAATCGTGGACATGATGGGTTGAATGACCTCCTCTTGTACATTGTAAATCTTTTTATCTGCGTATGCTGTGTGTTTTTATAGTTCAGACACCCACTCTCAGCAGCAAACACCAGCTTATTATTTACATAATACATCTCCCTCTACACTGTCCAAACAATGTACTTCAGCAATTGTCCCTCATGCACCAACATGACATTTGCCCACTTTAGCTATCCTGTGGCTCCTCTGCTGAGGGCAGGATGACCCATTTTTACGCTCTGTGGACTCAACTGGAAGGAATAGTCAGAGTCCATAGAATTCCTAGTGGAAGGTGGCCATTTGGCCCATCGAGTCTGTACTGATCACAATCACACCCAGGCCCTATTCCTGTAACCTCGCACATTTACCCTGCTAACTCCCCTGACACTAGGGTCAATTTAGCATGGCCAATCAACCTAACCTGCACATCTTTGGACTGTGGGAGGAAACCCCACACAGACACGGTGAGAATGTGCAAACTCCACACAGACAGTGACCCAAGCCAGGAATCAAACCCGGGACCCTGGCACTGGGATGCAGCAGTGCTAACCACTGTGTCACCGTGCTGTCCTCAATTATAGTTCAGGAGGAGGCTATTCAGCCCATTGAGTCCATGCTGGCTCCCCAAGAGCAATAAGTGCTACTACTCTCCTGCTCAATCCCCAGGTCCCTACAGGTTTATTTCGTTTAGGGGCCCATTCAATTTCCTTTTGAATTCATTATTGTTTTCATTTCCATCATCCTGATGGGCAGCCAGCTCCAGGACATCATGACCCACTGCATTAAAAAAAGTTCTTCCTCACACTTTCATTGTGTCTCTCGCTCAAAACTTTAACTCTGCATCCCCAAGTCCTTGTACTATCAAGCTAAGGGAACGGTTTTTCCCTGTCAACCTTATCCAAACCTGTCATAATCTTCTACATCTTGACCAAATCTTCTCTCAATTTCCAAGGAGAATAACTTCAGCTTTTCAAACCTAACAAAGTGGATAACCTTGTGAGGTTATCCACTTTGGCAGGAATAATAGTAGGAGGAATTACTATTTAAAGGGCGAAAAGCTGCAGCATGCCATGATGCAGAGGGACCTGGGGGTCCTTGTGCATGAGTCGCAAAAACCCAGTCTGCACGTGCAGCAGGTGATCAGGAAGGCGAATGGGACGCTGGCCTTTATAGCGAGGGGGATAGCATATAAAAGCAGGGAGGTCTTGCTGCAACTGTACAGGGCACTGGTGAGGCCGCAGCTGGAGTACTGTGTGCAGTTTTGGTCGCCGCACTTGTGCAAGGATATTTTGGCCTTGGAGGGAGTGCAGAGGAGGTTCACTGGAGATGAGGGGGTTGGACTATGAAGAGAGACTAAATAGACTGGGTCTGTACTCGTTGGAGTTTAGAAGGACGAAGGGGGGATCTTATAGAGACGTATAAGATAATGAAGGGGATGGATAGGGTAGACGTAGAGAGATTCTTCCTGCTCAGAAAGGATAGCAGGACTAGAGGGCACAGGCTCAAGATAAGAGGGGGGGGGGGGGTGCAGTTTAGAACGGAGTTGAGGAGGAACTTCTTCACTCAAAGGGTGGTGAAACTCTGGAATTCTCTGCCTGTTGAAGTGGTGGAGGCTGCCTCGCTAAATATATTTAAGACACGGGTGGATAGGTTTTTGGTAGGCAAGGGAATTAAGGGTTATGGCGGGAAAGTGGAACTGAGCCACTTCAGATCAGCCATGATCTTACTGAATGGCGGGGCAGGCTCGAAGGGCTAGATGGCCTACTCCTGCTCCTATTTCTTATGTTCTTATGTTATGTTCTTATTAACCCTGTGACTAAAATCCTCCATTCCTGGAGCAATGCCGGTAAATCTCCTCGGCACCATTTCAAGGACATTCTCAAGGATCCTTCCCAAAGCATGGTGACCAGAGCTGGAATCCACATGCAATAATCCAAAAAAATTACAAGATTTTGACCATGGGTCAGAGTGAAACTGAGGCCGCACAGCAAGCCAATTATATTGAGAGATAAAAGGGCAGACACAAAAAAAAGTGCAAGGAAATGGCAACTGCACAATACAAGGCACAAAAAATTCTAATCTTGCTGACACAGTGAATAGCAGGCAATAATAATGCAGAATACACAAACTGCGTAAAAACAACATTCAATAGAGAATGATAAATGAGGGATTATTTTGCTCAAAATGAAGCTCAAAGGGTCATGTTGTTTTTAAAGAATGTGTGTACTACTCACACAAAACTACATCTCACTTTGTTCTACAATTATCTCTTCCTTGTCACACGTCTTTCCAAGGAGACTTTTAAATTAAAACCACGCCATTTTGTCTGGCTTAATCCACACATAAACTAGGAGAACTCATACTTACTCACGATCAAAAAGCTCCCGGATTCTGTCCCATCCTGTTTCTGGGGCCTGGGGACTGCCGATAAATTGAGGGAGCTTCTCAGCTTGCTTTCCCACATCTTCTGCTGCATGCACTTTAGGGAAGTGAAATATTTTTCTCAAAGAGCAGTTCTGATAGATTTGTAGAAAACGTGTCACCTGACAACTCCATGATGTATGTGCAAGTTTGCAGTCTGATGCACTGGTCCCAACCATTCCTTTTCTTTCATCTTTCATCCTTGTCTGCAATGTCTCACTACAAATCGACATAGGAATTAATCATATTAGCTACCAGTCTAGTTATATCCACCCACCACCAACAATAAGATTCCATTGATGACATCAGTTTTACCTTCTTTACAGGAGATCTTTGGGTTAAATTATGAGAGTAGCTCACTCTCACCCTTAACCCAGTTAGGGGTACAGGAGATTATTACAAAGCTAGGTTGTGAGAAATCAGAAGCAGGAATTACAAATGTAAAACTGAATGCTTACGTAACACACAAGGATTAATCTGCTAATACTTTTTAAATGGAACAATAATGTACAGTAAAAGCTCGCTCTGTCCTCAGTACTTCAGATCTTCATTAGAAGATGGTTGTGCTTCTTGTTTCGACTGTGTGTAATCTGCTATTGCAGGTATTTAGAGCCATGTTCTGATTTGATGTTTGGATTATGGGCATCAGGTATGTACACAGGAAATTAAAAATGATAACTATATATATGGAAAATATGTTGCAGATTGTTTAATAACAGTCATACTTTCACCCCCAAAACTAACACACAAATTCACCTTCAGTTAGTTACAGGATGTCAAAAAGCATACTTACAGGATCTTACAGCATGGCAAGAAACCATTTGATCCATTATGCCAGTGCCAGATTTTGAAATAGCTATCAAGGTAATGCCACTACCCAACTATTTCCCCATAGCCTGCAAATTCTCTCCTCTGCAAGTATTTATCAGTGAAAACAGACAGGGGTGATCTCTGCGCTCCTCTAATTCTGACCTTCTGAGCATGCCTGATTTTAATTGATCGTCATGATGTGGAGATGCCAGCATTGGACTGGGGTAAACTTTAATGGATAGACCACTGGTGGTTCTGTCTTCAATTCCCTTTGGGAGATTATTATTGAACCTGCTCCCTTTTATTCAGTCCTCCAGGTCATTAAAACTTTGTGTAAAAAAAAAATCCCCTCTGTTTTTATTTCCAATATCTTAAATCTGTGTCCTCTGGTTACTGGCTCATGCCACTAGAAACAGATTCTTCCTATGTTTATCAAAACCCCTTATGATTTTAAATACCTCAGTTTAATCCTTTCTGCTCTATGGAGAACAATTCCAGCTTCTCCTCAAGTCTCTTTACTGGTAAGTCTCCTTTGCACCCTTCCCGAAGTGTGGTGCCCACAATAGGGCTGGTGCCTGTGTCCTAACTTGCACCATCCTGTTTCCCCATCACCCCTGCCTCCGCTGAAGCAACATTTTCATTTTTAAATTTTCATTCTTATTTTCAAATCCCCTCACCTCTCAGCAACCGCCTCCAGCTCACTAACTCCTGTCACCTCTGCTCTCACTCTGACCTTCACAGAGTGCCTGACTTTAACGGATTGACCTGTGTGTGTCTGCCAGCAGATTCCAGAAGGAATATATAAAATAGAACATGTAAACAACAGGTGAGTCCCCAGTTAACACCCACCAGCCGATTCCATTCGCCCCAACACCAGGAGCAGGCTGGCAGAGGGCTTGCTGCTGGGAGGCGACTGATTGTGGAGATGCTCCTGAGGAGGTGGAAGGCGCTACACAAACGCAACTCCCTCCCCCTGACATTGGCTGGAGCTCTCCGCAGCAGCTGAGACCCGACTCGGTGCTGCCGGCTTGTCGGTGCCGGTACGGGAATCACCCTCTCCCGCCGCCAGCCGTTTACCTGAGGAGGGCAGGCCCCGAGCCCGAGCCGGCGGAGCAAGCGCAGGCGAGCTGCACTGTGCGCCGGCGCAGGCACGGGCCCTGGGGCGAAGCGGAGAGTCCGCGCAGGCGCAGGCACGGGCCCCAGGGCGAAGCGGAGAATCTGCCCAGGTACGGGCACAGGCGAAGCGGAGAGTCTGCGCAGGCGCGGGTCCAGGCGAAGGGAAGAGCGTGCGCAGGCGCAGGTCCGGGCCCGGGCGAAGCGGAGAATCTGCGCCGGCGCAGGCACGGACCCGGCCAGGCTCAAAGTGTGCGGGCGAGCCAGGCGAGTCAGCGCAGGCGCAGTCCAGACTGGTTTGAGGTCTGTGACACAGTGAGGGAGCTGGTTTACCCCAGTGTGATTCTCAGTGCTGAAACTGGCAGTGTTTCAGATCTGACTTTTAGACCCATTCTCCGGCACCCCCATACACATTCTGCCTGATATTAGCGATTCTGAATCGTGCTGCACAAGCCTGTGGGGGAACTTAAAGCAAACTTAACCCTGTAGCACTGATTTAGTCGGATTTATTATTGTCACATGTGTTAACATACAGTGAAAAGTATTGTTTCTTGCGCGCTTATATAGACAAAGCATACAGTTCATAGAGAAGGAAATGAGACGGTGCAGAATGTTGTGTTACAGTCACAGCTGGATGTAGAGAAAGAAAACTTAAAGTTTATTTCTTCGTCACAAATAAGGCTTACATTAACCCTGCAATGAAGTTACTGTGAAATTCCCCTAGTCACCACAGTCCAGTACCTGTTCAGGTCAATGCACCTAACCAGCATGTCTTTCAGACTGTGGGTGGAAACCGGAGCACCTGGAGAAAACCCCTGCAGACACGGGGAGAACGTGCAGACTCCACACAGACAGTGACCCAAATTGCGAATTGAACCTAGGTCCCTGGTTCTGTGAAGCAGCAGTGCTAACCTCTGTGCTGCCTTATATAAGGAAGGTCCATTCAAACCTCTGATGGCAGCAGGGAAGAAGCAGTTCTTGAGTCGGTTGGTACGTGCCCTCAGACTTTTGTATCTTTTTTCCCAAAGGAAGAAAGTGGAAGAGAGAATATCTGGGGTGCGTGGTGTCCTTAATTATGCTGACTGCTTTGTTGAGGCAGCGGGAAGTGTAGACAGATAGGTTTTTGATAGACAAGGGAATTAAGGGTTATGGGGAGAAAGCGGGAAAGTGGAACTGATCCACTTCAGATCAGCCATGATCTTATTGAATGGCGGGGCAGGCTCGAAGGGCTAGATGGCCTACTCCTGCTCCTATTTCTTATGTTCTTATGTTCTTATGTTCAGAGTCAATGGATGGGAGACTGGTTTGTGTGATGGATTGGGCTACATTCATGGTCTTTTGTAGTTCCTTGTGTTCTTGGGCAGAGCAGGAGCCCATACCAAGCTGTGATGCAACCAAAACAAATGCTTTCTATGGTGCATCTGTAAAAGTTGGTGAGTCGTAGCTGACATGTCAAATTTCCTTAGTCTTCTGAGAAAGTAGAGACGTTGGTGGGATTTCTTAACTGTAGATTCAGCATGGGGGCCACCAGGACAGGTTGTTGGTGACCTGCACACCCAAAAACTTGAAGCTCTCGTCCATTTCCACTTCATCCCCGTTGTTGTAGATGGGGCAACTTCTCCTTTACACTTCCCAAAGTCAAAATAGAATCAATTCCGATCGGTGCCTCCAACTGCAAATGTGCAAAAAAAAGGATGCCGCTCCCCTGCCACATCCCTCCTGGGCTGGACAATGCCTCCCTCTAACCCCCACAGACGTTGTTCCACCTCCACAACATTATTGATCCCTTTATTGCCCCACCCCCTCTGCCATCCGGATGATTGTGGGCGTTCCCCTCATTCCCACTCACTGATCTCAGGCAGAATGGCAGCGGACCCCCCCCTTCCCCCTCACTGATCTCAGACAGAGTGACAGCGGACCCCCCCCTTCCCCCTCACTGATCTCAGACAGAGTGACAGCGGACCCCCCCCTTCCCCCTCACTGATCACAGACAGAGTGACAGCGGACCCCCCCCTTCCACCTCACTGATCTCAGACAGAGTGACAGCGGGACCCCCCCCTTCCCCCTCACTGATCTCAGACAGAGTGACAGCGGACCCCCCCCTTCCCCCTCACTGATCACAGGCAGAGTGACAGCGGACCCCCCCCCTTCCCCCTCACTGATCTCAGACAGAGTGACAGCGGACCCCCCCCCTCCCCCCTCACTGATCACAGACAGAGTAAAAAGTCTGACAACACCAGGTTTTAGTGGCAGCGGACCCCCCCCTTCCCCCTCACTGATCTCAGACAGAATGGCAGCGGACCCCCCCCCTTCCCCCTCACTGATCTCAGGCAGAATGGCAATGGATCCCCCCTTCCCGATCTCAAGCCGTTGGACACTCGGCACTTACCTCCTCACTGACTGGAGTGCCCGAATCGGGCTTTTGTAGAGCATGTCAGCTTCACGCCAATTCTGGATGGGTGAACGTGGAGGTAAAGGGGGGAGTGCTGCTAAGATTGGGTGCTCAGCCCATTAAATCAATTTAAATGGCTGTTGCCCCCGTTTTGGGCACGGCTCTGAATTTTAGGCCTGTTTTTAGTTCCCTCCCCACCCTCCCTGCAAAATTCCCAGGCTGTTTTCAGGCGTTAGTAAAAGGGGAATGGGTGCGGAGGTGGACGCAGTTCGCGCTACTCATCTCACATCCGCCTTTACCAAGTTTTCACGCCCCAAAATGGTCACGACTTGATGGTAAAATTGGGCAACGAGGCAGTAATGTGGGTGGTAAGGTGCTGAGCGCGATTGATGCCAGTTTTCACGGCTGGCGTCATTTTACAATTCTAAATATCCAGTGGAGTCAGCCTCTCGCTGGAAATGGGCAAGAGGCGGGTTAATATATTTAAGTTTATTAAAATGGGCATTTAGAATCACAGAAACCCTACAGTGCAGAAAGAGGCCATTCAGCCCATCGAGTCTGCACCAACCACAATCCCACCCAGGCCCTACCCCCGTATCCCTATGTGTTTACCCGCTAATCCCTCTAACCGACACATCTCAGGACATTAAGGGGCAATTTTAGAATGGCCAATCCACTGAACCTGCACAGCTTTAGACTTTTGCACCTGCTTACCGAGTCTGGTGCTGAATCGCCCGGACCCAGTGCCTCATTGTGACCTTGCCAGGAGAAGTTATTGCCAGCCAGAAATAGCCAGGCTCCTCCTAAACAAGGAGCAGTCAACCTAACCAAACCACAGGCCACTGAGGCCCCCCCCAGGGAGGCTGAGAGCAAGGTTGGGTGTCCCTTGAGAAGCGCCAGACAGGCAGTGCCACCCTGGCAGCTGGGCAATGCCAGATTGCCACCTGGGCAATGCCCACCAGCAGGGATAAAGGGAGAAGGCCCAGTGGGGATGGGGCCAGCGGGGGTGGGGATAATGGGGGAGGGGCCCACTGCTACTCTGCAGCGATCGGTGGGGGGAGGGTGATGGGTCCGTGATCTGTGGGGGAGGGGGGATCCGCGATCAGTCTGGGCAGAGTGGGGAGTCAGCAGGGGCTGCATCTTGTAGCGGGCCTCTGTGATTGCAAAGGATGGGTGCTGCTTCTGGGTGCCAGCAGCAGCAGGGGCCTGACAGCTCTTTCTTTTCTGTCAGACCCCTGCTACAGTTAATGCGCATGTGCAACATCAGAGATCTGCACATGTGCACGACCTCCCTCTGCCGGGCTTCAGGCATGTTTCTGCAGCGTGAATCTGACACGCTCAAAATTTTGCAGGCAGAGTATGTTTGGGGGGGACTAAAATTGGGCCTAAAAGTCAGGTCTGAAATTTTCCCAGTTTCAAGCCTGCCCAGCACTTAGAATCAAAATGAGAGCTTCACTCTTTCCCGGTTACTCTCCAAGCTGGTTAGGGAGGGGAAAGGGGTAGAGTTATAAGGAAGGGGAGTTGTGGGGGAAAAGGTGTGAGGGGAAGGGGATTAAGTTGGGGGGGGAAGAGGTGGGTGGGAAAGGGGTGGGAAGGGGTAGAGGATAAAGGGGTTAGAGGGGAGAGGATGGGAGCAGGAGGGGATGAAGTTGTGAATAGATAGGGATAGTGATGGGTAGGGGTTGGGGGGGATAGCGATGGGTGAGGTGGGGGGATATCGATGGGTTGGGGTGGGGGGGATAATGATGGGTAGGGGTGGGGGGGATAGCGATGGGTAGGGGTTGGGGGGGATAGTGATGGGTAGGGGTTGGGGGTATAGCGATGGGGTGGGGTGGGGGGTATAGCGATGGGGTGGGGTGGGGGGGATAGCGATGGGTTGGGGTGGGGGATATAGCGATGGGGTGGGGTGGGGGGGATAGTGATGGGGTGGGGTGGGGTGTATAGCGATGGGTTGGGGTGGGGGGGATAGTGATGGGGTGGGGTGGGGGGATAGCGATGGGGTGGGGTGGGGGATATAGCGATGGGGTGGGGTGGGGGGGATAGTGATGGGGTGGGGTGGGGTGTATAGCGATGGGTTGGGGTGGGGGGGATAGTGATGGGGTGGGGTGGGGGGATAGCGATGGGGTGGGGTGGGGGGGATAGCGATGGGGTGGGGTGGGGGGGATAGCGATGGGGTGGGGTGGGGGGGATAGCGATGGGGTGGGGTGGGGGGTATAGCGATGGGGTGGGGTGGGGGGTATAGCGATGGGGTGGGGTGGGGGGTATAGCGATGGGGTGGGGTGGGGGGGATAGCGATGGGGTGGGGTGGGGGGATAGCGATGGGGTGGGGTGGGGGGGGATAGCGATGGGGTGGGGTGGGGGGGATAGCGATGGGTTGGGGTGGGGTGGGGGGATAGCCACAGGTGGGATGGAGGTGTGGTGACGGGTCGGGAGTTACAGGTTTGGATGGAAGATAGTGACTGGGTGGGAGAGAAGTGAGGAGGATGAGGTGGGAGAGAAGTGAGGAGGATGAGGTGGGAGAGAAGTGAGGAGGATGAGGTGGGAGAGAAGTGAGGAGGATGAGGTGGGAGAGAAGTGAGGAGGATGAGGTGGGACAGAGCGAGGGCAGAAGAGATGGGGAAGTGGTGGGGGAGGAGTCGGGTGGAGGCGGTGGGGTTAGGGTATCGGTGGGGGAAGTGAGGGGAGTATGGAGTGCACTTGGACAAGAAGCTGGGGTGCAGGAGGGAGAACAGTAGAGTGAGGGATTTAGGAGAACTGGATAGAGAGGGTGAGAAAGAGAGGAAGGCAATGAGTGGAGGTGTGAGGTATGGAGGGGTCAATGAAGTCATGAAGCAACAGTCAGCAGAGTGGTTAATACATTCTGTCATGGTTTTAATGGATCTATTTCCTCTTACACACACATGTCTGTTTAAAAATAAACACACAATATAAATATTGTCTGAAAGCAGGTGTGGCATGAACAAATTCCCCAGATACATCCCGGACTCATAAAATTTAACCCATAGCGTTGGCCCGCTTACAGACCACAGCGTTCGTCTCACATTCATAGTGGCAACATCAGTGACCCAAATGAAAGTTTATTAAATCTCAGCACAGCGTCCTGAAGGAACATGAATCTTAATTGGCTTGTGGAGAAAGCTTTTGAAATGTTTGTTAATAAGTTTGTAGACTGGTAATGACAGAACCACATTTGAAAAATGAACACCATTGTGCTGTGTTGCTGCCTTAAATATTCCTTCCTTCCCAACACATCTCAATATCTGTCCCAGCAACTTACCATCATCGGGTAATAAAGTTTATTTATTAGTCACAAGTAGGGCTTACATTAACACTGCAATGAAGTTACTGTGAAATTCCCCTAGTCACCACACTCCAGTGCCTATCTGGGTCATTGCACCCTAACCAGCACGTCTTTCAGACTGCGGGAGGAAACTGGAGCATCTGGAGGAAACCCACGCAGACACGGGGAGACTGTGTAAACTCCACATAGACTGTGACCCAAGCCAGGAATGGAACCCGAGTCCTTGGTGCTGTGAGGCAGCAGTGCTAACCACCATGCCACCCATGACTCTGCTTTTCCCTAGGGGTACTGTGTATTATTTTCAAATCCTCCCATGGGACTCTCCATACCTATGTAACTTCCTCCACCCTTGCAACCCTCCAAAAATGCAGGATTGTTGAGCACCCCCAATGTTAATTCTCCATCACTGGTGGTCATGCCTTCAGCTGCCTGGGACCTAAGCTCTGGGATTCCCTCCTTAAACTTCCCCCTAGATATCTGCTCTAATGTTCCCTACTGGTCCATTTGTCCATTTGTCAGACATGATGGACAGTGCATTGAATCAAATCTTCAACACAAATCATCTTTATTTTCATCAAAACAGTTGGCAAAAATCATAAATGCAAACATTGAAAAAAAGTACAAAACTGCCTCCAGATTTGGAGTGTTAAATCTAACCAATCTACTCCCAGGAGATAATGTGCTTTCATTTTGAAAGAAATTGTTAGGAACCAAATTGTGTAAATTTGATTCTAAAACTCTGGCCCATCATTAATTAAGAGTAATAACGACATCATCGTGTTCTCCTTTCCATAGCATTTCACCTTGAAAATCCAGCAGTCCGTGCTTTCGAGCCCTCAACAAGATCCCAACCACTTTATCTGAGACAGTGACATATCTGTCAAACAGTCTGCCAAAGGTAACCCTGACCTTACCATCCCTTCCCAGTGACCCCATGCTCCTGATAATAAAGCACATTTCTTGCATTTCTTTCTGGACGTGTTTCTGAGCTCGGTCACCTCTCTCTGCTGTCTTGCTACCCTCCTTTGGCTGCCCGTAGCCTACATCGCCCTTCTTTAATCGGAGGCCTTTGGCATATTCATAATCAAAGTCATCGCTGAAGGGGTTAGTCTTTTGCCTCTCTGTGTGATCCTCGGCCCACCTCAGCCAGGCCTTCTTCAAGTCTTCCATTGTGCGCACCTGGACGCGGGGGACTGACTTCTTCTTCTTCCCTCGGTCAGATGTTACATCTTTCTCCTTGGAATCTTCCTCATTCCCCTCTTTCCTTTTCTCTTCCTCATTGATTCCTTCAGTGCTGTTGAAGGTATCTTTCTGTTCCTTCTCCCATGATTGAGAGATCTCTGATGCCTTGTTCTGACACAGCCTCCTTCTGGTTGGTGACCTGTTGCCCAGGAAGGGTTTTGGTGCCACCTCTGGCTCCGTCTGATTGAACCGGTCGGCCATGAAACTCACCATCTCGTTTCTCCCTGAGTTGGACCTGATGTCAACTGTCTTAGTGACTGAAATGGTTCTGATGCCGAGTTCAGTTCCTTGTGATTCACTCTGCTCCTGGCTGGAATCCACATTCCCACCAGTGAAGGTGTTTTGGGGTTTATTTTGGGGTGCCTTCACTGACCATCGCGGCTTAGCAACCCTGCTTGTGTCACGCTTGACAGAATCCTCAGTTTTCATTCCATCTGGTAACCAGCCTTGAGGTTCTGTCTCCTGCTTGTGCGAATGCTCATTGGCCCACTTCTGCCAGTTCCTCGCCAAGCTGCTGACCAGAGAGACACACCTGAACTTCTTGACGGCTTTGCTGACTGGTCTCGAAGACCTGGATTCGGTGTTCATCATTGTGTGAGGAGCAGAGAGAGAGAGAGCGAGGGTTCAGCCTTGTCGAGATCTAACCCAGTTCTGAGCAGGAGTGATCGCCGCTGCTTTATATAGAAAGTTGACTGGAAGGTATTTCCAAAGCACGAGCGGCATTTCAGTTTCAGGACAAGCTGTTGACTTGAACACATGGAAATGTACTCATCAAAGATAAGCTTTCACTCTTAGGACTTGGCCGTGCTCCAGAACATGCAGGAATATGTCGAGCTGCCATCTTACGTTCTATATTCAAGCAACAGGTGGACGGGTGCCTGAATAGTGCAGACTATCTGATCTGATCAATTCAACTCTCTCAACATTAAAGCATTGATATCTCGAGTAAAGCTACACCACAACATTGGAAGAAAGTATAGGGGGTTATTATAGCCTGGCAATCTTGTAGTCATGTTACCAGACCAATAATCCTGAGGCTTAAGCATAATAACCCAGAGGATGTGTGTTTATATCCCATCAAGACAGTTTGAGTAGTTCAATTAATACTTCAGTGATATGGAAATTAACAACTGGGATCAGTGAGAGCGCCTTCAAAGTTTTCCAGTTGCCTTTTTAAAACTCAGCTGCTTTAGCAGATGTCTCGACCCACTGTGGGCAAGATTGTGATACCCGCGCCAGCCTGGTTAGCTGCCCTCAGAAATGGCCCGTTAAACCACACAGTTCAGGGTAATGAGGGATGATTGTAACGATTTGCTAGTTTTTTATTCCTTCACAGACTGGGCCAGCAGTTATTGCCCATCCCTGAGAAGGTGATGGTGAGCTGCCTTCTTGAACCATATGGCGTAGGGAAGGGATACATCCACGGTGCTGTTACGGAGGGAATTCAGGATTTTGACCCATTGAAGAATAGTGATGTGACAGTGAAGGAACGGCCGGTATATTTCCAAGTCAGGATGGTGTTCCCATGCATTTGCTGCCCTTGTTCTTCTTGGGTGGAATGGTGGTACGGTGGTTAGCACTGCTGCCTTACAATGCCAGGAACCTGGGTTCGATTCCCAGCGTGGGTCACTGTCTGTGTGGAGTCTGTAACCTCTCTTTGTGTCTGTGTGGGTTTTCTCCGGGTGCTCCGGTTTCCTCCCAGAGTTCGGAAGATGTGCTGGTTAGGGTGCATTGGCCATGCTAAATTCTCCCTCAGTGTTACCCGAACAGGCGCACAGTGTGGTGACTAGGGGATTTTCACATAACTTCATTGCAGTGTTAATGTAAATTTACTTATGACACTAATATATAAACAAAAAAAACCTTCTGGGTGGTCGAGGTCACAGATTTGGAAAGTGCTACTGGAGGGGCCTTAGTGAATTGCTTGGTCTTTGCAAACATTTAATGTAATCAATAATTTATCAGATTCAGTTTATCAGAGTTTAAGATAATTGGCAAAAGTACCAGAGGCAACCGTGGAGAAAACCTTTTTATGCTATAAGTGGTGTAGATTTGGAATACACTGCCTGATTGGCAGATGCAGATTTAATAGTAGATTTCAAAAGGGAACTGGGTAAATACTTAAAAGAGAAAACATTGCAGCAATGTGCAGAAGACATTGAGCCTGATTATTCTCTGAAAGAGCTGGCACAGATGTGATGGATCAAATGGCCTCATTCTATGATGTGCAATTCTCTCTGGCAATGTTAGCGAGTATCATACCAGCCCATCAGCTTTCGGTGCACTATGAACTGGGCTTACATTATGTTTCGATTTGTAAACACAGGAGGGAAGGACATCCCCCCATTGCTTTAACGCTCTAACCCATTGATTTGGACCCTCAGGCTAATCAACACTATCAGACAGATTTGAAAAGTTCAGAGTTCAGATGAGACCCCACAGATTGACCCCATATGTAAACCCTGGGCTAGACGACTTAAAATATATAAGCATAAATTTTTAAACCCAGGAGAGATAGCTGAAAGTTGCCAAGCTTGTTTCTTTCACTGCAGAAGCTGCCCAACCTGCTTTGCATTTTCTGTTTACATTGCCGTTCTGTGTTGTCTTCATGCAGTTGCATTAGGTGAAGGTATCGGATGAAACTGGGTTTGAGGAGGTTTGGGGAACGATTGAATGACGGGGTTTTAGAGCTTGTAATGGGTGAGTTGGTTTTAGCGAGATGAAACACAGAATAAAGCGGCAATAAAAGCAAATTACTGCGGATGCTTGAATCTGAAACCAAAAGAGAAAACGCTGGAAAATCTCAGCAGGCCTGGTGGCATCTGTAAGGAGAGAAAAGAGCTGACGTTTCAAGTCCAGATGACCCTTTAAGCTAAAAGGTACAGAAAGTGGGAGATATTTATACTGCAGGGGGATGGAATGAAAGATGAGTGATAGTCACAGAAACCAGGAGGAAAGGTTGCTAAAAGCTGTCCACAGAGAGAATAGAAGGTGTGAATGGCCAAACAGCAGAGAAGATGTAAGCTGTGACAGATGGAGATGTTGGGGAGGGGAGGGGCGGGGGGGGATTGGGACAGAGGTAGAATGTAGAAAAGGGGTAACGGGGGGGGGGGGAGGAAAGGTAAAGAAGGGGGGATGAAGTAAGGGGAAAAATGGGGGGAAGAAAAACGAAGAAAGACAACAAAGAAATAAAAGGTAGAGAACAGCAAAAAATTAAATAAAACAGAATGAAAACAAAGGGGTCGAGATGGGGATAGAGCTAATCATCTGAAGCTGTTGAATTCAATGTTGAAGGCTGTAAAGTGCCTGGCTGGAAGGTGAGATGCTGTTCCTCTGGTTTGTGTTGGGCTTCGCTGATAAAACTGCAATTTTGCCACAAGTCATGATAGATTCAGGACTATGGTAGCTGGAGTGAAGAACAGGGCAAGGCTTGGGAGGCAGGGGTGATAGAAAATGCCAACTGGTGCTTGCCAGAAGGTTAAAGCAGCACATCCTGCTGCACCTTGCTCAGTAACAGATGGGAATTAAGGTGAATGGTGTGAGTGGCAGCCACTGCATGTACAATGTGAATACCCCTGTGATGAGGCAATGAGACATAATAGACAGGAAAATGACTGCAGTGTGACCTGTGTGATATTTTTGTACAGATGCAGTATGCTCGCAATCTCCTGTGCTATGTATCACTAATCCATAGCAATAGATTACAAGCACTGGTGTCTCCTATGAATCACATATTGCGTTCAATTCATTCCATGTAAACACTTTCTTACCTGTTGACATCATGTCCAAAAACGTAGCTTGTCTAATCTTAAAGGGACCTCACCTTCACCAGATTTTGCTGCCAGCGAAATGGTGAGTTTAAAAATGTTTGCCATTCTGAATGAGCAAATTGTCTGGATCTTGAGGCAAGGGAGAGTTACCCCATGGGTTACAGATCACCCCAAATTTCAGATCAATTTATGCTTAGGGATGATCTTATAGAGGTCCATAAAATAATGAAGGGCATAGATTAGCTAGATAGTCAGTACCTTTTCCCAAAGGTAGGGGAGTCTAAAACTAGAAGGTATAGGTTTAAGGTGAGAGAGGAGAGATACAAAAAGGTCCAGAGGGACAATATTTTCAGAGGGTGATGAGTGCCTGGAACAAACTGCCAGAGGTAGTAGTAGAGGCAAATACAATTTTGTCTTTTAAAAGGCATTTAGACAGTTACACGGGTGAGATGGGTACAGAGGGATGTGGGCCAAATGCGGGCAATTGGGATTAGCTTAGTGGTTAAAACAAGGATGGCATGGACAAGTTGGGCCAAAAAGCCAGTTTCTATGCTGTAAACCTCCATGACTCTATAAGGCTATGCAATTCCATGCAATTCTCTCTTTATTTCTTTTTCTGTACCTAACTCTGATTCACCATCATTTTTCTGTTCCTTTCTCAATCTCTGGTCCCTATTGCCTCAAAGGGGAGACTGTTGGCCTGGTCGCTCACTGAGATTCATGCTCCCAGCTCCCACTCCCAGCCATTTATGGCGCAGGTAATTTTGAGGCGAAAGGTGAGGGACAAAGTCTTGATAAGTCGACACCTCACGAGAAAAATCAGGGCCATCATGTGGCAAATATATTGCAGGAAATAGTAGGTGGGGAGGGGAGCATGGGGGGGAGCGGTGGTGGAG
Organism: Carcharhinus amblyrhynchos; assembly: GCF_965287045.1. NCBI lineage: Eukaryota > Metazoa > Chordata > Chondrichthyes > Carcharhiniformes > Carcharhinidae > Carcharhinus > Carcharhinus amblyrhynchos. The sequence continues at coordinate 3,739,174 of NC_137339.1, forward strand.
TGGGGGAGGTGAGGAGAGGGTAGAACTGAAGGTTGGGTCATTTTTCTATTATTGCTTGACCAGCAGTCATAGTTTCACACTCAGGGTAAGTGGAATATAACCCCAGGGCAAGCAAGTGGAAACTCCTGCTTCACATTTCACATCAGTCTGACAATCCGAGTATGGTCACAGTGACCCTCATCAACAGCAGCATCACCATGTGTTCATATTGCAACACAGTGAAATGGCCCAATATGCTGCACAGGGGCATTATAGAACAAAATCTCAGAGTCAGTCACACAAGGATGACCCTACACTCGGTCAAGGGAGTCAGTTTTAAGAAATACCTGGAAGAAGGACAGAAAGGCGGAGAGGTTTAAGGAATTCCAGAGCTAGGGGCCCAGACACTTCCTGACAGACCACCAATGGCAGAGCGATGGAACCCAGGAATACTCAAAAGGCCAGTGTTGAAGGAATGCTGGGAGGGTTGTGTGCTGGAGGGGATTACAGAGATGGGGAGATCCAAGGCTGTGGAGGGACTTTCATAGAACCCTACAGTGCAGAAGGAAGCCATTCGGCCCATCAAGTCTGCACTGACCACAATTCCACCAAGGCCTTTTTCCTATAACCCCACATATTTACCCTGCTAATACCCCTGACACTAAGGTCAGTTTAGCATGGCCAATCAACCTAACCCACACATCTTTGGGCTGTGGGAGGAAACCGGAGCATCTGGAGGAAACCCAGGCAGACAGGGGGAGAATGTGCAGTGAACCAAGCTGGGAAATGAACCTGGGCCCCTGGACCCATCAGACAGCAGTGCTAACCATTGTGCCACCTTGCTGCCTGATTTCAAACAGAAGGAAGCTGGTGGAATTTAAATCTGCGAGTATATTTCACATGATGAAAGTTTTAGGCACAGCCTACTTCCCTTGAAGAGTGTAGGGGGTATAGGGGCAGAGTTAAGAGAGAAATCAGGAGGGCAAAAAGGGGACATGAGATTGTTTTGGCAGATAAAGCAAAGGAGAATCCAAAGAGCTTCTACAAATACATAAAGGGCAAAAAGAGTAACAAGGAAGAAAGCAGGGCCTTTTGAGGATCAACAAGGTCATCAGTGTGCAGATCCACAGGAGATGGGTGAATCCTAAATGAATATTTCTCATCAGTATTAGCTATTGATGAGAGCATGGATGTTAGGGAACTTGGGGAAATAAATATTACAGAGAAGGAGATACTGGGAGTCTTAAAGCGCATCAAGATAGATAAATCCCCAGGACCTGGTGAAGTGTATCCCAGGATATTGTGGGGGCTAGGGAGGAAATTGCGGGTCCCCTAGCTGAGATATTTGAATCATCGATAGTCACGGGTGAGGTGCCTGAAGATTGGAGAGTGGCAAATGTTGTGCCTTTATTTAAAAAGAGCTGCAGAGAAAAGCGTAGGAACTAGAGGCACAAGTGTCAAGGCATTAGTGTCACAAGTAAGGCTTACATCAACACAGCAATGAAGTTACTGTGAAAATCCCCTAGTCGCCACACTCTGTTCAGGAAACACTGAGGGAGAGTTTAACACAGCCAGTGCACCTAACCAGTGCATCTTACGGGCCATGGGAGGAAACCAGAGCACCTGGAGGAAACCCACGCAGACACGGGGAGAGTGTGCAAACTCCACACAGACAGTGACCCGAGCCGGGGATCGAACCCGGGTCCCTGGTGCTGTGGGACAGCAGTGCTTGGGATTGAAATGTTAAAGTAATTCTCAGCTAACTTCTCCGTATCGGCCCAAGCTCCTCACAGTTATTCTATAAATAGAAGGCTGTAAATAACTTTACTAAATTCTGATAAGATCATACAGACAGCCTGACTTGTGACATTACCTGGAAACTTCCATTTTACAGCCTGTGTGATTCTGGTATAAATATAGATTGTGTTTTCTTTAAAGGTATAGTATGTAGAGATAGAATGATGCGGTGCACACCGATGGAATTAATTTTCATCATACATCTGTCGCCAATTTGTAAATAGCATCATTAGGGAACATTTAAATTATTACCAATGGAACATGGTTTAATTTCATCTGATTTATTATTGTCACACGTATTGAGATACAGTGAACAGCATTGTTTCTTGCAAGCAAAACAGAACATGCTGTTCATAGAGTGCATAGAGGAGAAGGAAAGGAGAAGGTGCAGAATGTAGTGCTACAGGCATATTTAGGGTGTAGAGAAAGATCAGCTTCATTTGTGATAGGGGCTGTGATGGACCCTGCGGATTTGGTTTTAATGGCCCCCACTTGACAGAAATTAGATGGACTTATTGGGGATGGGAAGGGGGGAGAGAGGTGCAGGACCAGAGAGGAGGGAAATCTGGCTGCAACTGTATAAGATACTGGTGAGGTCACACCTGGAGCACAAAGAGTAGTTTTGGTCCCCTAGTTTAAGGGTGATATTTCATTAGAGACAGAAAAGATTCACTGGGATGATCCCCAGTATGGAGGGATTGTCTTGTGAGGAAATGTTAAACAGGTTGGACTTTACTCATTGGAATTTCGAAGAATAAGAGGTATCTCACTTTTTTTTATTCATTTGATCTGGTCTCTGCTGGCTGGGCTAGCATTTACCCATCGCTAGTTGCCTGAGGGCAGTTGAGAGTCAACCACATTGCTGTGGCTCTGGAGTCACATGTAGGCCAGACTGGGTAAGGACGGCAGATTTCCTTCCCTAAAGGATATTAGTGGATCAGATGGGTTTTTCCGACAATTGGAAATAGTTCCATGGTCATCAGTAGATTCTTAATTCCAGATTATTTTATTGATTTCAAATTCCACCATCTGCTGGGGCAGGATTTGAACCTAGGTTCCCAGAACATTAGCTGAAGCTTCTGGATTAATAGTCCAGCGATAATATCACTAGGCCATCTCCCCTCACCCCACCGCGTCCCCATCCCCCCACCCCCCCAGTAAACATATAGGATTCTTAAGAGGCTTGCGACAGTAAATGCTGAGATGTTTCCTCTCATGACAGAGCCTAGGACAGAGGGCTCAGTCTCCGAATAAAGGGGTGCCAATTTAAGACTGAGGTGAGGAGGGTTCAGAGGGTTTGGAACTCCTCACCACAGAGAGCTGAGGGGGCAGAGTCCTTGTGTATACTTCAGGCTGAGATCGAATTTTGATCAATAAGGAAATCATGGGTTCCAGGGAAAGGGCAGGAAAGTGGACTTGAGGAATGTCAGATCAGCCATGATCCTACTGAATTGCAGAGCAGGCTCGATGGGCTGAATGGCCTACTGTCCCTATTTCTTATAGTCTAAGTCTGGAGTGTGAGTGAATTCTCCCCACTTTCCTGGGTGAGTGCAGCTCCAACAAACACTCATGCAACTCAACCCCACCCAGGACAGATTAACCTGCTTGATTAACTTTCCATCCATCACCCTCGACATTCCCTGCCTCCACCACCATCACAGCACTGTGTGTGCCGTCTACAAGATGCGCTGCAGCACCTCACTGTAAAATCCCGGCCCATCGCTCGACCTCATGCTCTCAGCTTCCAGCTCAGACGCTGGCACCGCATCTGTACTTTAGAGAGTAGGTAGAGGCGGGATCTGTACGCAGTGCGTCACTGGGAAGGAGTGGCCTGTACCCAAGGCAAGGGGAGAAGGATAATTTCTGTGCCAGCTAGCAGAGGGTGAGGTCACATCCAGGTTCTATTGCAGGGGATACAGATGAAGATTCTGATGCGATGGTGTATAGGAAAATGCTGATGACCTGACGCAATGTTTGGTACCTCTTTAGCCCTCCCAGGAAGCTTGCCGTCACAGTCAAGGATCACGAAGGAGTCCAGCATTAACTCAGCTCAGTGACACATGGCCAAACCGCGTGAGCTCACTATTTAACTACAGTTGGCACAAAGTCTCCACGCACTTGTTCTGTGTTGCAAACGTTTATTTAACGAAGAGAAAAGTGTATTAAGATCAGAATTAAATGACACAAGGGTGGGGGGAGGAGTGAGTGACTCTTTGGAACAGGTGGGTGATTTATAATGTGAAGACAGCATTACCAAGTATTTGAGTCTATGGACAGGGACGCTATCCCTGGAAGGCTATCACTGGGGTTATGGGCCGTGTGTGTTGTTTGCTTATTGCCTTACTGCCAAATATTCATGCTTTTTAAATAGAAAGCAACGATTTACATCATGGCATGTTCAGCATAAAGACAGATGTCGGTGTTTACTCGATGGCTGTAACTGCAGATAAAGATGTTGGACAGGGTGGCGCTGTTAGTTACACATTCAGTAGAAACTTCTGATCCTGTTTTGAGTGGGAGGTTTGGCAGGCTGGGAATGTAATTTAGGAGGAGGCCAGTGTCCCAATGACAGGGTGAACTTTTCAACTTTCAAGGTGGGTCAAGTATTCCATTAAATAATGTCAGGAACATTTGATTTGAATTATTATTGTCACATGTATTAACATACAGTGAAAAGTATTGTTTCTTGCGCACTATATAGACAAGCATACCATTCATAGAGAAGGAAACGAGAGAGTGCAGAATGTAGTGTTACAGTCATAGCGAGGGTGTAGAGAAAGATCAACTTAATACAAGGTAGGTCCATTCAAAAGTTTGATGGCAGCAGGGAAGAAGCTGTTCTTGAGTTGATTGGTACATGTCCTCAGAGTTTTGTATCTTTTTCCTAATGGAAGAAGATGGAAGAGAAAATATCCAGGATGCATGGGGGTCGTTGATTATGTTGGCTGCTTTGGGAAGTGTAGACAGAGTCAATGGATGGGAGGTTGGTTTGAGTGATGGACTGGGCTTCATTCATGACCCTATGTAGTTTCTTGTAGTCTCGGACAGAGCAGGAGCCCATTCCAAGCTGTGATACAACCAGAAAGAATGCTTTCTGTGGTGCATCTGTAAAAGTTGGTGAAATTCATAGCTGACATGCCAAATTTCCTTAGTCTTCTGAGAAAGTAGAGGCATTGGTGGGCTTTGTTAACTATAGTGTTGGCACTAGGGGGACCAGGACAAGTTGTTGGTGATCTAGACAGCTAAAGGCTTGAAGCTTTCAACCTTTTCTATTTCATCTGCATTGAAGTAGACAGGGGCATGTTCTCCTCTATGTTTCTTGAAGTTGATGACAATCTCCTTCATTTTGTTGAGCTTGAGGGAGATTATTGTTGTTGCACCGTTTCACCAGATTCTCGATCTCATTCACCAGGTTCTCTTTCTCGTCATTGTTTGAGATCTGACCCACTACAGTGGTGTCATCAGCAAACTTGAAAATCAAGTTGGAGGGGAATTTGGCCGCACGGTCACAGGTATATAGGTAAAGCCACCATGGTCCCAGATGACCATAGACCCTTTGAGGGGGAGAGCTGACTGGTGCTGATTTAACCTGAGATCATCACATCTCAGGCAAGGTGGGGCCTTCAGCCTGTATGGGGAATGAACCCCCGGTGTTGGCATCTCTCTGTATCACAAACTAGCTGCCCACACAACTGAGCTAAACCAACTGGCCTGATCATTAAAAGAAAACTCACCAGAATTAAGTGCCCATTCCAAATTGATGTTTGGGCCAGCAAGAAACTCTTACATTTGGATTCATGACCAAATGTATCTGGCAAGCTGGACATTTTCCTGGACTTTGGAATGAGTAACTGTTGCTTTGTTCTTCTCTGGGGATTGCTGAGAAATGTCAGCCTCTTGACTGAGGACGGGTGCTGGTCATCCAAACTGGGCAGAGGCTGGGCAAGGGAGGCAGGATCAGCATGGAAGGGCAGGAGGGTGTCTTGGGAAGGAAGCCAGACCGTCTGGGGCAGTTTGGGAGGGTGAACATGGGGGACATGATTGGAAAATCTGCAGACAACACAAAGATTGGCTCAGTAGTGGATAGTGTAGAAGGTAGCTGTAATCTACAAAACAGTGTCAAATAGTTGGTGGAGTGGCCTTTAAAGTGGCAGGTGGATTTTAAGTGAGAAGTGTGAGGTAATGCACGCAGGGAGGTTAAACAGTTATAAGGGAGACACAATAAATGGGTATACAGAATGAGCGGTAGATGAAGTGAGAGATCTTGGCATACAAGTACAGAGGTCCCTAAAGGTAGCAGTTCAAGTAGACAAGGTTGTAAGAACATAAGAACATAAGAAATAGGAGCAGGAGTAGGCCATCTAGCCCTTCGAGTCTGCCCCGCCATTCAATAAGATCATGGCTGATCTGTCGCTGCTCAGTTCCACTTTCCCGCCCTCTCCCCATAACCCTTAATCCCCTCTCTTATCAAAAACCCATCAACCCGTGTCTTAAAAATATTTAGCGAGGCAGCCTCCACCACTTCAACGGGCAGAGAATTCCAGAGATTCACCACCCTTTGAGTGAAGAAGTTCCTCCTCAACTCCGTTCTAAACCGCCTCCCCTTTATCTTGAGGCTGTGCCCCCTAGTCCTACTGTCCTTTCTGAGCGGGAAGAGTCTTTCCACCTCTATCCTATCCATCCCATTCATCATCTTATACGTCTCAATGAGATCTCCCCTCATTCTTCTAAACTCTAACGAGTACAAGCCTAGTTTATTCAGCCTCTCCTCATAGCTCAACCCCCTCAACTCTGGTATCAGCCTAGTAAACCTCCTCTGCACTCCCTCCAAGGCCAAAATATCTTTGCGCAGGTGCGGCACCCAAAACTGCACACAGTACTCCAGCTGCGGCCTCACCAATGCCCTATACAGCTGCAGCAAGACCTCCCTACTTCCATATTCAATCCCCCTCGCTATGAAGGCCAGCATCCCATTCGCCTTCCTGACCACCTGCTGCACCTGCAAGCTGGGTTTTTGCGACTCACGCACAAGGACCCTGAGGTCCCTCTGCACCGTTGCCTGCTGCAGTTTTTCGCCACGTAAGTAATAGTCCTTCCTACCATTATTCCTACCAAAGTGGACCACCTCACACTTGCCAACATTAAATTCCATTTGCCATTTCCTGGCCCATTCGCCCAGCCTATCTAGATCCTTCTGCAGACTCTCCACACCCTCCGCACAATTTGCCGTTCCCCCAATCTTGGTGTCATCAGCAAATTTCGACACTCTACACTCAGTTCCCTCCTCCAGATCATCTATATAAATGATAAAAAGCTGAGGCCCCAGCACCGACCCCTGGGGCACTCCACTAGTCACCATCCGCCAATCCGAATAGCACCCATTGACCCCCACTCTCTGCCTCCTATTTGACAACCAATCCTCTATCCACGCTAACACCCTACCCCCAACTCCATGTCCCTCGACCTTCTGCAATAACCTCTTGTGAGGTACTTTGTCAAACGCCTTCTGAAAATCCAGAAAGACCACATCCACCGGCTCTCCTCTATCCACCGCCCTAGACACATCCTCATAGAACTCCAGTAAATCTGTCAGACACGACTTCCCTTTAATGAAACCGTGCTGCGTCTGCTCTATCAAGCAGTTCCCTTCAAGATGCCTCGCAATTTCCTCCTTAATGACGGATTCTAACATTTTACCTACCACAGACGTTAAACTAACCGGCCTATAATTCCCCGCCTTTTGCCTGGCACCCTTCTTAAACAACGGCGTAACATTAGCCGTTTTCCAATCCTCCGGCACTTCCCCGGAATCCAGCGACGTCTGGAAAATAACCACCAAGGCATCCACTATCACCTCCGCCATTTCTTTCAGAACCCTCGGATGCATTCCATCCGGTCCTGGGGACTTGTCCACAATCAGCCCCTCCAGTCTGTCGAGCACCACCTCTCTAGTAACAGTAATGTCATTAAGACCCTCCAGTCCTACCACCTTTCCATCACTAACACCCGGCAAATTATTCACGTCCTCCTCCGTGAAGACAGAAACAAAAAAGTTATTCAATACCTGAGCCATATCCCCATCCCCTACCACTAGCTCCCCTTTCTCATCCTCTAAAGGACCAACGTTCACCCTAGCCAGCCTCTTCCTTTTTATATATTTATAAAAACTCTTGCTATCCTTTTTTATATTAAGCGCTAGCCCAGCTTCATAGTTTCTCCTACCCTTCTTTATCAACTTCTTTGTCAATCTTTGTTGACATTTAAACCTCTCCCAATCCTCTTCTCGCCCACTACTCTTAGCTACTCTAAATTCCTCCGCTTTTAATTTAACACTTTCCTTCACCTCCTTTGTTATCCTCCTTTGTAAAAAAGGCATATGGAATGCTCTCCTTCATTGGCAGAGATATAGAATATAAAAGTAAGGATGTAATGTTAGAATTGTTTAAAAGACTGGTGAGGCCACAACTGAATGATTGTGTACAGCTGTGTTCACCATATTAAAGGAAGGGCATAATTGCTCTGGGGAGAATGCAAAGGAGGTTTACAAGAATGTTGCTTGGCCTAGAAAAATGTAGCCATGAGGAGAGATTGAATAAGAACATAAGAACATAAGAAATAGGAGCAGGAGTAGGCCATCTGGCCCTTCGAGCCTGCCCCGCCATTCAATAAGATCATGGCTGATCTGTCGTGGCTCAGTTCCACATTCTCGCCCTCTCCCCATAACCCTTAATCCCCTCTCTTATCAAAAACCCATCAACCCGCGTCTTAAAAATATTTAGCGAGGCAGCCTCCACCACTTCAACGGGCAGAGAATTCCAGAGATTCACCACCCTTTGAGTGAAGAAGTTCCTCCTCAACTCCGTTCTAAACCGCCCCCCTTTATCTTGAGGCTGTGCCCCCTAGTCCTACTGTCCTTTCTGAGCGGGAAGAGTCTCTCCACCTCTATCCTATCCATCCCATTCATCATCTTATACGTCTCAATGAGATCTCCCCTCATTCTTCTAAACTCTAACGAGTACAAGCCTAGTTTATTCAGCGTCTCCTCATAGCTCAACCCCCTCAACTCTGGCATCATCCTAATAAACCTCCTCTGCACTCCCTCCAAGGCCAAAATATCCTTGCGTAAGTACGGCGCCCAAAACTGCACACAGTACTCCAGCTGCGGCCTCACCAATGCCCTATATAGACGCAGCAAGACCTCCCTACTTTTATATTCAATCCCCTTCGCTATGAAGGCCAGCATCCCATTCGCCTTCCTGACCACCTGTTGCACCTGCAAGCTGGGTTTTTGCGACTCATGCACAAGGACCCCGAGGTCCCTCTGCACCGTCGCCTGCTGCAGTTTTTCGCCACGTAAGTAATAATCCTTCCTACCATTATTCCTACCAAAGTGGACCACCTCACACTTGCCAACATTAAATTCCATTTGCCATTTCCTGGCCCATTCGCCCAGCCTATCTAGATCCTTCTGCAGACTCTCCACACCCTCCGCACAATTTGCCGTTCCCCCAATCTTGGTGTCATCGGCAAATTTCGACACCCTACACTCGGTTCCCTCCTTCAGATCATCTATATAAATGGTAAATAGCTGAGGCCCCAGCACCGACCCCTGAGGCACTCCACTAGTCACCAACCGCCAATCCGAATAGCACCCGTTGACCCCCACTCTCTGCCTCCTATTTGACAACCAATCCTCTATCCACGCTAACACCCTACCCCCAACTCCATGTCCCTCGACCTTCTGCAATAACCTCTTGTGAGGTGCTTTGTCAAACGCCTTCTGAAAATCGAGAAAGACCACATCCACCGGCTCTCCTCTATCCACCGCCCTAGACACATCCTCATAGAACTCCAGTAAATTTGTCAGACACGACTTCCCCTTAACGAATAGGTTTCTATTATTTTCCTTGGAACAAAGAAAGCTGAGGGGTGACTTGATGGAGGTGTATAAAGATATGAGTGGAAGAGATGGAGTGGATGGGATAACATTGTTTCCATTGGTGGAGAATTCCTGAACTATGGGAATGTAGATTCAAGATAAGTGGGACATGAGGAAGAACTTTTTTTACATAGAGCGTAGCTGGAATTTGCTGCCTGAGTTGGTGGTGGAGGCAGAGATCCTAAACTCTTCTAAAAAGTCCCTGGATCTGCACTCTATGTACTGTAAGCTACAGGGCTATGGGCTGTGTGCAGGAAGGTAGGATTAGATGGCATGGACAAGATGGGCCAAATGGCCTCTCCTGCACTGTAATTTTTCTATCTTCTATGGCTGTCTTCTATTCTATTCCTGTCTCACCTTCAATGCAGACAGAGTCCATCTCTTCTCCAGTGAGTTACGTACCCTGCTCCTCAGAAGTGGTGAGCACCCTAATGTCCGATCTTGTAATATAGAGATCTGGCACAGAGAGGGTTAATGTGAGACTGTGTACCGTTCTGCCTACGCAATGATGGATGAGAAAACATGACCTACACCTAGGGGTTTGTGTCATGTTGGACAGAGCTGTGTGTAGAATCAAGCATGGGGTTGGATCTTTACTGTGCCTGTGTATATAGTTTCTAGTGGTTAATAAACAGTAACTGTTGTAACACCTCAGACTGTAAGTACCGTAATAAGGCTTACTGAACTAGGTCAGTAAGTAACACAGGTCTGGACCTGCTACCTCTGTGTTCTGTCTGTTATTGCCCTGCAGACAGACGGAAGGGTTGAATGTCACCCCAGTGACTGTGGAGTTTAGGAGCACATTGCCTCGGGCAGCTGCTGAGGCCATTTCAAGACCCACGTTTGATTCTTACTCTACCTGAGGTCGCTGCCAGCTACACACAGCAGGTGGTAGGTTAGGAGGGACAGCCCACACTTTCTATCAGACAAGCAAACAACGAAATAGAGTGATTGGGGAAAGAAGAATTGACAACAGGAGGAAAACATTATAATGCAGCAAGTAGTGAGGACCTGGAGTGAACTGTCTGATTATGTAATGAATAATTATCTAAAGAGAAAAAATCATGAGGATTGCAAGGAAAAGGCTGGGAACTGGAACAAGCTGAGTGGCTTTTGCAGAGGGACAAACTGAATGGCCTCTGTCATAAGAACATGAGAAATAGGAGCAGGAGTAGGCCATCTGGCCCCTTGAGCCTGCCCCGCCATTCAATAAGATCATGGCTGATCTGTCGTGGCTCAGTTCCACTTTCCCGCTTTCTCCCCATAACTCTTAATTCCCCTGTCTATCAGAAACCTATCTACCCGTGACTTAAAAATATTTAGCGAGGCAGCCTCCACCACTTCAACAGGCAGAGAATTCCAGAGATTCACCACCCTTTGAGTGAAGAAGTTTCTCCTCAACTCCGATCTAAACTGTCTCCCCCTTATCTTGAGGCTGTGCCCTCTAGTCCTGCTGTCCTTTCTAAGCGGGAAGAATCTCTCTACCTCTACCCTATCCATCCTCTTCATTATCTTATACGTCTCTATAAGATCCCCCCTCATCCTTCTTAACTCCAAGGAGTACAGACCCAGTCTATTTAGTCTCTCTTCATAGTCCAACCCCCTCATCTCCGGTATCAGCCTAGTGAACCTCCTCTGCACTCCCTCCAAGGCCAAAATATCCTTGCGCAAGTGCAGCGACCAAAACTGCACACAGTACTCCAGCTACGGCCTCACCAGTGCCCTGTACAGTTGCAGCAAGACCTCCCTACTTTTATATTCAATCCCCCTCGCTATAAAGACCTGTCTGTGCTGTGACAGTTCTAAGATGCTAAGATTCAAATAAACAGCGACCAAACCTGCCAATTATTCTGTGCCAACACATAATAAAATGACAACCACAAGTAAAACATTTCTATAAGAATATATTGCAGTAAAATCAGACCTTGCAGACTGATCAGTGGCTCCACAGATTCTCCCTGAGTGCTGGTCCTACCAAAATATCCCCAGTGTGAGGTCAGTGAGGCTTTGAGTTAAACGGGGTTTATTTATAACCTGCTGGATGATGTGGAAGGTTATTTGCACAGGATGCCTATAACGTTTAACAGGTGTTTGGGGAGTTAAAGGCAAAGGAAATGCAATTTCAAAGCAGTTTTATATTATTTATGCTTCATCCCAGTAACATTGCATTTTTAAAAAAAGCTTCTCACGTAATGACATTGACAGAGTAAGTAGGGATTTTTATTTAACGTTATTCCACTGCTCATTTAGTGTTGTAAATTGTGACAAGGAAAATGGCATAAACCTGATGTAATCACAGAGTGACACACACAGTAGAAGGCCATTCAGCCCATCAATCCAGTGGCAATTATTTGAAAGAGCTCCCCCATTGGTCACATTACACTTTTTCCCCAGTGTGCAATAATCCTTTCATAAGAACATAAGAAATAGGAGCAGGAGTAGGCCATCTAGCCCTTCGAGCCTGCCCCGCCATTCAATAAGATCATGGCTGATCTGTCGTGGCTCAGTTCCACATTCCCGCCCTCTCCCCATAACCCTTAATCCCCTCTCTTATCAAGAACCCATCAACCCGCTTCTTAAATATATTTAGCGAGGCAGCCTCCACCACTTCAACGGGCAGAGAATTCCAGAGATTCACCACCCTTTGAGTGAAGAAGTTCCTCCTCAACTCCGTTCTAAACCACCCCCCCTTTATCTTGAGGCTGTGCCCCCTAGTCCTACTGTCTTTTTTGAGCGGGAAGAGTCTCTCCACCTCTATCCTATCCATCCCATTCATCATCTTATACGTCTCAATGAGATCTCCCCTCATTCTTCTAAACTCTAACGAGTACGAAGTTCCTATTGAATCTGCTTCCACCACCCTTTCAGGCAGCACCTTCCGGATCACAGCAATGTGCTACATAAGGTTCCTTTCTCCTCAGCTTAATTCTGGTTCTTTTGCTGATTATTGTAAGCTTGTGTGTCCTCATTTTATTAATCCTTGTGCCACTGGACATAGTCACTCCTTACTTTCTCTACCAAAACTCTTCAAGATGTTGAACACCTCTGCTAAATCTGCTCTGAGGAGACCATCCCAACTTCTCTGGCTGTGTGTTACTAAATGTATGTTATCCAAAGCCAGTTTCTGCCATGTGGCCACAGTATCAGTGTTTCCATTCTCCACACAAATGGTCCTTGATGATATCAGCACTGACATACAATGGAACATTTGAACCTTTTTGTGACAGATCTGTGGAACTTCATTCTTTAACACTAAACCGATGTGGCCTTTGTACATCTGTGGACCTTTAGACAATATTGGCCATTAACCCACAGGAGAGTATTTTAAATATCTCTTCCATAAAATGTCCCCAAAATGTCATTTATATTTTAATGGCCTGACCAGATAAATGGGCACTGGGAGCTCTCGTGTATATTTGAAGATAAGGAGGGAGGTCACCTGACCACATTGACTCCATCCTGTGATAATGCATTGAAGTGTAAAAAAGTGTAATGTGACCAATGGGGGAGCTCTTTCAAATAATTGCCACTGGATTGATGGGCTGAATGGCCTTCTACTGTGTGTGTCACTCTGTGATTACATCAGGTTTATGCCATTTTCCTTGTCACAATTTACAACACTAAATGAGCAGTGGAATAACGTTAAATAAAAATCCCTACTTACTCTGTCAATATGTGAGAAGCTTTGTTTTAAAAATGCAACGCTATTGAGATGAAGCATAAATAATATAAAACTGCTTTGAAATTGCATTTCCTTTTCCTTTAACTCCCCAAACACCTGTTAAACGTTATAGGCATCCTGTGCAAATAACCTTCCACATCATCCAGCAGGTTATAAATAAACCCCGTTTAACTCAAAGCCTCACTGACCTCACACTGGGATATTTTGGTAGGACCAGCACTCAGGCCCATTCTCCATGATGCTTTGTAAAAAACACAATGTTCATTTTTATACCTTCATGGGTACACCATCACGGGCAGATAAACGCGGGGAGGTGATGGCCTCGCGGTACTGTCACCAGACCATTATTCCAGAAACTCAGCTACTGTTCTGGGGACCTGGGTTCAAATCCCATCACGGCAGATGGTGGAATTCGAATTCAATAAAAAATATTTGAAATTAGAAATCTACGGATGACCATGAAACCATTGTCGATTTTGGAAAAATCCTTCTGGTTCACTGATGATCCTTAGGGAAGGAAATCTGCTGTCCTTCCCTGGGTCTGGCCCTACATGTGACTCCAGAGCCACAGCAATTTCTTTGACTCTCTGAAATAGCTGAGCAAGATACTCAGTTCAAGGGCAACTAGGAGGGGCAATAAATGCTGGCCAGCCAGCGATGCCCATGTCCCACGATAGAATTAAAAAATGCAGTGGTTCATGTGTTGGTGCTATCTTGGTGGGCTGAAGGGCCTCTTCCAGTGTTCTGCTGTTATTTGTTCTTCTTTGTAAGAAATCTCACAACACCAGGTTAAAGTCCAACAGTTTTATTTGGTAGCACAAGCTTTTGGAGCGCTCCCCCTTCATCAGGTGAGTGCAGGATTTGGTTCACAGACAGGGCATATATAGACATAAACTCAATTATATGATAATGTTTGGAATGCGAGCCTGAACAGATAACCAAGTCTTTACAGGTATAGACAATGTGAGTGGAGAGAGGATTAAGCACAAGTTAAAGAGATGTGTATTATCTCCAGACAGGACAGTTAGTGAGATTTTGTAAACCCAGGCAAGTCATGGGGGTTACAGATAATGTGACATGAACCCAAGATCCCGGTTGAGGCCGTCCTCATGTGTGTGGAACTTGGCTATCAGTCTGCTCAGCGAGTCTGCGCTGTTGTATGTCTTGAAGTGAACTTGGCCAATGTTGTCTACCTGATACTCTGCAGGAAAGGATGTCCCGAGGTATGGTACATTGGGGAGACCGTGCAGACGCTACGACAACAGATGAATGAACATCGCTCGACAATCACCAGGCAAGACTGTTCCCTTCCTGTTGGTGAACACTTCAGTGGTCACGGGCATTCAGCTTCTGACCTTCGGGTAAGCATTCTCCAAGGCGGCCTTCACGACACACGACAGCGCAGAGTCGCTGAGCAGAGACTGATAGCCAAGTTCCGCACACATGAGGTGTTTTTCTTTATAAGGGACAATAAAGATGGACCACGATGATCTGCTTCACTTTCTTTGAACGTGTTTGTTTATTAATTTTTAAAGTGTTGGAGTTGTGATAATAGATTGTTTGAATGAATGAGAAGTGTCCCGTGATTAAAAGCTCCGGGAGTAGGTCCACCCACTGTTGGTGATGCTGAATTCAATATGTATGGGCAGATAGGATCACATCCATTTAATCGGAGAATAACTCATACCCTGCACCACAGCCTGAGAGAGAACTGGAACTCACACCGAGCTAGTGGGAGAATCTGAAATTAAGGAGGTTACGGGAAATGGATTCCATTCAAATTACAGCTTGGTGTAGCATTTCATTCTAACCACCCCCCGTATCAATGAAGTATTATCAGGAGCTGAGACCAGTATCAATACTCAGTGATGGATTTGGATTATTCATTGAACAATGACCAGCAGAGGGTGTTAGAGCCTCATGTTCACTGCTCACACAGAATGGAGAACCGTACCGGGGGGAATCATTATAAAGATGAAACGGTCACTACGACAATTGCTGAACTTCGCCCCAGAAAATTCCAAGCTGTAAGATAATTCATTCGAGGGCAGTGGCCTTTGCTGTCTCAGTTAGTGTTAATCACCCAGCCCTAATTGCCCTTGAGAAGTAAGAAGTCTCACAACACCAGGTTAAAGTTTATTTGGCAGCACGAGCTTCCGGAGTGTCGCTCCTTCCTCAGGTGAGTGCATTCACCTGATGAAGGGGCAGTGCTCCGAAAGCTCGTGCTGCCAAATGAACCTGTTGGACTTTAACCTGGTGTTGTGAGATTTCTTGCTGTGCCCAGCCCAGTCCAACGCCAGCATCTCCGCATCATACCCTCGAGAAGGCTATGGTGAGCTGCCCTCTTGAACCACTCCATGGGATTATTCTCGTGATTTGATACAGCTGACAGGCTTACTAGGCCATTTTAGAGTCAGCCACAGTGGTGTGAGTCTGGAGTCACATGTAGGCCAGACGAGTTAAGGATGGCAGATTTCCTTCTCTAAAGAACATCAGTGAATCAGATGGGTTTTTCCGACAATCGACAATGGTTTCAGGGTCTAGAGGGCACAGGACGAGAGGGCACAGCCTCAAGATAAGGGGAGGGCAGTTTAGAACGGAGTTGAGGAGGAACTTCTTCACTCAAAGGGTGGTGAATCTCTGGAATTCTCTGCCTGTTGAAGTGGTGGAGGCTGCCTCGCTAAATATTTTTAAGACGCGGGTTGATAGGTTTCTGATAGACAGGGGAATTAAGGGTTATGGGGAGAAAGCGGGAAAGTGGAACTGATCCACTTCAGATCAGCCATGATCTTATTGAATGGCGGGGCAGGCTCAAAGGGCTAGATGGCCTACTCCTGCTCCCTATTTCTTATGTTCATATATCATCAGTAGACTTTTATTTCCAGATTTTTTAAAAAACTGATTTCAAATTCCATCAGCTGCCATAGTGGGATTCGAACCCGGGTCACCTGATTAATACTCCGAATCTCGAGGTTACCCCCTCCAGCCACACCTCCTCAGGTCAGCCACACCTGGAGCTGGATTGTGATAATTCTTATCTTTGTTGTTTGAATCCCTCTATAATCTTGTCTCTCCCAATCTCTGTAACCACCTCCAGCTCCACCATCCTCCGACATTTCCACACTACCCCAGTTCCAACCCTTTGAGCATCACTGATTGTATTGTGCTGTCACTGGTGGCCGTGCCTTCAGCTGCCTGGGTCTGAAGGTTTGATTTTTGATTTGTTTTGATTTGTTTTTGTCACACGTATTAACATACAGTGAAAAGTATTGTTTCTTGCACGTTATACAGACAAAGCATACCGTTCATAGAGAAGGAAAGGAGAGAGTGCAAAATATAGTGTTACAGTCATAGCCAGAGTGTAGAGAACAATCAACTTAATGCAAGGTGGGTCCATTCAAAAGTCTGACAGCAGCAGGGAAGAAGCTGCTCTCGAGTCGGTCGGTACGGGACCTCAGACTTTTGTACCTTCTTCCCAAAGGAAGAAGGTGGAAGAGGGAATGTCCGGGGTGCGTGGGATCCTTAATTATGCTGGCTGCTTTGCTGAGGCAGCAGTGAAGATCTGGAATTCCTTCCCTAAACCTCTTCCTCTCCTCCTCAGAGTACACCAACAACTCCAGATCCGGCTTTCTGTCACCTGTTTGAATGGGTGGGATTTCCCCCGCACCTTGCAACGAGCTTCCCAGCTCCACCACTGGCCAGCGGCAGGACCCTTCTGCTGTCAATGGGGTTTCGGGTGTGATACACCCTCCCCCCCGCCTGGGAAACCCGTGGCCGGGGGGAGTAAGGGAGGGGGCGTGTGTGGGTGGGGTGGGGAGGTGGCATCGGATCGGAAGATCCCACCAGCTTGAGTGACCGAAAAGTTCCATCCAATATCTAACTCCGTCGCTCAGTGTCAAACTTTATTTAGTAATACCCCAAGAAGTGGCTTTTGGTTCTAAATGTTCTAGGCGCCATATAAATGTAAGGAATTGTTGTTGTTTCTCCTGATGTGACTGTATTGATATCAGGGAGTTACGATTATTTCTTGCTACGTGCTGTTCCCATACATTTCACTGAGTCAGACACAGGGATTAGTCATCAGGCCGGGACACAAGGAATCGCTGAAAGTTCTGCTCACTTGCGTCTCCAATCTGATGGCAGTTTATTTATTTAACTTTGGTCTGTTGATATAGATTGGCAATGTTATCTTGGAAGATTGTCTGTTAGACTTGAGGAAAAGCAGAGATTTTACCTGACGTGCTGGTCACCGTCTCCTCTGTTGTGTTGTTATGTTATGAGTTCGGAGCTAACTGTACACGTAACTGTACACGTAACTGTACACGTAACTGTACTTGTAACTACATGTAACTGTACATGTAACTGTACACGTAACTGTACTTGTAACTACACGTAACTGTACATGTAACTGTACACGTAACTGTACATGTAACTGTACACGTAACTGTACATGTAACTGTACTTGTAACTACATGTAACTGTACACGTAACTGTACACGTAACTGTACACGTAACTGTACATGTAACTGTACACGTAACTGTACATGTAACTCCCAGGCCGCTGGGAGGGAGGGGAATTTTCACTCAGAGGGCTGTGAAACTCTGGAACTCTCTTCCTCAAAAGGCAGTGGAAGCAGAGTCTTTGAATATATTTAAGGCAGAGCGAGGTAGATTCTTGATTAACAAGACAGTGAATGGTTATGTGGGGAAGGCAGGAACCTGGGGTTGAGAGTCCAGTCAGATCGGCTGTGGCTTTATTGAGTGGTGGAGCAGGCTTGATGGGCTGAGTGGCCTACTCCTGCCCTTAATCCCTCTGTGCTGTGTTTACACTGCAGCGCCCGGTGCCAAACAACAAGCTCAGCAACCAGATGGAGAACTACAAGAAATGCGTTCAGTGAATACCCAGTTTGCTGAGATTACAAGTTTGAATGTTAGGGGAACCAGAAAACATGAAGTGGTGGCAGCAGGAGTCTATGAATAAGCTTAAAAGACTTTAATCAGATCTAATGTTGAATTAGATTAAGAAAACTCAATTTGATCAGTGTTAGAGAAAGAGTTGAGAATTTCCTTGGCTGAACCCAATATGAGTTCTTCCATAACTCAGATGAAATCATAGAATCCTTTAAAGTTCAAAGTTTATTAGTCACAAGTAAGGCTTACATTAACACCGCAATGAAGTTACTGTGAAAATCCCCTAGTGGCTACACTCCGGTGCCTGTTTGGGTCAATACACCCTAACCAGCACGTGGGAGGAAACCCACGCAGACACAGGGAGAACGTGCAAACTCCACTCAGACAGTGACTGAATCCGGGTCCCTGGTGCTTTGAGGCAGCAGTGCTAACACTGTACCACCGTGTCATCCTTACAGTGAAGAAGGAGGCCATTCAGCCCATCGAGTCTGCATTGACCACAATTCTACCCAGGCCCTATCCCCATAACTCCACACATTTACCCTGCTAATCCCCTGATAGCAGGGTCAATTTACCATGGCCAATCAACCTAACCTGCACATCGTTCAGACTGTGCGAGGAAACTAGGGGAAACCCACAGAGATACGGGGAGAAAGTGCCAACTCCACACAGTCACTGACCCGAGGCTGGTATTGAACCCAGGTCCCTGGCGCTGTGAGGCAGCAGTGCTAACCACTGTGCCACCGTGCCACCCATGTTAGAACGTATCAGTAATCAGAATTTCCAGTGTTTCAACAAGCTCTGAGGTGTGGTGTGCAAGGAGACAGGTTTGCCACACTCCAACAGAGAGAAATCTATCATTTAGTGAGTAGCTACTTCCACAAAAGGGCTGGGAGGAGTCCTGGTATGAGACAGAAAGCCAATAGTATTCACATCCAAAGCTCTAACATCAACTGAGCCCAGATATGCCAACATAGAACGAGAGCTTTTGACAGTTGCGTAAGGATGTGAGAAGTTCCATACATATCTCTACAGGAGAGTGTTCATAGCGGGGAGTCAGAGTCAACCCAGAGCAGACCTACAAGAGAAACCTCTGATGAGCACCAGACAGGCTGCCAATGCTCCTCTTGGGGGCTCAGAGTTACGATTTCACTCTGAAATACAAGCCCGGAAGAGGAATGGTGCTGACAGCTACCCGAACTCGGCTGTAGCCACCTGAGAAACACGAGATTAAAGATTTAGGTGCAAAGTTTCATCGCCAGTGAACGTAACACCACCAAAACTGGGTCAAGTTAGAGATGGGAGCAGTAAAGGTGAGGAGTTACAGATGCTCACAGTGATCCAGGGTGGTCAGTAATCACAGCCAGCAGTGGACTGTCAGAGTTAACATCTCACTGGGAAGGTGCTGCCTGTCAGCTCAATCTTCACTTAGTAAATCCTCACTTAAATTTCTGGTTACATTCCAGAAAATTACCACTTTAAGTGAAACAATGTTAAGTGAATCCTGGGTTCCCCTAGGAATTTGAGGTGGCACAGGGTGGCACAGTGGGTTAGCGCTGCTGCCTCACAGCACCAGGGACCTGGGTTCAATATCAGCCTCAGGTCACTGTCTGTGTGGAGTCTGCACATTCCATCCGTGTCTGTGTGGGTTTCCTCCGGGTGCTCCGGTTTCTTCCCACAGTCCATAGATGTGCGGGTTAGGGTGCTTGGCCATGCTAAATTGCCCCTTAGTGTCCCAAGATGTGTTGGTTGGGGGGGATTAGCAGGGTAAATACATGGGGTTACGGGGATAGTGGCTGGGTGGGATTGCTGTCAGTGCAGGCTAGATGGGCCAAATGGCCTCCTTCTACACTGTAGGGATTCTATGATTCAATGACTCAATATTAAAGCCAAAGTTCGATTCTTATGGCCATCTCTTACCTGGAGAAACAGTGAACAGGTTAAAATTCTGTTCCAGATATTTGTATTCCAAACTAGGATAACTTATAAAATAAAATAGATCTCTGAATATCAGAGAATGATTACATAACTTCAAATTCGATAATATTGAATCAATAAATATTGACACAGGCTCTGTGAATCGCCCACAACACTCCTGAGGCACAGCTCATCCTTTTGCTTGCTTTCCTGTCCCACTTTCTCTCTCTCTCTCTCTCCTTTCCCATTCTCTCTCTCTCTCCTTTCCCACTCTCTCTCTCTCTCCTTTCCCATTCTCTCTCTCTCTCCTTTCCCATTCTCTCTCTCTCTCCTTTCCCACTCTCTCTCTCTCTCCTTTCCCACTCTCTCTCTCTCTCCTTTCCCACTCTCTCTCTCTCTCCTTTCCAATTCTCTCTCTCTCTCCTTTCCCATTCTCTCTCTCTCTCCTTTCCCACTCTCTCTCTCTCTCCTTTCCCACTCTCTCTCTCTCTCCTTTCCCACTCTCTCTCTCTCCTTTCCCACTCTCTCTCTCTCTCCTTTCCCACTCTCTCTCTCTCTCCTTTCCCACTCTCTCTCTCTCTCCTTTCCCACTCTCTCTCTCTCTCCTTTCCCACTCTCTCTCTCTCTCTCCTTTCCCACTCTCTCTCTCTCTCTCTCCTTTCCCACTCTCTCTCTCTCTCCTTTCCCACTCTCTCTCTCTCTCCTTTCCCACTCTCTCTCTCTCTCCTTTCCCACTCTCTCTCTCTCTCCTTTCCCACTCTCTCTCTCTCTCCTTTCCCATTCTCTCTCTCTCTCCTTTCCCATTCTCTCTCTCTCTCATTTCCCACTCTCTCTCTCTCTCCTTTCCCACTCTCTCTCTCTCTCCTTTCCCACTCTCTCTCTCTCTCCTTTCCCACTCTCTCTCTCTCTCCTTTCCCACTCTCTCTCTCTCTCCTTTCCCATTCTCTCTCTCTCTCCTTTCCCACTCTCTCTCTCTCTCCTTTCCCACTCTCTCTCTCTCTCCTTTCCCATTCTCTCTCTCTCTCCTTTCCCACTCTCTCTCTCTCTCCTTTCCCACTCTCTCTCTCTCTCCTTTCCCACTCTCTCTCTCTCTCCTTTCCCATTCTCTCTCTCTCTCCTTTCCCACTCTCTCTCTCTCTCCTTTCCCACTCTCTCTCTCTCTCCTTTCCCACTCTCTCTCTCTCTCCTTTCCCATTCTCTCTCTCTCTCCTTTCCCACTCTCTCTCTCTCTCCTTTCCCACTCTCTCTCTCTCTCCTTTCCCATTCTCTCTCTCTCTCCTTTCCCACTCTCTCTCTCTCTCCTTTCCCACTCTCTCTCTCTCTCTCTCTGTCTCCCTCTTTTTGTCACCAGAGCTTGTATCCCTTACAGACGGTTCCGCAGGCTCTTACCCCATGGGGTGGCTGCCTCCCCACTGCCCCGGGTTACTCACACTTCAGTAAAAGTGAAAGTAAAAGTAAAGTTTATTTATTAGTCACAAGTAAGGCTCACATTAACACTGCAATGAAGTTACTGTGAAACTCCCCTAGTCGCCACACTCTGGCGCCTGTTTGGGTCGATGCACCCTAACCAGCATGTCTTTCGGGCTGTGGGAGGAAACCGGAGCACCCGGAGGAAACCCACGCAGACACGGGGAGAATGTGCAAACTCCACACAGACAGTGACCCAGGCTGGGAATCGAACCTGGGCCCCCGGCGCTGTGAGGCAGCAATGCTAACCACTGTGCCACCCATGCCACTGCCTTGGTTGGTGGCTTCCCACCCCTGCCCTGCATTCCTGCTCTTGGGCCTTGGGCCTCGCTCTCTCCCTGAAGCCCAGGCCTCTGGTGACTGCGGCAATGGCTTGTGTTGCTGGTCCAGAGTTCTGCTCAGGGGAAAGGAGGAACCAAAGAGCAGACGTGATAAAATCATAAAATAATGACATAAATCAAAAATAAAGGTCCTGAAGAGTATGGAGTGTTGTAGTGAAATAGTCAAGCATTTATTGTGAGGACTTACAGTAATAATACCCATAATAATGCAGGAAGAACTTCTCCGGAAGGTACACGAGGGTCACATGGGAAAGGTGAAGCTTAGAGCCAAATGGTCTGTGTAGTGATGGAAAGAATGGTGCCTACAGGCAGCGTACGGACACACACAGCAGAAGGAGGTGATTAAAACTGATAAAATGCCACCCAGAGAGAGGCACACTGTGGGAGCTGACTTCTCCACACCCACTGAAGGATGCTCATTGTGAATAGTTGCCTTTTACAGGCAAGGTGAAAGATTTGACAGTCACAACACCCCTACCAGCCTGGACCCACTGAAAGGTTTATTCTCGAGCAGTTTGTAATACTTTGTAACTGGTCATTCTTTTCACACGTTGGTTTGTTGTTGCTGTGCAGGAATTACCCACATCTTCTGTCCACATAAACATTTCTGTCAGTGAGTAATGCCCCCTCACATCTCCCTGTGTGTGATCCCATCTCCCTGTGTGATCCCATCTCCCTGCGTGTGATCCCATCTCCCTGTGTGTGATCCCATCTCCCTGCGTGTGATCCCATCTCCCTGTGTGTGATCCCATCTCCCTATGTGTGATCCCGTCTCCCTGTGTGTGATCCCATCTCCCTGTGTGTGATCCCATCTCCCTGTGTGTGATCCCATCTCCCTATGTGTGATCCCGTCTCCCTGTGTGTGATCCCATCTCCCTGTGTGTGATCCCATCTCCCTGTGTGTGATCCCATCTCCCTGTGTGTGATCCCATCTCCCTGTGTGTGATCCCCTCTCCCTGTGTGATCCCATCTCCCCCTGTGTGCGATCCCATCTCCCTGTGTGTGATCCCATCTCCCTGTGTGCGATCCCATCTCCCTGTGTGTGATCCCCTCTCCCTGTGTGATCCCATCTCCCCCTGTGTGCGATCCCATCTCCCTGTGTGCGATCCCATCTCCCTGTGTGTGATCCCCTCTCCCTGTGTGATCCCATCTCCCCCTGTGTGCGATCCCATCTCCCTGTGTGCGATCCCATCTCCCTGTGTGATCCCCTCTCCCTGTGTGATCCCATCTCCCTGTGTGTGATCCCATCTCCCTGCGTGTGATCCCATCTCCCTGTGTGATCCCATCTCCCCCTGTGTGCGATCCCATCTCCCTGTGTGATCCCATCTCCCTGTGTGATCCCATCTCCCTGTGTGTGATCCCATCTCCCCCTGTGTGCGATCCCATCTCCCCCTGTGTGCGATCCCATCTCCCTGTGTGTGATCCCCTCTCCCTGTGTGATCCCATCTCCCCCTGTGTGCGATCCCATCTCCCTGTGTGTGATCCCATCTCCCTGCGTGTGATCCCATCTCCCTGTGTGTGATCCCATCTCCCTGTGTGTGATCCCATCTCCCTGCGTGTGATCCCATCTCCCTGCGTGTGATCCCGTCTCCCTGTGTGTGATCCCGTCTCCCTGCGTGTGATCCCGTCTCCCTGCGCGTGATCCCGTCTCCCTGTGTGTGATCCCGTCTCCCTGCGTGTGATCCCGTCTCCCTGTGTGTGATCCCGTCTCCCTGTGTGTGATCCCATCTCCCTGCATGTGATCCCGTCTCCCTGTGTGTGATCCCGTCTCCCTGTGTGTGATCCCGTCTCCCTGTGTGTGATCCCGTCTCCCTGTGTGTGATCCCATCTCCCTGCATGTGATCCCGTCTCCCTGTGTGTGATCCCGTCTCCCTGTGTGTGATCCCATCTCCCTGTGTGTGATCCCATCTCCCTGCGAGTGATCCTGTCTCCCTGTGTGTGATCCACTCCAAACATTTTCCTGTTCTCGTTTCCCAGCTAATATTCCACTGAAGACAAGGAATTGCATCAAAATATTCTTCCTCAGGATGTGAGTGAGACTGGCTGGGTGAATATTTATTACCCATTTCTAACTGCCCTTGGGAAGGCGGTGGTGAGCTGCCTTCTTACATTTTCTTGTAGTCCCTGAGGTGTAGGTACAGCCACAGTGCTGTTAGGGAGGGAGTTCCAGGATTTTGACCCTCCCGATTGAAGAAACGGCCGATATGTTTCCAAGTCAGGATGGTGAGAGACTTGGAGGGGAACGAGGAACAAAGAAAATTTCACCAAAGGAACAGGCCCTTCGGCCTCCAAGCCTGTACTGACCATGCTGCCCGACTGAACTAAAACCCCCGACCCTTCCGGGGATCATATCCCTCTATTCCCATCCTATTCATGGATTTGTCAAGTTACTATTGTCACTACCAGCCACATCCGTGGTGGTGGCAGTCCCATGTATCTGCTGCCCCTGTCCTTCTAGGTGGTGGAGATCTTGCTTTTAAACTCACTCTAAAATAACAATTGGCAAACAAATAAAATACATTTTCCTTTGATGCTTATAAAACCCTATCATTCAATCCTGTCCCAAATTGAGTAAATTCTGGAAAACAGCCCCATACGGATATATCCGATTATCTCGGAGGAAAGCTGGCTCATGGATCTCCACAGGGGGGGGTGGTATGAGAGAAATCTCACACAACATGAGCCCATGAAACAAGTGCCACAATGTGAGTTAGTCAGCAAGTGGATAAAATAGATCGACCTTGTCCATCACCCAGAGGGACACGGGCTCATTCTAAAGGTTTAGGAAGTAGTTCTGAGTTCACTTGCTAAGGTACAACACTCTGAGATTGAAACTGAGAGAGTTTTGGGTCTACTGCCTCTGGGATGAGGTGCTGAGATCACTTTTCTCTGCATTAGAGGGAGGCTGGGATGGAGAGAGAGAGAGAACGGGAGCAATTTGCTTAATCTAACACTCAATCACATTTTTCAGTAGCTGCTTCTTCCCACACCAAATCTTTCAGCACTTTCTGTTGATGGTTCCTGGAAGCTCTCGCCTGTTTGAACATAACATTTGTGAAGGATGAGCTTCCCAATGGCTTGTTTTGTTAACAAAGCCCAGAGTTTGCTGTTTGACTCTGCATTCCTGTGTGTTGGGCCCCCGAGTTACTGCATGTCCAATGTCTGTCAGAGGAGATAAGAAAGAGATTGCTCCTTTTCACTGCTTCAGATCCATTGTTCCTGGAACAAGCACTCATCTCGTTTCAAAGCTGGATCGTTTCTGAGTCTGAAGGTCAGAGCTGCTCAAACCAGTCAAAAAAAACCAAATTTTAATTTATAAATAATAACAATCCACAAACGCAGAGAGTTTTACAGCCTATGAAGCATTTTTGAAGTGATTGAAATGGAGGAGCCAGTTTGTACACAAGGGTGGCACAGTGGTTAGCACTGCTGCCTCACAGTGCCAGGGACCCGGGTTCAATTCCCAGCAGCACGGTAACACAGTGGGTTAGCACTGCTGCCTCACAGTGCCAGGGACCCGGGTTCGATTCCCAACAGCACGGTAACACAGCGGTTAGCACTGCTGCCTCACAGTGCCAGGGACCCGGGTTCGATTCCCAACAGCACGGTAACACAGCGGTTAGCACTGCTGCCTCACAGTGCCAGGGACCCGGGTTCAATTCCCAGCAGCACGGTAACACAGTGGGTTAGCACTGCTGCCTCACAGTGCCAGGGACCCGGGTTCAATTCCCAGCAGCACGGTAACACAGTGGTCAGCACTGCTGCCTCACAGTGCCAGGGACCCGGGTTCGATTCTCGGCTTGGGTCACTGTCTGCGTGGGGTTTGATTTGATTTATTATTGTCGCATCTATTAACACACAGTGAAAAGTATTGTTTCTTGAGCGCTATACAGACAAAGCATACCCTTCATAGAGAAGGAAAGGAGAGAGTACAGAATGTAGTGCTACAGTCATAGCTAGGGTGTAGAGAAAGATCAACTTAATGCAGGGTAGGTCCATTCAAAAGTCTGACAGCAGCAGGGAAGAAGCTGTTCTTGAGTCGGTTGGTACGTGATCTCAGACTTTTGTATCTTTTTCCTGATGGAAGAAGTTGGAAGAGAGAATGTCCGCGGTGCGTGGGGTCCTTAATTATGCTGGCTGCTTTTCCGAGCTGACAGTGGGAAGTGTAGACAGAGTCAATGCACATGTCTGTGTGGGTTTCCTCCGGGTGATCCGGTTTCCTCCCACAGTCCAAAAGATGTGTGAATTAGGTGGACCCTTAGTGTCCCGGGAAGTGTAGGTTAGAGGGATTAGCCGGGTATGTTGGGTTCTGGGGATAGAGCCTGGGTGGGATTCTGGTTGGTGCACACTCGATGGGCCAAATGGCCTCCTTCTGCACAGTAGGATTCTATGTTACACAGTAAGATTCCATAAATAGCAAGGTAATAAAATTCTCTTTTTTGGTGATGTTGGTTGAAGAGTAAACAACGTCATGGAGGCTTCACTGCTGCTCTTCAGAATGGCTCCATGGGATTATTTACGTCTATTTTAGGGAACAGATGAGTTAGAATTGAACATCCGGTCTGGAATTTGGTGTTTCTGATGGCGGGGGGCTCCCTCAGGACTGCGTGGGAGTGTCAGCCTTGGTTATTCTGCTCAGGAGGCTGGGGTGGTTATAAAGCTTTCCGTCCTCTGAGTGCCCGCCACTGAGATATACTAAAAACCTTAATGTCACAAATGTTTTGGGGATAATGAACTATTTCATATACAATACAGTCGTAACAACTGTGAAAGCATTTTTTTTACACAGAGGGTGGTGGGTGCCTGGAACTCGCTGCCGGGTAGTGAAAGCAGACACTATAGTAACTTTTAAGAGGTGTGTTGACAAATACATGAATAGGATGGGAATAGAGGGATATGGTCCCCAGAAGGGTAGGGGGTTTAGTTCAGACAGGCAGCATGGTCAGAGCAGGCTTGGAGGGCTGAAGGGCCTGTTCCTGTGCTGTAATTTTCTTTGTTCTTTGAAGTAAAGGAAGGACAAATCAATCCAGAGGTTCCTGGATGGAGAGAGAGAGGCGACGAGGAAAAGGAAGAAGTAAGCGTATGTCTGAGTGTCAAGTCGAAAAGACAATGGAGAATCAGGCTGAACAGAGAAGGAGCAGAGGGGAATCGAAGAAAACTAACCAGAAAAGCAAGGAGAGAGTGTGAAAAGAGACTGGCAGCTAACACAAAACAGAATCCCAAAGTCTCCAGTAAGTATATACATAATAAAAATGTGGGAAAAGAAGAAGTTGGGCTGATTAGGGACTTGCACACAGAGGTACGAGGAGTATTGGAGGTGTTTAGTATGTACTCTGTATCTGTTTTTATAAAGATGGAAGATGCTGCCCAGGTTGAGGTGAGAGGAGAGGTAACTGGTGACTCGAAAAGTTTACAATTGAGAAGAAGGAGATGTTAGAAACTTTATCTTTGCTTAACAGTGAGACGCAGCCAAGGAAAATGAGAATGGAAATTCCAAAGACACGGCTGATAATCTTTCAATCTTCCTCAGACACGGGGGGGTGGTGCTGGAAGGCTGGAGAACGTTACACTGAGTTTAAAAAGGATGTAAGGATAAAGCCAGCGATGATTGACCAGTCCGTTTAACTTCAGATGGAGGGAAAATTCTGGAAACTATAGTTTAGGAGAAAATCAATAGTCACTTAGACAAGTAAGTGCAGGATAATTAAAGAAAACCAGCTTGGATTTATTAAGGGAAAATCATGTTTAACTAACTTGCTGGAGTTTTTTTGAGGAGGGAGCAGTGAAGGTTGACAAGGGCATGTTGATACGGTGTATATGGATTAGCAAAAAGCCACAGTGCCTCACAACAGACCTGTGAGGGAAGTTGGAACTCATGGGATAAAAGACACACGGATGAGAAAGCGGCTGAGTGGCAGGGAACAGAGAGCGGTGATAAATAATTGTTTTTCAGATGAGAGGACGGTTTGCGGTGGAGTTCCCCAGGGGTCAGTGTGCGACTCCTGCTCTTCCGATTATTTATTAATGATCTAGACCCTGGTGTTCAGGGAACAATTTCAAACTTTGCAGTTGATGCGAAGATTGGAAACATTGTGAACTGGGATGAGGGTAGACTTGAACTTCAAAATGACAGAAATATGGGCAGATTAGGCAGGCAGGGGGCAGATAAAGTTCAGTGCAGTGAAGTGTGGGCTGATTTATTCTGGCAGGAAGGATATGGAGAGACAGTATAAAATAAAGGGAGAAACTCTAAAGGAGGTACAGGAACAGAGAGACCTTGGTTTATAAGTACGTAAGTCACTAAGGGTGGAAAGGCACATTAAGGGAACTGTTAATAAAACACATGGTATCCTGGGGACATTGAGTACAAGAATAAGGAGCTCATGTTGAACTTGGATCAGACACTAGGTAGGTCTCATTT
This sequence comes from Carcharhinus amblyrhynchos, assembly GCF_965287045.1. Classification (NCBI taxonomy): domain Eukaryota; kingdom Metazoa; phylum Chordata; class Chondrichthyes; order Carcharhiniformes; family Carcharhinidae; genus Carcharhinus; species Carcharhinus amblyrhynchos. Next base: position 3,767,628 of record NC_137339.1, read on the forward strand.
GAAAACTGTGTCCAGTTCTGGGCACTATACCTGAGCAAAGATGTGAAGACACTGGAGAGATACAGAGGAGACTCACAAGAATGATTCCAGGGATAAGGAACCGTAGCTGTGAGGATAGAGTGGAAAGGTTGGGTTTGTTTCCCTTGGAGAAAAGAAGGCTGAGAGGAGACTTGGCAGACATACTCAAAATCCTGAGGGGTATGGACAGGGTAAATAGTGAGAAACTGCCCCCACTCGAGACAAGCTCAAGAACCGGACAGCACAGATTCAAAATAATTTGTAAAAGGAGTAAAGGTGATTGAGAAAAGTTACTTCACTCAGAGGGAGGTTGGAGTCTGGAACGAGCTTCCTGAGAGGGTGGCGGAGGCAGGTTCAATCAAGATATTCAAAAGGAAACTGGATTGCTATCTGAAAGGAGAGAATGTGTAAGGTTACGGGGCAAAGGCAGAGGAGTGGGACTGGGTAGAACGCTCTCCCGAAGAGCCAGTGCAGACTCAATGGGCTGAATGGTCACCTTCTGCACTGTAAAGATTCTGTGGTTCTGTGATGTAAGGAAGGTCAGGTTTGAGTGGGAATTTACACATTCCTCCCCTCACTTTATTTTGGGATTAAATAGTTACCGACCCCAAAATCAGACCACACGTAGGGCTGTGTTTGTACTGCACAGGATTGTCTGTCAGTGGGCAGGGTCTCTGCCAATGGGACTGAAGGACTTTGGTATCTAATTGACGTTTGGTAGCACAGAACCTGAATGTTCTTGACACGAGACACATGTTGCTGAAGTTTTTCATTTTACACTCATCAGGAAAGACACAAGATTTCAAACAATCACAACAATTTATACTATATGGGAAAAGTGGTGCTGATTAGCTGACAAGTCAGCTCTGATTGGCTAAGGTGTTGTCATGGAGAAAGCAATGGGGAACTATAGGCTCCCTAGTTCCTGGGTAATTGAGGAAAGGCACAGAGCTTGAACATATACCTTTTGTTTGCAGGGAGGGGTCTCTGCCACACATGGTGTAAGTGTGTGCCACACATGGTGTAAATGAGTCAAGTTACGAG